>NC_071326.1:88683529-89362696 GCF_943734725.1 Anopheles marshallii
TCGAGCATAACATCTGTATTGGGGCTTCTGGTTGCGATGTGATTACGCGAATAGTTTGCAAATACGCTTCGCAACACAGAGCACAGGGCATGGCCAATGCACTATTTTGCTATGCAAACGAAATATAAGGGTGAGGAGTTTTTTTTTTTGCTTGCGTAGGAGTTTCATTTTTCCATTGTAAAACGGGCACATTGTTTGTAAGCCTGTTTCTGACCACAAATCGGATTGTTTCTTTTTATATGAATACATAAAAAAAGGAATAATTCTTTGATCTGGTAATTTGATATATGTTTTATAAGCAGTATTAATTAGGTGGAACTTCAGGAACTTCCATAAACAGCCTTATTGTAGAACAGCACTTCTAGTATGTTACCGTAATTATATTCTGTCCAACCAGTAGCATACATTTAAGCGACCTACAATGACGTAAATTTATTTAGAGTGCCGATTTGCCTAAATTTAGGCGCAACTTGGTAAGAAATACCAAATCCATCATAATAAATATCACATTACTCATTTAACAATACCCTATAATACTGAACAATAATACTGATTCATCTGTAAAGTTATTTTGTATTATTTTAAACGTATTTCATTTTTATGTCCAGTCAGTCTTATTTTATTAGGAAAATAATCATTTATTTTCATGCATTGAACATGTTATCCGCAGTTGGATCTTATTATAAAAATTTCCGATACCATTCGAACGTAGTTCTTCAAAACTTTTGCCGACTATAAGAATGCCACATTAGACTCTAAAAATAGTGTTAATCCTGCAGGATTTCATCTCTTGCTAAAGTCAATTATAAACTTCTGTAATGCTCTTTGCTGCCATCCACGTCTCCAACTGGACTTTTCTACAACACGTTACTTTTCGCCGCTGTTCAGCGATGATTCTTAATCTATTTAGCACTCACTAAAATACACCTTCTACCCATCGAAGGCGACTGGTCTGATACGTTTTAACCTCCAATCATTCACTTAATAATTGATCGAAAGCATCCCACACCCAGTGGAACACGTTCCAGCAGGACACGCGAACAAGTCTTAAAGTTGGTCCACGAGCCACGATTAGCAGACCAAAACCGGTCGGGTTGGGTCGTGCTTTTCCGTTTCGTTTACGGTTCACTCTCAGCAATGCGGCCACCAGGCGGGTACTGGAAGAAACCTCCCATCTGGGCGGTTGGTTTTCAGTGGACCAGGAAAATATCTAACTCCACGCCCAACCATTTCCTCCTTGGCTATGCCATTCCCTGGCAGCACCTTCGCACTTCGTACGGCGTCGGTTGATGTTTTATGAAAAGTTTTAATGCTTTATGTATAATTTATAACTCGTTAATGCTCTTCTCGCTGCCATTGAGCGACGCCAGGACAACGCTAGACAGTGGTACCGTCGGTGAGAAAGAAAACGAACCCCAAGAAACTAACCGCATCGGTTCGCGCCACGTTCCGAACGTTTTTGGTGTTTGGGACGGATACAGCACAGCAGAACCCGTTAGTGCGGGTGTGTTTTAAAGCTAGCTCCGCCTGTACTCATTTCGTTGTTCCCAGCATGGTGCAATATCCACCCAAATTAACAGCCGGAAAGGAAAAAAAAAGCTGCACATGCCGCGACCATGTTAGATGAAAAAGTTTTACATCAAAACCTACGGGCCAAACGGTTCGAAACCTTACTGGTGGGTAATAAAATGAAACAAGTGATGCTTACACAATTTGCTTACCATTTGGCAGCTCACGGAACATGTTTTCTGCTCTTGCGTGTTCATGCACACGAACACACACTTCCTGGTGTGTAATTCATTCGTGTTGTTTTATACCACAATTTTTTGTAACGCGCTGAATTTTAACAGTATTTTAGACACACTGTGCTTTAAGGTGGTGAAAATGATTGTTTCGCCAATGTCTATAATATGCCGTAATTAAAGTGCAATGCCATTCATACGAGGATCTTAATCTCTGCATGAAAGGATCATTGGTAGGAGGTTGTCGTTAAAAAATTGCCGAAGTGTTAGTGATAGACGAGATAATCTAAGACAATTAGAGTCTTTTGGAGTCGGGAGGTGGACGTTAGAGATGTAAACGAACTCGGCCAGGGCAAGAGCTTAAGCAGATACTAACGAAAGAGTTAGACGATCTGTACTCGCAACAGAAGCATTTTAATGTTAAAGAAGTTATCTCTTCAAAAAGACATATCGAAGATATTGAGAATGTAAGTCATGTTGGGATAAAAAACGTCCTGACAAAGTAGCCATTGGTCCTGCATCGAACTCACCATCGCAATAACTTCTATCGCAATAGCTTTGAAATAACTATTATTATTTCTACGATTGATTGATCAATTGTGAGAAAAAGAAAATTTCTTAATGATTTTTAATGAAATTCTTAAAAACATATAATGCGAGAATGTTAAGACTCATCGATGTGTGACCACAAACCACGGTAGACAACAAAATTCGGTGAGTCCTGCGTATCAACCGTCTCCACCACCAGATCTCGCAGTTTGACAACATGCAACTAACCTGCCAATGTAAAGCCCACCGGAAAACCATAGACACACGGATGGAATAAAAACTCATCCCACATCCTCCACACATCCATTCGATTCGTCTCTTTCCCGTGGCGTAAGCGCGGAAACATAAAGCCCCCCAACCACCGGCACCAACCTGTTTAATGAGAAAAGTTTAACCCTCAACATGACGTACTGGCTCGAGCCATTTCCCCCCGCGCTTCCCAGATGGGGTGATGTTAGTGACCAGCGCCAGAACAGTGGCACCGTGTCATGTGCGTGAACAGGTTACGTTTTCTAAGCGCCATTCCGGTACTAGTTCTGACTTGCGGAAGGAAATGATTTTATTTCGCTCCTTTCAACAATTTTTTGTTTTTCGTTGTTTTGACTTTGTGCTTCTCATCTCAACTGACCACGCGGATAATGGAACTAACAACAACAAAAAAAAAACACATCCCACCGTTACCTTCAACCTAACATCAATCAGTCTTACTTAACCGCGTCCAACCGTATGGTGACATTTGATTTTCATTGTGTTTTTTCGTGCCTTTCTTTCACGCTCATTTTCCGCGAACTTTCTCTTTAGAATCGTTCCGTTCTTGTTTGGTGCCCCCAAACACACCAAAAAAAAACGGTATACTCCTCGCCACATCACGGTCCAAGCATGGTCGTTTCGATGGAAAACAAACACCGTATCGCGTACATGTGCCAGCGCGATGTCATGCGTGTTTTTGTCCATGGCAGTGTCCTTTGCTATCACGTTGGGGAATAGGATTTTTTTGGTTTTGTTTTCCTTTGCCATTTGAGCTGAACAGCTTTTCCATGTATGCCCGCCGGTAGGGATAAAGCAAAGTGTTAAGCCGTAGAAAAACGTCAGCTCGATGTAAACGCAGTTTGCCCAAACGGTTTAGTTGTGACATTGTTTTACGGGTGGGAAATTGTTATCAAACTTTTCAGTTTTCTTTCAGCTTTTAGTGAACGATATTGACAGTTTTCCTTGTTAATTACTTTGTTTGGTTTTGGAACAAAAATATTTCCATATTTTAGTAGCTTCATGGCATTCTGAAGGCTTATGCTTTGGATGAGTTGTGGGTGCTCTATCACTGATTAAGTTAGTGTACTCGTACAGGATGTCCTTTTTCATGATGGTGTCCCACGCACTACGACATAAAAAAAACACGGATCAAATCATCGCCACCACACTACCCCAGTGGTTCCTAACAAATCGATTAGTTTTTTCCACTTCATTTTCTATTTCCCACCCATGAAAAACGAACCACCTTAGTAAGCGCTTGAACCTTACGCTCCCATTTGACACAACCCTGACACGAATTTCACTTTGAAACGACGCAGAAGAAACCGTCCGAAAACGTAAATCCTGCACACAAAAACAATTCTCACTTAAAAATAAAAACACACAACGACTCGCAACGGTCCCATAACTGGGAAACAAAAGGAATCCAACAAAATGTCATCCTAAACGCCAGTTGGCCAGTTGATGAAAACTCGTCTCTGTTGTTGTGCTTCCCGGATGGGCAAAAGCTGTCCCAGCACTCCATAAAGATAAGCCGGAAATAAATCTAATTTGCTGTGGTGCGTTTTTCTTTTTGCCCTGCGAGTGACCCAACTTCATGCCACATTTGTTTCCCGTTTCTGTGTTGCCAGCTACACACAATGGTTTGCGTAGCGACGCTGAAAATGAGTGCAGGATTATCCTTAAATGAGGTTCCCGGGGTTTCTCTTCGGTCGGTGGATTTGGTGGCTGATGGTCTGTACCGGCTATGAAAGCTTTAAGGAATGCTTATTGTAAAACACCACCGAGTAAAGCGAGAAAAATGGACGCTGCCGCATTTCCCTTTCCCAGCCGAACCGAATTGGTGTAATGGATGAATGCTCATTTTTCTTGACACATTCGCGTTCGCTTAACTCGCCGAGGATGATCGGGTGACGAAAACGAGACGCCAAATAGGGGCACCCGAGGGAAGGTTGTGCTGGATTTTGGGTTTTTTTTCACCGCTCATCCTTTGACCGTCACTGTTGGTAAACAACGCGAATCCAATGCAAAGGCAACACCGAGTGGAGTAAAAAAACGCATCGCAACTGACACACCGTCCTTTTGTTTCGATCGGCAACAAGTGCACCATAAATATTCGTCAATCAAAAATTAAACAATCGTAAATGACAGTGAAAAGTTTCCGTTTCGCTCGCAACTGATAGCTGGTCGTAATTCATTGCATGCTTTCCCTTTATTTTCAAGCGTTAGCAGAAAAACGCTACAAAAAGTTATTTGCAAAGTTGTGTAAAGAACCGACCACGAGGACAATGCACAGGTTTGTATTGTTAAACTAAACTTATGATTATCTGCCAAAACAAAATCTGCTCATCATTGCGTAACGGTCTTTCAAAACAGCTCAATGCATCGGGTTACCATAGTTGGCATTGAAATAGCCTAAAAGTATGCAATTTGCTTTGCAATCGACAGTTTGTGTTGAATTAAATTTTTTAAACCAACTCCAAACGGATGAAAGTGCTCATTTATCGATTATTTTATAGTTTCATTATCATTTATCACACAATAACGATAACCTGCTCTGCTGCAGTCCACATTACGACACATTCCCCATTATGCCAATTCCAAACAAAACCGAATCCTCCTAACAACCGCTTAAGTATCATCCCCATCAGGGGAGAGAAGAAAAAAGAACAAACACTCATACATACATGCCTTACCTTTGGTCTGCGAACATTTTCCATGGCCACTCATAAAACTCAACCACAAGCGACCATTGAAAGAAAAGTCCGCAATGTGCGCAAAGACAATGTCCACCGTGTGTGCGATCCCGAACGGTAGCGTCCACGAAACCTTCGCTTCCCGATTGCTCTTTATCTTTATTACTGTGCTTATCATGATTTATGCAACGCTTCCATGCAATGTTTACATAAAATCCTCCAGCGCGTTTCCGGTGAGTTACGCCGGATTGAATCGGAAGATCGGAGGAAGTTTTTCTTTCCCCTTCGCTCATTTGCTGCACCTTTCAGCTGGACCATATGGTCAAATCCAGCCTGCTAGAAAACTTCCACTGATCCTTCCTTCCTTCCGAGACGGGGAAAAAAGCAACACGCTCCACACAAAAGTGTTGGTCAGAAGTCGTACGACCGTTTTGCCGGTACCGGTCGGTGACGGGCGGACTTTTCCAAAGAAACTGGTGCAGAACAACGGTTGGTAGCGAAAGTTTGTTACGGGTGCACATGATCTTGCACGTTCGCACGAGATGGGAACTGACGATTGCTGGAAGGTTTCGTTTTGTTTTCTTATGCTGCTCTCGGTGCGCTTAATCTTCAAAGTAGAAAGACAAACATTAGTATCCGTTGCCACTTGCCATTCCACGTCTGTGTGAAGCAATGTATTAGTCTTTTTTCGATATGCATGGGCCAACAACATGGGCTGACTTAATCCAACCACGGGTTGAACACGAGCGCTGTAAAGATAGGTCAGTTTGAAAAATCTTGTTTTCATCGTACCAATTTTCCCTCGATAAACGAGTACTTAAATGCCCTCCAGGAACAGCAAATATGGTACGAATTATCTCTTCAATGAGGGCAGTGTTGTTGCTTCATGCTTAACATGAATAACTATGAATTGACTTATGAATTGACAAAGCTGGAAACTTAAACTAATCTGTTGAAATATGCGAAAGTAACAAGAACTCTTAATAAAAGGCTTCTGATTCGACTTGTTTACACCAGCCAAAATACTTGTCACGTATTTGCAAAGCATAACTTCATCAGCATTGAAGTTCCATTTTAAATAAGCGCCTGGAGGTATGCAATTCATCATCAACATCTCAAGCTCTAGACACTTCCAGGACTCTTCGATTGATTCCGATTTAGTAACGGGCAAGCATGAGCAACTTATAGTCGCCTATTTTAAAGTAATTACCTACATTGAAATGTTATTGACACACTAGCCATTTACACACTATTCAACGATTCAACTATCATACATTTCAATAACCCAACGCTCCCTCAGCTTTCCTAAACGCTCCCTATTGAAAGAAAATTGCCGATGAAAGCTTAACGACGTGTTAAGAAAATGGAATAGTTCCAAAGATAGCTTCTTGCGAAACTTTGCCAAAATCCACAACGAAATAGGCACGCAATGGGAAAATTCTCCACCCACCAGTGCTAACCACACAGACACCGAGGTCAGCTCCCTCGAGACCGGCACAGTGGGCCGACACCAGTGAAATGAAATAAAACATTATTCCATTTCACGAAACACTGAATTATTGCTCCCAGTCAGGGCGAAAAAGCGGGAAAGCTTTTTTATCTTGTTTCATTTTTTTATTTATTTACGGTGGGATTTTTTTTTTCCATTCGTTTGTGAGCCAATTTGAATTGGTCATCGTGATGGGGTAGGAAAGTAACAAAAACAAAAAACAAACGCGCCCGAAATGGGGTATAGAGGTTAAGTGTTGGATTGCAAAAATTACCCAAAAAGCACCGATACGGGCTGGTGGCACATTATTTATTATCCACACTGGAGGAGAGAAAAACGAAAATTGGGAGTGCTGGGAGCAAAATAGGCAGAGAAGAACGAAATGAGAAAAATAGAATCTAGGCGGCACTGGAAGGTGCAATCGGTGGGACAGTCCACAAATAAAATGGGGAAAAATGTGTCTCCTTTTTCTCAAGAGGAATCGGTTGAATAACAAATGCATTTTTAGATAAATGGAATGTAAGCTGCTTGGAAAGGATTCAGAACGGAAAGCCGAGCACATCCTGGTTTTGTGTTGGTTTCATAAATAATATCACCTCACCACGACTGGGACAATGTAAGCCGAAGCCGTAATAATAGCTGTGTGAAATAAGGAGTCGAGTAGATCTTAAATAGAAAAACACAGGAATTTTATTTCAATGAGAGCGACTCAAAGCCCTGAAACATCACATAGACCAGCTGACTAATTTGAATGCTATTACTCAGACTTCCAATCTGTTAGTTTCCTTACGTGAGACTATCCCTTTTGAACTCAATTTCAGCAGAATACTGTACGACAACAAGTTATTTTAATAACATCTGCAATGCATGGATGGAAACATTCCAACGAACTAACTGCAGAAGAATTTGTTGAAACAGTTATCCCATTAGTTCGTGTTTGATCTGATCCTCTTAACATCACGGATTTTACCTTCATCCAGCTATAGAAAAACCCACTAAGGCTTGTAACAGCAACAGCAACACAAGAAAAACGCTTTCGTCACTTCCAGCAGACAGGAAATGCACACCTTCCTTACGGCTAGACAGACTCGTCAAACACACACGTCTAGGTTAACTTATAATCGATGTAATTCTCGGCAGTGGTACATTCGTGCCATGCTCCTGCCATTGGTAAAGCTTCTACGAAGCAGTTGAAAATTGCTTTCCAATCGCTCTTGCACGCCCCAGTTTTGCTGGAAGAAAGGGCAAACTTTTCCAACCACGATTGGCCTCAAGCAACATGAAACAACACCGGTGATAGGGAAACACACCAAAAGCCCTCCGGTACACTTTTAGCTACTTTTGTTTGCCCTCGCTCGTGCCGTACGCCTGTCCTGTCTCTTGTGTTATCCATTTTCCGCTAGTTTATCACTGGTAGTTTGTTTGGAAAGTGGCCTGTACCGCCTACCATCCCCGGGTAGTTTGTGAGTTCGTTTTCTTCTGCCACTCTCCATAAAGTCACCATGCACTGGTGGATATCTTGATGTACGTAGGTGCATTTGTATTTATTGTTTTTTTCGCGCGCTATCTCTCTCTAGCTCGGATCGGACATCGTCACTGATTTGGACACTGCAGAGAGGCGCAAAAGTCACACAGTTTTCCCACAACCAAACCCAGAAGGCTTGTTAGGGAAAGAGTTTGTCAGACTTGGTTTCCTCTTATCGCTTGTTGGGTGGATGTTTTTTTTCCGCCCTGTTCTGATACTTTTTTTGCACCACACTGAATCTTGCCAGTGGACAGGTTTTGGTCTACTGCTGTTTTTTTCTACTATTCTCAAATGTACATGAAACATCACTGGCAACAACAGTTAAATGCCACGGACACGTCCCCGTCTGGAGGCGAGTAAGTTTGGGATGGTCAATTGGAAAACTAGTTCCACAACTAGAGCACGTCCGATGGCTTTTCTTGTCCCGTAGTACTGCTCTCAGACGACGTGGCACGTGGACGTCCCATTTTTTTGCCAGGATTTTGGGATGAAAAACTGAAAACAAGTCACATTATTCTTGGACACTTTCTGACGTCTGGTTTTGAAAGTGTCTGGAAGATGTACCAGGATACACCGATGGATACTGCACAAAGTGGCGCATGTTTGTTGATCGTATAGATACGATCCGAGCCATCCAGTTGTGTCACCAAACGAAACAATGCATTGCTTTGTATGAAATACTATTTAAAAGTACATTTTAGGTAAAATAATTTCGGTATTGAAGCAACTCAACGTGATAGCTAAAATTTTTCAGATAAAAGCATTCAGCAGTTTCTTATCGGACAGGGTGAAGCGGCAAATCTCTAAGTGTGTTACTACATAATGCCCAACCTATTTCAAACGCTTTCCCACGCTATTGCCAGCAAGCTTAGAAGAAGAGGCTAAGTATCGGAACACCCAAAAGAGGAGATGGTTCTTCACTTACTAGTCTATAAAACGACAAGCAATCTGAATCGCGCTAAGGCAACTAAACAACTGAACCTTCTAGACGTGGCTACCAGTGAAGTTTATATACGCTCTGGTTGTTTTGTTACTGCACTTTATTTTTCATTTCTAAAATCCATTTAAGCCTCCTTTTTCTCTCTCTCTCTCTCCTCCAGTGCTCCTTGCAACTAAGCGTGTTCGACGTATTTCGTCCAAGGGTTACCATAAAACATCAAAACTATCTTCAGTCTTAAACAAAACGCCAAACAAAAATATTCCCATCAGATATGTTGGAGACCTTCATCGGGTCCTGCCCATACTAACGTGCGTCGTAAACTGTATTTCGCCAATGCACACTCAGCATCCACACATACACTCTCGGTTGTGCTCGTTTGATACATCCTTCACTGTCACTGTGCGACACTTGTCGAAATGTGGTACTTCTAGTTCTAGCAATAGATCCCAATATCCGAAAGGCACTCAAATCACCCGGAAAACATGTGTCCGCACACACAGTCATCAACCATAAAACACGAAAGCTGCTGATCCGGCAGCTAGGTTTAAAACACCCAACTTACCCCAATGCCCCAACGGAACAAGGATGGTAGATTGTACTGGGGAAGTAAACCGAAACAAAAACGGCAAACTTTACAATTTTCTCACAAAAAAAAACAAGAAATACATCACTCACACACATTTCACGCAATCGTCACAGTATTTGGAGTGATTGAAACAAAGGAAGGAAGAAAAAACACGGACAATCGTGCTGGAGGGCTTTCAATTCAAATCGTGAGAGTACGGAACACATGCGTATAAACCGATTCCATCCTTAAGCTCTAGTTCAAACCATCTCCCGTTTGAACAGCATGTCATGGGAGGTGTAATAAAACGCTAAAAGCAATCATAAAACATACAACCAAACATGGGATCCGGGGGAAACAATGAACACTTTTAACATCATTGGGTCGAACAAAAAAGTTAAGTAACTCGAAGCACCATCCGACCCACTAAGTACATCTGGTTGAGTAAGCAGTCTGTCGTTCACCTATTGTAGGCTTTTGCAGAGATGGAAAGTCCATCGCTGACGTTTGTGAACAGTTGCTTCCCACACGCTACAATTAGTTATTCAAATAGACTTACTACTAAAAGAATTACTACAAAACGCTTTACTAAAAGTTATCCAATACAACATTACTTGGGTAACATAGAACTATCGTAAGCAATATTGCTTGTACGAAGTTTAATCACAACATTTCAAAAACAATCCCACAGATATTAATAACACTACACCGTGGACCACGAACCCCCACCAGGATACAACAGCCATACATAATATTCAAATCAAGCCCCGAAGCTAATCCAGATCGAAATCACACAGCACGGCGGAGTTCTTCCCGAACGAAATGGAGACCATTAATTTCCGGGACAAAACTTTGCTCTCTGCAGAAGTCACAACTCTCTCGACAGTATCGCGTGGTGCACTTTACGGCTAACCCGGTCCCGGTTAGTTTGTAAAACTCATGGCAACTTCCATTCCGTACGCTTCGAACGGAACAACCGAGGAGATCGCAAATTTCCCACAAGCTTTGTACAAACCCATTACGGCAACACATTTCCAACCTTCCCAGCAACTCACCATCTCGAACGGTAAACTTCATACCGAAATCATCGATCTTAGGGATCCGTTTTCTTATCGTGTGTGGATCGTTATGAAGGAAGTTTAATTTTAACTTTGTACCAACCCGCCACATAAACGGGGTACATAAATTCCGCACGAACCCGGAAGTAATAAATGAACGGTCCTTGGAGGCTAATCAGGATATTAACCGGGCTATCGGGTGCGGTGTTGACATGAGTCATTGAGCCACTTTCGTGCTGCCTTTTGGCGACCGCGCACGGCGTTCGTTCGCTTTGCTTTCTGCAGCTCCAGTCTAACCAACCGAACGGGCAATCATGTGTTCAAAAGTAATTTTCCTCAAAACCTCCGTTGTTTCTAGCAGATTTTCCGGACAGCAAGACGATTCCGGCAGTCCGATATGTCCCGAAACTTACGTTTCCCGGGCACGAAAGTCCAGCATGGTGTGCTACGAACCGATGCATCTGTAGCGCCACGATGTCCTCAGTGCACTCGAACGGACGCCCGTGTGGTAAACGTCAATGCAACGTTTCTCTGTGCACCAAATGGGTTAACCGCACGTCATCAAGTGTCCCCGGAGTGAGCTTTTCCAACAGAACCACTGCGAAAAGGTTAGCCTTCAATTTAAATTTTAACGCTATCAGCATTTTAATTATGTTCCAGTGCAATCCGGTCCCTTGCGCTGGGTGGACTTTTAAGCAAAATGCATATTTAAATTTCCCTCGGGGAAAAAAGATGTTGTTCTTCTTATTGGCTACCTGGCCGAGACGTGGAAGCATGGGCAGGATCCTCACATATGTGTGTACAAAATGGGCGTCCGAAGAAATCGAAGTGCCTGCGGGACCGACAACCCACACAAACCGGACCATTCCATTCTTTCCACCGGGAGGCGTTTAAGCCAGCCACTTGAGCGTTGAATAAAAGAGATTAGATCAGATTGCAGTACATTTATTTCAAAACATTGAACCCTAAGGACAATAATGCGTGTGTAGGTGTATGGATCGAATGTTGTCTTTCTGAAGTCAAAGGCGTTCCAAACACTCGTATCGAGTATGCAAATGCAGTGACCGTGTGTGTGTGTGCGCGCCTGTGGGAAAGGTGAGTGAATTTAGTGCCTAGAATTTACGATGCATCTTTGGGACAGATTTTATCGGGAGGAAGCTTTACATTTGTCCCGTTTTCTTTGAAGTCAATAGCACTTTAAGCAGAAGGGTGCTTCATTTTAAAGGAAGATGTTGACTGAGATGTTTCTTTTACACTGTCTGGAAGGAACAAGTGGGCGTGTATTATCATATTTTAATATGCATTCATTTATGCATACCAAATCCAATCAATCTTCTTAAACGATTTAAGCCGTAGCTGTAACCTGGAAGTAGATTAAAAGTCATGGACTTGTGGAAGTGTGGTGTCTTATATGTTTGAATTTATGCACATTTTACCTACAAGTCTTTCATTGCTTGGGGTAGTAAAAATGTTATTTGAAACATTCGATATTAAATTAATAATTTAAGAAAAGAAAGACCCTGCGTTACTATTCAGTGTAATAATAAGCCACTGGTGAAAACGCCTGAAGGTATGCAATGAAATTTGTATCATTTCGTGTAGTGCAAAACCCGCAACCTTTGGCAGCACACGTGTATTAACAGCTGTTTTTTAACATTTTCCGACACCATAAATGAACGTAACATTATCACATCTTCATTCAAATTGAAGTACACATTATTAGTTCACTTTAATCCTAAGATACCCGGCCCCTAAATTCTGCTGTTTTGTACACACCTTGGGCACAATTTCTTTTCTTTTCAACCCTTTCATGCGTGCCCACGGGTGTGCTACTGTTGAAGGCTACTGTTTTACCATAATCGGCTAGATTATCTGTTTGTTTGTCGACGCCTCAAACACCTCGGGTGAGAAAAACACCTCAACTTTTTCAAACTCCATCCCCGCACCGCGCAAGGCATTGTTTAGTACTGCCCACCAAGTACGCACTACTAGCAGCTTTCCCATCTGGATCGCTACTCACTCGAAGCCAGATGCTCCGGTACCGTTCGGTACCGTTTGCCTCCCATTGAATTACCACTCATTTACCCCAACAACGCCCCACACGCTTCTCACACAGTAAAATAGAATTTAAAAATTAAATAAAAGACACTCGTAGCATTTTGGTTGCTTTCAAAGCAAAGCCTATTCGTACCCGAGTTCCAACAGCGCCGTTCCACACTTCGGCAAGCCTCTGTTTTACTTGCATAAATTAAATAAAACTCACTGTTTTGCCGGAAGACCGAGAAAGTGCCTGCTGCCGCAAATTTTGTTTACAACTAAATCAAAAAACTTTACAGTCACTCGGCCCGTACGCTCGCGTTCGTTTGCGGCTTTTCGAAGGATTCGGAGAATTGTCTGGAAGGGCCCTTTTCGGGCGCAGAGATTTTTGGCAGGGTGACGCACAGCTACCAGGCTTCGCGCTCCCTGCCTGCTGCAACTGCAAGTGCCCTGGGCGGAGGGAAGCACACCGAGTGGCACCTTCGGATGGCGAAGGCATCATCAACAACAACAACATCTGCATAGGAAATTACATTTCGCAAATACAATTCGGGGCTTAATTTATTTACACATTGCTCCTGCACACCATCACCATTCTCTCTCGCCCTCTGCATCTGTTTTGGGCGGCTTTTTTTTGTTCGTTGCCCTCAACGCTTTGCGTGCAAACGAAGCCATGCCTTCTGGTTGTGATCTCAATTTCAGATGTGGTTACGTTGGTTGAAGAGCAACGATCGTGGTTTGAAAATCACGCATCACTTATAAGCGTGATGCATTCTTGTGTTTTGCGCGCGGTTGCGCGTAGAATTTTAAGGAAATGATATTCATCACCCCACAGTCTGCCACCAAGTGGCATGCTACAAAATGTCCGCATTGTTTGTAGGAGCTGGAAAAGAAAATAAATTTATGATTTAATAAAATTGGAGCAATGTAAAGGAGACTGTATATTCAATTCTTCTCTTCTAAATGAACATTTGATTATTTTTAAATTATTTTGATTGGTTATGTTAAGAATACCAAGTCCACAGTCATCAAGACAACCGTCTTTACCATCGAAGCAATCGAGCCAACCTTTCCGGTTCAGATGTAGAAGATTTAATCCCCTACCATCCATCCAAGTAGCCCGAAGAGATGCGACAGGGAGTTGCGAATTTACCCACATCTCCATTTGCGAACACACAAACAGCCCACCCAGCATATGGTGCAATGGCATCGAGCGTAAGCAAACCAGCAAGCACCGAAAATGGTTCGGAACCAAAAATTACAAATCATCCCAACACCCCAAAAATTGCACCGGAACCGGAACCCGTTCTTCCGCTGCTCACACACACACGCACACAATCACATGTGCATACACTATCTTGGCTAAGACTGATTGAGGCAGTTGTGGCACGCATCAGTGAACGCCTAAAAGAGGAAGCTGTCATAGAAGCACCCGGTAAAGTTTTATCAGATCTTGGTGCCTATTTTCGGCATATGGCGCCTACCGTGCTGCGAACGTTCCGTTCCTGATGGAATGCGTTTGACGCTGGTGTGTAGCGCACGACCATGGATGGGTGTATGGCGCTTTTTTCGTTCGGTGGTTGGTGACAATTTCCAATTTGCATATCATACACCATCCATCTTTTAAGTTGCTCTTGTGTGTTTTTGGGGAAAGGGGAATTCTTCATCTCGGGTTGATATCTCCCTTGCTCGTTGTTGTAGCGATGTTTGCTCATTTTGCGCTGGCTTCCGGTTTTGTCGCATTACGTAGCAGTTGTTGTTGTGTGTGTTGGGAAGACTTATAGGAAGTCAACGTGAGTCAACTAAAATTAAAAAAATACTTCAAATGGAGTTCAAAAATATTCAAAATTACTAATTTTATATAAAACAAATAGAATACCTACAAGAAGCCAAAAACACAATAAACACAAATAAACTTTCAAATAAATCCATAAACCAGGAATATTTTATTGACCTATTTTGTATGCAAATTGCATACCTTTTAGGGGGTTAATGTTCACTCCACAGTTGGAAAACCCTGTAGCTCTGTTTTCTTTCAACTAACCAATTATGGTAATCACTGTTTTATGCAAGTTAGCTCTTGGTTTAATCAATTTTTAAGTAAAATTAATAATAACCATTTCTTCTACCTGTTTGTGCTACAAAAGTTACCACCTTGCTTATCACCACAACAAAAGCCCCCCACTTAATTGATCTATTCATCTTGGAAATACTCACCACCGAACTTCATTAACCTTCGATCACCATGTTCCATCACAGCAGACAATCAAAATGGATGATAAAAGGGTGGCCAAATGGTGTCACATTTATCAGCCCACAAAACCACACGCAAACAACTCCACATTCGCAACAGGACCACATTAATCATGGCAAACAAATCAAGACCCAACGACTGTTGTTCTTTATCATTTTACTTACCCAACACGTATCGGCCACACTTCAAACAATCACCCACGTCAGGTGATGAGCACTGTGGAAAGGCTTTGTGTTTGCGTCGTGTGTTTTCTTTGCATTCTGAACTCACCTCATCCTGAAGCGGTGGAAAATTGCCAATTTTATCAACCGATTTACCTTGCTATTATTCTGTGGCCTATGGTTGGAATAAAAACTGACAACTGACAACAATTTGGCTCACATGTCATCGTGGTGGTAATGCCGGTTGCTGCTGCCGGATTAACACTGGATACCTGGTAAGAAAATAAGAACAGAACAGAGAAATGTCCCATACTCAATCTCACTAGATGTCTCCATCCATCTTTGATGGTTTCTTTACTTTTCAAATAAGAAAGACGTTTTCCTTTTAGAGAAGTGAAAAGAAACTTTTTGCCGGCGAAACAGACGGAACGGCTCGGTGCAAACTTAAGCAAGCCTTATAATTTATTCAACTTCTTCTGCCTTTCATCGGCCTACTCTCTCTCACACACACACACACACACACACACACATAAATGGGTACAGCAAATCACTAACGCATTCGTGGCTCAGCTGCAAAAATCTGTCGGTCGGCCGGAAAAACGAATCTTATGCAACTACACGTGTGCGCTGTACGTGTGTATGTGGACTAAAGTGAAATACGACATTTTCCCTTCCGGTTGTCCTTTCCCATCGGTCGCAAACTTGGTACAACGGCACACGGTAAGAAATCGTCCTTCACTTCCCCGTTCCCGGTCCCGTCACCTTCTCGAAGACTAAACGATAAACAAACGCTTCAAGACTTTCTTGCCGTTAGAAGTCTTACCCACGCAGCAGTAAAGTGGCAAGTAAATGAAAAACTACCATCATCAGCAATGGTGAAACGGAAAATTTGTCATAAAAAACCAATTCCCCCTTCTCTACTACCCCACAACGAGGTTTCTCTCGCGGTCGTTGGAGGGCATTGCAGCTGGCGCAAGGTATTTCTTTCTTTACTGTTGTTGGCTAATAGTACACAGTGGGACAAACACAGAACAATTGATTTCAAGACATTATTATTTCGGAATATTTAATACAGATAAGTGTATTACATGTAATAATTTAAGTATTTTTCCTCTTTGATTAATTTAACATTATTATTTCATACATTTATACTAAAAATATAACACCATTTTACATATTGTTATCCAAAACATACACATATTTCCATCTGCAAATACAATTACTTTATTCTGGAAACTTTAATTACAATTTTTAAAAATGTGCTTAAGAACATTTTAACAGATTATGCTTCAAATGTTGCCAGCGCCACCCAATGTGCGCTCAAAAACAGGCCCAACTAGAACGAATGTTTTGAAAAAAAAACGAAATCCTAGACGAACACACCACCAAGGAAGGCACAATCGAGGCCAGGACAGTTAATGTTGGGTAAAATTTTCGGATTATTGCTTTAGCGAAAAGTTTCCCTCCCTCCCTCCTCCTAGGGAGAAGAATCTTGGGAAGGGAGGGAGCGGAGTAGGGGGAGTTTTGGCGAAACAGCAAAAGAAATCGCCTGTCATCACCGTCAACCGTCTGTCGGCTTGATCGTGGCCGTCGTCCTCGTCGTCGTTCGTCGTCGTCATCGGGGACAGCAATTGTGCTCCATCGACAAACTTTTCGCTTTTATCAACCGAAAGCGGACACGGTGGACAAAAGCGCGCCAGAAGCAAAATATGACTAGCACGCATCGAGAAAATGGCCAAGAGTTAGGGAGCAAACATTTCCGCACAGTCAGGAGCATTAGAAGAAGGAGAGTATTTTGCAAGCGGCACGTTAATATGCACTACTTTCCGAGAGTTTTTTTGTGTGTTTCACTTACAGCAGCGAAAGAAGTAAAATTGTACTTGCGTAAAATATTGCAGCAAACCGTTAACGTCATTAGCAGCGGAAAGCTTTCTCAATCTCAAGGTAGTTACTGCAAGCTGTCATTTGTGCGTCTCGTTTCGCCTACTAAGATCCATTCGAGCGCTTTGCCTCCGAACGGGCACGTAATAGATCGCGCATCGCCATCCTTTGCTCGGTTGCATTTCACTTCGGTTGATTGTTTTGGAGTTTTCCATTAACTGCAACCAGCTAGATTCACCATGCCCAAGGGTGGAAAAATAACCCTTTCAAATCTGTACCCCATTCTTGTTTTCGTTTCTAAGAAAGGAGTTTTTCTGCGGGGAAAAGTCAATCGATGGTGCAACACCGAAAATAACGCCAGCCAGATGGAACCCGTCCGGTTCGGTGCAACAACAATCGTTTTCTGGAAAAGCAATCGAATAAACACGTGCTGCACGTATGGTGGGGCAGTTGGAAAGCAGAGAGTAAGAGAAAAAGCGTGAAAATCAAGACGGGTGGAGTGTTTTGATGAAGTGCATGCAGTTGCCGGTGAAACCAGACTAATGCAAGCTGAATGAAGGCGAGTTGATTGAAAATAAATTAAGTGCGATGATTCCAAGATTAAAATCACATTTTCTCCTTTTCAACGTCCTTCAGAAAATTCGATCAAACGGTGACTCAAGTCGAACGTCCACGAAAGCACTCGGGCGAATGTGGGGAACACAAAGACGAGAGAGAAACAACATTGAACAGGTTTGAATGGTTTGATGAAAAGGAAAATTTAAAAGCATATGTCACCGGACTTTTCTTCGTTTATTCTGCAAACTCCCACAGAAGGTCGCTTGCTTTCTTATCCGGAAGCTTAGAAGCAACACGCGCTGGTCGCGTTTGTGTGTATAGAAGAACTCCGCTCACCCTGGGAGGGAGTAATTAAATTTTACGTAACTCTACAAGTAACTAATAGTCTTGCGCTTGAAAAAAACTCGACTGAAAGCGAACGCAACGCCAATTCACTCACTCACACCAGAGCACCCAAAAGGAAAGTGACGGTTGTGTAATGGAACAACTTTCCACCGTTATCGTTGCAGCAGGTTGAAGCCAAAACCTGGAGTCGAATTGAATTGAACAGCTCCAACAATTGTTCTTAGTTGCCTGTGATGTGATACGATTGTGTGTGTGTGGGTGTGTTTGGGTGGAACTCCGGGCCAAGAAGCAATTGATTGGGAAAAGCAGTTAGCAGCCGATTGTGTTGCGCTTAACGACGAATGAAATGAAATGCAATTGTGCTGAACGGATTACGCTGAACGGAAGGTTTTAATCAATGTGGAAACTTTGTTTCTTCGACAGCACTTGTTCAGGTAATTGAAGTGTCGCTTGAGATAAGGTAAGGTAATTGTGGCACAGAAGTAATGCAATAATTGAAGGGTGGGATGCAACCGAAATATGGTTTACCAATTATTCAACCAGCTGATTTAGCTTAACTGATAAGGTTTGAAATATTTTAAACCTAATTTGGATAGTTTATTGATGATTGTATGTAAATCCAGTAAAACGATAATTCTTTCACAAATAGCATACTGTCAGGCGCCAGCGTTTGACATTTCACTGATTATGAGCAAATAAAACATGTTTATGCAACTTTGAAAAAAAAATGCATAAAACTACCGGCTTTTACTGTCGCCTTAAAGTGTGAAAAAATGCTAATTTAAACAAAAAAAAAATTTTTGAGTTTTCAAACTGTTTGCGAAATTACACGGAACAGCACTCAAACACAGTCTTTCCCATTCGTTAGCCAAAGAAAAACATTTCCTTTAGATTCAATTTGCAAAATTGATTCGATTTTAGTGCGCTCGTCCTGTTACTCAATAGTACGACAGCATTCATGATCGCATTTTATGGAGCAACCATCCAACCAAACCAAACAGGGAACAGTTTCACTGTGAAACCGAATCCATTGTACACTTCACGGCTCACTTTCATCGATGTCTCTGTTCCCTTCCTTAGACAGCAAATTATTCCTTCGCTATTCTCACTACAGACCAGAGCTCCCTCAAATCGTACGTAATGTCGTAATGTAATGTCAGCTAAGTAATAACAAAAGTACACTGGAATTATGGGAAGCGAACGGGAAAAGATGCTTGAAGCCGGATGTTACATAAATTTGCATAGATCTTGCGTACAATATGGGACCAACGAATAGACGATTGCACGCAGACGAATATTGAATTTCATTGAATGATACTATGGTAAAGAGTGTGTCTTTTGTAGAATGTCATGTCAACTTCAAGTAGTTCACCCTGTTCTAGCGTTTGCTGCGAATATCTATCTGTACTGCTCCAGAAATCATTTTGTTGGTATTTCTGGAATAACTTTAGAACTACCTCCTATTGTTTAATTTCTATTTCTACACTGGGTTGTCCTGGATGTGTCCATCAAGAGCTCGAACTCTACCTTCTCCATTACATTACCACTATTTACTCGTTATTATCGTCTGCTTTCGTGACTTTTCCCATCCCCATACTGAAGCCACACCGTACAGGGAAGAATCTTACGACAAAAATCTGAATCCACTCGAGCGTATTTTATATCGCAATTGCCGAATTCGAAACACAACATTGCAGTGCGACGCTTGCTGATTTTCTTTGCGGTTGCATCTCTACCCGGCCTAGCATCCTTTGACTCGGAAAGCAAAGACCTGCAGAGAACCTTCAAGTCCGAGCGAACACTTGACAACCACTCGAAGAAGCTCAAGCGCCCTGACCTGGGCGACACAACAATCGTCCAACCGGTACGAATGCTGCAGAATATTAAGAAAGAATATCGTATTGCTTTCATCTTTCATCCCAGCAACTCCGGGCATGCGACTGGTTTGCGGTGGACGCACTCCAAACAATGCACTCATCTGCTGCGGCAATACCCACCTTTCACGAGTAGAGCTCAAAGCAAAGCACTGTGCCAGCAGCTGACGACATCAAACAACCGAACGTAACGGAAACGAGCGGCGCACTGATGCGAATGCAAGTGGTTGATAGAGTGAATCATAACGATCGTAGGTGAGTTTTTCTCGCTTTCTTGTTTTCCTTTGCGAATTGCGAAGACGCGTTCCATTCCAGCTTGATTGACCATACCGTGCATTGTACCTTAAATGCAAGTTGAATCAACATCTTTTCCATGTTTTATTTCCTTGTTTGTCTCGCGCATTGCTTTTCTTTCTGTGGAAAAATGCTTTCTTTGCGCTTCTGCTTGTAAGGTTTCAGCAGTATAAACTTCCTTGAAGTTGTAGTGCTTTGAATGAGGTCATTGCAGCAATCATTGTGTCTTATTGGTTTCTATTGTTGACACATCTTAGTATTTTCATTTCTTATAATGCATCTTCAATTCGATGTAGCGAAAGTTGTATCTACTATATGCGAAGTATAGTGAGTCATAGTGAGCAAACTATCTTTTCTCTAACAACACAATAACCTCAAGAGGTCCTGTAATGTCTGGCTTTCTTCGACTTATTCTCGATTTACTCGTCTTCAAATGCATAGAAATTAAAATTATTTGAAACAATTGGACTTAATTGCCAGAACTCATAACAAAGCGTTAGGATAACATAACGACAATCATACGAAAAATAAAAGGTATTACCTTAGAATACATAATTCCTTGCTCAAAACGCAATCAATATTCATATTGCACTGTTTTTTCGAAACATATTTGTGCATTCGAATAACATGCAACCACTGTGAGTTTGCTCAGCCCATGATCAGTATGCATGGAAAATTAATGCGGTACATGTTGTTGTTAAAACAGGTACATTGTACTCAACATTCATTCGGCAAAATATGCACACTAGCGTATTGTTTTCGATGAAGAAACTTTTTTTTTTCACTATTTACTATCAATCCCGCATAACGAATGCGCCCATCCACTTTGGGTTGCTATTGATTGAACAATCCTTTTGATTGCTCGAAAACAACGGGAGACGGCAATGAGTTCGTTACATCAAAAGCACTCCCCGGGTGTGGGTCGGGGAAAACTGCATCCTGATTAAAGAAATATTCATACCGCATCCCAATTAGCTCATGCGATGCGTGCATAAATTTCGCGTTGCGCAACAACATCCCACTTCGGCCCTCGGCACGTTCAATTACTTCACAAACCTTTTGAAAGTGGGATAAGTAATGTAGAGTTTAAAATAAAGCAAACAGGAAAAAAAACACACGAAATACCATTCCTGAGGCTAGCCAAGTGGCTAGCAATTGTTGATTTGCATTATGCTGGCTAAGTTGGATGAGTTCATTAGCTGGCTGGCAGTTTCGAAGGGTGCATCCGATATTCGAAATGCATCAAACAGCACCAGCAGCAATCGAGTTGCTTCTGTGGTGTCATAATTGTAAAATCATGAAACAAAATTACATCCCCACTCGGGAAACACCGATGGAGTGTTGGCGAAATGGAGGATAGAGACACCATGCTGTACATTCGAGATCTAAATGGAACATGGCACTTGTAGGCTTCCGTTTTGACTACGCAATGCGTCAATCAACTTGATGCATTTTCCATCAAGTGCTTCGAATGGTGCGGGAATTATACATAGATGGGCGAAATGAGATCGCAGAACTGTAGGATGCACCGGATAGAGCTGGAGGAAAGTGCCTAGTGCCCACATGCAGTGGGTCGCATGGGGAAATTATTCCACTCCACATCCGCTTTACCGCAGCGAAATGGAAGGTTACGTGTGTGTTAAAATATATTGCGTGGTGAAGTCCAGCACAAACGGAACGCATCCTTGTCCGGCCTGGTGCCGGTCAAGCCCGTGCTTTCGCACGTGCTCCACCTGATTGTGATTGATTAATTACATTTTGTGTACATTCGAGAAAAGGGAAGCTGACAGCATGCAACCGAACTGATGGCCGACGGTACTGTTTGCCAACCAGCAGGCGCAACCAGCCCTTCTGCTGGAAAGGAATCGGTACCAAACCGGAACAGGATGGCAAAAGACAAGTGAGCCTACACGATCACTGCGGATGTGGGATGCCCGGCTCGGATGCAAAAACCACCGCACGAATGTTAAACATTGTGCAATCCCTGATGAGGTTGATTAAAAAGACAAATGAAATCCGGTAGTGCTAGCTGCCGTCTGGATCCTATAACAAGTGTAACCGCATTCGAACACCAGGGTAGCAACGGTTCCAAGGTTTTTTTTAGCTTTTACACCTAAGAATGAATCAATTTTATAACAAAAAAAAAAAACATAACATGACTATTTAAATGGTTTACTACTTTTTGATTGCTTTCTATGTGCTGTAAACCTTATCAAAACCGTTTATCGCTTACTAAACTAGCCATTCAAAGCAAATTATATAACTACAAGCCTTGAAACAAACCGCCGGAATGTATGCAACGCGCATAGCAAAACTACATACGTTATTAAAACGATTTTGCCAGCCTACTACACTCTTTTCGTTGGACCGTCTGTTGGAAACTTGCTTTACATCACTGTCAAAGTATGCGCCAACACGTGCACCCGTTCATGGAATGGATTGTCAAATGCATCCTGAAAAACTCTCCCGCGAACCCAACGATACCGGGCCAACCGGACAAATGGTGGATGGGCACGGTTTTACATTTTGGGTCGAATAAACCCGTCAACCGTAACGTGATACAGTAAGTTATGCATAATTTTACCTCCACGAGTGGTACAACCATACGGTTCACACACAACGCTGCATCATTGCACACATTCAGCGTTGGATTTCAGCTGTACTGGAACGTACTAAATTGGAAATAAAGTGGGCAGCTGTTGTGAGTTTGGAATTATATTCAAATTCATACAGCCAGCTCGTCCGGTGCATGATGAATGCGGTTAGTTTGTTCAATAAGGCAATGAATAAATGTAAAATCTAATTGGTGCTCGGTCGACATATTGGTTGGTTTGTAAGGCTGTGCGAATTGAATTTTGAATAAATTCAAGTATGAAAACATATCATCTGATAAAATGAGTTATTCATTTAAGCAAATAGTGTACAAAAAAATAGCTCAGTATAATGTGCCTGCTAATGAGCTGCTAAATAGATTTTCGGCACGACAGGACCATGCACATGGTCATGTCACCAAGTCACCATGTACATAGCGTGTGTTTTTATCAATTGTTTATCATTAGCGCCTCAAAGTAAGCAGAAATATTATGAGAAGCGTCTCTTTCTAGAGCCTTGAAGTTATATATTGCATATCTTCAGGCGTTTAAATTTAAAAATTCACTAGCCAAGAAAGTGTGGCAATAAGAACTGTAAATGTAAATGGAAACAATCAAATTCAAAATATCTTACATTTAAATAAGCACATAAATAAAACAATGCTGATTAAACATCAGTTGTGATACAACATAATTCATTATGAGCGTTTGTAAAATGCACACAAAAGTGGAAAGAGTCTAAGAACAAACAACGCAATTTATAATAAAAAAAAAAGGTCAGCCATGATTTTTTCCTGCAAAAAGATCTACAAAAAACTAAGTATCTCATCTCATAAACACACCCATGAATCTATTGTAAAAAAAAGAGAACGAAACAGAAACGTAAGGATCCTAATCTATCCTAATCTTTCTGAACCTGTCAGGATTCATCGCTCCATTCCAAAACGTGCCCCAGTTGCTACTGCTTACGATTCACATTTTTTCTCACTCATCGTGCCACCGGAAAGGGCTAAACCACCGGAACCGCATCCGGCAGTAAATCTGGTCACGTTCGATTGCTAGATAATATTTTCATTCCACTTTTTAGCTGTGGTTCGTGTTGTTTTTTTTTTTGTCCGTGTTTACCTCCCAAAGGCGCCTAGGATCTCCACATTTGGTCACCTTTCGATGTGCTCAATTCGTCGGAATATGGATGAAGCCACAGATCATCGACTGCTTGGCAACGAAACAGACAAGCTACCGTAGGTAAGTACCTCGCTGACCTGAACTGCAGGAAGAAATGTTGTTCCATACGATTCTCGATCAGTGACATGCACCAGCGGCTGTACGGAAAACAGGAAGAGGGCGTTGCTTCTTTGGAATGTTTACAGATGCCGGCATGCCAGCAGGCTCGGGCACTCTAAAACATATAAATTACTAACAACCGAACTCGATGCCTGCTCCTCCCCGGTGGCCGATCCATGGCATCGTACATTATGGAAGCTGCGATGGTTTTGCTTCGTGGTGAAAATCCTGCTGCAAAACTTGGTTAGGTAAAGGCTGATTCCCAGGACAAACGGAATGGCAAACGAATCCCAAGCCCAAGTGCCTGGACGGGTTTCATCTTCAATAAATTTTCATCTGTTTACCAATCAGGTTGGCGCCTCAATTATTTATATTGAAGGATGCGGCCCGGTTGGTTACCCAAGGAATCGTTGAGAGGTTGTATTATTGAACATATTTTGTCGGTTGTTGAGTTTTGTATCTCTTCTTTAGCAACAGGAATGACTCCAGGTAGATCCAACTCGATCCGACTCTAACCAGGCCCGGCCCTTTACGAACATTCTGCTAAACTTTCGGTGTAATACATTTCGAGCAAAATTTGTACAACCATTCATCCGGAATTCGTAGAGCAGTCGGTTACAATGCAGCGCACAATCGCAACCCGTTCCCCCGGTACAATGAAATTTTCTAAAGAACGCTTCATCCAACCAAAGCGCCTGAAGGTATGCTATACATCAAAGTGCTCCAGGAAGCGCTCCGGAAGCCACTCTCAATCGGCCACTCGGGTAACTTGCAAAAAGGATATTGATTCTTCTCTCGATTGCCCCCAGCCACACCACAAATCACAACACTTTCACATCTTCCTAGGAAAAAAAGCGACATCGAGAGAGATGGAGATTCAATGGGCCGTGGTGTGGCAAACAACCTGAAGAAAAGCGCCATAAAAACGCCACCCGAAGACGATGCTGGAAAACGAGAGCGGCTTCTTTGGACGGGCGTGCATCGCGTTTTCTCTTATCCTGTCCTCAATTCCAGCCTGTCGATTGGAAAGTAAGGAAAATATACTACCTTACGGCTATCGTATCTCTTACTCAAGCTGTCCACTTCCCCGCAAAACCCCATTCGCATATCTCTTGTCCCGCATAATTCAACCCCCTGGAGCACGAAATGCACTAACGCGCCCTAACGATCCACCGCCATCGCCTGCGAGTTCGCAAAATGCAGGAAAGCTAGCATAAATTTCCGACATCGCACAACCAACCAACCAACCAAACCATCTGCCCCAAACACACAGTACAACAGCAACCATTTTGCAACCCGAATGCAACGGTTCATTGAGCAGTTTTTGGGTTCGGGAACGCTTACACGGATGGGAAAGCGAAACCATCGGTACTGCATTTCACTGTTCGGAAGCTTCTATCGGACCCGTTAACTGACCATGTCGGAAGTGATTCGCTATCGGGCCTGCACTCGGCCCGTTTGGTGCAATTTCGAAGAAAGCTTTTGAGGTTGTGCGGAGACTTATGACCAACATGGTACTTGCATGCTCCCGCTTGCCATTGCCGGGCCGCGCTGCGGATAGGGGCATTAAATTGAGTTGGCAAACCATGTGGGTCAATGCTTTGGCGATCGATGCTGGCCGGTATAGGTAATAGGAAAATAAATTTGATTGTCGTGATTTTATTGCCAAAGGCAAAGCGGGGATGTTGGTTGGTTGGTCAGTAAGATATGGTTGATAAGTGGTTAGATTGGGTTTCGTTAATTTTTGATATTGTGCAATCCTAATCATCTAACCGATATAACATACCGTTGGCTTTTCAATGTTGATGTGCAGTGTAAAAGCTCAATTAAAATAAAGATATTTGCATGCAACGGTGTATCAAATGTCTACAAGATAGTAAAATCTTAACGAAATTTTCCATTTAAATTGAAAAAATCTTACAGTTTGTGGCAGTATTTTTTTATTAAAATAAAGTTTAGTAATAGTCGTTGACGGCCCGGTGATAAAGGCGTCGGTCTTCAGACGAACAGACCGTACGCAGGACCAACTATCCAGCTACGTGTAAATGAAGTCACAGGAAGCCAAAAATCGCAGGCCTGTTGAGGATATTGTGCCAATAAAGAAGAGAAGAATAGTCGATACAATCCTTAGTAAAAGGCCTCTTGAGGACGGTTTTAGTACGAACAAGGCCTTTTAAATATACGTTGGATTGAAGACATAAATGTCTCCGTCAGCGAAATCGAAGAGTTTGTTCAAAATATTTAACTATGTTGAAGAATGGCTCAGACACATACTCAGAAACAAAAAGGTGAGGGAGAATCAAGGTCTTTCACACAGTTAAGCTTGGGAATGTTTTAGTTCATAAACGGTTAAAAGTATATCGATTATCTTACTGTGGAATCAGCAATTTTCTCATCAGGAAGCCAACTGGAAGTACTCATGTGACCACCATTTTTCTCGCATTTTACCTCGCTCGATTTTTTTTGCCGCCTATGCTATACTAAACATGCGCCATAATTACGCACCAATTTGCCGTTGCTTATCGAACAATTAAACGCATTTTATGCTGTTCGTTGCAAAATCTATTAAAATAAATCGCACACCATGGGTGCGGATAAACTGGGCACCACATTTTTAACCACCGCGTCCGTGCCTCCCATGGAAGGTGTGGACGGTGTGCGGACGATTCGTGGTAAACGGTAAAACGAGTTCTCACACTCCACCGAGCCACCGGGAGGGCGTGATTGGGTAACCTGTCCATTTGCTATGCTGCACCGACAGCACAGAGGGTGTAATGATGCAGTTCACCGAAAACGGGGAACCACATTTTAATTATCATTCTAAACCGCTGCAATACGGTCGTGCCACCGTGGGAACACGAGCCGGGAAAGGGCAGGACGCAATCCGCAGAATGGCAGAACGTGGAATTTAGTTTAATAAAACTTTCAAAACTTCGTGGAACAGCTCACGGGGCGAGTGCATATTCTAATTTGCGTGTCATGCTTTTTTTCGTGTTTTGCTAACAGCGTGTCATGCTGATGTGTGCACATAACGCTAATCAATGATGTTGTGCAAAATTCACACGGGGCAAACAAATTGGGCAGCTAGTGGAGGGAATCGATTAACGACCCGGGAGGACAAATTTAGGCAATAAACATCAAACTACCAGTTATTGGATGTGTTGGACTATACATATTATAAGCAATTCAATAGAATTCTTTCCAAAAGAACTCATGTTTTTGCCTAACGATCACATCACTTTCCAGTGCAGCATTTATGGAAAACAATATCGAATCGTCATCGGACAAATTCAAACGATTCCTTTCATTGAAAATTCAATTCGCTTTGTAAACATTGACCAAACTTAGCAAACAAACATTAAATCTAGCATCAGACAAACCGAACTCAGCAATGGAAAAACATTCAACATTTTCCCCACACAGTGCAAAGCTAAAAACTTAACAGACCCGGTAGAAAAAAGACGGACCCAAACATGTTCCCTCACACATACGAAATCATTCGTGTCGAACAGATGTCAACCGGTGATCCTGCCGTCTAGACCAAACACGACCTTGCACCAGGAAACGCAATAGCATCATCCAGTCAAGAAGCAAACATTGTGCATATGAACATACATCCGGTTCCTTGCCACCTTCGCTCCGCTTCCGAATGACAAACCCAAAACCGAACTTCAAGTCCACACCTTCGGCCGGCCTGCACGGACGAGAGCTTGAGGTACAAAGACTTAAACTGTCTACAAATTGCAGCTTACGTTTGCCTCTTTAACTGTGGTTTTAACCTACGACCGGGAACCGAATGCACACCACCGCTCCCTTCTGAACTGGACGATATTTTTGATTAGTTCAAAAAACACACCCGTACGTACGAAATCCGTACGAGCCCGTTCACGCGCTACCATCGATACGGCAACTTTGTGTTTCGTTTGCGTAAATCTTTTGCAGACAATTTTCCGAAATCACTCACATGTCTACCCCGTTCGCCTGGTACGGTGAAGCTGAAGGAAGAAGCTGATAAAATATTCCATTCTCTTCGACCGCAGAGCGGGTAAATATGGCACCGGGTGCTACGTCTGATTGTGTGTGAGTTCCATGCTGCAAACACTGGCTCACGTTGCACGTTGCATCCGATCCGGTGGGAAAGATGTTATGGCTTTTCTTTTTGCTTCGGGACCCCCAACCCCCGGTACATTGCCCGACTGCCACGTCTACGGCCAACATCCAATTTCTATGCATATGTAGTTTTCACAGTTCTTAAGGGAGTTATCCGCTCCCAATGTTCGCATCTTCACGGACAGAACGCACATCAGACAGATGGTGATGATTTTGATAAAGGACACCCCGGACACACACACACACACACACACCCCGGAACCGATGTTGATGATGATTTCGCATTCGTGTTCGAATTCGCATTGCCAGCCGCAGGTCCTCCTGGCGACCCGACTAGGGTTGCCCCAACATAAACTCCACCCAAGGTTCGCTGCGATGAGAAATGGTTGGCACGCAAACGAGACTAGATGTCCCTGTTGGGTAGAGCCCTAGAATCGATGATAGATCGTGTGTGTGTGCGAGTGCTCGGTACGCTACGAGACTTGGTGGGCTTGGTCCCTTTGGGCGCTTTTCGGGCTCAAACGACGTCCGAGGCCTTTCTTGACACATCCTTCAATATTTTACCTACCTCCCGGTCCGGCTGCTACCAACTGTCCTTCCCCTTCTTCAGGACCGGAACGGGAAAGGAAAACAGATTTTAATTTCGTTTTTTAATCATTTCCGTCCTCCCTCCGGAGAACGTGTTGTGAATTTCGGAACGCGCTGGTGCCATCGTTCAAATGACAGAGCGTCTATCTCTCTCTCTCTCTACAACTGCATGAACAGTGGCACCGTTACCCGGCTTCATCAACACCCGGGGTAGCACCCGGGGACACGAACTCGGCTTCATCATGCAATGCGTGTGACATTTTTCCGACCATCTTGCCATCCGCCTTGCTTTGGAGGAGGAGTTGCCAGCATCACCACGAACGAACCGTACCGGATGATTTAAAGCGTTCGCGCGCAGAGTAGTTGGCAAGGAATTAATTGTGCTTGGTATGACTGACAAGACCGAACGCCGAAGCGCCATTGGAACAGGAATGTCGATTGAAAGGAATTAGATTTTTCCATCGTCCGTCTGCTGGCGAACGAGACCCCAGCCAACACGTGCCAAAGCGGAGCTCGATCATGGAACCGGATGGTTGATTTCGTTGCTAATGAAACAAACGTTCTTTCGTGCTGGACCAAGGCAGGACCCGCTCTACATCGACACGGAAGCCATCATAGATCGGTGACGGTGTTTAGAGTGTAATTACGTTTATCAGATGTGTAAGCCGGTGTTGCTAATTGATGCTCTGGTGCTTTTGCGAAGAGGTGATTGGGTCTCTCGAGTGACAGCTGTCAGTGGTGGTGTTTGAACGGAAAACGTCTACAATTATGCTCGCACTGCAATTTTAACACAATATTCACCGTTGCAAATTGTTCCTCAAAGTTGTGTGTGTGGCGTGAGCTAACACCAGCACTTTTGATGAGAAAAGCCTCAATCTTCATTTCTACTTAAGCACACAAATATTTTGCCACAACTGCTTCCGACGCCTCTCACTAGTGCCGGAATTATCTCTTCATTCTTCCTTATAGTGCGACATGAAAACTTTCCCACATGCAAACTAATCTAAACCACTTTTAGAGTTTATCAAATGTAACCCGGAATTCTGAGTTCGCTAAAAGGGATGAAAATGTCACTCCACAATTGATGAGGCGAAGTGTAACATTGTTCTAACTGTTCTTTCAGAACTCAAATGCTTTGAAACTCCACCCCACTCGAGTTTGTCTAAAGATACACAGCACTGAAAAGCTTGCCAAAATACTACGCAAATTCCTGGTTGTATTTGAAGGAAAGAAAGCCTCCTCTCAGAAGAAACATAACTAAAACATCAACTTCCGGAGATTGAAGTTTAAAACTTTCCTTATTGAAAACAGCCAACAAAGCATTGTGCTTCCTTAACGATTTTAACTTCTTGTCTCGATGACAGCTTATTTAAGGTCGATCCTTTCGGCTGCCCCCAAACGGGAATGTCAACCACGGCCACTCTGGATGCGGAACGTAGCAACCAAAACTTAATTATTCACTTCTCCACCAGCTCGAAGCAATCCTCTTGGTACGATGATCGCGTTGAAAATGCTACATTTACTCGCTCGATGCCAGAATCAATGGTAATCGTCCGTGAAGCCATCCCCTAATCCTTGACTTTTTGATTAATAGAGCATAGCGTAGTACCAAGCGAGGTTAAGAATGGGTTGGTTTTCGAACTGCAAACCCCCTAAAAGAAAAGTCCCAACATTTAATCCAAAACTTCTGCCTTTCGAATGGATAGAAAGGCATTTCCTAACATTTACACCACCATTTTCCAAGGGCAAACAGAATTCTTTAGAATCTATCTGTTGGATCATTAGATTAGCGGCCTAGTGCCTACACCATGTAGTTGCGCCATATTGTCAACAAATTGGAAATTTTCACATACAAGAAACGAACTTGCAGCAAAAGGCTATCTCCAACTCGTTTGCTATTCCTATCAAAATGTCACGCGGAACCATTATTCAATCCTAACTTATATCACTCGAAATTTCCACGGAAAGGCATACTATTGGATCCACCGAACCATTTTATGCATATGCAGAATTTGCAAGGGATAGATTGTGTCGGTTCAGCGAGAAGAAACAGGCGAAGGAATTTTTCTTTCACGTTTAGTTTTCCCCACCGGCTGACGGTTGCAGTTGCGTTCCGATTTGTTTGATAAGTTTTTTGCTAACACGGTGGGGAAAACAAATTTCCCAACATCTTCAACATCAACGTAATCAGAAATGCCAGCAAATGTCAGAAAACTTTTAACCCCCTTTTCTGTCGTTTGTTTTCTGCGTACGCCAAACTGGCCTATTCTTTACAGAACATTTCGGTTTTTAGTTTGCCGTCTATTTCCTAAAACAGTGACTCTCAAAACAATTTGATTTTTGCATTTGCACTAAAATAAATAGTGCAATACCTAAAAACCACCAAGATATACATGTACATGTGTCGACGGTTTGCATAACTTTAGGCTGATTGTGTAATTCACTTTCAATAACTTCGAGTCTGAACAGTACTGTACAACTCTTGAGTACTTCTAACATGCACGTAATTGATATATCTTCTTTTTAAAAACGTCCGCTTCTCAAATGGTTAAAAAGTTTAGAAATGCCCCATTTGGGACCAACAGTGTTTCACAAATACGGAACAACTTCCGGATTACGACAGGCGCGGTACTACAAGCACTGTAAACTTTCAAACGATTTCTACCGTGCGCTGGCGTTCCATTCCCTCAGAGGCCTGTGACAAAACAGACATTCCTTGGCGACGAAAGTTATTTCAGATTACGGAAATTGCTGCACCGCAGTAAGATGGATCTTGCCGCCATTGTTCCAGCAACAGTAAGATTCTGAAAAAAAATCCCACAAACATCACGCGTTAGAAAATAGTGCGCTAGTTTTCCAACGGAATTCTTCCAGGGCTGCCGAACCATCTTGACCAACAAAGCTGTGCCACGCGGTCACTGGCTATGCAGTGGTCAAAGGATGATTTACGGGGCACTTTATTAAAATTGTTTTCCAATTTTCTCGTTTGCTCATCGTCTCTGGGCGGTTCTTTCGTTTCCTGCATTGGGCTTTCTCCTGCAGTACGATGAAAAGCTTTCCATGAAGTTCTTCACAATCGTGATGGTTTCCACAACAGACCCTAATGCTCCCGAAACATTCCTCCCCACACAAGCACCTTCCACCGTAGGGTTGAGTTGATGACATTTTCCGGTTTATTTCCGCCCGGAATCGGAATACGCACCGTAAAACGAAATGTCGACCGCTGCTACTGGCCTATGCGAAACTATGCGCCCATCTCCATCCCGCCTTGGACCGAATCGGACCGAACCGAAAACGAAATAACTTCCGGTTGCTGTCTTCCACCAGGACACCGTGCTTTGCCAACTTTTATTATCCGTTTCCTTTTCTTCCTTGGGAAGCGTTTTCTATCGGGTCCGGTTGGGCCTTTTTCCATGTTTATTTCACAATTCACACACACACACATATAACAGTCGGTGGTGGCAAGCTGGCTCACTGTTGCCGGCTGTTCATCATTTGCCTTTAATGATCCAAATCCGGAGAATGTGGCTGTCTGGGCAACGGCACCGTATGGCTCAAGGATATGCGACAACATCGTTTAAGCCGCGACGAGCTCATTTGACTTGTTCCACTTCTCTCTTCTTCCTCGCTCGAGCTCCAGCTAAACGTAGGATTTTTTTTTGCGCCCAAAGCAAAATCATCACAGTTGGCGGTAACTATGACGACAAGGGAAAATTTGACGCATTGTGAAGAAATTCCAATTTCAATGTTTTGTTTCGGTGTTGCTCGCTAAAGAATGGTTCCTTTTATTGCCATTTAATGGCAACTAATTGGAATGTAATGAGTGTTCCGCTTTTTTACAGGTTTTTAGCAGCATCTTGTAGAATGATGTATGCTTCGCTGCATACCGTGGATGAGATTAAGAAAATGAAAACAGCTCTACAATAAACCTCTTAATCATGATGCTTTTTCTTAGAGAAAATTGGAAAAAACCGCCCTAAAGTTGTTTTTCTCCTTTTGCTATAATCTTTTGCTATAAAATAAAAGTGTACGCTGCAGTCATTTTAAATAATTTTTTAAGAACTTTTCACGGTGTATCAGTATGATAACATGTGAGTATAACATGTGCAGTTTGGCTTTTGAGTAGCATAACTCTAGGCTGAAACATCATTTCCAATCTATGTGTGATGATTTCATTTTTCTAACCATGGAAAATTTGTAGAATATATGCTAAATGTTATAATTATTCCCACCGTTGGAACCACCACTACAGGCTCACTTTTGTCCATTCATAAAACTAGCTCTAATAATTGCATGCTGACAACGAAAAGCTTGAAACGACACCTCCAGAAAACAGAATCCAAAAACCCCTCAACAAACTACTTTATTCTTCGTCTGTCTAATCGTTACAATGATTTATTTTCATTCGCTTAATTATCTTTCCGGCAGCATCTCATCATCATCATCATCATCACCAGCCCATGAGCTTTCACACAGCAAACAAACATCAAGGTAAGCTCGAAGCGTAATTATTCCTCCGTGAGGTTTCTCCAATAACCTTCACCCATCAAAATGCAATAGGTACAAGAAAACAGTGGACAGAAAAAAACACGGAAAATAGAAATCATCTTTATTTTCCATTCATCTCTGCCACCCACTCTCGTTACTCGGAAAACAAACCACACCGTACGGATACATCTCTGCCACGGTGCTCGGTACGGTACTCGAAGCGCTTTCCTTTCGTTGACGTGATTGTCATCATCAAGCAATGTCTTCGCCATTGCCCACCCGTACGGTACTCCTTTGCTCACCCATCACAAGCATCAGTGTTGTTCATTATCAAAGCTCATCATTATCTCTGTTGTCGCTGATATCGGTTATGAGCTATCCTGGTTCTTCGCTCGCTTTACCCCCTATAGTGCTACCTCCTCAAGACACGGACTATTGTTTTAATGGACCGAAACCGGCACTCGTCCACCGATGCGACGTCATGTTTTTCCTGTCTCTTCTCTGTCTCTCTATGCAAAAGACAACCAATCCCACCCACCGGGAGTGAAAGCATAGAAAATTGCCAACGGCTATCATCCTCTCGAGAGTTGAGCTCACTCGCTGGAAGCTTGAAGAAAAAGCGTCAACAAACGCTAAACGCTAGCCGAAAGATGACGATGGCTGCCGGGGGTAAAAACGGATGAACGGAGCAACTCGAGCGTCTGCAATGAAATTAATACGCCCGTAAGCTCGAGAGAAACAATAGCGGAACAGAGGGCGAATGTGACACATTTCGGGCTTTATGATCGCTCTATAAAGATACTCTGTCACGGACGGTGGCACCAAGCTGATCCTGGTCGTGGTGGTGCTGAAGTATATTGTTTTCCTTTCGTGCTGGCTCGCATCAATTAACGAGCCTTGGATGCTTGCTTCGCTGAACTTGCACTAGAGTCGCACCAAAAGGACCGAATCGCAAGACGTACGCTGCTTCACACTCTTCGCGATATGGAAGCAGGCTTATAATGAAATAGTCATAAGGTTATAAAACATTTATAAGCTTTATAAATTGAATATCCTTGCGAAATCATGCAAGAAGCAAGCAGATGCAGGGAGGAAAGCAACGGGAAGCCCAGCCCAAACCACATGTCTCAACACGGTACGTGCCCGGGAACGACCAACCGGATGGAAGTGATCCGGTGTTAAGCCAAAAGGGCAATATTGAGACGATGATTGTCGTCGTAATTTATCGTGGGGTACGGTGCCCACACACACACAAGCGCGCTTTCCTTCACATGCACCAGCTCCTCAATGTATGCAACGTGAAATTTAATTCCTCGTTTATCCTCAAGACAAAAAGCTGTGTCCATTTTCCGGAGACAGCATAGCGGTAGCGGACAATAATGCGCTGTTTGTGCTTGTGCGAAAGGCAACCAACCGACCAATGCCACTGTCGGCCATCGTTGACCCACTTCCCATTAGCCAACTAAGGGGAAGGGGAGGTTCGTCGCTTACGAAGCGCCCACATAATAAACTATAATTAAGAAGATACAGTGGTGGCTTTAATTGGATTTTAGTTTTATTCTTGGCATAAACCCAGGACGTTCACGAAGGGCTGTGTGGCTGTGAAGGTTCGTCTCGAAGGATACGTCAACACGCTTGGCAACCACCGGTTGCAGAAGGGATGGCTCTACGGCAAAAACCCTTCCAGTCGGTACAGTCCCGCATGCTGGCAGCTTTTCCAGGGCAAGTGACGTCGAGACACGGAACTGGCGATGAAACGATCCATATGATTTTATTTAATTTCATATGTTGTGTGCGTACATTGTTGTTAGTGGCACAGCGATTAAGAGTTGCTAGAAAATTGAGACACGGTTGCCGTTCTGCTCGCGGGCAAAATGTGTGCGTTTTTAAGTGGTGTAGCCAAATGCATGACTCTGTCGGTGCGACTGCATAATTGCGATGAAGATTGTGCATGCTCATGGTGCGAGACGTGTAATGGAAGCGACAAGTGAATGTTTGTTTCGCACAAAACGACCAAACAACAGCTGCTTGTGTGTTCACAAATGCGTGAACCGCCATTATTCCTTTTTTGCCAAGGACGAGAAATTGTTATGACCAGTTATCATAAACAGTTCTAAGCTTTAGGTTTGTTTGGAATTAAAATCGCCTGAGGAAAAAGGTATATGAACTCAATATTATCCTCCTTCCACAACACATTTGATCAGAATAAATCACAAAATTGTGATTAATAATGAATGTCCGAAAAAAGTGTTACCAACAGACATATTTGCTAAAAAATATAACCGAAAATCATACAGCTCATTTTTAATGCATATTTTCAGGAGTAAAGTGACCATGACTTCAATAGAAAATGAAAATGACTCAATGGATTAAAGCACAGAACAGTGACATAATTGCTATTGAATATATTAAACTAAACGCTTTTATGTCACGCAGCAATTATTCAATACTTCAGCCAATCAGAGGAAATTCTCATAGTTTTCGCAAGAGTTTTAACCCTTCTAAACTGATAAATATTTGTGTAATGAATTCTCATTAAATATCCAAATTATCATCTCATCCGCATCATTTCCCGATTTTTCATCACCAAACATTTTCCGTACCGTCCGATCTGTTGACCCGTGATAATCATCATCAGCATCAGTTTGCATTGCATAATCGACCGAGCAAATGATTAACGATACCTGGGTACGATACGAGCAAACGTGATAAAGAAAAAGAACCGAGCACATAAAATCAATTCAAGAGAAGCATGATTGCAGTGAGAGAAGGAAAAATAAAACATCGCACCCCATCATGTACAATTTCCACCGCAAGAACCATACCTTAATTAGCAATCGGTGTGACCGTGCCGGTTCCAACAGGCAGTGCAATCAACGTGTCTGTGCGCTGCCTACAACGGTATGCCGGTTGCAGTAAACAAATGCTACTCCAATCGACTCGTTGCAATGGTGGTGCATCATTAAAATGATAATGAAATTCATTGCTTGCATCCCTGCAGTGGATGCAGTTTTGCGTGCACGTGTATACCTTGGAGCGCGTGAATAAGAAATCAAGACCTCATCCTGCTGCTGTCTGGGTGGAAACAAATGCAAGAAAGGGTGTTTGACGCAACCGCTTCCCCAATCGTATTAACGATCTTATTATGTCAACAATAAATTGACACCTTTGGTTGAGTTGCCTTCATATTCGATAGTGCATTGAACGTTACAAGAGAATGGCAACACCCTTACCATTTAGCATGATGCAACATAGGTACAGTTGAAAGCCACACGTTCCACGACCACAATTAAATGAGTGGCACAGATTGAACGCTGGAAAGGGACCAGTCCTAGCGACCACCATCAATGCAACTCCGTGCTACTCATACAATGTTTACCATTCGACAATACAATCAGCTCATCCATAGGGTTTAAAAGATAACGACAGGACGGACAGTGAATGAAGGAGACAATTAATATGTCAACTTCCCCATTAAAAGGAGTCACGTGATCTTTGTACTATAACAACTTCGCACGTGCAGCAGATTGCTTCTCCGTCCACCGTCGAACCTAATTATTTGCCAACATTCTCACATTCACTCATTCCATGCCCAAGTTGTTAAAAGGGTTATTTATTGGTTTCTTTTTTTTCAATTGATACAATGCGTTTGTTATTGCACTTTTTGAGCATTAATTTGCCTGGTGTTGAAGGTGCTTAAAGGGGAAATTTATATCGGACTGAAACGGCATAAACGAACAGCAAACAAAACGATTAAACAGAGACACACCGTTCTGAAAAGAGCAAGAGAACATTTTTCTAACCCACACATAATTTTACTCATATAAAGCATAAAGATTAAACTTACATACATTTAAACATCAATACCTCGTTACGACCGTGAACCACTCTATTTGATGTTAAGACTTAAGAGTCATCTGTAATTTTTGGTTATTGGATTAAAATTTGATATTCGCTTGCATACTTTCAGGCGGAAAATCATTGATGACAAACAGTACCAAATACCTTTAATGAGCTAAAGTTTTGTTTTCATGAATTGATTGGAACGAGACAACTTGAAATATGCAATCGAACCCTACTGTTCTCGTGTCTGGCTCGTATTCATACCTTTCCCCATATCCTTGCGCGTACGTAACGAACCTGCTTGTTCAGACGTACCTTACTTACTTCCACAAACAATCAATGACTCAACAACTTCCTGACGCCAGACAGAGGGAACCAAACCCCAAACCAATCAAAACGCCTGTTTACCTTCACGCTCACGAAGGTACAGTGCAGCCGATGTACCGGTTTTTTGTTGCTTCTCCGTTTGATCTCAACCCCAATTCCGTCTGGTAGTTGATTTATTGAAGCCGAATGCACTCGGCACCCCGGAACCGACCCCGAACCGAGTGCGAGTGATTGATACACGTCTGAGTAGCCAACTCTCCGTGCTAATCCATCACGAAACCTTCCGGGTTAGTGCCAGATGGTCACAGATTTTGTTGCCACGCTAGCTACTGCCAGACCGAATCTTTTCCTCACCCGGAACCGGGTGCTGGGAAAGGCTTTACACCGATGGTTCCTCCTTATGATGCAACTCCTAGCATCAGTGTGAGTGTGTGTGTGTGTGTGTTGCAAAATTCGACCCCATTGCCCAAACGCTGCAAGGTAGACACAAAGTTAAATACGAGAAGTTGAAAATATTTTATGCAAATATTTGTGTACATTTTCAAACCCCAACCCCGAGTTCAGCAAATGGGCAGCAATTCGAGACCAGATCTCGAATCGGATACAATGGCGTGGTTGAAAACTTCTGCTGAGAAGTGCCAACTCAACGTGGTGCCTCGATGGTGCCTGCATGCCCAAAAGTTTCGTGTGATTCCTGCCCTCACGGCGTTCGAGATGCGTTCCACGTCGAGCGTTGATGGTGATTACAAACTTGAGACTTGTGAAGAGTCGATTTTGCCACCCAACCAGCAACCGAATTGGGCGCTAAATTTAACGATCCTAATCGGAAGTTAGTTTTCCTCTCATACGATGATGCTTCATTGTCTCAGGCAAATGTGCTCGTTACGTCGTTACGTCGGCAGTGAGTTCGGCGCGTACGAATGCACCTCCAGCCACACCATCGACCAACCAACCTGTGCCCCGGTGCTCGAACCGCATCCGAACAGACGGTAACAATAGCACTGCCAAGTTTACACAAAGAAATGGAAAATCCCCTCCCTGTGTGTGCGTACCGTTCGTCGATGGGCCGGGAAGTGAAAAAGCAAATTGTATGTTGATTGTGCAGCACCACCGAGGAACGTTCGCCTCCCGGTGGTGCAACAGTTCCACCGTCGAAAATCTTTGATCAGGCTCAAAATTTTCCTCCCTGCAAGTAACATTCCAACACTCCTCGGTCGGGTTTTTAATGGTACCGATTGAGAAATGGTGCTGGGATCATACCATCCTCGATGGCTATGATTGGCAGGAATTTCCCGGAGACCCGCTGCTGCTGCTGCTGCTCCACAGTAGTGATTCACGTGTTTGCAAACCTTTGAACGCCCATTGCACGGATCGGGTAATGTTTTAAGTGGCATTTGATTGATCTTATTGATGGTGGGAATGAGTGCTACGGAATGCGAGCATCTTTTGTGCCCTTTTCCGCTCATAAACGGCAAGCGATTGATCGGGTGGAATTTATTGGAATCGATTATTCGCATTAATCTGGCATTTTGTGAAGCACAAAGCAGGTGAATCAACTGACTTTATCCATGTAAATGCGTGTAACGAGCGGCACAAACAAAGGAAATGGCGCTGTAATGTTCTTGTTCGACATCTGACAAAATGGAGGATTTTTGTTTCTTTTAATTGTCATCACAACTTATAAGCATAGTTTTTTTTTTGCTACAAATAATACACAAAGAAGTCTACTGTAGAGCTCTTCAAACCAAACTAGCTGACAAACAACAACAGCTGCTAAAACAAATGCATCCATGCTATCCATGCTGTTCGAATGGATCCTTCCACGAATAGTCTCGGAAAAACCTCGACCTCCCTGCGTACCTTCATGACAAAACCTGCTAAACGTTCCCGCTTTTCGCAGCCAGTGCCGGCTTCCCTAACAATCACCGTACAGGCGCCCGTACACGGCAGTTTAATGCAGCCACCCGTACCATAAACATTTCCATTAAAATGGTGCCCGGTTTAAAGTGCGCTCCTGCCGACAAACGGGTGCAACCTGCACCGACAATAGCGTTTCATCCCAAAACAGACACCCGGAACGACGTCATTAGGCGTCAGAAACAGAGCATGAAAATCATATCTTTCAAACGCCATTTCAAGGCAAACGCTCGGTGTACGGCTACGATGCGATATGGTTTGAAGATTCCGTTTGATGGTATCATCAAGTCATGCTCGGTCTCTATTTCCGGGCACGCTCCTTTCGCAAACCCCACTGACCAACCGATTCCTCAATCATGTGAAAGTGACATTCAAGTGATGTGCCACAAACCAACCCGTTCGCCCACCCGGCCACCCCAACGCCCCTCAGCTTAATACGGTTTTGATTGCCATTATTGTTATTATTATTGTTATTATCGCCGAGCCCACTATCTCGTTTGTATGCAAATTTTCCTCGGGTCATAAAATAATCATTAAATTATCATATTTATTATTAAAGAGAACTACTTTACGCTCTGCTTTCATGCCCGGTTGCGCACCCATCCGTTGCCCCGCAGTAGGGTTGGGTGGATACTGTTCAATTCGAGGCTTACATCCTCACAGTGGGAGGCCTGTGTGGTCTCTAAGCCATGAGGCTGTCGTCATTTTGTGCCTTCTCCCTTTGCCCGGTGCAGATGTTCTGCCTCGGAACCCTACCGACGATGTGCCAGCGGGCATTGTTTGGTGAGGCTCATCTAAAAATCTAAAACTAGGAAAAACCCCTTCGCAAATGGAGACGCCTGGTCGGTGTTGGACCGGACCGAGAGAACTCGAACTCGGCACACAGCGCTAGCGTTGACGTAAGGATATAAAAATTAATTTTTAGCATCAGTCAAGCTTTTATGCAAACAAAAAGATTCTCCGCCCCACCGGTCCATACGCTTCCGGACGGAGTGAAACAATTGATCTGAAGATAGAGAAGGACAGTAACGGGCTTCCGCACTTCCCGGCAGACAGCAAACGCGCAATCGGGAAACCATCAAGCCTCTGCAGCCCTCCCTTTAACTACACACGCTGATGAAAATACGACCCATTCGGAATGGCCCCAACAGCCATACCTGGCCGAGAACGACCGGACGACTCTTACAAAACCGAAAGCTTAACCTCGTTCACTTCCGCCTGCCACGGCACGGCATGTCATATTTCACGGCAATGCTAAACCGTAGCTGGTGATAAATATTTATTTTCATTACCATCCGTCGAGTACGCAAACGGGGGTTTTGTGCAATGGGTTTAAAACCCACCGACACTTCCGGACGGTGCCGCCCGTGCGCTGCCCCGTTGCCTTCCCGCTCCGTTCGGAATGGCTCGACGAATAGAACGACGTACCGAACGACGGCAACAACGGTGCGATGGACCACCACGTTGAACACGATTTCGGGCACCAGGAAAACCACCTCGGGAATGTATGATAAATTTTAAATGCCATCAACAACATTGGCCACGATACGGGTAGCAGGAGGATCAGGTTCGCTTTTAAGACGCGACCAAATAAATGCGAAACCGCAAAGGATGACGGATGACAATCGCAATGAATTTAGCTGCCTTTGTTTGTGCGTAGACGGATCGTTTGTCGAGTGCCGACTGAATTGCTGTGGTATAAATTAAATGTTTGATCTTCTTTACCTCGAGCGCCACAACACATTGTAACGGGTACTTCCAAATAGAAACAACTGAATGGAATTCGGGCATTGTTATATATTTATTATTATAAACATGATAAGGTAATAAATCTATCGACCATTTCTCAAACCCAACAAGGTAATCTTTAAACTTGTTTGTCTGTTTATTTAAGTATTTTACTTCAGTTTCATTAAAACGTACAACGATCACTGTTTCCATATGTCACACCACACTCATAAAACACTCAACGCCACACGAAAACTTACACCACCGTTGGGTGCCCGCTTCAACACATTGCTAGTAATTAGTGTACAAAACTCATTCAAAAAGAAACAAGTCCCTTCTTACAGCACGCCTGGAAGGAACGATCGAGTGCAGCTTAAGTCATAATTTCCAAACAGCACCCAAACGCTCCGCACCGGGTCCAAAGTAATGGCAACAATCCCGCGCCGAAGAGCACCGAAAGTTTTGCCCCCTTAAAGTTTTCTGTATCTCCGAACCCGTACCACCCCAGTGCCACCGAAAAACGGACGACACACCAACGCCGAGCTGCGTTGCGGTCCCCATGCTAAGCACTTTGTTTACCCTGCGCGGTACTTTTCAGCACTTTCGTCAACAAAAAACCCCCCAATTCCGCTCGGTGGGTTGTGTGCCACACCGCGACGTGACGCTAATGCTCGGCTTCAATAAGGATCACGACTTTGACGACTTTTACGCCTCATCGACAAGGCTCGTGAAGTGTGGGACTTTGCATGTACGTTTGCGTATGGTAGGCAGCCGGTACCGGTAGTCAAACTTCTGCATAAGGGTAACGCAACGCCGTAGGACATTATGTGCTTCTGCTGGTACGAAATCATTGATGAGAAGGTGAACGGCTTTGTATAGTTGTATTGTTGAAATGGTAAACATTTGCTGTGCAGCTTCACGTTGCGCTGAAGCTTGGGTGGTGTATGAAACTTTTATGAAACTGCGGGTTGGTGAGATATTACAAAATAAACCTTTTGTTTTAAGTAATTTGTAATTATCTAAAAACGATAACAATATTTCAATATACAATTAGTCTATCTTACTCTGTGTAATCATTATGCTTCAATTATAAATATTTTAAAGATCCTCAACTAGATCAGCTCTACAGATTACGCAAAAATATCCTTACCAGATATGTTTAAAATACCTGACTATTTACTTCACAAAAAAAACATAAATCGTGTTCATAATAGGGTAATAGGCTTAACAATGGCTTAACTTATTGTATGCTCAAAAGGTTCCCTTTCTTGTTACATAATCTAATCTCAAAATGCTTTGAATTACAATTACAACGTTCATTTATTCGATAATTTTCTTCTCTAACCCAAGGTTTCTACACCTGGCAACCCAAATCCACACCGTCAAACGTTATTATTGTAATTTGAAAATACTACACTACACAAAACCCATCGCAAAAACATCGTTTTTCCATTTCCCTAGACGGAAACGTTTTTGTACTATCGATTGCGCTTTCTGGAACCACAGGGAACAGGAGCACAGAGTGCAAGTAACACATCGCCATCGGTTCGTCTAGTTTCCGGTAAAAACAAATCCATCCATAAGCTTCTCTAAACCCACCTCACCACACTCCGTGTCATTCGACGAAGCGTTGAGCCGGCAAAGAAAGCTCTTTTTGCACTTTAGAATTTTCCCACCCTTTGCGGTATGGTAGGGAAATGGGAAGGAAAAAAGGTCAGCTCACTAGCGGTAGCGCAAAAATATTCGCTGCACATGTTTTGCTCCTTGCACAAATGGTTAAAAACAATCCTCAACTCCGTTTTTCGAAACCCGTGCGCCTGAAAGTATGCAATTTATGTGCAGCTTAGACGCGCGCGCGTGACCACGGACCGACAATCCGATGTTTTACAGTCGAAAGCTTTTACACGCACCCAGCTGATCTGTTGTTATCTGTGGACGTGTGGATATAAGTGGCCAGCTTTTTTTTGCTGCAATTTATTAACATCTCTTATGGCCTTTCTTCGTACGTTTCACAATGACGTATGATACGTAAAGTTTCCTTCAAATTCTCGCTTCGGAATGGTGGAGGATGTAGAATTAGCCAAGCATTCAGTACTCAGCCAATGTAAATGATTTAATTCCATCTACTAGGAATGTAAACAAACAACTGGTGGCTTCCAGACACTTACTTGCCTCAATAGTCTGTGGTCGATTTTCGTTCTCGCTCCGTCTCGGTTTGCTTGTGGAGCGTTAAAGATAGTCCACTTTTCCTTTTCGAAGGCTCTCCCACTACGGCACCGTCTAACCCAGCAGCCTAACAAGACGCTTGCCCGAGACGAAACGTTTCGTCCTCCTTTTAATCAGCTCAAGCCGAAGCACAACGCACCATGATGGCAATTCGATGTCACCTTTGGCGTATGTCTTCGAGATACCGGACTCCGCAATATCAGATTGGTTGTTCAAAGGATCTACCATTACATTCCCGCACACCGGATGTGCCCGGGCAGCCCGGACGTCTTCCAGGATTCCATTAGACGCTTCAATCAAGCCTACTGGAACGGATCCACACTGGATCTAACGCTGGTCCATTGGAACGGTGCGGCACGAAAGGAGCTGGGAAATGATTGACATTTTATTAACGAAGAATAATGTGAGTGTAAACAAACGTCAGCATTTCGATGCCGCTTCCCGTCGAGTTTCACACTTTCCTTACCGCAATGGGCAGAGCTACAAGCTGAAGCACAAGCCAGCTTTAAGAAGCCGTCCATCTTAGAAAACCGACCGATGGAAAGCCTTTGCGAACCAAGACAATACGCGTCCTGTTTCCTGCTGTCGTTCCATCAGACTTAGGTCTACCTTTATCCCAAAAATAACCTAACCTTACGGTCAACTGAGCGTGGGCTTGCCCAAACCAATACAACATAAAGAAAAAGAAACAACTCGTCTACGCCGGACCATGAATCGATGAAACTGGGATAAAAGCAATTTCTAGTAACACTTTTGCACGAGCACAAGCTTCCTTCGGGTTAGGAAAGTAGACAAAGGAAAAACATAACCAACCATCCGTCTGGTTCTCCTGATGGATACCGGCGAACGCTTGGTCGGCAACACATTAAAGGTGAAAGCACAAAACCCTCGCATGCCTCCACAAACACATCTTTATCAGGGAGGATAAGAAATTACACTCAACCTTAATCTACCTCAAATGAGGGTAACATTTTCGGTGTCCTATTATGTTGAGAGTTTTGTGAACCCTTCCATAAAGGAGTACAGTTAATTTGCAAAGTTGAGTTCTTAACTTTCAAATGTTATTTGTTGTGTAAAAAAAACCCCACGGAAATCTCAATTGAGGAAGGATAAAATTTTCAGATTGTTTACTTTATAAGGAAAAAATTAGGTAGAACTTCGAAATTATTTATCAATATATCAATAATGTCAATACGGTTATAAGTTTTAGTCGTCAATATTTATTATGTATCATTTTTATCATTATAAGCTCTTGTAAAAAGTATAGCTCATTAATGTTAATGTTCATGTGTTAATAATATCAGGAGAAATAAGTTACCAAAACTGAATAAAATGAAGATGTGTTGTGTCGTAACCGAGTGCGAACAAACAATACGAAACTTCACTAATTCTGCAATCGTACCACACCCAAGTAAACAACAATTTGGTCCAATCTTCTCCCTTCGCCCAATACCCTGGTGGCGTGAGAACTTCAAGCAACAAGAAAACATGAGCCAACCGAACCATAAAACTTACCGCTCGCAAATGGAAAATAATGCAAATTTCAATAATATCACCCTCCCCCGACAACGGAACGCAAAACAATACCCAAAACTGAACGTTTAAGGTGAGCTTTCCAGGCATACGAAAGCCGGGGAAAAAGTTTTCTCCCGGGGTCCCGTTTCGAGGCAACAGCAACTGCAGCAGCAAACCGGAAGAAGGAAGGAAATAGTAGTAAATTGAATTTTGAAACTAGTTTCTCGGGGAGTTGTACTGTGCATTCCTGCCCTTTTCAACGCCCATCGGTGGAGAGGCGGTGGATTGATGCCGAAATGTGCCGTCTAGATGGTGAGCTGGACATGCTCGTGCCACTGCTAATCTACCGATGACGCTGATGGGAAACGGAAAAGAAAAATGCTTTTGTTGGGACACTAGTCACCCACGACCATCGTCCCAATGGACTGTGTGTGGCCAAATGGGCAACAGGGTATGACGTTTATGAATATCCCGTCGGACAAGTTTTATTTATTTTCCATTCCAAGCACTTGCCCCGATGGGTGTGAAAAGCTCGTCATCATACAGGCTCTATTCTGCACTAAACCAGTGGTGATCAATCAAAAGATAGGATCATGAAGTAATAAGTAATGAATAGGCAATAATAGTAGCCTAAATGTATGCAATTCAAAGCTTCATCACAATCTCTACGAGCTGTACGACCAACTGTCGGATTAGACTAACACCGATGAGCTGGTCACGTCATGAGAATGACACCGGACGACTCAGCCCGTAAAGTCCTTTAGCGTTAGGAAAGCTTTCGGTTTGTCTGCTAAGTAAGTAAGTTAAAGTATCACGTACAATACGTAAGCTCATTATTATTTTTGCAGCCACTATACAACGTGTTGAGTGGTCAGCGAATGGTATTACTAAGACCAGCTGTTCACCCATAGTAGAAAAAATTCTCTGGGGAAAATTTACTTTATTCTCTATCCCTAGTTGCCCAACCCTGGTGCTAAACAATTCTATTCACTTCCCACTGACAAACGCCTTTTTTCCATGTGATCGGTCCGTTGAGTGCAGTTGAACTTGCAACAGCACGTCCTTGCACCACACTGGCCAGTACCATTTATGCATAAGTACGGCGAGAGGAAACAATCGGAAACAAGCGTTTTTCCAAACCGTGCTGGCCGTGCCGTTCCTGACTCATAAATACAAATTGCCTTATTTAGCATTTGCCATTTTGGTACATCTCCATAATCCCCTGATGAAATATAAATTAAATAAAACACATCTCCTCTTCACCACATCCGCCAGAACTAGGATTAGTTTTCTTGAGTTCCCATTGCTCTCCATCGAATCAAGAGGTGGGGAAACTAACAACGAACTCAAGCAGAAAAAATGCAGAAACGAGAATTAGTTTGCGCTAACTACTGGCCACTTTTTCCCACCATGGTTTCACTCCCCGTTCGCGTTTGGTTGGTGGGAGAGCCGGAATAAAATCCTAACTAGCCACCACACTAACCCACCAACTTGCTCTATTGTATCTCCGTACATCCATGGGCATTCGACAAAATGGCAAATGAGTGCCCTCAACCCCCCCAGGGTCAACCTTTACTTGCCGTGCTTGGCTATTTCCCATTTCGAAATCGAGATAAATTCGCGATGAAAATTCACTCAACCAAAGAGGGGATGCCAAGAGGGGGCCGCGTTACTGAGGAAGTGGCTAACATGCTGCAACTTGACGATCGACACTTCCGGATGCAGAAACTTTTGCTACTACTACCGTACGCTAGCCATCGCACTTTTTGCAAATCTAAGCCAATCGGTGAACGACGGTTATGACTGTGTGAGAGGAAATGAGAAAATGAGATCCTCGCGGTAAAGTTGCATCGTGTATCGGTGGTTCCTGATTCCGATCTGGCGCAAAGCCCGGCAAACTTCAACTAATAATAATAATAACAGTTAACGATGGTACACTCTGCACTCTGTTGCGATGCGGAATGAATAACTTTCTCTCGCTCACACACATGCGGACGCTTGCCATACCAGCAAATAACTTCATACGCAAAAGGAAAAGTTCATCATCCTCATTGCATTTGTTCGTTAGCACGGATGTGAACAACCGGATGCGAACGCCGTCACGATCGTTTAGAGCAAATGCAGATGGACGCAGATGGCAAAGTTCACGCTGAAGGTGGTTAGTCACAGCAGCTGGGAGCAACCTGGGTTGTTTAGTGGGAGGAAAAAAAAGGGAGGTGGTAAACTAAATTGAAATGTCCAGCCGTTAATTAGACAGGGATAGTCAATCAAAAGTTTAACGTTCGCGGTAGAAAGCGAGTGTTTGCAGCAATGATTGGTTCATAGCGGCACTGACTATTGGGGTTTTGTCGTGCTTCAACTTAGATTTTTATTTTATATTAAGTTTGCTTGCTAGCAAGAATGACGATAATAATGCGTAGAGTTTTGAAGATATTCGTTGCGTTAAGGGCAGCTGATGATGTATTGGTAGTGGCGCCGGTCTGCACACGACAGGACCGTTCCAAAATCCCATTCCGACCAATCCCCCGTAACAAGAACTGACTATCCGGCTACATGGTAAAATTAAGTCTAGTAAGCTAGAAATGGCAGTCATGATCTAGAACAGGGGTCTCCAAACTACGGCCCGCGGGCCGCATGCGGCCCTCGAGAGTCTCCACTGCGGCCCGCGACGCTATTGCTAATATTACCATTATAATGAAAATGTCTATTTTGGGAAGGTTGTAATATTTCTTAACTGTTCAATTTAATTACCATTTACCATTTAATTACAATTTAATTAAATATTTAATTATTTTATTACTGCAATAGTTAGCAATATTTAATAGTAGAAATTGTGAAATAAAAATCATCTCGAGCGCAACATCTCTCTAAATTATCCGGAAGATACAGGGTTTGGCAATAGATAGAATCTGACGAGCGCAAATTAATGAATCGCGTAATCTTATAGGATAAACTGGGAGATTGATAGTGACACACAACACAATTTACTGAATCGCCAAAGCTGGATATGGAGTCGCGGGCACAATTTAGTGAATGTCAAATCCGGCCGGTCTGTTTTCGTATCTGCAGGATTCAAGAGTTGAGATAGAATATTCAAAATTTATGTACGACATTTTAAAAAAGCGTGTGCAAAATATCGATTAAAACTTAGAATTAATGATGATAAGTACTTGTGATTAATTTCCAACTTAATTTTGTAGTTCAACACTTGAATCCGCCTGTACGTAAACGGGCTGACCGATTTGGCATTCACTAAATTGCGCCTGCGATTCCATATCCAATTTTAGCGATTCATTAAAGTTTGTAGTTTTTGCGTCTATCTTGTCTGTGCATGTGATTCAGTAAATTGGATTCGCCATATCCTATCTAATGTAAAACCCTGTAATATGTAAGCGGCCCTCACGCCATCATAGTTACAACCAATGCGGCCCGCGGACTGAAAAGTTTGGAGACCCCTGATCTAGAAAGTCGTTACGCCAAGAATAATATTATACAAACTGTAACAGTCCTGCGAGTCATATCAGTCAAAAGACGCCATTTTGTCTTCCTTTCTGTTATCACAGAGATGATTTCTTTGTAAGAAATGTTTCGTTTCTTTCGCCAATTTCTTAACCAATCAAAATCATTCTAGCACCAACTGTCACCTGAGAACACAAATCCCTCACGCATGTTCCTTCGGGGCAATACCAAACCTCCGGAAATCGGATGACAATCTGTCCTACTGGTTCAATGTCTTCTACTTCACTCGGTTGAAGCACGCTTCCGCCAACAGGATGCCACGGTCGCGAAGGTGCAAACAACTTCGTGTTTTTATACCGGAAGCACACCAGCACCGCATTTGGTTGGCTTAACGACAATCACCCCCGACAGATGGTTTGCCGGTGGGTTGTTTTGTTTTGCTTCCCGCCCTTAATATCGACCTCACGCGTGGAAGCTGGTTAGCCTTCGTGTTAAGGTGTCGTGGAGAATAAGTCTTGCGCTATAAACAACCACGGGAAATGAGGTGGAAGTTGTCATCAAAATGGATTTTAAATATTACCATTGCCTACTGCCTACTGCCTACCGTATATCAGCAGCAGCTCGCTGTAAGGGAGGATTCTGAACACACGGCGCTGCACGTTAAAAATTGAAAACGGATGCAAATCATCGCTTAAAATGCCGTACCGACAAACTTTGCAATTTCCTCGCTGGTGACTCAATTCCGGGAAAGGTGCGAGAGCAAAGACACAGAAAGTATAAACCACACACTTGCCACCACCCTGGTAAGGGATATATTTATCGATAAGATTACCAACCCGTGCGAAACTTTTCAACTCTTCGCCGGATCTTACGCTTACGCTGATGATGTGTTACGCGCGTTTCGGTTGCCGTGTTTGTTGTGCCCGGAAGCAGTGCATAAATCTTTCACTCGCTTCCGCCCGTGCTTCAGCGCAATGGAAACGGCGCACAGTTTATGGCATTGGGTGATCAATGGTTGGAAAATTTTGCAACAACCATTTCAACCAAATCATTCGCCGCTATCAATCGACAGGAGTGAAAAGGACAGCAAACCTACGACTCACTCAGTGTATGCTGCAGGGGAAAATTTTTCGTTTTTGAACAGATGTTTTTACGTCCCGCTTTTTATTCCACGAACATCTCGATTGCATACTTTCCGGCGTTTTCCGCCCGTTCCATGCAGGGGGCAAGGAACAGGAGCGAGCGAAACAAATTGGAAATCAATTTGTTAGCGCTCGGAGGGTTTCACGAGTTTAAATGGAAGGGTTGATTGAAATTGTCAGCAACGCCCGACGCCTCCATTTCTTAATTCCCGTTTGTCCCCCATACGCCGGAACAGAACTTTGTCGATCTCGCCGGGAAAGGAAGAAACACCCGAAAACACTCAACCGCGAACGTCGAACAAATCAAAGCAGTCGCAGAAGATTGTTGCTTTCAAATTTATACCGGCTTGCTCATTTCTTACTTCCGAAAACTGAACAGAGCTGTTCATTGCGATTTCCAGTGCTTTATTTTGCTCTTCCACACTTAAGCTGACGCGTAATGGAGCACAGGATTTGATTTACGATTAGCCATCCTTGGGGAGATTTGAACCGTCTTTTCGAGTTCGCAAAGTGAGCAACCCACAACAATGGATATTATTTGTTGCTGAAAAATGGAAATTTCCACGGATCTTTTTGACGGAAATAAACGCTAGGAGTGAGGAACGGTTTTGTAAAAATCAGTCAACTCAGTACGAAAGACGCCCTGTTTCAGTTTTGTGATGGACCGTGAATCATGGTGATAGATGACGGGTAATAGGTTTTGTCAATAAATATTTCGTACCATCGTGGTAGGATTAATATTGTCCATTTACTTTCTGCAGCATTTGGATGAAGTTGATTAGCATTTCACTAAGTACAAACATCAATCAGGAATCGTTTGTGGAGAATAACCAGTCTTGAGAAATTTGAATTTTATCATTTAAAGCTGTTTGTACACCGCAGTATATTAGGTGAACTCGGTTCAACAAGTTGCAAAAATGAAACAATTGCTCCTTATTTACCACCAAGTTTCGTAATACAAACGTGTATTCAAATACATTTAAACACACCTCAGTTTCCAACATCGAATATCCATAGAATAAGGTCATTTCTTTGTCTATTTTATGATTATTTCTGTGACTTAATTAAATTGTTCTGCCAACAGCAATATCTATACAGATTAGCCCCAGTATTGATACGATCCCCGGAAAGCAACGGCCCCTTTTGATATTCTTCTCCACCGAGCCGATCGTAAATCGACTACGCAAAAGTTAAATTACGCTACGCAAACACTGCCAGAACCCCCGAGCAGCGATCCGGAATACGTAAACAGCACGAAACTTTCCGTTCAGCTCGCAGCGAAATCGAACTCCAACCGAGCTGCAACTCAGCAGCAACTTCATCGTCTTTGGATGCGGGGGTAAAAGCCAGTTGCACAATTAATACTTTTACATCCGGGCAAAGGCGTATAAATTTGCGTGTTGGTAATTAAAACTAACCATGGGGAGTAGCAGCACAGAATCTTCATTCGTGTTTTTTTTTTCGCGAGATTGGGTGGGAACTTTCTTCGAGGGAGGAACAAACCATGAACCCGCTAATGGCCGCCAGGGATGTTTGGGTTCGGTTTGAATTCTGCCGAGCAAGCCTTCCGTTGCCTAGTTCGTATTCCCGACATCCGAGAATTGCACTGCCAGGCGCACGTACCGGCACACGCTCATAAAACGGGGTACTATCATAATTTCCCTCCACGCTGCACTGCACTGTTTTGCAATCGAAATTAAATCGTGCACCGTGCAGTGCGATGCCATTTTTCAACGGCGTTGCAATTGCAATTACGGCGAAAGGTTGGTAGGGGGTTTCTCTACCGTGGCGGGCCATACTTTCCCAAGAAACACTCCATTTTCGGTTCGACAACGTGTGCCGTTCGGCGGTGTACGTTGGTGTGTTTATGAGGTCATGTATCTCACTGCAGGTCGGACGACGGGCATGGCGACAGAGCTAACCACTGTTCACACACACACGTACAAATGTGCTTCCCAGTCAAATGAACCATTTTACAAAGTGGATAGTGTGAACGTGCCAAAAAAATATTATTCACTTCTTTTCATTTTACAGTTAGTGTCAACCAGCGTTGCACAGCTCTGCACACGGCTATTGAACTATCACCTTCCTTTTACAAAGTATGCAAATAGAATGCTTACTACTAATAAAATAATTTATAGGAAAAAATCCAAGAGCCAAGAGTAAACTATGAGATTCGCCTTGAACAAGATGATTAAATAAAGCAGGATTACCATTTACGAAAAAAACGCCTGAAGGTATGCAAAGCACAAAACAACATATATTTTTCAACATTATTTGCGCATCAATACTGTTCTACTCGCCCAAAAGAGCTTTAAATTAATAGAAATACAACATTTATAGTGACGTTAAAGAAAATATACCAAACAACTCATTTTCACCAACTCAAAATCATTCTAAAAGAATTGTACAACTCGATTACAGTATGTATTGCTTAAACTTGTCCTTCACTGTACTTTACAGTTGGACTTTTCTACCTCCTTTTTCCCGCAATTTTCCACGTGAACATTACATGACGATATCTATATTCCCAGCATGCACAACCGGAAAAGAATGACTTTCTTTTTCAGCCGTACAAAATGCATGCTCGGTGCCAGGCGTCTAAAAGCACACAGCGCGCCTGTACGCTCGTGTTTCCGTGGCGACGAACTTAATTTATATGCAGAAACAGTGCACATATCGCCGTTCGTTTGCCAGATACATTTTCTAATAAACAGATAGATATCCTCGCTTAGCGACTCGGGCGCTCGTGAGACCGAAAGTTAGGTCCTTTCGAATGGGTTGCTACGGCTAACGCCCAGTTCGGTTGGAGTGAACCATAAACAAAGGTAAATTATTTGTTTTGCTGCAAATTGAACTCTCACCTAAGCTCGCCAGAAACCCCAGCATAACCCCAGTGACCTTAGGCGGTCTGGAGGTGAAATGGAGCACGAGGTGATGCTTTTAATGTGTTTCGTTCAACCACAACCCTTGGCTTGTTATAATAACCATTACCCACAGGAAAACCCAACCCAATGAGGTGTAGATACATTTCGTATGTAAGAACTGTTACAAATTCCAATGAAAATTCGGCCCACCACCGTGGCAAGATGGTGGATGCATTTTCTAATGAGATATTGCACGATTTTTGCATCCCAGTGGACGGAACCGTATGAAGGAAGGTTCCAATTATAGTTTGCATCTTCCCGTCTGCGGTTTCATTTTAATTGATACGAGCCTCAGATTAATCCCCTACAGGCTGCCACCTGCATCTCGTCCTGGATGTGATAATCCAGATATATGTTGCATAATTTTGTGGTTGCCTTACAAGAGAATATTTACACCACCTACATCGTACGCAGATCGTTTTAATCGTTCACGCTTGTACAATCACGCTGGAATTATAATTTCTTCATGTGCTTCGGTGCCCATTTCGCGGTGCCCGATTACAAACACCACACTCGTAGGCCTGGTCGGGATGCGAATGAACGTGCAACGTTGCCGATTGGAATAAGCTGGAATGGGGTGCACAATTATGATGAAACACACTCTGCCATCAAACCATTAAAATGTCTTAAAATATCACTTAAACACTCACGTGGCGTTCCGAGTTGATCCGCACCCTCGCTTAGGGGCTTGCACCGTACCTGGTAAGGAAAATGACGATGATGATGTTTCCCTGTGGAGTGATGCGAAAAACTGTGCACGATTGCTTCTAACGACACACAAACACAACACCCTTAAGTGCAGACTTCCCGTCGTGCTTTGGGGGTTGAAAGTAATCATCGATTGGTTAAGCAAACCAAGAACCCGGTGTATAAGATGTTCTTTTTACTCAAGCAACGGGACGAGAAGTCCCGTTTAAAACACCCAAATAAACGATACGCCCTAACAGGGGCAGTCTCTCCCTGCAGGGAAAATGAGTGCTGGCTGCGACGCAATTCAATTTCTACGACTGTCTCCATCCGGCAATCCGGTTGTGTTCTTAACGCCTTCACGATTTTTTGGGGACGTCGCTAAGGGTTTTGCGGTTCGTCGGACGTTATTTGTGTACGGTTTCTTTCCCCCGCGTCCTGGTGAACGTTGTCCTACAAATGGTAATGGAAAGCTAAACGGCAACCCAAGACAAACGCCTGCTCACTCGCTCGCCTGCAATATGATTAAGTACCACCGCAACACGCACGCCTGCTACGAAACTTAAAACGCACCGCCGTACTGCCCAGTTTTTTTTTTTTGTACGTAGTCCCAGTTCGGAGTGAAGTAAATGAAAAGAAAATGGCCAACGCTGCGGAAACCATTTTTCAAAAACCATTGCATCTCGAAATGCTTATTCCCTTTTCCGGGGTTTTTGTTTTGGTTTGACCTTCGGCGAAAGTCTCCCGCTAGCACGATGCTCCGTTGCCCGTTTTGTCCGCTGGGTAAATCATGCGTTGGTATTTGTTGGTAGTATCGGATAGAGCTGTTTAATCGGATTTTTCAATAAGTAATTGCGTTGGTAGCCGTGGTGGAAAACCGTTAAGAATATATACATTATTGTGGCAGGCAAATGATAAAGATTCACAAATGGCCTCTGGCTTGCTTTTTGTTATCGTTCAGAACAAGATTGTGTGCTTTTTTTTCTTGAATATTGTGTTAAAGTAAGCATAACATTGCTTATTTCAGATTAAACCTCCATTTCCAACGTTTTATACTCTAAAGCAGCTCTAAGTTTGTGCAATTTGAAACACTCAATGGTTTAGTAAAGTTTGCATAATATTTTCCATTGCCTTTGTGGATGTCTATTAACTAAAAACAAAGCGTTATAAAAAAATATACTAAATACAAACAGTAGTAGATGTATAGACAATAAACATAACAATAAAACTACCCAATGGCGAAGATTTGAAACGGTCAGCTGGAATCCTGTTTTGAACAGTTAACTTCGTAAGCAATTCAACCATAACGGATCCACACCGCTGACTTTGTAACACTAAAATCTACATATAACGTACCGATGCTATCAAGCTTGGTACGTGCACTACCCCGTTACATACACCCGAACCACCCGAGAATTGACGACAATCGAAAACATGCATCGATGCATTCACCCAAGCGACAGAACAGTGGCGGAACGACCGATTTCACTGCAATGGTTGCCCTTCGAAGCTCACCATTACCGTCCACTGGTTGAAACGCGCAATGCAACTGACACACTTCATCCGGAATTGCACGGCGATGGCGTTCGTTACCCGGCACCGAGTGCACTCGATTTCAATTGCAACGGTGCTGCATCCTGCATCCCTTAAGTGGACCCATTTCCTAGCGGGGTTCATTTTGCATTTGAAGGAAGGGTTTAGATACGGCACAAAGGGTCATCTAGATTGTTGGTTTCTTTCGGTTTTACCGTGCTTTCTTTTCTTTGTAATATGAACATTTCTTGAAAGTTTTCCCGCACTTGAGCGTACCACCCATGGCCAGTCGTGGAGGTTTCATTTTTACAATTTAGAATTCTATTTCCCTGTGCTGTGGTATAATTTTTCTATATCTTCTTCCATAATTTAAAATTTTGCAAAGATATTCTCTTAAACAGTGATTTGTTTTACGCCACGCGTATGTGTTTACTGAAATTTTCTTTTTCTTTTGAGGATCTGATTTCATTTCACTACCTTTCTAGTTTTTTCGCATTGCTATCCGTCTCGATAATCCGAGGCCGCACCGAGAATGGAGTCTAAACGTATACACACATCAATCGCCAACTTTCCAATTTATATCGCCACAGTCGTCAAACTTCAACTGCGTCTTATTGCCACTGCATCAGCTAAGGATGGATCCGATGCTACGATTGTCGCTGATTGTGAGCTATGAAAACAAATCTCACCATTGCATTCCGCTAGTGCTTCCTTCGTTTACGCTCGGTTAGAAATTCCTTTTGCGAAACAACATCATTTTTCTAGCTTGCCACGCATGGCTTCGCTCGGTCTCGCCCGGAAACCATAAAGTGAGAGCGAAAAGTTGGTGAAAATTATGTGCATGTTTTGGTGCACTTGGCCGGAAGCTGTAATCACACCACGATCGACACGACGGCGCGATGGTTGGGGATTGTTGTGCAGTTCACTCTGTCAGCTTTATTGTCCTGCGATCTTTTAAAACATTGAGAAATGATTCGGAAAATTATGTTTTCTTTTTGTGGGAATATGTATTATTCCTCCATTTAATCATGCATATTGATATTGCTGTTCGATTTAAGTGACAAGTGGAAGCCTCTAAAGCTAAAAGCTTCGATGACAAACTTTACTATTAAGAGTCCGATCATTTACGAAGGAACAAAATCGAGCACACCATTGTACAAAGATGAACTTTACGCAGATGTTGGAATCCATCTAGCATAATTTATTCCCCTAAAAGCAAAACCACTAAAACAAACCTTGCGTTAAAAAGTCCAACCGTCAACGGTCAAAACTTGTTCACACATTTACCATTTGTATCGGTCGTACATTACACATGCCATGTATGTTCACTGTGTAAAACACTCGTTCGTATGCCCTGTTTTTAAGTCTTTCGTTTCGCTTATTCGTTTTTTTTTCTGGAACCGAAGAACACTTGCTGAATAATGCAACACGAAGCGGCATTATTAAATATTCATATTCAAATTGAATGCTTAACACTTGCCGATGCCATCCCGGTCCCTGGTGCATCTTTCAACAGTACAGCACACTTCACGCCGTACCGTACGCTGCTAATATGAATGGATGAGCTCGTGAACAGAACGGCTGCAGTTGGCGTTGGAGGATCGTTGGAAAAACAGCGAGCGAATAATGCATATGCACTTACACGGTGCATTCACTTGGCACTTCAATCAACCATTGCTCGCCAGCGTTCTGCGTGCTCTGGTTCTGATGCTGTGTCCCTGCCGGAAATGGAATGTGTCACGCTGGGGGCAAAGGATGCTGTGAGCTTGTCTCCACACTGTCCAACCCTGCTTCTGCTGCTGCCAGATCTGCAGTCAAGTCGTCGTAATGGAATTTCTGGAACACCGTCTTCCCCCGGCGTACCGCTGAGGACCGGTTGCTGTTGCTGATTTATTTTTGTCTGTTGCTCCTTTCAATTATGGCAGTTTATTTACTGCGGGTGAGCGAATATGAGTGAAAGGTGAAGTGACTACTGCTGAAGCAGCACTTCAAGACAAGCGTCTGTTTCTAAGGAGAACCAGAAATGAGTTTTCACTTTCACATTTGGGCCATAATCACGTAAAGCATGTGTATGGTGTGCTCGAGGTTCAGGGCATGAAAACTTGGCCTTTTCTGGCGTGAGTGCAGACACAAGTAGCTCAAACTGATGAAATATTCATCTGAGAAGTTTGCATGCTGCTTTGCGAGCGCGAAATAAAATGAAATATAGCGCGTGAGCGCGTTTGTTTTTCAACACTATTTACCACACTGTTTGTGTTTTAACGTTTTATTAGCTCTTAAAACTATAAATGGTTCTTTTTGGTAATTACCTCTTCCTGTCTACACTATTTACTAAACTATTGTTAGAAAGTGGTTAATTAACCGTGTTATATGATTTTTAATTAAAATTGTGAACATGTTTTTTGACTTATTTTGGTGTCTCGTATAATTCATCCAAAAGGCCTAGCTTTGCATGAATATTATTTCAATTAATCATAGAAAAAAGTCTTCTTCCCATACTCGACCATAGCTCTCAAGCACACTGATTGACTGTGACAAGCTCTAAAAGCCAAAGGATGCTTCACCCGAAACCTAGAACCCGGACCAGCTAATCCTCTAACAGCATTACTGTCATCAGGAACATCATTACCCACACTAGCAAACTACCTACCACGAATAATATACACCGCTTTCCGAAGAACCCTAATGTTGTCCGTTCAAAACACGCTTCCGGAGTGAAAATAATCCCCAGCATGAATAAATAATAAACATCACACCGTTGCTGACCATTCGTTTCTGCATCCTCTACACCATCAACAGACGGAGGCTTTTTGTCACGGGCAGCAAACTGCACCCTTCAAAGCTGCTGTGGTCGGCTGCATAAATCTAGCTAAACCTCCGCTCACCAAAAACCGACCACATAAATGGTAATATCAAACTTCTGGATCTTTCCCGAAGGGAAACATTCCGAAGGATATGCGAAACCAGCGAAACTAACAAGCCTTGTCACATTTACTCCTCCTTCTGCCGCTCCACACTGCAACACGGTGTTGAAACTGGCCCCCCACGTCGGATTGCGATACAGGAGACATCAAAATCACATTAAAATCATCATATTATTATCACCATCCTCCATGCGGCTACTCACGCCTAACCAAATCCAAGCCACTGATGTGTTCGCTTCGAAAGGGATGGATTACAGACGTCTTTAAGGATATGTTATTTTATGCATATGTTACGGAAAAATATTATGAATTTTTCTTTAAGCTAATATTTATTACAAGAAAATTACACGTATTCGGCTAAGGACGCTTTTAAATGCGATTATTATGTATTTCGGTTTGCATACCTTCTGGCGTTTAGCTACCATAAGTATCGATCCTAAACGGACAAAGGTAGCGCGATCTTTTTCATAATGGATATTTTTGTGGCATAAATAATTGTTTTATTAACCATCAAATTATTCTTTACCAACCTATGCCGTTACTATTCCTTCATAATAGATCTAAATTGTTTATGATATCAATCCGATCAACGATATCGTTGACGTAACATAGCTGTACCGTAATAAAATAAAGTAAATTCAACCTGCTCGTACAACCTTTTAATATCCAAATTGCCCCAGGACAATCACAGGCTTTTACTGAGACCCCCTACTGCCAGGCTCACAGCACTACTCCGGCAAAACCAAAAAAAGTTACACTTTCTTCGGTTACTATGGCAACGATACAATCCACACAGCAAACTGTGGAATGGACAATGGGCTATATCCTGCAGATATTTAAACAAGCAACGTGAGACGAAACGTTGTGGTCCGGAAGCGGGAATCAACAGCTACATCCATTTTCCATCACGTCTTGTGGTCGCAGCTCGACCTAACGGTGGGTGTGAGTGTGGCATCTCAATCAAGCCGAATCTCTTACCCTCTCGACGCCCGAACACTGACAGATTGACAATAGCCCGGATAGGATTACACCGATGGAATAGTTAATCACCCTATCGATCTTTACCCACGTGCGGATGGACGGGCGATAGGGACGTGCCGTTGCCTATCGGAAAAGCTCCAGAAAGTGAGTTGGTTTGCTTCCTTATCGACACCCGAATCCCTTTGTCCCCTACGCAACACCACACCCCCACTCCGTACTCCCTTCCCTGTAGCCAAATAAACAATTTAACGATGCAACCTCCCAGCAGTACGTGAAGGATTCCCAGGGCCGGAACACGTCGAAAAGTTCCGTGATAAAGGTATTCGATGCTTCAATTAATACGGCTAGCCTGTCGACGAACGATGCCACTTCGCCACCCGAACCCCCGGCATCACCGAGCATTCACCAAGGTTGGACGTCAAACTTCCGGTACGTCATTTCCCAGCCCATTGGGCACTTTCACTTCCGGCGGGAGGACTTTATCTTATCAGTTCCTACGTACAACAGGCGGTTTGGGCGAGTCCATCAAGTGCGATGGAAAGAATATGGAACTTTCGCCCCTCGCCTCATTGTTGTTGCTGCACCTGCCCGATGTGGGTAAAAGTTTCAACCGCGCTGTGAGAGCTTACCGGACTATTACTGGCAGAGGGCATACACCGGCCCACAACCATACATCCATGAATCCATTAAACTTCCCATGCCGCTCCGGAAATCAAACGATCTCACGCTCACTACCGAATGTATCTTGCACACGATAAACGGGAAACCCTAAACTTCATCCACGGACAATGGTGGCCGGATCCGTCACGAAGGCGGACGGACGTTAGTGACAGCAGTGAAAGCAAACAACTGCCTACACATCCTGACCAGTCCGCTCGTAATGTGCCAGCCCGAAGGCATCGATTACATATTTATGAAGCCTTCCGATAATCTTTTAATTAAATTTCATTAATGCAACCATTTTCGGGTGCGCTCGTATGATAAATGTTTATGCACGTAGATAATACGACCCAGCGAAGGAGGTGATAATGATGGAATCTTTTATGTACGGGGAGGGTTAGGAGGAGAATGTTTTGGCAAGGAGACGATACATTACGTGGGAAGTATTGAAAGAGGTATTTTGAGAGTTCTGTTTATCTAGGTGAAATACATTGGCAATTGCTAATTTTTTGATTACTGAACCTGCTGCCATAAGGGGTTTTTTTCAGGGAAAACTTTTTAAGAAGTACCATAATATTACATTATGTTTAGGAGATGCAATGTGGCTTGTGATGGCATTAAACGTATTGCTTTATGATGAAATAATGTCTGTAAAATACAAAACAAGCGCAAATGAACCAATGTCCTAGGTGTTCAATTTGAACTTAGCTCACTAATTAGTTAGACTGAAACGAATTAAACTGAAATGTAAAAAATATATTCATAAATATTATCTTGAGGATCTTCGCACTTTGCAATATTCAATAAAACATTAAAAATTCGTATCAATATAGAAACTAGACCACATTTCAAATGGCACTCAAAACATCAACCGTCACTCAAGCTTCCCGTCTGTGGCTCGTAATTTAATATTGCAGTGATAAATAGCACCACGGATATCTAACCACATCCAGTCACATCAACAAACGTACGAGAAACTAAAACAAAAACACTATACTGTTTCATAAATATTTCACATCACACCCAGTCAGTCCAGTCCGCTATCGCGGCTCTCGACCGGACCGGAAAATCTTTCTCCATCGCTTTCCGTGCACTGCTGCATCGTATCCTACCGGAAAATGTCTAATTCTTGGCAGCCGATGAATTCCCTTATCGTGTCGGAGGTCTTCAATTTTCAACCTCATGTTTTTTTCTCTCTCTCTCTTTTCTCTCACATTTTTTTTCCATTTCCAACTTAACCTCAGCAATATCACCTTCAATAAATTACCCCGCTCCGGCCGCATGTGTGACCGGCGCAGCAGCGGTAACGCCATTTGCTACGGAGCTCAGCGAGTGTGGCTGAATAATTGGAGAAGCAGCAGTAGTAAATAAAGTATGAAATTAGAAAAGTTTAATTTAGGTTTCTGTTTATATTTATGTCCGGCGCCAACTTTGCACCGATTGGATGGGCGCCATCCATCAAAACGCTTTAGATAAACCCTTCACTGATACGTGGCCGTTCTTTACATCCTGGCCAACTCGCTTGGGAAAACGTCCCCTGGAGCGACGGCGTGAATGGATAAGTGTGCGAGCGGCTCAACATCATCGCATAACTCCACGTTGCTACGGACAATCCCCCGTACCCGACGTGCAGATGCTACGTGGTGATTCTGCTAATGCAGAAGGGCAGTGGGAATTAATGATAAAAATCCGTCCAACATTCCAACCCTTCCATACGCTGACCGTATGTGAGTGTGGACTGTGCAATCGCAATGCTTGGATTGTGTGGTTTGGTTCAGTGAAAGTCGCCACTGCCGAGAAAGAGAGTCGCAACGTTGACGACGACGGCGACGACGATGAGGAAGGTTATGATGAGAATTAGTTTTAATTTTATATTTTTCCATAATTGAAAAGGTTCTGACAGCTAGAAGCGACACCGCAATGCTCTAGAGTGGTGCGAAAGGATAATACCAACGTACGGCATTGTGCCTGCCGGGTGATGGGGAAAGTTTGTGATTGAAAAGATTTATTAATAAACTTTTGCCATGTTTGCAATGGTGTGTAGGGGCACATTTGTCTGCAATGGATAATTAATTTGCTTTTTAAAAAATGTCACTCTAACCAGCAATATTTTTAAATGGGTTGAGGTCTGTTGTTTTCCTTACGGGAATAGCAAGGGAATCGTGATGTCACATCGGACAAACGATGGAAACAATATCCTTGTATAAACTCACACATATTAATACCATTATGCTTAATAGAACGGACATATTCAAGAGATTCTAACAGATCAGGGAGGCTTCAGAATCTGATGGATTGCATAAGAGTGACACTATAAGTTGACGAAATATAATATAAACTACCCAATCAGGAAGAAAATATTGAATCTGTATAGATCAAGAAGAGTTGGAAGCTTCTCCTACATCATACCAGAGACTTTACCTCTTCCTCACTGAGATAATGTAATGTAGCATACGCATTCACTTTATTACGACTGTAAATTTAGGGCAGTTAAAGCTTTTTCGTATCCAAACTGTTCGCAATATTGTAGAGAGTTTCATTACTCAATCACTAATCTCTTGGTGGAAACCAATACATTGTTTCACGATCAACGATTGGCAAACGGAAGGTAAGCGTTATTTATTTTCTCACGATAAAGTACTCAAGATGCAAAGTGTGGTGCCTGTGCGCCATAAAACATTGGCTTTCTAATCACATTCCCCCCCCCCCCCCAACGGGTCTACGACAATGGCGGAGTCGCCATCAATGCGAAAGTGATTAACAAACGAGCCAAACAAAAAAAAAACGTATTAATGTCACCGTTTTGTAAGCGAGTCGTGATAACCTCAACCAGCTGGGTTGGGTAAATTTAATATTTATGGCATCGTGGCCACTGGAAACGCGAAAGCTTTCTACACAGTCCCATCAGCGCACACCAAACGGTGAAACGAAATCTAGCCTACTGTGTGAAGGGATAGCTCTAATCTACGCACCAGTTACGTGTATCAAAGATCAATTGCTAATTTATCGTGCTTTTATGCGGAAGCAAACAGTTACCCGCCCGTTAAAGGCCCCCCTTCCGAGATGGAAAATGTCTGTTTTTATTGCAAAAGGGCAGGTACCTTCGTATCATCTTCATCCTGTTAACGTTGCGTTAGGTCGATGACGTGCGGAATGTAATATATTTATACACATACATGCGGGCACACAAACCAACTCTCCGACAGGCAAATGTGTGCCTTCTCCCCCGTTACAAGTCTGTCCGGGGGCTGAATGGGCTCGAGAAATGGCTTCCGGTGCTAATTTTTCAAACACCACCCTAACAGCTCGCAATCGGGAACGACGTGTACAAGGAAAATCACTTTCATCCTTCCTTTGAATAGCTCCTAAATCGTGGTGAAGATGGAAAGTGCGCCATTGGATAGGTTGGAAAAAACTGAGCCACCAGCGCCACCCGTTCGGTATATGTCACCCAGCAATGCTTTTTTTGTTGTTTGTGTTCTCCCTATTCGAAGTAAGGTGCCCAATTCGTCACTATTAGTAGTAGTATTCAGTAAAGGGCGTAGTCACACTCAGACCTCATGCTACTCGAAATTCGAATTTGGCCCAAAATTAATGACCCTATAAATTGCTCCATTTATCTGATCATTTCCCACCCTCCAGCGCTACCTTCAGTAGGGGGTGGTATGTTTTTCATCACCCAAGCGACCTCAACCATTACGATAGCTTGCGGAAATGTTTTCTTCGGCTTCTACCACACAAAACCTTCCACCAGACGATCAATCGATACGACAAACCCACGTGTACCGTTCCTTTATGCCCCCCAACTGTAATGGCGGGTTTTGCTTTACGCGAGAGGCTCGTTTTCATCAATCAACCCGAACGGGAGCATCTCCAGTGGTAAACCTTTCACGGCGATGGATGATAAAAATTAACGATAAATGCTAATTGAATGGGTTGCAATATTTAAGGATTAAAATTCGCAACCGAGAGCAAAGGGGTTTGCTTGTGCGAGGGTTTTTGTTTTTGACTGTGAGTTCAAGACAAGTTAAACGCTGAACCAATGCAGATAAATCAACGCAGAAATCTTTTTTCCCCTACGCACAGTTTGGCATACCGCATTGTTTTTATTAGAGGTAGCTTCACAGTAGCTCTACCTTATTAATGAGGGACATAAATTTTGCTAATGCCATTCAAAGGTGAAATTGATATTTTTTGTACACTAACATGTTCGTTATCAATTTTTCCACTAGAAAATCCGAACTAAAATCAAAAGTTTAACATATTTTGAATTAAATCTTTTAATTCTTTTGTTTAAAGTGATCTAATTATAACGATACATATTTAAAGCAGTAGCTAAATTTAAAACCAAACGGCGTGTTTTAAACTACACATGTTTTAATTTGCATTTATCCGTTCTTGCCTCTGTGAACCATTCTACCCGCCAGGTCGATTGAGGATCGGTCACAGATCCACTCGGAACTGATCGGAAACTGATTATAGATGCTCATCCTGCAGCTACAGCGGACGCTCATTATGCAGACACACTGGCCGAGCATGGTATGTCCCTCCGTTTAAACAACTCCTTAGGCCAAACCCCAACCGAGATGGTACGATTCATTGAACATTTTTCCGCGGGGCTAACTGGGTGAGCAAAACTGGTTGAAGCCACGATGCATCTAATTAAGTTAATTCGGCTAGAATAAATCTAAAATACGCACCATAATTACCATTTTCGCCAATGAGCTGTAGTCGGAGTGTTTGCCGAATGCTAATGGGAATGGTTGACGTTTAGTAGCGCTAATACTGACGTTAGCTTCCCGACTCCCTGGTGCTTTAAAGGCTGAAACAGAGGAAAGCAAAATTAACCAAACTGCCTCCGAGAAAAAGAATTCGGAAAGTGACATAAAAAGTCGATGGGCCTTAGGCCATAGGGTAAGGTTCGATGCTGACAAATTGCTTTACTTTATTAGGTGCACAATAAAGTCCATTCGTAAATAAGAAACATTTGTTTTGACATTTTTTTTTACATTAAAGACGCTTTAATATAGCCAATAAATAGGAACTACTTGGTATTGTGAACAAATAACAACGCATTATCTTCTATGAGATCCAAAACGTATAGACACACCCAGTCCAGTGGATATTCTAACATCTTTTCACTCTTAAAACAAAAAACCAACCGTATTAACCACTTAGCTCGATCAGAAGATTATTGGTTTTAAATCATTAAGCAACGCACAGCACACAGAAAACCTCCAAGAAATACCCCATTAATCACTACCGGGACGCACCACTAAATGAACACCATGTCACCCGACCCCGGGGGGTTACATTTTTCTTGTCGAAGCAACAAAACAACAAACAAACAACGGAAAAGAGTACTAAAAACACTTTCCACATTTTTTGCGGCTCGCTAATGCAAAAACAGTCATTTTTCAAAACCAATTAGTGCGCTAGTGCGGTTTTGTCACCATTGCATTGAACCATGGTGAAACGGGGACGGCCACGGTGTAGAGTAAATGGAAACTGTGTAAAGAGCTTTTTTTCCCCCCGCAGTTCCAAACTGACAGTGGAAAACAAATGAGCTTTTTTGCATTCTTTTATTATATACTGCCACCATTGAGTGCTTCTAGTTCTAATTAATGCAACCGTGCACACGGACAGCAAATAAATGTACAGCATTTGTTTTGTTTCTCCCCGTTTTTTCCTTCTACTATCAAAATTATTTCACTTACCCCACGAATACAATGCTAAACACACGCGAAAAGTTGTTGGTAATTAGAAACAACACACCGGTAAAATGGCCCACCCAGCGTGCGTGTGAGCCGTTTGTACCGAGTTGTGCGAGAATGTGCAACGTGAGCTTTATTGCAAAATATCGCTCACCAGCGGCAACACACCGTTGGTAATAAATTGTTTTACTCTGCATCCTTTGCATCCCGTTCTCGTAGTATCTGGAGCGCCAGTCTATTCGAGAAACACTATCTTCCGGTCCGGCTGGACTACATTCAGGCGAAGAAGCAATGAAAACAAACAGTCCACCAGCACGCGCATTGTGAAGAAGGTTCTCTTTCAACTTCCATCCAAGCATGCCGCCGGTCAGCGTGTCTCGTTGTGATGCAAATTTGTTTGTTTGTGGTGTGCGGAATGCAATAAGAAGGAAACGAAACGAATCAAACCAAACAACATTTCGCTTATCTTGAGTAGCACAGCGCAAACAGCGTTTGGTTAGCAGGAGGAAAACAATAATATTTACATACTTCCACGCAATCAATCATCGCACTCTGCTGCATCATTAGCGTCCTTGTTCAGGTCGCATGGGTCGGAACAGCTCGAATCAATATGGCGAGATCGGCTTGTTTGTAGGAGCGCTGTTCGATAAATGAGGAGCTGTATGTTTATTGGCGTTTTAATTAGGTTATTAAAGGACATTTCCACAAAGCTTCGCTAATTGCTCGATCTGATCACTGTATCGGATTGGAAACAAGCCTTGAACCTCACGCCTGTCGCTAGGTTAGAATACTCGGCAGTGCACAAGGTGTGTACAGCATACACCATACCGACTCCTAAATGTATGCAATACACAATACACGCTTCAAATAACTCGCAGCTTTCATGGAAGTATCGTTAAAATAATTAAAAAAATATTTTTTTTCCAAAAGGTTCCATCGTATCATTTAAGAAAATAATAAAATTCTAAATAAAGAAGAGTTTTTGAAGGTCAATTACAAACATTTCCTTTTAAAAAGCATAAGCATGCTTCAGAAATCTGTCTAACTCCAACCTTTCGTTCTCCTCACCATTCTTTTCTTTTGGGTAACATGTTTGAAGGAGATGTTTTATGCCTTCAGGTTACAATAGCAGTACAAACACTCATGCCTTCTTTCACTCATAAAAACCGCCTGTTCACATCATTTCGAGGTGTGCTTTTATGTCTCATTACGCTCGCCCTCACTGCATCCTCGCATTCGGCGAAAGCGTTTAGCCAGCAGAAAAAAAAGACTCCATCACAAATGAAACCGTCGCACAGGATCGCAAACGAGCATCTAACGACTTACTAGAAGTAATGAGAAATGGGACATGTTACGCGACCGTCCAACATCCTACTAAAATGAGCTCAAAGGCCTCATGGCGCTGGGCCGACGGGAAGCCTTAATTCAACCCAATTGCCGGAGTCACTCAGCACTTCCATCTGGTGACAGTGACGGCGTATGGCTGGACCGTACCTCATCGCTATGATAAATGTCATTCGAAATATGACACACGGTTCACGGTTGTACGGTTGAACCACGACCACCATGCCCTTAATTAGGATCGTACGAGGTTTCGGGTCACATCAAATCAAAGTGCACACTCGGTACTCACACCTCGTGGAGAGGCTTTTTTATGACTGACGGTAAACTGGCGTCAGCGAGAGGCCTCTTCATTACACACGTAATTGCTCGGTTGACCACACCGAACCACTCACGTGCACGTGTTCACTGATAAGCTATTTCATCCAAACGAAGTATCATTGCCCCTATCGTGGAAAGCTCATCGAGTGTCTTTCCCACATGATAACTGTAGCGAAGTTGTGTTCGCCGTTCATTCCAAGACGCCAATTTCCCATTCCCTTCGGGGCTACTTTAACCTGTTGCACCGATGAGGTTTGTGTTAAACTTTTGCACAACTTTCACGGAACACATTTAGCAACTACGCCAATTAATGTGTGTGTGTCTGGGATGTGTTTATACACATAAGAGTTTCGGTATCCTTTTTTAGGACGGCGACCACCCACACGATGGATAAAGTTGTAATTAGACATTTTCATGCCACGTTTGATCGAAAAATAATTGTGTCTGTAGACGAAATTAGCCGCTTTGTTCGAACAAACATTCTTTAATATGAATTTTACTTTACCTTTCAAGATTTACTTGGGCACATTGTTATGAAAAATATTACGAGACTACTATCAAATGTCACAAAACATGGCGACCAAATTCAACGAACCCCCTCTCGTATCTCGTACTCTGCTAAACAACAATAAACTAATGCGTAATTATAATCGTATATGTCTCCAATGTATTACAACACATTATTTTAATAGCTTAACAACGCTCATCCAACCACAAAAGTGTAATAACCATCGATTTAAATTACGAACGCATCCGTTTGCTACATATTAAATTGTTCATCATGGTGGAAAATTAGAAATGCCTATCTACGGCGTTCAATCTATTCCCTTCGCTTGTTTAACGCCGTCTCTACCATCAGCTCAAATAACAGCAAATCGAACGGTCAGCAATGGCCTTGGTGTCATATATTTTAAAAATCCAATTATCCTCTCACGCACCACAAAACATCCCATCCCTTCGCTAATAAACTGATTGCGTCGGGTAATTAAGTAATAGTGATGTGAAAATGACGCACACACGCAGCGAAAACACGCTTGAGTGACTAAAACAGGAATAGGATGAAAGGGAACGAGAACGAGGCGTTTCCTGCTGGTGAATGGGTCATTATGGGTACAAAACACCAGGCACCTCCATCAACGAATGCCGCCGTCCGAATGGCCAGGGTTGGATCGTACCGTAATGTTTGACCATTGAGCATAGGGCTGTTAGGCAGTGGTCATTTATGGAGGGTTCTGGTAAAATGTCCTCAAAAATCATTCTACACAAAAAGAAGATAAAATCAATGGAAATTGGATTTTTGATAGTTATTATCTTCCGTTTGCTCATATTAGCAATACAAATAGGTTGCATTTATTCTTGCATCCTCTTTTATTGCTCTTTTTTCTTTTATTTCATATTTACTAAGGAAAAACCTCCAATTTTTCTCCCTTTTTCATTTATAAACTCTCTTTTTATGTATGTAAACACTTGTTTCAATCATGGCACAATCGTATAAGGGTGTTTGGTTTGTTCTCCCCCCAAATCGTTTCCCTTCCCGTTTCTATTTATTCCATTCGCGTAATTGTTTTCATTACTTTCCAATTTCCGCACGCTTACACTTATACGTGAACGCGTACACCCTGCAGGAAGCAAACACACTCACCTGATGGGAGACACCCTCCACCAACACCATTTACTTTGCATGTAACAAGAGAATGAGGAGTCATAAAAGCTTTCACGAGCCCATAAATAAGATTGTTAAAGTATGATTTACGACGAAATCATGCTCGACTAACAGCGCTCTTCCACGGCAAAGCAAGGAATTTCGGCTCAAACAATCCGCTCCGAAATAAGTTCAATTTCTCTTACCTTTTTTTTTGTTTTTGTTTTGCCGCGTGTCTCAATGGGGGTGGATTCCACGGGGTCGGGCGATTTATACTTCATACCGAATATTACCACATCATCATCATCATCATCAACAACATTATTGCCGGTTGCCCTTAAACGTGTTCGAGGTTCCCGTTTGGGAGCAATTAATTAACGACCACAAAAGGTGACAATTGGATTAATTGAGCGGGCTGGGAGAATACTATGAATAACTATGACAGGGCAGAGGAGTTTTCTGTCAGCTACGCATAACTTTACCGATTTATGGTGTAAATGGAGGGCATTGTTGCTGTTAATGTTATGCTATTACCTATTCCATCATCCTTTCCTTTCGGGTCGAAAGCTCAGGTGGTGGTGCATCGAAAACCGGTTAAGCCAGTGCGATCGATACGAATTCCACAAATACCACAAGCTTTCACTCTCTGGCTCGCTCTCTGCTACTCGGGATGATTTACGACACAACGAAAATGCATTACGGGCGTCAAGTGCATCCATAAACCAACCGATCTAAAAACCTTCTGACATCATTTTTGCACCGAAAGGAATGGTGGTTTTGTTTGGCATTTTGATTGTACGGCACAAAGTAAAATGAAAAAAAAAAAACACACACACACACACTCACACAGTTTGTGTCGAGTGCAATTTGTTGATTCGTTGACGATGCAACTGTGCCAACTAATTAACTGCTAAGCTAAAGAACCTCGAAAGAATATAGAAACGGAGAGCATCCCGTACGGTACGGATGCCACAACGGTTCCTCCCACCGAAGAGCAATTGTTAGTGAAACATTTGATTCACTTAGTAACCTCGCCCGGTCACAGTGCTGCATGGGTAAAAAGTATGACTCGTGCTATTCTCGCAAAAAAAAAAACAGCTCATCACAAACTAGACACGCAAAACACTAGCCGCGCAATCAGTGCTTTGTCGTGTGGAAAAGATAAACGTCAGATGGCAAAAGAGTGACTTTAACTAATTGTCCCTGTCGCTTCTAGTGCGTGGAAAGGCGGAATAGGTGGCACGTTGGATAGCGAGGACACCGAACTCCAGCCAATGCTCGCTGCCCGTACTGTTTTGTTTAAAATAAATCCTTCCGAGCGCGGTTTCACGCTGGGAAAGCCAATAAGACAATTTTAAATGAATAAACATGTACGAACAATTTCGGAAACTAACAGTGCTTTAAATTATTTACGACATTGCAGTAAGCCAAAGCCCTTTTTCTATAAGCGAACAATTTAAATCAGTCAATTAAATATAAAATCTTGTCCCGTCAAACCATGCCGATCATCCCACAGTGCAGAGCGACAGATCGTGGTTGCTCTCAAGAAACCTTTACGCCCGGATTACGGGATCCATCAAGTACCCGCAAAACCGACAATTCGTCAACGTTAGCGTACATTCGTCACCGATGCAAATGCGATGCATTCAGCTGGAACCATCTCGAGCACTGAAACTGGTGCACTGGAACAAATGGAACAGTCTAAAGAGTAAATAAAAATAATTGAAAACCCCCGCCGAACAATACTTCATCACCGTTGGAGTCGGAGCTTTCGGGGTATTCTTTCCCGCTTGGAGAAACTCGCTCACTTGCACATGCAATCAGAACACCAGAAGACAATAATAAGCAATTGTGTGCTGCAGCTGGGAGAACGGATCTAGTGCTTGCTACGCTCAGCAACTAGCACTACGACCAACAATCGTTGCAACGATCATGCATCACACACACTCAATTAGTGCACAGCGTTTGACGTTCTACAAACGATGGTAAAGTTTCATACAAGAAGATTTACGTTATGATGTTTACTTTTATTTGATTTATACTGTAGACGTTTTCTGTTTTTGGAGCGAGAGAATGGAGAACTATCAAACTGGTAAAGCCCAGATTGCAGCATTAACTTACACATGAAAAAGAATGGATCGATTTTAGCGATTTTCTATACAACTTCTATGCCACCAATTGGTGCATATGGCTATGCTTTCGCTTTTATAGCTTTCCTATTGAGTACATATGATATTAATGTTATATTTTCATTGGTAACAGCCACTACGAAAACTGCTCAGCAACTACGCGTGGTGAGTAGTTCACCGGTTGAATTGAGTACGACCTTTAAAAAAATCGCTTTTGTGGAAAGACCAGAGGCATCAAACAGAAGCCTAGATCGGCTCATACGGCGACAAACATGGGCATAAAGGGGCTGCAGAACCTAAAGATGAAGATCGAGCGATTTTGTCATTGGAAGGAAGTTGAAGCAGCGACTCAAACAACGAAGAAATTCTTGGACAAATCGTGGCCCACCTCAACTTCAAGCAATCATTCCAGAAGGTGCTGAAGAAAAATAACATTCCAACGCATCACAATACCAGGGCTTGAGAATAATTTGCTTCAGGATGACAACAACAATCGTCAATATTTGTCAATATTTGTGACTTTGCAATGATTTGGAATGTGGTCACACAGTGACTTCCCTTGGAATTGATTTCGTCAGAAACATCCCAACAAAACAGTATGCAAACTTTTAGACAGATCCCACCACCTCTCTGTGTGCCACGTACCATGTGTAACGTTCAGCTCATTTCAATGTTGCATTGCTGCACCTTTCACTCAAACACCAAGAGCACACATGCTGCACGAAGATATACGCGAATCCCACACGCGAATGCGTTAAATTATTTATTTAAATCCCATCCTCGTTCGGTAGCCATTTTACGGGATGCTAAATTAACATTAACGTGTCTAGCTGGCAGAGCAGATCGTTCACAACGGCGAACCACCGCCGCTGCAGTTTGATTCCATAATTGGTTGATTTACATGCATTCACGTGCAAGGCAACACACATAGCGAGACGGCAAAAGGCAAACACGACCATTTTACGCTTCGTGCTACACATCTTCGTGTGAAATAATGGCACGGTTGTAACCTTCAGCAGTAACCAAGCTTCCGGATTTATTTTTGTGTGCAAACGTCGGCTACGATCAAATTTTCCCAGAACGTGCACGTGAATTGCAGCAATTCAGGCGCTTGTTCTGTACTTTTCAGCAACGGAATGGAATTTATGCCGCATGCAAATAGGGATTATGATCATATCGTGGTTTCAAATCAACCGATGCGTTGCTATGCAAACATAATGGCGATATACGTACGTATGTGACGGCTTCAAACCGCATTCCTTCCCATGGCCTTCGTTCGCAAAGAACGCACGAACCAGTCTTTTGAATGCAGAAGACATTTGAGAAAACTTTTCCCACTGTACCTTCATAAATTCATGAAAATTAATTATTTAAGCCATTTCGGCTTCCATTCCCATGCTCCCTAACTAAACCAGGTAGCGTGGTTGAAAAAGATTTCGCAAGATTTTGTCCGGATTTGAATTATCAAATTAAGCTTATTTTGATGTATGGGTAATGGTTCCTTCCTTTTTCGACCTCCTCGTGGTATTTTAGAATCGTTTTAGGTGTGTTTTATTCATTTTTCACGTTAAGATATTAATTTCTTTTTGGTTTTTCCTTCTCTAGTCATAAAATTGAGAAGCTATTTTTCAAACTAAATTAAAACATTTAGACGAGAAACTTTTATCCGAAAAGCTGGCAAAAAAAACCAAGGGTGTGTCGAGGTTTTGTCAGCTTCCATGCTTCCTTTGCTTCTGATCGGCTGATCCTTTCACACAACAACGACGCAAAATGTTGGCAGCAAGGGATGGCAGCACAGAGCACCAGGCACGGTGTCACAAAATATGGCACGAGTAAATTAAATCCGATTTATAATGATTCTCAAGTGTCGCATTAAAATAAATAAGTAATACCGTTCTGGCTGGCCGATGAAGCCCTACCGCACGCGTATACTGTGGTCCTTTCCCCACGTCCTACGGTGGCAGGAAAAGCTTCGCTTGCAATAATAGAAGAAGGAGGCTAAAATAGCGACGACTTATGCTGCTTGTTCACGAATTTATTTTTAGGCTCCGGAAGAACATTGTATACTTTACGCCGCAGACAATATTCACCAACGGTCCCGTACACACACATTGCTAGTGAAACGTGTGACCGTGACCACACGACTCCCTCTAGGGGTGGGAAGGAAAGGAGGGGGGGGGGGGGGGGGGGTAACAAATGAAAAGTTTTCCCACTTTCCAGCAAGTCTACATTCTTTCTCTGGTGAAAGTGATCTACAAAAAACAAGGGTGATCGTTAGGAGGGGGAAAAAAAAGCTCAACAAAACTTTTGAACAAAACTTTATGCGTTTACTTACATAAACACAGGCAAAGGTAGCGTTCATTTTTTTTTGTCTTGTTTTTGCTGTTTGTTTCTCGCTTTTTTATCGTCGACCTTTATGCTCGGCAAACAAAACCCATGGAAACATAAAGCGCGTTTAACATCCCGTAATCCCGCAGGCGACAACGCATGGTCGCATTTATGCTTCATTCGCAATTGCACCAGCAACGGCGCCGCCCCAGCATTCCGTTACGCGTGGAGCTCCGGAAGCGGCTAAAAATGAGAAAAGTGATTTATGAAAATATGGCAACTTCATTGTCGCGACAGCCGGCGAAAACCGGGCTGGTGGCTGGTAGCGACGACGTTGGTGTACGTTCCATGTTTCTCATCCGCTACCGGGGCCATTCGTGTACTACGTGCGAAGGTGTACAATTGTGGTGTCAATGTGAAACGGTGGTTTTGTTTTCTTTTTTAGCTCCCGCTTGCCAACAGTTTGCCAACACCTCGAAAACGTCCTGAGAAGCTGATGAAGAGTGGGCTTAATTCTTTGTGTGTGTGTGTTCATGGGATTGCTCGGGTGCTCTTGTTTCTTTCGTGTGAATGTCTTGCTTAGAAGTAAGACCCGTTTACGTGGAACAAATTTTTCAGTTCACAGCTACTTGTCGCCCTATCCCTTTACGGAGATGCCATACCACCGCAAGACGTCAGGTGTTGTCTTTCAGTACACGTCGGGTAGCATTTATGCTGCGGTCGAGGGTTCACCGGCTGGGTGGATAATAGTTGACGTAAATTAAAGTGAATACACGTGAGCACAGAAGGAGCAAATTTTTGGAGACAAATGAACAATGACACGGTTGACACCAAACCCGGAGAATCAAGGCATTTATGTTGTGAAAATTAATAAACTAGTATTTAAGAAGAATACACCAAATTCTGGTATTATTCAAAAGTTTTCACTCATCTTTGCATTGTACACCACCAAAAGAAGGGAATCAAATACGATTCATCTCGTCAATCGAACAAACAAAACCGAACGTAAGGAATAAAATAAATAAATCCGATCGAAAAACGATTGCTACCGGTTGGGTTTGCTGCAGTCATCATCAAACGATAACACGAGTTCTCTATCCACACCGTCTCAGATGCACACTCCGTTTGCGTACCGTCCAACCAATGCCAGCAAGCGCAAAGTAAAGCTTTCACCAATAGTACAACTCAATCATCTTACCCGTTTGTCGGTTGCGGTTCTAACGACATACAGCTCGTTCCGCACCTGTCCCACTTGACTTGGCAGCTGCAGTGGCAACGAAGGAACATTCGCCTCCGAGACATGCTGCTTGAGAACGGCCATCCACCGACACTGTCGTGAAGACAAGCACCGCCATCAAATCGATTCGCGATCGTTTCTGTTTCTTCAGTCTTGCTGTGCCAAATGCAAACAGGTCGAAATCTTGCACACTCTCGGCTGCATCGGACCGGTTGCACTTGGGGAAACTCGAAAGAAAAGACTCACCTAGCCGCACGGGTAGTTTTCGCCCGATGACGGGCCCGAAGTCTCAAGAGTGATACAATCGAAAAGTTAGATTGCACAGAATCTGTCGCCTTTGTACGTTGGTCCGTTTTTTTTCTTTTTTGGCATGCTTCGGTGTGGGGTCCCGTGGGTTGTCTGCCGGTCAATGTGCCCCTCGGTTAGATATGCTTGCACTGACATGGCCGCATGCTAACCAAACACTTTAGCTTTCGATTCCTTTTGAACCGTACAAACACATAAAAATGGATCGTTCCTTCAAAGAAAGCGGCAGTCTGTCCTCTCGCTATCAAACCATTGAAAGCGTATCCTTTTTGTGCGGGCGATCACTTACCAAACACGTCGGAAATCGATATCCCGAGCACCGGCGAGTAAACACGGAATGGATTTTTTGTGTACCGAACCAGGCGTACCAGGCGCTCTCTTTGTATCGGAACCCGTGCAAGGTAATGAAAGCTCCCCGAGTAAAAGAAGACATCCTTCCGGACTCGATGGAGGACGACCGTTTGGACGCGCCACTTTCACCTTTTTCTCCGAATGAACTCTGCGTGAGGTTGAGGAAGTGAAAAGTGTGAAGGATATTTTATGCAAATGATAGATGAGAATGGCTGATGAGGATGGTACGAGTACCTGTGCAAGCTTTTTTCTTCAAGTGACTGTGGGTTCCGGGCTGGGGCAAAGGGGAGGCACAAAGGGACAGAAGTCGATCGACTTGAATGTTTGCTTAATAGCATCGTTATCCATCCCTTTTCCCATCGAGACCCTCGTACTTCAGCTTGCATTTCTTTTCCAGCGTACGCCAGCTGCCCATTTATTTTCTCAAACCCTCGCTCGCACCTTTTGAACGTCACAAAGAATGAAAACCGCGAGCAGTAAGTCAGCAAACGGGTGTGCTTTTACGGAGATCCGTTCCCATACTATCCCTCCGATGTGGAGATAGACGCTAGAAGCAACAGCGGTAGCACCAGGATGATGGGATCCTTCTTCTTCCACGGTGGGATGAACGTTCCTCGAGAGCATAGCTTCCATTAAATTAGCCTGAAAATCTATGCAAATTCAATCATCAACCCCCGCGAGGATCGCTCCCATCACCACCAATGCCGAATGAAAATGTCGAAATGGCCTCGCTATTGAGCACAGCACACACACACACACGAATACCAACAGGCAGCATCACCACCAGTCGGGTCGGGAGGATAATGCGAATCCCAGTTCACCGACGGACACTTAAGGATTGGCTACCTTCGGCGCTTCGAGACTGTTTATTTTCCCTTCGTAGTGTCTTTTTTTTACGGGCTAAGCTTCAAATTTTCCCCCACAAGTTCACAGTTCGTAGAAATCCACAAAATTAGGTGTAAATAGACGCTAGCGAATGGTTTCGGATGCGAAAAACCGTTCCACAAGGGAAGTAAAGCGAATCCGTAGCGGTACATTGATTGCTGGGAAAATATTTGATAGAATTGAAGGTTAGTTTACTTCTGTACCGTTCATTTCTTTCGTGGGTTTGTTTCACTTTAGGTAAACAGAGCATTGGGAAAGGATGGTTGGAGCTGTGATATCTGTGTGAAGGCGAATCTTTTATTCGCTACGGTACCAGTGCGGTAGTATTATTTGGAATTACAATCAGGGTTACTTTTTATTAACGTTGTGTGTATTTCTCAAAGTACTTAAATTATGTATGATGTAGTTCAATAAGAATTTGTTATGAAACTTCTTAAATATACTTTGGAAAAGCAAATTATGTTGATTAAAATTAAAGAACATTCGTAAGAAATCTTTTCTGCTAAGCAGATTGCATACCTTTAGACAAACTCTCTCTTATATGTTTGTAAAAGCTAGCGCTAAAGCTAAAGTCGAATAATGTTCAGTTCGATTTTTGAAAACTGTAAATACTACTCACTCTGTCCTCTGTAATTTTCCAGACGACACAACGGTCAATAAATTGTATGCTTTTTTAACGTGGTCCCATTTCATTGCTACCCACTTTCAAATTTCAAACGATTATTCTTCATTATATGCTGTACATTTCTACGAAAAAACAACATGTCAGTTTTCTTGCTGCTTCCACACACTCACACACACGGCTATATCTACAATCAGGCAGGTCAAATTATTTTATTCATTAGTCGCCGAAATGCAATAACACAAAAATTGCATTCTGTCCTCCCAGGGGTCACAATATGTGGCAAGAGCAAAAAAAGCCAAATATAGCAATCCATCTTATCATTAAAAGCTGAAAAAAAGAACATCTCTTTCAACTCACCCTACCCATCACCAGTAGCACGCTAGCCAAAGCAAATAATTTCTTTTTATTTCGATTTTCCAACCAGTGCTATCACGGTGTTCAATTACTGTTTCGTTTGCTCTATTTTTCCTTTTACTAAAAAACAACAAAATGTGATATAAAGTTAAGCAAACAAATGGGGTTTTTTGCTACGCTCTGCATGCCACCAGTGCCCCTCGTATGTGACAATATATGCGAACCCGTGTGATTGATTGATAGTGATTGGCTTTTTGGCGCTAGGAAGCAACAAGATAAAAGTCTCTTCATTTTGTTTCCAAATTTTTATGCATAATGAAAGATAAATAGTACTTTGAAACTATCAGAACATTACAAAAACGATTGATTCATTCAACTTCATTTTATATACAAATTAAGTAAATAAATCGCTATCGAATGTGTCTGGTACACATTTCGTCGGATTTGTAAACGCCTCAAAGTATGCAATCCGATTCAACTAAAATGATTTATAATTTACTTTGCTTTGCCAAAATCGCTGCGAGCGTTAAAATCCATCGTTCCAAAATGCAACCGAAATTCTGTTCGTTGATTGTATAACTTTTAGTTTAATTGCATTTACAATGGAAATTGTAATTCAATTATACTTTGTCTTCTCTGTTTTCATACAATCCCCAAACGATAGCTTATAAACTGCTTAAAATTATTTGTTGTTTTCAATTTCATTTCGTTTCCGTCTGCGTCTTTTAACAAACTTACCTCGCCATACTGCAGCTAAGCTGAGAACCATGACCAATCATCCTCCAGCAACGAAACAATCTGGTACGAAAAACGCACCGAAAAGTTCAATAACTCACCGTCCCGCAATCGATACCAGCGGTACTGGACGGTTGCGGGCATTTGCATAAAGGTGCCCATGGACATACACAGCTTCCAGCACGCCGAAAGTATTGCTCTTGCAGTCAATTCCAGAACGTTCCAGAACCAGGCGACCTGATTGATTGACTCACCGAAGGCATAAGTGTTGGATCCAGGCGTAACGATTTATATCCAAAGCATTTCCCATTGCGATAGCCTACTGTGATGAATATTTATACGCTGCTCTCCCAGTGGAGAGCATTCTGATGAAGTATTGGAACCTGCCGGTTGGATGGTCCAACAATCTCTATTTTTTGCTGTTTTTCTGTTCAAAAACCTGCCAAACGGGATTGATTGCACAGAATTGTTCAACTTTTCAGCGTCCCTAAAGCAAGCCAACTGTAACAATTTTTTCTTCGCCTGCCGTATTGTCAAAAAGTGGCCAACTCTATTCCAAAAAGTTACCATTACAGGTAAAGAACGATTCAACAACAGCTACAAAAAAACAGCGAAAGCATCCACCAAAAGAAACTCCATCAGCTGACAAAAGGTTATCGAGGGTTGGCGAATTGTGCCATTGTAACAGAAACGGTTAACTGGAAAAGCAAACAAAACCGTTCGCAATCTTCAACTTCATTGCGTTTCTCTTTTCCTCCTTTCCCATGCCAAGTACTTGCGTAAGCGACACTTCACGAAAATGGAATGAAAAGTTGACAAACTAAATATTTTATATCACCCCATCCCCGGTGAACGTTATACCGAACGCAGTTACGGGGGAAACTTTCGCGCCATCCAGAAACGCCCCCAAAACGTCATTAGCTTCCTTCGGCTAGCCTCTTACACTCGATCCACTACCAGTGGAATGTCGAAGTACGACTTCCGCCAACAACTGTCAAATATCATCCTGAGGGGTATACACGGAACTAGTGGGCTGCGTCAGTGCCACCGTACGTATGTGTGCCATCTGACATAACGACATGCCTCCAACCGAGACACCTTCAATATGAAGTCATGAAAACTAATAACACACATAAATCATTTCCAACCCTCCAGCGTGTGCTCGCACACGGTGATCTTTAGCCCATTCTTTTTTAATGCGGCGGACAGAGCTGCTGGAGAAATTTGCAGAAGGAAGGTCAAATGTTACTTTGGTAGCATCAGTTCTTACTCGTGTCACCACGATAAGATAGTTTCCCCAGCTAGATGGAGAACCGACGACGAAGACTGATTTGAAAAACACGTTTGCTGGAGGGTGAAGAACCAAATAGGGATGACTCGAGAGGGAAGTCGGCTGGGTGGTTTTTTTTCCAGGACAGCTGGAAGATGATGTTATTTGTGTGGCACAGTAGTTGGATAATTTATGATCCTGGCTGCACAAACATGTGAGCACAAAGGTGCATCTGTGAAGGTTCATTAGTTGCATCTTTAACTTTGGAAAAGCTCGGGGGAATAATTGCGTTATGAAACGTATCATCCTTCGGGTTATTTTACTGTCACCTTAATTTATTTTACAAACGTTCAAAATTAGTAACATTGTAAAATATGATTAGTTACTTCTTTAGCTGCTTGTTCACCATGAACTATTGAATAATAAGTTGAATAACTTATTTTCTTGTAGAAAGACGCGGCGGAGAAGAAACGATAAACGCAATCCAAAAACACACCATACACCTTTTAAAAGAGAATATTCTGTACGGTGATTGCATACTTTCAGGCTGTAACTAAGGAAACGCATGGGAAATCTCGTAACTAATGTCTTTACTTACTTCAATCAAGATTGGAATGCTGGAAACATTGAGCTACGGTGAAGAAACCATACTTCCCTTGATCTTAATGACGTTCATAACGTGTTTCATAGCTAAGAAAGTGTCTACCGAAATGATAATTCTACCTCACTTGACCCTTTTTATAGAGGTTTGTTAGTACAAACTTAATCCTTGATATACATTCCGTTGGCAAGTTACACCTTAGCAATTCACCTTCATTCCCTGAAGGTATATTCTGCCTCGAGTTAAAACATCTCGAGTATCGACTCACAGGGAAACTCTTAGCCCACGATGTACACGTAAGAATGATTGGCTTGGGACACTTTTTTATAGCTTATCTGTAACCTGTAACGAGGTGCTAGTGTAACCATACACGACCGATATTTATGATTGGTAGCATCATACACCCATCCAGTGAGTGGTGTACCTGAGAATGATCATCACCATAATAAGCCACAAACCGTGCCAACTCTTGCAAGAACCAATGCACCCTTAACACCGCACACGATCCAGATTTCTCCAGCAGCTGAGGGTAATGCTGAGTACGACGGTACGAATAAATTGGAATCAAAGTTCATCCATAAATTTCACCAATCCTACGGCTATACACGATGCTGCACTTCTTACACCTTTCCAAACTTCCAATGCAAATGAACGTCACCGTCGCAGTGGTGCCGCAGGTGAAGGAGTCGATCCACTCATCGTTCCCGGTTCCATTTCGATAGTTTCCGATTACGCTGCGCTCGGGTGGCCGTTCGTGATGCTCGATGAGCGTACAAGCGGCCGAAGAACTTTCACCTGCACTCGCAGTAGCACTGCATAAAACGAAGGGAAAATAAAAAGGAAAATTCCACCAGTGCCATGTGTCTTCCGATTTCCTGCTACTCGTTAAGGTTGACCTGCTGGATGCATCATTCTTTATGAAAAATGTTTCTTGTAGATTCCCGCCGCCTGCACGGTTAACTGTGAACTATTGACCATCCTACCAACCACCCTCCACAGAGTGCACAGTGAACCGTGTGATTACGAAACGGATATCAATTCCCGTATCTTCTCTTCTGCCCTTATCATCGCTTTCTCGATTCGATACAGATAAATCGCTTCGTTTTTATACTAACTAACCGATGTTTTACGTGTTTCTTCTTTTGTCAGCGTTTGACGGCGCAATTTTAATATCCGCTGCATAATTCGCATGAGTTTGCAATTTTCCATCGATTTTTCATCCCAACGATTGCCTTGTTCTTGTTTTTAATTAGTTTTGTTTCTCAGAATTATTGTCGTGTTTATTCATTTTTGCAATACTACCAGGAGCAATTTTTAATATCGATGACTAAACAACATGTAGTCAATGATGAGCAGCATACAAACTTCTCCGTTATAAACAGAAATTATGGCAAAATGTCACAGGGCATAAATTATTCCCATTCTGTACCCCTGGTATTTACATTGCCTACATTTAGGCGTTTTTATGTCTCCAACAGTTTTATTCATGGTCAACTTCTGAACTGAAGAGTCCCTAATATCTTCAGTATTATGCTTACAATCGCAAAACTTTATAAAGGAAAAATGATGCTACAATTACTTCCTTCAGTATCTTTATTACTTCACACATCGATTACAGCAATCAAACTACATAAAAAGAAGTCGCCAATGATGGAGGTATGTCCTTTTATCGTAGACTTTCTTTTTCACCCAACAAGCTCACGCTACTCCATTTTTACTGATGCTAAATCTCCTTAACAATGTTGAATCGAAAGTCACAATAAAGAAAGCATCACATTCATATTGGAATTGCAGTATTCTCGTATCTATATTTTGACTACATCATCCTATGAAAGTCAACCTGCACAACCTACACGGGAAACCATTTCATTGTCATGATCGGCTTTTCTGCTTTTTTAGATGTTTTCACCTGAAGTTATTGCGGGAAATGGGGTAAGCTGTGGGAAGCGGATTATAAAGGGGAGCAGGAACACAAAGCACGCATTATCCTAATTCCGGGCAGCATAAAAGATCCCTTTCGTATTGCATCCGTTTTCGTTGGGAGGCTCGATCGATCGACAAAAGGCATCATCGGTCCCTTCTTTATCACGCTTAACATGCACGTTGATGGAATGGAGATTGTGGGTTTGTTTTCCCCATCACTAACATCCCACTCTCGCTCGCTCACGCACCAGTCGTGACACCCCACTCACTATCAAACATCCTCCGGCTGTTTGTCGGTACTTAAGAATTCACAATCGAACTCGTACAGACACCGGAACACGCGCTCCCAAATCTGATGGAACGGGTTTTCGCCATCCGTTTCCGGCAGCAGCTGAATCCGCCGATCGATCCGCAGATAGTGGTGTGCCCGTTCCGGAATCGGATCATTGTAAGGATACCATCGAACCGCCCGCCGCCCATTCGTGCCGTTGTCTGCCTTCGGGGATGCTGGGGTCGGATTTCTATCGAGAAAAAAGGGCATCAGATTAGATAAGAAATCGCTTCTCGGTGACAGCGGAATATGAACATTCTACACTTCGGGCTCGCACAACCAAAGCGAACAGGAAATCATCCACCCAGCCCACATTCCGAACAACATACGACACCGAAAGTCGATCTCGTGTCGATGTAAAGAACCGAACGAGTGAAGTGTATTTTTCATTTCCACTTCCGGGGGAGGTTTTTTTTTTCGGCGACGAAATCGCAGAAAAACAACGCAACTCCATCCCGGCGAGCCCAGAAGCTCAGATGGTAAATACGAATTTTTGAAAATCTATTCCGATTTGTGTACAGTATGTAACGTAAAGTTAAATTTGTATGCCAATTTGAAAACAAAAGAGCAAAAACAAATCAAAAAGCGCTTTACAAAATGCCTTCGATTCTTTCCTGCAGCAGCATAATTCGCCCAAAAGTATGCAATGCTTATGACAAGCGATACTTATTCGCTGTTGCCGCTGTCTTCGCTCTATTAATTATAGCGAATAAATTGTAGTAATTTAATTTAGAGTTTCTTTATCTTTCGAAATTAAAACTTTATGAAATGTTGAAAGCGTAAACCCTTTCTTTTCTTGAATATGTTTAACGCATATTTTTATGGAATTTACTGTAAAAAACAACAATGTTTAACTCGGCAGAAAAACGAAGATTGAGGGTAAGATTTCCCTCGGAAAAGAATGACAAATTTGTGTAATGGTTCGTAATCGAGTGTGTAGCGTTGAGTCGTATCCGTATCGTAACCGTCTTACAAGCTTTTCTCAGCTGCTCCACCCCTTTGTTATCCACCGAAAAAGAGAAAGCTTTTTATCGCCCCACAACCCACACAACCAAATGGCACATATACACTCACACACACACACACATGCACTGGAATCGGATTGAACGGGTGCATTCGAAAGCGATTTGAATATTCATGAAATTTATCAATTGTCGACGTTTCACCCGTTCGTGCTCGTTTGCTGGAAACAATACGGGATGAGTGGTTGTGTTTGAAGAAATGTTTCAGAACGAAAAGTGGTAGAACCGATGAGAACAAGCGGAACAGATAAATTGGCCAATTTGCAGTGATTTCCTTTCTCTTTTTGAAGCAAAAGAAAATGAAAAGACTGAAAAATCGCCGATCTGCTTGTCGACGCCATTACGATCGGCGGCATGCAACTGCTTCGTTCGGCGACCCATTTAGGGGGTCAGGGAAAATGATGACTAGTTTTGCCATCGAACGAAAGCAATAACAAAAACACTAAGACACCTCCCCCAAGGTTTCAAAACCAACACAAAAGGTAATAACGATGGCATTCGTTCTAAATTGCCTCCGTTCGGCAAGTAAGGCGCATAACAATGGTAAATTGATAGGGACAAATTCCCTTGGATAAGGTGAAAAGGGCTAGCCAAATTGAAGAAACCTGCTGGGATGCAAACACGCGGTCCGATTTGGGCGGATGATCATTTCCAGCTCAGCCTAAACTAGTCCATTAAATTAACTAAGGTACGGGCCCACTTCCTGCAGGCTCGGTGGGGTGCAAATAAAATTAGGGCCAAGAAAAAACCTTTCCAACCGAAGGTAGCTACGTTTTTATGGAGTCCGTAGCAAAAGCCATAGCAAAAATTTAGCTTTTGTTCTGTTTGTTTTACTCTGCCGTTTGATCACAAATTGAAACAATCCAGATCTGAGTTTCATTTCACTTAGCGTAATGTCGACTGCTCGCCCGAAAGCATCTTTTTTGGTATCTTTTTTGTGCAATATCGTCTTGTTTGGTATTTTATGCTTTCTTTAAGACTTTACTAGCTACTTGCATGATTATTTTCTATTGACTAATTGGTTATTTACTGTATTTTGCTTAACTACCCCAAAGATGGTATTGCAATGTTAGAGCTTACTAACTGTTAAAATGTAGCTGATTTTCAAAACCAAATCCCGTACAATCTTCTATTCAAATGATTCAAGTTTTACCCCTTTGGAATTGGTGATTCTGACTTATCCTTCAAATTTTTACTCAATTGAGTGGATGAAACTAAAGGCAAATCCCTTCTGGGGTTCGTTTTTGCACGATACCACTCATCTGTCAAGCGAAACGAAGGTCAATTTTCGGTGTCCGTTGTTCCCGGCCAGGAAGCATTCAATAGTCCCGAATCCCCTAACGTATCAAGCCAACGTCCATCAGCGATTGATTCGCGGCGCAAATCGCATTAACGCTCGTTTTGTTTGATTTCGTTCGCTTCGTTTATTTTATCCTGCTGTGCGCGCCTCATTCGATAAATGCAAAATAAGTTATCTAAACAGTGCGCAAAACCCTTACACCATCTCGGGATGGAAAAGGGACGACGAGAACAGTCGCATTTAAATTGACGCATCGGAGAAAATCATGGCAAGGCCGACTCAAATTATTTCCCGCACCGCAGGCGGGACTGTACAATCGTGTGCCGTTCATGTCGGTACCGGTTTAGGGTGTAGTTTAGATGGACCAATTCAACCGTAACCATTCTCGGAACAACTCTTAACTACAATTCATTTAAAAACTGCCAGCGTAGGAAATAGGTTCATAAAGTGCTGCCGAGAGAGCAAAAGTGGTTCCGGAAGCGACTTATAATTTGTTGCCAAGAGTGTTTAGCTTAAGGACCAGGTATAGATTGTACTTTTCAATCCATTCCCCACATGGTTACAACATTATAAGGTCCTTCAAAAATTTACAATTAAATTGTAAATGCAATTAACTCACAATTGTACGTTTCGTAACGGACTCAAGTGTTTGGAAAAGGATACATTTTAAATATTCCTCTTTCTAACAAGATTGTTATCGTCTTTGCTTATGTTACCACACTTAGGTTAATTAGAATTTGTTATAATTACGATAAAAGGTAGTAATGTTGGTCAGATTGCATACTTTGCGGCTGAATTATGACAAAGAAACAGACAACCTTTACAAATAGCCTAAATGTATCATCTTTTATGTTTATCTTATTAAATATAATATATTTAACAAAAAAATGGATAGCATACTTCCACCCACTGCTCGACTGTACTTGACTTCTCAGATAACTGCGATTTGAACAAATATTCCCCTATAGAATAAAATATTCACAACGCCATTGCTCTCTGAATCTTTTTAATACCCATTCGTCCTAAATTTAATGACTTTTGGATCCTTCTTGAGATGTTCCAGTGGAACTAAAGATGCGGCACGGGGTTTAAACTGCTCACCGAACACACAAAAAAACGGTAAGCTTCTCATTCAGCTTGATTAAAACCATAACCATCACAGGGCACGTGAGTACCACAATACACTGTACCATCCATCCACTCCGATGGCTTACCGGTCGATGATTGATTACACTCAGCAGTATTCCTCCCACGTGGCGCAAAACATGCTGCATTGTCGCTCCAATTTCAACCGCTGATGGATGGATTCGATACTTCGCCTGTCAACCGGAGCCGGGAGACAGTATTTGCATTTGAAATGCGCAAATAAAGCGCGAGTATGAATAAAGCAAATATAATTCCAACATCCACTGGCCACACGGTAGCAGCTCGGTTCCGAGCACGAAATTAACCCCACAGCAACGGGTATGCCTATTACTCTCGAAACGACACTGTCTCGAGTTCACATGATTCAATTAAATATCTGTCACGAAGTGTGCTTCGGAAGACACTCCGATGCTGGGAGTTTGTGACGTGATGATGCGTTCAATTACTTGTGAAAGTTTGTCGGATTGTTTGGTCGGTTTGTTTGTTTGGAGTGCTCTTTGGCATGTTGTCAGGGTGCGAGACATCGGTAGTCATCACCACTACAGGTGCGGATAAAGCGCGTTCGAGTGGCCAAAAATAAGATTATCCGTGTCTGAGGGGCTGAGGGGCTATGCCTTAGAAACGTTAACAACTATTTTATTGCAATGCATTTTGCCATGCTAATTGCATACTTTCAGGCACTTTTGCCAGCCCGTTTGGAAAACAATTTTTAAAAATATTCCCAAAGTTGCGAAACGAAAAACCCACTATGCACAGTTCCCGCACTGTCGAATTGAAATGATTGATGAGTTGCATAGCAAACTCCCAGGTCACGCCCGGTGTTCAGTCGCAAAACTTACCCATATTTGATAAAGTTGCACCACAGGCGTAGCATCCGGCGCTGAACACGGCGTTCCGTTCGATACGCTTTCCCGTCGATATCCTGCAAACGGCGCCCGCGGTAGATGTAAGGTGTGAACAGATAACCCAGCTCGTCACCGTGCATCGGTCCGGGCAAATCCGGGCGCACTATCTCGTTCCGGTAGTACCAGTGTTTCGCGTACCCGAATGCCCCATCGTACGCGAACAGATACCGATACAGTGGCGCCTGTTGATGGGCCGCTGCGTGCCGGGTGAAGTACTGTATGCCGTAGATAATGTCCGCCACCGATGCTAGCTCCTGGTAGAAGCGACGCCTCGACGTTGACCTGTTGGACTGTGCCCGCCGGTCGAGGTAATCTTCCAGCAGCGCGTGAACGGTGACATTGTCGTTCGGGAAGTTGGGCGAGGTGTGCGAGAAGTCACGCTCGAGAAAAAGATTACCGTGCTCGAGCGTCGTGTAACCGACCAGCAGCGGGACATCGCTTTCCGGTGGTCCGGTGCGTACCCGAGCGAACGGATCCCGTCCAACGATCCGTAAGTCCGGCTCCGGCCGATAACTGTCATCGGTCGGCAGGAAGCAGTAGTAGAACAGGGAGAAGAAATTTATGTGAAATCGTCGCTCCGTGGCCATTAGCTGGGCGAGCGGACGGGACTGTAGCTGTTCGCGGCTGGTGGCGTCATGTGTCCGCAGGTACTCGCGCCCACACCGGTACGAATCGAAAGCGTACGCCCAGGATTGCGTCATGCTGCCGCTCATGATGATCGCATTGTGGAACAGGCCCTTGGCGGCCGGTGAATAGAGATGGTACGTCACCGAAGCGGCACCAGCACTCCAACCGCACAGGGTGACCCGTGCCGCATCGCCCCCGAAATGGATGGCATTGCGAGCGGTCCAACGCAGCGCCTCGAGCTGATCCAGCAGGCCGAGATTCGCATTTATGCCGAGGTCCGGAAGTGAAAGGAAGCCGAGCGCAGCCAAGCGATAGTTGAATGTTACCACGATGATGCCCTGCAGGAAGAGCGATTGGTGCGATTAGTCATAATCCTACCGTGCTGATCATCCAAAAACGTGCCACCAAAGCCTATCGTGGATGACGCGTACTGTAACGAGGGAGCGACCCACAACAAAATCGGATTGCTAGCTATTTGGCTTACCGGCATTTCCTGCTGAATTTTAAAGGTTCTTAAATAATGCCTTTTCTACATTACAGCTACAGGAGTTACTGTTACGAAATTTTTTAGGAAATTACAAGATGTATAAAGCATTAAACTAATTAAAATATAAAAATAATATTACAGTATAGCAGATGCGGTACAGTAGCGATTGCATACTTTCAGGCGCTATAATGCTAGACCCAGTGATAGCCAATGATCCATCAATCAAATGTTGCAAAACGTTTTTTTGTAAAGCAAATTTAATTGCATTTCTGTGGAATCTATTTCAGGACCATCCAAACCCTTCAGGATCTATAGTCAATAGAGTTCATTCAATTGCACCGCTGATGTAAACACACCGCTCACTTCTCACCTACCTTCTCCACCAGGAACTCCGGACCGAAGATGTCCGTCTCGGATGATCCCACCACGAACGATCCACCATGAATCCATAGCAGCACCGGCCACAGAGAACCAGCCGCCGCATCGTTTCCAGTGTAAACGTTCAAGTACAAACAATCCTCACTCGTTTCCAGCTTATCCAAATGCGCGGGTGCTTCATACGCTTGGGGGCACGCGCTCGAGACGTTCCGAAACAGCCGAGCCCCCTCGAAGTGGTACGGCTGTGGATCCTGCCAAGAAAACAACGATCACCGCACACAAGTCAACACAGAACGGTACGGGTTGGGTGGTTTGGTTTACGGTTTTGCGGACCGAGGGGAAACTAACCTCAAATCGTAGTTTACCGACCGGAGGCTGTGCGTACGGTATGCCCTCGTAGGCACAGTACGTCTTGCCGCCGTACGTTTGACGCCGCGTACCAACGGCAAGACCACGATCGAAGGCCACCATACACTCGGGCGGTGAATCATCGTGAGCTGGGTCGCGATGTGCCACTGTGCCGCTCGATGACAGTGTCACGACAAGCGTTACCAGCAGGGTGAGCGTTATCGACACGACCACCAGCACACGACACTTTGCGGTGGGCCATCGTTCGTTTGCCATTCGGCACAGCGAAGCTTAACCGCCTTGGGATACACTACAGAATTAGCGAGAACTGTCCAACCGAATATCAGTTACCGCAGGGGACAAATTTCACCCAAAGACAATAGCCTTCGTGCGTCCCGCGAAAAGTGTGCACCAAGTACCAAGTTCCTTTACACAACGCAATTAAATCTTTACACGAAGCAACCGCCACAACACTCCAAATTGCACCCGGGTGCAATTCTTCCTCGAATGCAACTGCAGAACCGTCTTTCCATGCCGGAGACTGCCAATTGCACTCCGTTGTACCAGCGTCACGGTTCCCACAAACACACGCTCACCGTGGCACTCACCTTGTCCTGCACCGGCACGCATCTGCCTCGCGATCCGCTGGCAAGATGTTCGGGGGTAGAAATTCAAATCACCCCCTGCAAACGGTGGTGGTGCATTTTTACATCGGAACCGAAGTCGAACGTAGCGCTCATGGCTCGAAAGGGCCAACCGTCCGCACACACCTTCAATTCAATTACACTCGCTTGTAAATTTTTTGCATTTCGGGTTTTGTGACATTTCGGGTGAGACCTTTCCGCCGTTAAGCGCCGTTGCCGTATGTACACACCGTAGCAATTTCTTGGTGACGAACCCTTGGCACGCCGTACCCACCTACCGTTGGAGTCGAAGAAATCCGAAATCATGCTTGAACGTCGCCTTTATACCAGAGGCGTTTGTGGAACTTCCCAACTACCAGCGTTCCGTGGTTAATTCCGTGGGCATCATGTTCTTTTTTATGTGTCTCCGGGGATCCATTTCGGGAAGCCGATACAAATCCGTTTGCAATAGAAACCATTCCTGCTTCGAGTTCGGAATGCCAATACTGACGTCACCCTGGTAAGGTTGGTTAGAGTTTGAAGGTTAATAGGCATTGGTTCTCGGCTTTCGGTACGATATCTCAGGAGGAATCCGTTGATCGGTTTTGCAAAGCTTGAGACGTCTGCCTAGCGAACAAAGGAGTAAATTATGATTTTTGTTTGACGGTTGAGGAGAAGTATTGGATAGTTTTGACAATGTTTTATATTGTTTTGTTTTACAATAAGTCTAGTGAGATTTTTTCAATATATTTTTATTGCTATTGATTATACTTTTATTTCTTTAATCTAAAACTAATAACGATTACAATATTTCCGCTTCACTATGTCAATTTATTGGAAGATGCCTATCATACCCTTTTTTTAGGCCCAGCTATCTTATGGATAACTTTACATCACGTTAAAAGCTAAGGTGTCATTCTCATGACGTATCCTGACAATCACTTCTTAAAATGTGTATTTGGCAGCAGCACAATTATGCAATTGAGCAAGTCTCTAAGAACCAATATAAACTCCCTTCACCAAGAGAATCGTCATCAGTCATCTGTGACTCATAGATGTATCCAGAGCTAGCTAGCGCCCACCCCCTTTATCTCCTCCATCTACACTCAATAGACTGCAGTTTGAAAGATCAATGAGGCTGACGAGAATATTAATTAATGTATGATCACATGGTTCTTTTGCATTTGGTCGCACAGTTTGGATAGATCACGCGAAGAGTTACATTTAAGTATCATATGTCCCTTCATAAAGATTTTCATTTAAAGCTAGCAGCAGCAATCCATTTCTATAATGATCTAACCATCCATCTAACCATGATCATAAAGATCGAGAACTCCTTGACTCCTACTCCTAGTCTTTCACAAAGTCTAAGTTTTTTCCCCCCGCAATGTATCATCAATATTCATCTTTTATTAAATTGTCACACCAATCACCGATCGTGTACTGTAAAGGAATCGCGCAATAATTTCTCCGCACATCTTCATTAATGGTGTTCAACAAAAAAAGTAGCCTCAATTTGATCCTTGAACCTAACTGCCGACCTTTTCTTTCATCGTTCCAGGCAAACTGCAAACCCAGAAGCTAAATTGCACACATTCCTACACGTTGCCACGTCACCTGGACGGGGTCAATTTGTAATTTCACCGAGCTTTTCCAAGCAATTACAGCAATCGTTTCTATTCCATTTCTGCTGTAGTAGGCTGTGTCCGTGTCCTGTAAAGACGCACACTCGCTCCCCTTCTTCATGCGAGAGTTAACACACATCGTTCGTAATCGTCAAGTTTGCGCCATTTTCCTTCGGGTCAGATTATTCGCGTACGGAGAAGAAGGAACGTAAGCCGGGAATTCAGCACGGTAGACGCTTAGGTCTAGGATGACTGTACGATTAATTTTAAACACATTCCCCAGCGTTCGTCGTCATCGGTGGCATGGCCGGTCTTATCTAATTTCACCTGTCGCCTCTTCTATTTCACCCGGTAAGGATTTCGAACGAGTCTTTTCCTTTGCATGTAAGTATGTGTGTGTGTGTGTTTTTTTATTCCTAGTACGTCCTCTACCATTAGCAAATTACATGTCTTCCATGTCCCAGCTGTCCTCGGCAGCGTCATATACGGACCCCGGTCCAAAACCCGTCGTCATCCTTAAGCGAAATACCCATTCGTGACCGTGCTCATTTGTGTGTCTCCGTGGTCTGTACACTATTTGTTGGTAAGGATTCCCGGTAACGGTGTAAGCGTTGGTGCACCGCCAACGACTCTCACAGTATGCCGTGCTCAGTATGATGGTGCTGGCGGTATTTAACGTTTTAGTAAGGGAACCGTGAAGGCAACAAAAAAAGGGATGGCAAAGCGAGAAAATTGCACGAAGGTAATCGTTAGAATGGTTTCCCCAACAAGGGAAAAGGGGGCCACCGAATGCAACGGGGGGATGAGGCTACTATTGGCTTACATTACATTTAAAAATACCGGCTTCATTTGAGGGCACCGAAGCAAATGCGAGCCTTTGCACTGGCAACAACGCCGTGTTTCATCGCTTTCCACGTTGTCACGGGTTTTTTCTTGCAGTAAACCCATGTTTTATCTAACGTTTATATCGTATTCTACCATTGAGTTGATCCCTGAATGGGGAGGTTTATCAAATTACAATGGTACACTTGAAATGGTTAGTGTGTACTTTTTTGTGTGCACAAAACTTATTAAAGATGTACGCTATGGTCAGCATGTGATGGACGCCACGTTTAAGTGCATCTCCTTTCGTCCGGGTTTTTTTATCGTATCAATGGAATACTGACAGTCACGAGTACTAGCAAGAGATTAAAATGTCGTTTCCGTACATTGATAGCATTAGGTAAGTAATATATTTATAGTATATACAATTTAATATTATCATTAGTGAATATATTTATCATTTAGTTTATAGGTATTTTACAAGTTTTGTTGTTTTACTGTTAGACCTCCTTGTCTTTATTGTGTTTTGTTTATTTTATTCCTATTTTTCTTTTATTCACTGTACGCCCACTTAGTTTTAATTGTTTTTTTCCTCTTTTTCGTCTCATTGCATTCTCTTTTGTATTTTTGTTTTATCTTCGTCTATTTTTTATGTTTATTTGTTTAGTTTTCTATTGTATCGCCAATTAAATTCTAATGTTTTTTTCTGCACTCTTTCAGGTCTCTGGTCTATTTTGATTTGTTTGTACATTTCAATTATTTTCTATTCGGGAATATTTGTTGTTCTTTTATATTATTCTTTGTTTTTTATTCCATCCCCCATTGTTAATGGTGAATTTTCATCATGTATTGGATTTTTATAATTGCCTTCCGAAAATATTTTTATTTTTTTAACCAAAAAAATTACACTCCGTGTAAAAGGAAAACGGAAAATGTTGGACATGATCAATGCATGTACTTACCTCTGCTATACACAGCACAACGATTGTCACGGAACATATATAGAATTACATATGAAAATTAATGAAACAATGCCGCCAGACGATGAGGAATGTAATAAATTTCTCCATTGATGAAGCAGACTACCTCCGCACACATGCATTCCACTTGTTTTGCGGGAAAGCAAACAAAAAAGAGCACTTGGGAGTGTAAACACGGTTCACAGCACGCCGGTGCCATTTTACGTACGTGAAGGAATGTCTCACATTTGGCTCCACATTGCTCCCATCACTTCCGTAATGATGGTACCGTTAGTAAATTAAATTTTTCTACAATTTTAGCAGCATACTCGTGCAGACAGAAGTAGTACGAATTCTGTTTCTATACATTCAAAAACCGTTGGTTTCCGGGTTTCTTCACTACCGTACCTTACCAGGTGCGTGGAAAAAACGGTTGGATTGAAGGAACAGGAAAAGCCGACGCTCGGTTGATAATTGTAAAACTGTGTACGGCTGTGCAGAATGTACTTTTTGCTATTTTCTCTAGCGAAAGAAGGAAGAAAAAAGTGGTAAATGTTCCGTACGGATCGTATGCACACCGTACGTCACCGGCAAAGTTTAAATGGAGATGAAATTAGAGCCGGCTGGAAACAAACTTTAGTGATTTTGAGAAATATAATTTCATGTGGCAGTGCAAAAAGGTAGCAACTGATCTTGGCGTGTGAGTGATAGTTAGGTAACAACTTTGGCCGGGATGTGTTTCGAGTGGTAAAAATTTTAGTTTAATTTACAGACGTAATGTATCGTTTGTTCGAGCGTGTTTTATTTTGGGGAAATGAAATGAGCTCGAACCAAATCGAAAAACAAACAAAACAAACAAAAAAAAACAAAACAAAGAATAAATCATTTATTATCATTGACAAATAAATGATTGTACAGGAACTATCACACTCATGATCGCCGTTCAATAGAGAGTTGTTTAAAAAAACATTTAGAAATAAGCACATGCAACATTAAAATGGCAACAACAGTCGGCCTCACAATTAAAACTACACAGAAACACAATTTTAATTGCCCTAATGAAACATACGGTCCGATGCGTTGGTGTGAGAAGTTTGTGCAAACAACATGATACAACATGATAGTAGAGGAGAAAATTGATGTTTTAATCACACCCTTGTTTCGCCTACAGGAGCACCATCCCAACCTAATCACTGTCGATTTGATCCGAATGACAGCGTGCGCGTGTAAATATTTGCAAACGTGTCACGAAAATTGAACCCAACCCCGGTGGCGGTTGGGTGGCCTTTTTTTTATTCTCTCATTTTGTATACATTAAAGAAATTTGCCTGAAGTGGTAAAAAAATGAACCAAATATCTACCATTATCATCCTTACTTGCCGTCCTGTGTCGGTTGATTTCCGTTGATTAGCGTAACGGATCGGAGTCATTTTTTTGTTTTGTTTCGGGAACGAGCAAAATCGCGGGAGCGAGGGTGGTAATGTTGCTTCTATGCCGCTAGAACAAAGGAACTAGGGAAAAATGCGTGTAGAGAACGGAGGCTCCAGCAGACGACACCTGTAGAAAATAGGGTGAAAGGGGGGGGGGGGGGCAGGTAGGTCGGCCTTGGCGTGACAGCTTCATAAATAAACATAGAAATCAGTCAATGCCAAACCTGCCTGCCCGATGGTGAATTATGGTGAAGGACTCGAAGCCGTGCTGTTTGTTTTTTCTTTCCCTCGGTGGATGAAAATTAAACTTTTCTCTCTCCGATTTCCTCCATTCTCCACTTTTCTATGAGTGGTTCGTTTACTTTGTTTGCTGAGTGTTTTTGTTTTCTCTTTCCCTCCCTTTTGTAACCTTTGTTTCGATTTCCAATGAAGTTTTGTGTTTGTATTTCTTTTTCCCTCTTCCCAAACATTAGAAAAGTTTGTTTGCTTTAGTTATTAATTTTTTCTTCCTCTTTCTATATATCCGGCGTAACTTTATTCGGGGGAAGATTTTTTTGTTTGTGTGTATATCAATGGCGCATTACAAATCGCCCATAATGTGGCGCATGAAGCAGTAGAAACTGGGGAAGGAGGGAGGTTAGGGAACATGTTAACTTTCTGGTATGATTCACACATCAACCAGACGGACGCATAATGGACACACGCAACAAAACCCTCCCAGAAAGTTTATTGCTCTCCAACAATGTTCACCCAAACGGGAACTAAGACGCGGCGAAGGGATCGCCACCTTACGCATAAAAATCTTTTCCTTTTCTTTCCTTTTGTCCGGAAATGCTCAAATCTCGAACGAGTTTACCAATATGACTAACTCCTTGTTGGAGGTGTTTGCATGGGCGTTAATATTAGAAAATAATCCACTGCGTTCGTTGCAATCGCGCACTGGTGGTGGCCCCAAAATTAGCTTTCCTCGCACATATTCCCGCGGCGTGGGTAATTCATTCGACAGAAGCAAATGAAGATAAAAACACAAATAGGGATGATTCATTAGGCATCGCTAATGTGACGTTCGTGTGCCAACCAGTGTAGGGCCGAAGAGCGAAGGGTGTGAATTAAAATGCTGTCGATTATTGAATGACAAAGTGTCAGAACTGTTGGATTGGAATGCAAATGCATTAAGCATGCTATTGATGAATGACGATGAGTAATGCATTAAAATTTAGATGATAATGCAAAATTTAATGGCACGCCCGATCGCTGTGTCTTGAACCTGAATGGGTTTTTTTTTCGCTACACAAAGATCTTAATTGATAGGTTTGGGATTGTCAAGCACATCTCAATTGTCAACAAATATATAAACTTCTGCAGAACCAAAAATGAAAATTTATTCCTCCTTAAAACATATTTTGACGCAATAAAACACCAGAAGCCAAACGTTGTAGCTCTCTGAGGAATGCTTGAGAGTATTAGAGACTCATGGTATTCGTCAACGATTCATTCGATATGAGACTGTGAAGAACATAGCAAGATTGACTGGGATAATTGGATAAATAAATAAGTATTTATTGCTTTAAGTACAATTTATTAACTATTCTCCATGGATACAAAAAGATAAAACCGATACATTATAGAACAATACGAGTTTATGGTAGAGTCAAGAAAACTTTTTTCTTTCAGATTTGTGTAACAGCTCTACAAGCTTTAAAATACCTCCTTAATATAAACTTAACCTCCAGCAGGCAGCGTTAAGTTCTCACAAAGAATTCCACACTAGGTACGCTCAGGTAGTAGACTAGACATAATTACCATGGTAATATTACTCTATTTGTTGCTCTCCCATAATCTAGCCGTACAACAGATCAGTAGATAACAGTGAAATAATACTGTTGGATAAATAATACATTAGGAAACTAATGGTCTTTCGCTAGGATAGTGTCCATGTACCTTCCGGAGGACTTATTGAACCTTCAACCCACTAAGACCCTGGTATTTCATCGAAGAACATAAACATAAACATTTTTTGATTAAAAACCTTCCTGTGATATCTAATTTGAGAGTGTATTTAACAAAAGAGTCCCACAGTTTTGTCTTCCAGAACAATTTCTGCACACCAAATAATACGGCCTGTGCAGTGTTTTATTTTCGCTCCATATATTTGTCCATATTTATCTAAATCAGGGACACTCTTCCGAGGGCTTTATTTATAGAAACCAAAAAATCCACCACGACCGAAACCGAACCCAGCACCGTTCCACCACCAAAAGCCGTTGAACAGCAGAAAGACGATCAGTATGCACATTAGAATGTAGTACCCAGTGCGTCCCGCCTGGCTGTAGCAACTGTAAATTTGTGCATTAAAATGTTAAAACCAGTTCCAGTTCTCAACTGCAATGTCGTCGTTTCGATCACTAACCCGCAATCAGCTGGTTCCAAGCACCGACACGCAAAGCCCAGTATATTGCAGTACGGCATTTCGCAGCCAGGTTTCACTTCAATTCACTTTCCAGTAAAGTCCTGCTAGATGTTGCACCGCTGGAAGGCGTCCCAAAACTAACTGAAATGTTTCCCATTTAAACGCCACGTTATGATAAACTCGTAACTATCGTTCAAATATTTACTTCCAAACGTGCGTGATTAACTGGAATGCAAATAGCTCACGGTACAGACGGATCAATTTTCTTTCCGATAAGCGAATTATCTCTACACACGACTGAATGAATAACACACTATTATCGACTTATTCATTTAGAGTTTAACAGAATTTATTGCTGAGTATCGCGTTTGCTTGAGTTTACAATTTTGACTATCACAAAACCCTTACACACAACTTAATCACGCGGAATGGTGCCAGAAGTGAATGCCTTTTTTTAGCTGGGGATTTTATTATTTTTTTTTTTTTTGGCACTCTTGCATTCCCTTGGGCCTTTGGGACACATTCGCAGACCTAATGTATGGTCCGAGTTTAAAAAAAGAAAACATTGGAATCCATCTAACTGTGACTACACACCGCAACTCAGGCTCAGGCTTCCACTCGGTGGAAACTCCTCCCATTGATTCACCCATTGCTGCCGTCTGACGAGATTGATATAAGATATTTGGTTTCTATAGATAGCTTTGGTAGAAGAATGATTACACACGTGGTTAACTGGTCACTGAGATGTGTTTCCATTTCTGGGTGCTCTTGCCACCGTTGTCGTGTTGCGCCATTTGTATGCTTTATCTTCCTGCATCACTTAAAAACGTCATGGAATAATTACTACAATGGCGAGCCGCACCGCACCGCTTCTTACGCACTATGGAGAACGATAAACACACTGGTTGTTTTGCATGCACTTATCACTTCTATCCGCTTCCGGAACTGCTCCAGAAGATGCCCACGAAGTCTTGGAATGCATTCTTGAACGCTTCACTCGCCTGCTTCCCGCGTAGAAAGTGCAGAAACCCGACGTACACCAGAAAGCACGTAAGCACGACAAGAAACACGTTGGTCAGCAACCGTGCCATGCAACCATAGCAGCTGGAAGATACAAGCAAACGAAACGAGTTTAGCTCGACTTCACTCTCATTCACATTTCACTTCTGTTCCAAGGTACAGCCAAGGAAAACGTTACTAACCTACAGAGAATCGGCTCCATGCACTGGGCAAAACATCCCTTACGCTTCTGCTGTTCAACTTTTCCCATTCTGTCGTTTGTGCGTGGCGTAGTATATTCACAATAAAGCACTTGTGGTACGGTGACACTTATAAGGCGCCGCTGCTCAAAGATGCTGCAGAGTTGTATGAGGTCGTAGCGTCAGTTGAGTACTGTGCCGCTGCGCGACCCGTCCAGGAGTTGTATATACTCCACACGGCAAACGCTAACGTCTATCGCTTACTAATCGATCGGGAGGACGTCGTCAGCGAACCGTGTATCCGACGAGGTAAAAGGAAATACCCGACACAACTCCACGCTCAAAACCCGCGTCGACGAGCAGCGGAACGATTATCCAAATAATTTACGCATCATCTTACGACGCATGCAGCAAGCTTGGTGCCTTGGTGCCACGCGACTCAAGAAATCCCTTTCCACTTTAAACACAGGACAAGCGAGATAGCGAGAGAAACAAAGCGTCCATCGTGCAAAACCCGATATAGAAGGGAGCCCCAAACCATATGACTCAATAACCGCGGCGACGGCACCAGTGAGACAGGAGTGAGTCACGCCGATGCATATACAACCCGTGTAGGAATAACAGTGCGAGCCTCCGTGGATGATGTGACCCACATCGGGGAACCGGTTCACCAAACTGATAACTCGCCAGCGGGTCAGCTTGATTAGTCGGCTGTATCTGCATCAGATGTGCTAACCGACAAGACGCCCATCTTCGTACAGCACGTTGGGATATTATTCGGTTCTTCTCTCTTCACCTCCAAACAAAACCTAAATTCGCCTGCGGATATCAGGAAACCTGTTCACAGTATCCCACAGAGGTCATTTCGTTAAAGTCATCTTGAACGTCTGCTAGTTTGTCACCTGCGTCTTGATCGGGTTGGAAAAATCGGAAGTTGACAAAATTCCCACCTCACCGCCAGATTCCGTTTTGACTCACGGTACACTGGTCCGATCACCCGACTGAAGGTCTTGCCCAGCGGAGAGCTACGTCACTTAACAGCTGATTTTATTGTAGAATGAATCACACCGCACGCGTAGCGGCTGCATACTAATCTCCCGATTGGACGATTGAAATGCATTGCAAGCCCCCACCGGTTGAGTAGTGGAATGCCGTACACATGGAGGACACACCCCCCAAAGTTGCCCATGGAGGAATGTAAGTGGATTAGCGAAGGTGGCGGTCCGCCTAGCGTCATTGATAAGTTGCACATCTTTCGTTTCCTTGAGACATGGAATTGGAAGATTGGTGAACTGGGCAGATACATCTCGCAGCGCATTGCAACTATATATCAGCATATCGCATCCAAATCGCACCTCCCGGTTCGTGCCCTGCTCAAGGACAAAAGTGCAACTCATCGCCGGTTACATGTCTACCTTCATAATCCATTTCAATGATGACAGCTTCTTAAGCATGGCTTACGTTTGGAATTGTGCACGGTGTAGAAATCACCGGAACTAGCTGACAGGAGCTGTGAGTGAGTCGTCAATTAGTCAGTCACCGATGAGTCACCGCCTCATCAACAGCAGCAGCCCGAGCTGGATAGAAATTGATTCAGCAAATCTTCCATTGACGGATGCAAACGGTAACACCTTATATGGGCAATGATCGACGGATCGAGCTGGTTCCAGCTAGGTGTAGCAGGTGTATTTGATGTACTTAGAGTAGAATTAATTTGAGGTTTCGTTTGGGGATTTCCTCAAGTAAAGCAAGGGATGCAGCAGTAGATTTATTAGGCAGCAGCAAAGTGCTCGACTGAAGATGACTGAGATGGAGCTAAAGCAACCGAATGGCTCTGAAATGGCATTGGCCAGAGCTGGGTAGCACTTTGCACAAATTGAACCAACCCGGACATGCAACCGTACACCGGGTTACTTATCAACAACATCAGCAGATGGAACGGGTTTCTATTACATCCTACAAATGCACCAGCACAAAACTCAAACCCATCACTTAGCTCCGCCATCTTGGCGTTCCATCTTCTGGTGGAAACATCTGGTGGAGTTGGAACAAGCGCGGACTAGCTTATTGCAATGCTTTAATTCGAATTTAACACATGTCTTGCTTGAATAGGTTTTCTTTTATTTGCAATCCCCTTCCGCCTTTGGACGATAGAACATACACTTGGAAATGTAAAGGCTTCTTTCCGCAACTGGATGGCCGGTTATATAACTGCCCTAATTCTTCGGCGCTTCGCGTGCTTTATGTTCTTGCTTTTATTACCTTTAGATTCCGAGATGCGCTCCGACGTTCGACTCGGTAAGGAATTCTTTTGCCATTACTTCCACTAAACTCGGGATCTTGCAAAGGGATTACATTGGACAAGCGTCGGTCGAGGAACAGCTTTTGTGATGGTATAAAGATTTGAGAATAGGAGATTTACGATGTGTTCGCCAAAAAAAAGTTCTTCAGACTCTTATTAATGTGACGTTCTATTTCAACAACCAGTTTAGGTTGTGATGCTTTCAACAGAACGGCATACTACTTCCTTACTACCATACTACCAGTCCCTTTAATAACAAAAAAGCCACTCCGACAGTGGCGTGCCATGCCAAATTCTAAGCGCAACTCCATGAAACAGCAAACATTTTTATAAGTTTGCTAAGTAAAATAAAAACAACTTTCACGAACAACTTAACACTGTTTAATCCATTCTGACAGCCGTATCCACGGATTACAGTGCCCCCAAAAAGCTTCTTCGGGTTTAATTTACCGTACCCTAAATATGTCACATTCGTCACAGGCACGGTCACGAAATAACAATACCGTCATTGCCACTGCGTCGCTGCCATGGTGCACATGACACAGCAATAAACCTCCAATATCAACCAACGGCAAGCTCGGAAGTGTGATGGAACTGACGGGTTAAAGCTTTTATCCTCTCCATACCACCATTACACAGCGCGCTGTGTTTCATTACAGTTTTTACACGTTTGAAAAAAAAAATGCCACGAAATATAATGCATTAAATCAAACACGGTACGGCGGGTACAGGTGGTGTAGCAAAAATGCTTTCTCTACCCTGCACTTGCTCGCCCTTAGCTACACGTCTATATGAAATAAAGCTTTGTTTTCCTCTTAATTGCAAGCACCCGAAAAGAGGTTCTAGTTTTTTATTATGATCATCGTGTTACATTACATGCTGCAAGCACATTTTACAGTGCACTTTAAAAGCAAATGGATTCGTACGGACCGGTATGAACCACTTCACTCGCCCACCGAAATGTAGTGATTGACTCTTCTTTCTCTTTTGATCATATTTTACCCAGGCCTAGCAGTAAATGGCTTTTAAGTGAATTCGATGGCCCCCTTTGGGCATTGTAAAATACATTCGTGTAACATTATAAAGCAAAAGTTCAGTTGGTATCTCCAGTTTCTTCATAAGAATGGCTCTATTATGTTATAAAAAATGTTCTATAACTAGCGACACCTACAATTACAAACGCAAATATGTCATCCGATTGACAAACCCAGGCCAAGCGTCCTTATTATGTGCTTGAAATTAAATATGTTATTTATTTTTAAAAAGCGAGCACAAGCCACTGCATTTGAAAGTTACAAATTCATCTACTTGTTGTTAACTTGGGCCCATTTGGCTTTCCGGTAAAAGTATAACCATTTCTTGCTGAATGGTCTCCTTTTGCGAGTAGTTGCGGTCGCACTGGTGGACGCACCATCTACGCTTTGACCCGATCCAGCCAGATTTGACAAACTAGCTGCCATCGGTATCACATCATGATCGTCTTGCACGAACGGACTCTCCGTGGTCGTTGTTGTACTGCCCGTTATCGTAGTAGTATTAATGGCAGCCGTTCGTGCTTCCTCTTCAGCTTGCTGTTCCTGGCGCAACTTTAACTTGTGCTTCTTACCGTACCAATGCTGACCGAACAGTTTCTCGTCGGACACGATCAGGTTGCACGTTTTGCAGTAGAATTTCCCCGACGGCATTCGGTACAGGGACCAGTCCGTTTGGCGGGCCGGCACCGACAGACTGCGCAGGATTGTGTCGAACGCATTGTACGGTGTGGTCCGCACAATTACACCCATCGCACGTGCTTTTTTCACGTGCTTGGCGCCCTTCAGGTGTGTCACCATCTCCGAACGCGATGTGACGGATGTCTCGCAAATCAGACAGAACGTGCCCGTATCATCCACACAGGTGAGACCATCCTTTTTGCGAATCTCCTGTTCGAGCGTCGTTTCAGCAGCTTTGGCCGATGTCAGTGGAAATGTAACGGGGGTGGTGGGTGGAGAAGGTGCCTTGACCACCTCCTCCACATCGTCATCGCTATCCACATTGATCGTTACGATGGGTTGAGACGCTGGGAGCACGGCCTTCGGCACCTCCGGCGTGACAACAACGGGCGACGGTTCGGTGATCGGAGGGATAACGACATCATTCGCGAAATTTGTATCAGCTGCCAGTACCTGCGCGATCAGCTCCTGGGGTGGTGCCGGTGGTGGTTCTAGACGAGTTTTCTTCGCTCCATTGCGTGTCGCATCTTCGTGCTCTATGGGTTCCAATAGGCGCTTTCTAACCACAGGCTTTGCGGTGGATGGCGCTTCGGTAGATGGCGCCTCAGCGGAGGGCACCACCACATCCGTCACAATGTTGGTACTACAAAACAAAACACAGTTACGCAATGAAAAAGAAAATTCACTTAAAATCTTTTATCCTCTCGAGAAAAATAATAATATGTTCTGGGGGTAAGAAAGAAATAATTGTAGATACCAAATGACACCGATTGATTCCATTGCTTTGCGCAGGAAAACGATCACCCAGCATTTCCCCACGTTCACCCGCACCTGATCTAATCCGTGTGGCGCTACTTCAATATATACCTTCCCAGTCGCCGTTTCTGGCGTAAAGTTAACGCTTGTTACGAGACACAGGACGCCACACCAGCTGCAGCATTGTTTCGCTTCGAAGCACACCTCACCGTAAGGATACGCCCAACGATGCGCTGAAATAAAGATACATCACGGCGGGAAGAAGATGGTCGTTCAGTTCCTGCCGCTTTTTTATACCAGCCGATGTGGACTGGAGTTGGTTTTGGACCACCTGTACAACCAACGCAAACGCGCGCATGTATGTGAGTGTGTGTGTTTGTCTGTGTGTCTAGTTGAACCGTGCTGGACACGTGCGCTGTCGACTCCAATCGTGCAATCACTTTCGTTTTCGGATTGCTTTCATTACTGATCCTATTCCATCGTTTTATCGTGGAGTTTCCAGTGGCTCATTCCGTGACAAAATCGGCATCGAATAGGATCAACGCCCGGCACAAGCAGTGCCCAATCGGAAAACGGAATACTGCACATCCCCGTTTCCTTTTCGCTTCACCGTTCGTACATTTGTGCTTCCGTTTTTGAGTGTTTTTTTTATGTCTACAACCCTCTGACCCACAGGAAGGAGAAGATGGATAGTGACAACCGACAATGAATCGGTTCCGCAAGATTCAGATGAACAACGGGTGTGAGAACTGGCACGAAGTACAGTACGATTGTGGGAAGGGAAAATAAGACAGAGCTGTTGAGATTATCGACGCGAATTCCAGGCCGCCCATTGTCCTGTTGGGAACAAGTGGATCCGATTTCCATTCGATTGCGGAAGTCTAACCTACCCGATCGTAACTGCGTGTGTGTACCGTAACGATCATTAGCGAGGTTGACAATGGAAATAGAACCATTGTTCAGTAGGATTATCGACAATCTGTTCCGACAAGAGTGTTACAATGATTTTTTTTTTTGTAGATATATTATCTTGATCGTTGCCAAGAACATGCCCCTTCTATAAAGCTGGTAGACATTCCAGATTTTCCTGAATGCATGTAATCCACATTACAAACCGGTCAAAAGTATGCAGAACCAGTTCAATGAAGAGAACTATTCGAACGATTTTTGTTAGGAAAACAAGCTGATCAGTTGTAACGAACCTTGTGCTAAGACAATTTAGCATGAATAATAAACTGAAGAGATCAGCTTTACCGCCGTTTGTTAATAATAGATGTATCAACATAATATACCATCAAAAATTCAAATCGTATACATGCTCTTGCGGAACAGACTGTGCCGTATCACATTGTAGCGACGACGCCCGCTAGACTCTCCTCAATACACTCATTCCCGGGTGTTCGGAGGTACTTACGTTCGAATCCATTTGCCCTCGGTATTGTAATGACCGTTGCCGGATGGGAGCTTTTTCCCATTCACCACCATCCAGTGCCGTTTGCCGGTGTAATGTTGATTAGCATGCTGCACCGAGGTGAGCACCAGATCGCACGCCTCACAGTGGAACACCGATTTGCCGATAGACGCCGTATCTGCGGCCAGCTCTAGTGCTGGCCGCTGCCGTACCGGCATCGGGGTGCCCGTGGCCACACAATATTCCTTTAACCACTGGTTAATTTTCTTCTCGTGTGCCTTCGACTGGTAGTGAATGTTGGCCGAGATGTGCGAGTTCATGCGCGTGCGGCACAGATTGCAGTGAAAGTCTCCGAACAGTTGCTTTAGCTCCTGTGGCAGTAGCTTTTCATCGTCCGGATTCACTGAAATGGAAGCGCTAGTTAGTAAAGTTGAAAAAAAAACCGATATATTACACTCTACGTACAGTATATGACGGTTTTCGTATGCAGCTCATTCTTCTTCTCTTGGGCAGGAGGTTTTTGCTTCAGTTTCGTTTTTGCATCACGCCGTTTCGCATCCGGTACACCTTTGGCCTTTCCGGGACAGTTACCGTTAGTAGGCCGCATCGCTAACGGACCCATCGGTGGTCTTATCGGTTGCTGAAATTCGGGCTGCATCATATTAGGATCCATGGGAAACGATTGCATCGGATTGACCGGTTGCCAGTTAAGGGCGCCACCGTATGGCACCAAACCATTGCCGAGCTTGTACTGCTCGTACTGCTGCAGTTGGTACTGATAGTGACGATGCTGCTCTAGATACTGATTGTAAATCATCTGTTGCTGCTCTACCGTTTGAGCGAACTGCGTCTGTTGTACATAATGTTGGTACGCTGCACACTGCTGCTGGTAGGCACTGTACGCCTGCTGGTAGTTACGCCATTGTTCCACAGCGTTGGCTGCCGATGCAGTCGTTTCCGGATCAATGTCCGGTGGTTTGGTTGGTTCCACTGGCTCAGCCGCGGGCTTTACCTCATCTGATTTAGCCATTTTTTCCTTATCTGTGGACCAGAAAATAAGTATTCTTTATGTTCCTACAATTCTGCTTCACCCATGTATCACCAACCTGTATCACTCATGCAGACCCGGCTTGAATGTTACAAACGCAAAGCTAGTTGCAATTCACAATATACAATCTGGTTTTCGAATTCCAGTTTCGAAAGCAACTAGTACAGCGGTATCTGAACAATCCAATACTCACTTGGAATAAGTTGTTAACGCAAAAATTCGTTGCATTGTAGGCTTATCCCTTTTTATTTACGGTAAGTTCTTGTTGTTGCCATTCCTGATGACAGCTGCAAAGTTGTGAGAACCCTTCAAGCGGAAAACAGATGGACCCAACGAACAATATTTACAGCACCCAAATCGTGTCATGATCACTCGCTCTAATCAATGTTGCTGTGCTCCTTTTCTGGGTGTCGAGATTTGTGGCATTGGATCACAGATTGTGCTGTCTTCCGATGGCGTGCCGGTGATGTGCATCTGTCTGCGCGAAAAATGTGCTAATTTCGTGTAAATCATTATAAAAAATATGTAAATCCAGACAGGAACGGTCCAAAATTTCATCCGGACGAATCCCCCATAAGCAGGACCGACAACACAGCTACGTGTAAATAAAATCAAAGAAAACCATAAATGGCAGAGCATTTCAATCCTTTACAGCCTTTACAATCAGAAATGTTCTTTGCACCTTCCGAACAGGACAGTAACAAACACAAACCCCAAAAACAATTCTTGTTTGGTTTTGTGATCATGTACTAAAACTATTTAGCACATTACTTTTTCTCGTTTTTAGACCAACTCTCACCATTTTGTTCATTGGGTATCGAGAGAAATACACCCAGTAATCAATTCTGGGCTATACACAGCTTGACAATCAATGAAAATAAATACTCAAAACAACAGACCTTTACGCACACAAGCACAACACATCGCACTGTGGAACGGTTCGGATTGTGTTACGAACACTTTATCATGGCAATATAATCTACACCACTTTGGAACAGGGAGGTTGAAATGGTCGCGTGAAGAAGTTGTGTCGAGTTTTTCGGGCCCTTCACTTGTTGGAAACGTTCGTGTGAAGTCAAACTGACGGACTAATCTGGGGTAAGAATGAAATGTAGTGCGATTTGTACCGTAATTCGTCGTTAAAATCTTACTGGCAGTGAATTGGTCCGAATCTCGAGAATCTGCAGTTGTGCAGGCGTGTGTGTTGTATCGTATTTCACGTTTCCACTCACTGTGTGAGAGGGTGTGTGTGTGCGTGTGAATGTGTAAGGCGACCCTCTCCGGTGCATTGCTGCACATTGATTTTGTCTCACAAGCAGTGTGAAAGGGTACGGTTGTGTTTGGTGTTTGGAGGGAACTAGTGAAGTGAATCTTTAAGCTTTCTTTGTCCATCAAATCCCGGTCCCGGTGGTTCGTAGCGCCAAAAGCAGCCCCTGCACCCGGTTCCGGATGCACCGTGCATGGTTCCGTGCCCGGGTGCAGCAACTCAGACGGCCAATGGTGATCGGAGCTAGTGGCCGCTAGGGAGTGAAAAGCAGAGTAATACAGGATCAGCAACAACCCATACACGGTCCATACCCAAAACCCACCTGTCCACCGGTTCTTTCGGATCAGCACAACCATGTCCAGCCGTGTGCGGAAACACAACGAACCGATGAAGGCATTCGTGCCCGTCAGTTCCCTGCTGCTGAGAGGCACCGGATCCATTCACTGTTCGGGTGGAAGTTCCGGTACGAGCGCTACCGGCCAACAAACCGGCAGTCCCAGCAGCATTAGCGGTGCGGCCAGTACCGGTTGCGGCAACACATCGTACGCCAGCGGAGCAGGAAAGTCCCTGTCGGCCACGCTGTCCCCACCCGTCCGGCACATCTCACCGGAACATGCCATCTGTGGCAATCGGAGCCCGGGTGCACTAACGTGCAAAGGTAAACCTATCCCATCTCCTTATTCTGAATCCTTCCCGGAACAACCCGGCAGAGGCGGAAATGAATGAATTCTTCTCATCGGCTGATACAGACGGTGTTGGAATGGGAGGAGGCAACTAGGGAGCTATAATTGTGTATGGACGACGCTATTTATCCTCTTGATTCCTAGCTGTTTCCTACATACATGTATATTTTTTAGCAATTCATCTCTTCGGCCTTTGTCGACAAAAACCTGCCCTTTTCTTTGTGTGGGTCCGTCCGCAACGCAAACAAAGCCACAATCCTTTGCGAAAATCGTCCTCGGAAAGCATTCCCGTTTTTACACTCACCAAAATGGGATTTTCCTTTCGCTCTCGCTTGAGAGGAGGCGCTCTTTTACTGGTTGCTATGTTGGTATTTGTACTCGCGTATACCCAAGGTGCATATCCCATCATTCGCATCAATCGACATCGTAGTAGCACTTGCAAAACTCCAAAGCGAGTACCATACTCCGCGCTTCCCCGGGTTTTCCACTCTACTACTACGCGGCGTAATTTTTCCCCGCTTTTACGGCCCACTACGTGGTGTCGGAACAAAGCTACCGGCATTACCGACCGGTATCTGAACTGGTGTGCCTATGCTAATATGAAATTGTGATGTATTACTTATTTTCATCTTGCATTGTTCGTCATTATCGCGGACGAGGAAACATTTTCTCTTTGGAGATGGTAATTTATCTAGTAATATTGTCAATTTGACGAAATGTAAGATTTTTTTTCCAAAAAAAAAACATGCCTTTGTGGAAATCATTGAAATGTAAGAGTAACAGAATTACGCCCGTAAGTATGCAATCCACATTAAAGCACAAAAGTTCAGATTTTCTCAGCTGCAGCTCGTTTTGTGCAACTCGGCGTAATATGATATCATTTAATAACAGGACATCTTATGTACAGCTCGCAATTTACGTTTGATTTTGTCCTTTTTTGTGTGGAAATAGAAATATCTAACGTCTGCGCATAATGTTTTACGCACAAAAATTACGCACAGTCTGGTGAAATGCATCCTGCTGTGCGTGGGAAGATCGTTACTGGAAGTGTGGCCAAATATGCATTGCAGTTGTATGTTTTTTTTTTGTTACACATTAGACACTTTTGCAACCGTTTTAGTGTAATGCTTTAACGGCTGGATTTTAAGTAATGTCGTGTAGTAACAATCCACAGTGCGCTGTATTTAATATACTAAGCACATATCTAATCAAATTACTCATTAGCTTATTAGTTAAGCTTGTTCAATGTTGCTGATTTAGAACCCTCTTAAAATTCCTTTATAGGGATAGGTGCACAAAATGACTCCTGTGACGTGGAGACGCCTAGTACCTGTTTGCCTTGAACAGGAGAAAATCTTCAACAAGGTTCCGAATCAATCGCAAAACCTTTTATCGGGAAATTTTATTAGATTAGTGTTGTGGATTCATCCATTTTGTTGCTAAGATAAAGCTTTTCTTTGTACATTTTTCTCAATAATTTCGTATCATTGACGTCTGTTGCAGAGTAGCGCAAACAATACGCCATTCGTACAATCCATCAATCAAATTGATACATTGTTTCGGCTTTCCTGCTAGCAATTATTTGTAATATTTCCAAAATATTCGCACATAAACCATCCAAATCCGGTATTTGCTAGTTGCGAAAGCGCACAGACACATGCGAATTGCTACGCACCACAACGCCATGCAACGCAAGAAGGGGACCGATATTATCCCGTTCTAACTGTACGCAAGGACTTCGACCAAGAGGCTCATGTTATTTATCAATGAAAACCGTCCGTACGTTCAGCGGTCCGGAATTTCGCTCCGGTTGGTTTCTCTTGCTCTCGCAAACAACGCTTCATCTCGCGCGGTATGGTGTGGGCCCTGCTGCTACCGTTGTTGTTGTTCCCCGGCCGGTCCTCCAAAACGTGTCGATGTGTTTGTGACAGGAAGTTGTGTACAAACCTGGTGGGCCTACCGCGTTGCCTCTAAACTGGGACCGGTGGTTCACCATGCGGCGGCGACGTAGGCGTTTATATAGCGAGGCCTCATTGCTCGACTGGAAATAGAACCGAACCACCATTGGTGTACCTAGGTGGGATGGAAGCTGAACCTGGAAAAGGAAAACCCTCAACGAGAAATTGTGTAATAATACATATGACCCTTCCGAGTAACGCCTAGCGTGGATAAAATGTCAAGCATTGATACTCTCGTTTGGTTTTTGTTTTATTTTAGACCCTGTTTGCAAATGTCACCCGAAGTCGTTAATGGGCGAAAGGAAAATGGCATTTTAGTTTTTTCAACCCCGTAGGGACAGAAGAAGTAAACGGAAACCAATCCCTCTCATTGGAAGCACGTACTGGACCTTGAAAGGAACGAGCGATTTACCAGAAGAAATTCCTTCATTAGCGCCTGTTGTTGATTGCACAAAACACAAAGGCAAACTCCGTACCGGAACTTCCAGTTAATATTGGATTCACGAGCGAGCAAAAGAGAGAGAGAAAGAATGAGAACGGAACAAAGAGCACAACTTACCACAAGGATACTCATTCAATCAACGCATAAATAGTGTCCTTGATCTTCAAAATTGAATGCACGCGCGTATCGTAGCGCGCTACGTTATGTCCTCTCTGTTGGGCAGAATGAAGCCCAACCAGGAGTGATCCTTTTCCCACTGCAACGGATTGGCAATGCTGGTGTGGCTGTCTCCTTTCTTCAATTGCTCACATATCCTGGTGGAGTACGCTACGCGTATCAGTGTACGAGAGCGTATACACGAGCTATCATCACCACAAGCATGCAAGGAACAGGATACTATCCCGTTTTTGGGGGGAACGATTTTCCCCAACAAGACTGTATTTTGTATTAAAAACCTTTTAATAACCCCTGGCTCGGAAGTCCCCATCCCCGAGCGCACCTCCACTGGGGGTGGATTGTTAAATGCGCGAGTGCGCTGACTACCACCATCTCCAACCCCGGGTTTTGCTAATCGATTCGGCTTTTCATTTCCTGCCATTGCATGCGCACACCGGTGCACGCTTACTCGGTCCCGATGCCGAACACAAAAGGTGGTCGTCGAGAAGTGCAGTTGCTTCTCAGCGCCGTTACGTGTAGTAACTACTACACCGACACGGAGAAACACCGGTGCGCGTGTACGCATGCATACCATTAGCACAGTTATCCTTGAAATCATGCCACTCGGCGTAATGCAATGCCGGTACACGGTGTACCGTGTGCAACGGGGGCTATATAAATCATTCTACCGATAGGGTGGCTTTCGAACCCTTTTCGAGCTGGATTGTTAGAGCATATTTTTAGACCGATTTACCCTATAAGCATGCAGAAAAGGATCGTCTTGTAGGAGGGTCTTGTGAGATGGGGTACATTTTTTGCACTATGTTCATCTTACATGCATAATTAATATGTACATACATTAAAAACGCTACCAACAACTACTAAAATAAAGCTTTTTACTTTTGTTTAGGAAAAGTTCTTAACGACGGTTGCATACGACGCACGGCATCACTCGATGCACTTTATCTACGTCCAGCACCGGCCTGGAGCCTGATAACGCCGACCCTTCTGCAGCTGGACAAAGCGACACAGACGGAGGAGTCGTTTCTCGAGCGAACGCGCGGTACCACCGGCACGATGCTGTCCGCAGCACAGACGTCCGACGTGGCCGGTCCGTCCCCGTCGTCCACCTCGTCATCGCCGGTAATTACCCGTACCGATGCGACGACCCCGACTGATCTGAAGATGGAGAAAGTGATACGACAAAGACTGCAGCGTACGCATCGCGGTGAACATTCCGTTAGCTCCCAGACGCTTAGCCCTAATCATGGTAAGCCAGGTCAGGAGGCCAGGTGATGAAAACTGGGAACTGATGGATTTTATTTTTGTTTTCTTTTTCGCCTAGCAAAAGCAAGCCCAGTGTCGATACCAACACGTACCTGTCCGCCCGTACACATACGGCCGATGCGTAACTCTGTCGAAGGTTTGAACCAGGAGATTGAAAAGCTGGTCCTGTATCCTGGCCAGCAGCATAGCTGTCGGGCCGAGTTGGAGATGGTGCGTATATAGCGGCTGAAGAAAAAAAAAGTGAAGAGCAATATAACGATTGTAACCCAATACATTCTTTCACCAGTACTCGCGCGGCACTCCAGAAGGACATCGCGCACCGTTGGCCGATCTGTTCCATGGTGCTGGGGCCGTTTCGCTGGTCGGCGGTCCCGGTGATACGCGCTCGGTCAACACGCAAACACCGCTCGGGGATACACTGTCTTCGGACGATGGTAGCCAGAGCACGTCGCCGGATGAGGGTGCCGTCACGACGAGTGCATCGCCTAGGATCAACAAATTCCTAGCCCGTGAACCACCGGATGGTTGTGAAAAGGTAACAGCTTGCTGGCGGACGAGTTGGATAGATGTGGCTACATTAATTGGTTTACTGTTATAGGTTAATTTAAAACTCACTGAAGCCGATACCAGTACAAACACGGCCTGCTTCAAACCGTGCACTACCGCATTCCAGCTGAAGCCATCGCTAGGATCCGCATTCCAGCCGCTGCAACCGTTGCCGACGCTTAAAACAACACCGGAAGATGACGATGGCGATGCTGTCGATGTAGAAGGTGCCGCGGTCACCGCTTCCGCTACGGAGTAAAATGTGCTAGCAAAGCTCGCGTTACAATAACCGTGGTTTTCTTTTAAACTCGATTCGTACAACTTGTTTTGCCGTTTGTTGTGGCCATTATCTTTTTTAACTGCAAGATTGTAACCTGTTTCAAAGTGAAAACCTTAGTGCAAACGTCCAATGTTTCGTCTTTATTTTATTGATTTTACGTAGATATTACTACGGTTTAAAAGGCAATGTTGATTGTAATTTGCAAAAGATAGTGCATGATAGCTTTGTTACGAAACCGTTACGAAAACAAAAAGGCGAACCGGAAAGGAGGCTTGTTCCACTTGGAACAAGAAGTTGACTGAAAAGGAATGTGAATGTGAATAATATACAAACATTTTTGTATGGCATTTTTTCGAGACAAGCTAGAAAAGTATTTCCTTTTACTGCTCTGCGCCACGATAATGCGTACGAATCGAATGGGATCGTAGAGCCCAGAACCGAGACGTGCAAGCATTTGTACGAGTTCAAGCAAAGGGACAATTCTTTCCGGCAAATCAGTTATGATAGGGAAACCGCAGTAATTCGAAAACGGAATGAAGGAAAACAGGCGGCGTCTGTCGTCAACCTAGGGAAGTATCTTCCCACGTCAATAAGCAAAACGTGCAACTCACGAACTCAAGTAGCATTTTTTGGAAGGCATTTTTTTCTATCAAAAATACTCTCTACAGTGAACTGGTATTCGCGGGCACACCAGTATGCACCACACACATTACTGCACCTACTTAAATGGTGTGGAAAAGCCGTGTGGTGCTTTGGCTGTGTGTTGCAGAATATAACAATAAATAACCAAATCCTATATATATACACACACACACACACGCTCACATACAAACACAAACAGCAAAACCAAACCACTAACAATCGCATCTATATACAACTATTGAACAGTGCACACGGTTTAAAGATATTGCTTGTACATTTCATAATGGCGATGAGGATGGTGTACACCTGAATTATGAGGCTTTCCATCGGGCAGCGATGGTTTCATCGTGTATTTTGTTTTATTACGTGTGTCAATCTGCCATAAAAGATACGTACGCAATTTCAGTAAATTCTGAGTTGATTTTAAATATGTTTTCTTGTTGTTTTATTCAGCAACGAGTATGTTTACGCTTTTTTGTCCAAAGCGTTCGTTATTACGGCATGTTTTACAATAGTTTTATTGCTTTGCATTTTTTTTTTTTTACATTCTATTATGTTTTCAAATTGAGTTTAATGAGCATTTAACATATTTGCTGTTAGTTTAATGGCGTCACGAATCACCGAATCCTGAAAAAGATAACAATAACATAATAAACTATGAGTACCCTCATCAGAAACGAAGCCACGCACACACACAAACAGCAAAAAATACAAAACCGGTCAAACGAACAATAGAAACCGAACAACAATTATAGAATCAAAATAACGCAGCTGCAATTACTACAACAGTGTGTCAGAATTCCGTAACAAGCATAGGCTTATATTTTCGCTAAGAAATCTTTGCAACAAAAACGAAGAAAAACAGAAAGATAAAAATGGAATAGAAAACTACACAAGGTAAAAAACATGCGCACATACACACATCCATTAGGTAGAATGGCGTAAATAGCGTACGGACCAACAGTAACGAAAAGGATAATGAATCAAATAGCTCCAACGGTACGAAATGAAGACCTTGAGTGGGAGTTGCAAACGAATGTGTACGAAGAAAAAACCAACAAACCATTCCAGGACGTGATATTGGTAGGATAACATTGATACCTGTTTTGTGTGTGTAATTTTTCTGTTGTAATTATTGGAAAAAATGCAACATTTACTTTCGATTTTGGTTTTTGTTTTCAGTAGCAAACGGAAATATTTCTCGTGGTTTGGATAAGAAGCAAAACACACGACAGTTACGTTGCAGCAAAAACGATTCGTAAACATCTACCAACTCCCAAATGAACAATGTACAAATCAATTGTCTTAAGGATTTACATTAAGCAACTAGTGGGCCGAAAGCAACCAGGAATCAATCAACCACCAAGGGACGTAGATCAAGCTTCAAACAATCGCTAACAAGGCACATTCGTTGCGTAAATATCCACTTGCTTTAGCGTTTTATTCCGTTCGATTGATTCGTTTCATTAGTAGCGTAAGCAATTGCAAATGCCCGTTAAGCTTACCGGCCATCGGTTTGGAGTGTTGAGGGCTGGGAAAACGTTCCCCGATTTTACCGTAGCACCGTTTTAAATCATGTTACAAACTTACTATTTTAATTTACGTTATAGTTTTGTTTTATTTCAAAACAGTGACTATTTTAAGGATTATTACCTATTTTTTCCACTCATTAAACAACTCATATTAGCAAACCATTTGTGTATTGTTTTGTAATGTTGATTTTGTTTAACCATTTTTAACATTATAGTGTTTTATCTATTTTACTTTCTTTTCAGTTTTTACTGCTTGTCAATCAATCCATTTTCAACACACAGCAAATTAAGTTTCATTAAAAAACGAATAACGGGAAAAGATACACAAAGTGGGAAAAAATGTCGAAAATCTCTTCGGTGTCAGTGTGTCGGAAAATTAGAGCTTCTGGATGTTGAATTTGGGACTGAAGAAGGTACGGTGCAAGTTTCCATAGCATCCCCAAACATGTGTACGCTAAAACTGTAAAACTATCTCTAGAAGATCGATTTTATTCCCACTAACTATTTTAATGCGGTTTGTTACATTGCACGGCACAGTAATGGAAAAATGAAAACAAAACTTCTTCCCCACAAATCGTTATCAAACTTTTTGGCAAAATTGTAAACGGAGCACGAAAGAACAAAAAATGAACTGATTTATGTGTTAATGCATTCGTTATGAACGAAAAAGGGAAATGAAAATCGATCGGGTTCCGTGTGAAGGATTACAAACACACACACACACACACCAACCCTGAAACAAATTAACGTAACACATATATACATTATTATTTAGCATAGGTTTACGGAACGATAAATTATAAGCAAGAAGAGAAGAACATATATTTAATATATATTTTTTGTTGTACGAAAAACAAATCCCCCAAATTGGCAAAATTTACCTACGAATACTGCGTGTTATTTATATCCCGGAGAAAACACTAGCGAATAAGCCAACCCCAAACTAGTAATTAACAAAAAGCGAAAAGTGGTAGTTCAATCATTCGAACAGGTACACAAGTTTAGGCAAACTTGCCCAACAACGGTATATACGAACCAATTGATTGAGGCGAATTGGCACTAAATAAATCGTTAAATTTGTACGATTTTTTAATTTCTTGTGTCGATTCCAAACAAACACTCAACAAATCACAGTCCTTCGCATGCTTCATCATTAAACTATTTACGCTTGACTGTGTTAGTCTGTGTCTCAATGTTAACGAACTGTTAAGAAAGTGCTCTGTTAGGGTTGATTCTAAACGATTACAGAATGACCACAGTAAACACACACTCATACACAGAAAAGATAACAAAATTATATAGCGCACACGATAAGTACATATATTTTGGGATACGATGAATAGTGGAAAAAACAACCAGACAAACAAACAAAAAACCCGCACGAAGTAAAACAGTTAGCGATAGCAAAATATTAAAAACCGTCAGTTAAGCAACCTTAAAGCGACATACAAACGTTGGCTCTCTACAGTCTATCTGAATGCTAATAGATAGAGATTCGGTTTTGGGAAAAAGGTAGCAAAAATTCAAGAATTAAAAAAAGACACAGACAAGAAGAAGAAAACACACGGAAAACATGTGCCTCGCCTTTGGCTATTTTGTAAAAAGAGAAAAACACACACAAAAAAAACATTACGCATTACAACAAAACGGAAAACTAACAGACGCTGATAAATTAAACAACACCGAAACAGTTGCGTCATCCTTCAAAACACACAATCATCTAGCGTAATGACAAAAATCACAGAAAAACAAACAAAAAAAAATGAAAAACTCATCATGTTTAGCAAAAACCAGTCGAAAGAAGAGCAGAAAAAATATAAGCAAATACGTAGCAAAATTTAAAAACAGTACACTCACGCACACGTACATTAAATGTTTCGGAAGTTTACGAAAACGGAAAACGTAAAAACAAATGGTTATAGAAATATAGAAACTGTTTCGGAGCTTTAAATAACAAATCGAAAATACAACAAAAAACTAAAGGGGAACTATTTGTGTAAAAAATAAAACGTACACGTTGTGTTTGTAAACTATTAGAACTGTTCAGAACGTCAAGAATAAAGCAAAACAAGTATTCTATATTGTGAAAGAAGTGTAGGGAAAACAAACAAGCAAATAAAACACACATTAAATTGAACCAAGCACACAATCCGTAAGCAAGGAAAACATTGAGCCACAGACTAGAACAGATCAGTACCCAGCAGAACGTTTTGCGTGCACGTGTGTATGTGTATTTGTGTGTGTGTGGCAGTGAGTGAAAAAACAGACTAAGTAGACGGTGAGAGTGAGAGACTGGAAAAGCGGGAAAGCGTACTTACGGGTTCACTTTCGCCATTTTGTGAAACTGATAATTCTGAACCAAAACATTAAACACTTTATATGCGCAAGAGTGGGGCGTTTTTCTTCTGGTTACGATTTCAAGTGACGTAAAACACACATACATACATACAAACACACACACACACATTCGCGTTCATAATTCATTCATACATTCACCTGTAAGTAAACAATTTGTATAGCAAAGCACATATACACACACTTACACACCAAAACAAACAAACAAAAACGAAACGGTCATTTAGCAGGGTTGTGGTATGATAATTGATTTGTTTTCCGCTTTTATTGGTCAGAATGATAAAAAAAAATCGTCGTTTTTTTCCTTTTTCATCACTCTCCACACTAATAAACGCAACTGAACATGACGTTCTTCAGCATACAGGTGTTGTATGGGGGTTAAAATATTAAAGAAATTCGCAAAATGAAGCGCATATTTGTAAAACGAAGAAAAACCAAACAAACAAATCATACAAGAGTAAAGTGAAGAACGATAAAGCAGTTAAGAAAACAGGATCAAACCAAAGTACGAGCGAAAGCAAAACACTAACACGCTTCATTATTTGCATAGAGATCGTACAGATAAACACTTGCGTATATTTTAAGCCAACTTCAAGCAGCAAATGGTACCGACATATCTCAAACCAACTAGCAAGTGGTAAAAACGATTACAAAAAAAAAACACACACACACACACTGTACGAAAGACTCCTGAAGTTGTACGTGTGGTCATCCGTGGTAGCTGTCGTCGTCTTCATTTCCCGCATACATATGGGACGGGGTGAAGAGTGTGAAACCTCTCGTACCATAAAAAAACAAAAACCGATTGTGGTGTTGGATGAAATATATTTTGCTCACATATACGTTATTTAAATAAGTTTTGCGAATGGCAAATGGTGACTGATTGCAAAGGACTGAAACTGTGCATGGCATGCAGTTGGGGCGGGGGAAAGAACTGGAACAGAATTACAAAACAACAAATGTAAAACGAAAACACAGGCAAATAAAAGTGTTACAAAGCAAGCTGAGAATGCAAGTGGATAAAGCGAAACAGTTGCGTAGGAAGGAATATAATTGCTATTAAAAGAAACAAGAACAAAAGTAAACCGATATAAACAGGATAACAGACATGCAAAATAAAATAGTGAAGAAGCAGCAGAAGAGAGAAAAATACAATACTAAATATACAGCAAATCAACAGCGGAACACTTGTGTGGAAACAATAACAAAACGAGGTGTGTTTTTTTCTTTCCCATTGCCCACGAGAAATAAAAACTGTTAGTAATCAATCATCGGGGGCCCCATGGGCCCTGCAGTAGCGCAAAGCAAGTTAATCTTTTTGCTTTGACACACGCTCCTTTAGCGCACATCCGTCATCGGTTTGTTTTGATGGCGCAAAATTGAGCGAGTGTCCCGCGCACATGTTCGGCGTGATAGATTTCTCCTTCAGAATGTTTTACCACACACACACCGGCACGGTTGACCGTTTGATTGCGAATCAAAATTCTTTAAATTCCATTCTTTAACTCGCCGCTTCCGATCCTGTTGCGTCTGGCGTGTATTGATGGTTGGTCCACTTAATTGATGCCATCCAATCCGGCATGGAACGGGGATGCTTCAAGTACGATCTGCCGCCATTCGATCAAGCGTGATGTGTTCCAATCGAACGAGGATGCGCGGGAACTCTAGATTTCTTGCCCCTCGATGCGTACCAAACATCGAACGAGGTACTGTTTAGTGCAATCATGAGTTTAATTTAGGCCTGTTAGTGGTGCAGTTACGCTGTGTGCAGCGCTGGTAGTAAAACGGTGCCACACAACGAGCGAATTCCACAGCGATTCCCCAGAGACCCAAGCGTCAAGATGTCTGCCACGGTTCTGGCAACGGCTCGTGCATGCAAGTTCGCACACTCGGTTAGATGAAATCATCCGATCGGGCAATCGATTTGAGTAGCGCATTGGGAAGCACCAATTGGCACCGGGGCCCAACGGAGAGACTGTGCCAACATTGACGACGGTATGTCTCCGAGCACCGGACTCCTATCGGGTGATTGCGGCCATCATGGACGTACCACCGGGCACGTAGCCATCCCTGGCCATGTGCAACCGGGGTCCGGTCAATCGAACCAATTGATGTAGTTCTAAGCCACCGAAAAGGGCCGGCACAACGGTGGCATGCGGGTCAACGCGATCAAGTTCACCGAAGATCGCAAGCATTACTTGATCTTTCTTAATTGGGCGACCGGTTCTGGACTGCATGTGCCGCGACGTCACTGAAATTAACTTCGAACGACATCGTACGATCGGAGGTGATCAATTAGCTGCTACAGAATAGTGCGCTTAGCTCATTGCGACTTCTAGTCGCACTGAATGATCGGATGATCATGCGTGAGATCTTTACACAAGATAAACCAAACTATCGTTCCTCGATATCCGATCGCGTCGTAATCGTTTTGGATTAAAAATCCTACATGATGCAAGAGTAGTTCTACCCACCGATCAGTATCTCTGACACACCTCTCTTATCGCCTGCAGAAACAACACCAATAACTCGTACTATTTGTGTTGGGTCGCGTGTTTCCCTCTCTCTCTCTGCTGCTGCTGCTGCTACTACTGCTGCATTCCAATGTAGCACAAATGACGCAGCACACGGTGCTTATCACGGGATTCTGAAGCGCTGCACCAGCTTCGCCAGGATCCACCCATATGGAGGACAAGTTCACGCGCAAACAGCTTCGAAAATGACGCATTAAAACTGACGTTTGCCCGGCGCAATTAACGAACATACGGCCGCACGACCGGTTGGTTGCCGATGTACAAAGCAGCAGTGCGTTGTTTTGTTCGTTCCAATATAATTGGTGCATCGCCATTGGACGCTACTCGGGTCGGACGAGCCCCCTTTCTTCCGGATGGTGTTGTGGGTTTGGGTCCAGCTAGTGGCCCCTGTCGGAGGTGGTTTGGAAAACCGGTTTGTTCCTGTAAAGTTTTTCGTTGTAAAAACAACAGGTCTTTATAAACACCCCAGAAACGGTGATTTGGTATTACGTCCATTGCTGAGCCGTACTACTAATTGAGGTTATGTACTCACCGAGCACGTGGGTAACACCTAGGTGTAGATACCTTACATTGACCTCATTTTCGTACGACGCTGTGTAGCTACCTTCCTTGATATCAGAATGTGAAATGCTGCTTTAAACAATCAATGCCATTTAAAAAAAATCTAAAATCTCTTCCGACCACGTGGTCGACGCGCGGCGCCATTTGTTTTCCCCTTTTGGCACAGGTTAGCAGCTTCGCAAACAGGACAGACATACAAGGTGGATACGTTCGAGGAAGGTACAAAACGCCCGCCGGGAAGAAGGTACAGTTCAGATAAGCTAGAAAAGCTTGTCGAGTAGTGGAAGAATTAAATATTGACAAAATCCCAATAAAATCTCTTTTGTTGTACCTCTGGCAGCGGTGAGCTTCATCAACGAGTGCCGACAGTTGCTGAGCTGTCGTAAAATGCACCTTAAACACATACAAACCCGACAACAACGGTGACGAGAAGGCTTAAACCGAAAGCGGCAAAAAGGGCACAGCGGTCAATCGGGGTGCAGATTTACGGGTGGTCTAATCTTGGACCGTAATCGTCACCACCATGAGCACCACCAACGGGAACGAATCTTGGTAAAAGCCAGAAAGCCAGAAGCCCCCTCACCAGCGTGGCCGGCCGGACGGGCAACGGAGGCGAATGTTCGCAAACCGGGACACTAAACAAAAGGAAAAACGGTGCAGTACACAACAAAACAAAGCAAAATGGTACAACAAGGGTGTTTGCCTGTGCTAATGATGATTGGAAAGCACTTCGTTCGTTCGGCGGCAGCCGCCACGAATGTGCCTTGGTACTTTTCCACCCGGCACTCCTTGTCCAGCGTTCCCCGTGCATTGCAGTTGTGAATGATCGCACGGCACGGATAGGGGTGGTGTAGATCACAAAAGGCGTCCTAATGGCGCAGGTACCTTCCAGCCGCTTATCGGTACTTCCAGGAACCGAGACGATTCGTATGAAGTCCGTATTGCCTTCCTTTTCCAACATTGCGCACCGGATCACCCAGCTCGTTCCTGGAAGTGTTACGATGCGCGCACATTCCTAGCCAAATGTCTTTGGATCGCCAAGTTGGCCAAGAATTCCTCTGCCGACGTATGAAAATCGATCTACCGCCCGATCTTTTGCCCAAAGATCGAGTTGGTACGATAAATCAGTCCGCCGTTAAGGGTGATCTTCAATGGCGAGAATGCTATTTTTAACAATTATCGGAGGTCGTCTGCCGCTCTACTGCAAGTTGACCGGGCAGACATCTCGCAGACGGCGTGACACAGTTTTCCACGAAAATTCTCACCAGTTGTTTACTAAGCGCGAACGATCGTACCACTCGCAGGTGGACATCGGACTATGTGACGCTAGCGCTAGCGTTATGATGGAAATCATCGTTTCAGTTGCATCAGCCGAAATAGGACCACCGACCGATGTGGATGGCCTTTTTTGTGAATGAACACCCTGTGCCGACACGTTAACGCAGGTAAACGAATGCGTTCGTCTGGGTTACCATTCCCAGGCTGAAGTAACGCACCGACAAAAAAAAAATAGATACTCGGCAACTTGCCATCAATGTCTCGCTGCATAGGGGTTTTGTTGTGTTAACATCGAGTATTTGTGCCTCTCCATTCCTCCGTTCCTCCGTTCCTCGATCCGCTTCTTGCAATCGGTACACTTTTGGTACAGTTCCAAGCGCTTGGTGTAAAGGGTCGTCGTATCTTTTTTTTTAAACACTGTTTGCATTGACGGAGGTGTCGTTCTAGGGGTGTTGTAAAAGGGAACGTAAATACATTCAGCCGACGGCATGCCGAAGGTCGTGTACGATGATTACCGGAACTTCGATGTTGCATCATCTTGTGATGCACGTGCTTGTTGCATACGTACTGTTTGGGTCTTACCAGGTGGTGGGTTAATTATGGCAACCCAATCTGCAGAGAAATTCAGGTCCAAAGTGAGCGACTAAGCGGAATGAGTAGTGGACCTACTCATACCGTAGCTAATGTGTGGCAGTGTACAGTTTTCTTCCAAGCGAATCTTACTATCAATGGAAGATTAATAAAGCAAGACTTGATCTTTGTTCTCCTTGTTCTGTACAGGATCAAGTCCGTTGGAATTTTGATATCACACTGACGTATCATTTGTTTATTGCAAATACTAATCGACAGCAATCAGCTGTCAAAATAGTATGCCTATTCACCGCTAGGTGTCGCAAAAGCTTAATTCCAGGAGACAGTTATAGAAGTTCAATCAGGAATATACTCTCATTTGGTATATTTTCTCAACTATATAACTTTAACTTAAAATATAGAAAACATTAATAAAATATTCCGGTTCAAACTTGGGGAAAATAAGTCTGAGGAAAGTATATAAAATAAACTGAAACAAGACGAATTAGAGACGGTTACATTGGTAATCACCCTACAGTACTCGCTAGATACAGAAGACTCGTTCTAGAGTCGGTCTCCCAAACCCGATTACTTGCAGTGCTTCCTTCAGCTTTATTGAGCTCAGAATCACGTCTCGTAAACGTCCTGCATTAAACGTTGACTAGTATGTCTGGTTCATCATCATCATCGTAAACATTGCAACAGCAGCACAAAAATCATTATTACTTCCCCTGCCGAGTCCGAGACAAACCCATCCGATGCGTCTTCATTCCTGTCCCCATCATCCACCGTACGGCACCGGAAGGATACGCTGCATCGCGCCTGCAAATCCACCGGCGAAAGGTAACTCATCACAACCGAGCGCACTCGAGTCGTAAAATGTTTTGCCTGCAAATGAGCATAATTATGGGGCGAACAACAGACACCGAGCGAAAGGCTACGGAAATCATGAATCTCATTGCCACCACCGACGACTTCCAAATGGTCGAAAGATCGAGCCAAACGAGCACATTATGGGTGTAAAATTTAACTACCGCGAGCACCGGAACGGGTTAGCATATTTCTTTCCGCGTCAGCTCACAGCGGTTCCCTGCCGGAGCGGAACCGGACCTAATAAAATCCCGCGAATGATGGCGAATTCCCGAATAAGCGTTGCTCCTGGTTTGATATTTCATTATCGTTGGTTCTTTATTTCAACGCAGGGCGTGCTTTCCTATGGGCAGCCACATTACCTCGCTCGAATACTAGTAGTAACTACCAAGCGCTCTACTCTTTGGTGGTTTCCCGCCCCCAGACGGGGATCGCGCGTAAATTGAAAGCATGATAAGTGTTCCAATCAATATTCACCGAACGGGATGATATAATTCAATCAACGTCGTCCTACTAAGCGGGCTGTTGCGTTCCTCGATGCGTCATTTGCGAGCAATGTGGAATTTTGTGGTGTACACAGAGCAGAACGAACAAATACTGTAACGGGAACCAAATCGGCAATTGATTTGATTGCCGCGGGAAATTCACAGTGTTCACCACACCAGAGTCCGCCGGTTCGAAGTCCAGTCTGTGGATTGATCCTGCGGCGAAGTTTCGTTTTGATCGAAGTGTGCATTGAAAGTGGTGCTACAGGCGAACGAAGCAATGAAACATTACTCAACGTACTGGCAATAAGCAACACTGCCGTTATTGGAATGTTTTCAGTATTGTGTTAGTAAGCTTTTCTCAAAACACCTCCAATAACGGAACACCGAAGAAAACCGAAGTACCTTAGACCACCGATCACGACCCTTCGGTGAGTGAAGAAGGGCGATAAAGCAACGAAGGAATCGAATACCATCGAAAGTCGCCTGATAATTGGTGTTATTGCGCATTAAGCAATCAACAACGCGTTCGAAGAATGGCACTTGATGTCCTTCCTTTTTTTTTTGAGGCTGGGCTTTTTTTTTTTGTTTTGTTTTGAGGCTGGGTCACGCTGACTCACGGAAGACTCCTACAGGTTGGCGTCTGTGTGTGATGTTTGATGTCGGGGTTTTTTTTTTGTTATTACCGGGAGCAGCAAAACAAGCATCATAAGACGTAAATTCCACTTCGGTCTTCGGTAACGTGATTTTGAGATGCCAAAGACCCAGCAATGGCATGCTGCTCAGGCGACCACAACATGTAACGTCAACGATCGAGTAGATCGCCCGCCAAAACAAGCCGCGGCTCAAAACAACACGCGACCTGCGTCACGCTTCACGCTGAGAGTCTTCGATCAGATTGGCATTGGGAATTGGCGGAGAAAAGGAAGAAAATTGTACGTAAACAAAGATATAAATTAATTTGCCGTTGATGCGTTCGGGTTTGTTTTTTGGGGCGTTTTGGGGTAGCTGACCTATTACGTGGTGTACACACACATGAGTCTCCGTGTGGTTGTGTGGAAGGTCACATGCGAGAGCTGCACGCTACGCAGGGGAATTGGGAGAATGGGATCTTCTGACGATCGAGGCGTCTTGAAAAATGATAATTTATTATCAAACCGATTACGAGTTTTCTTTTGACATTTGGTTCCGGATGAAGGTTAAGATGTGGAAATTGTAGTGTAACTTGTAACTAACGCTTGATATTCATACTAAAAGTGTGTGACATCACATTAGGATCAACATGAGGATGTTAGTACATTCAGGCAGTGTTGCCATCCTCTGTCGCATTTGAAATGATCCCTACCGTTGCTTATTACATCTTTTAAGGAAGAGAAACTTATTGTTCCCTCCCAATGTATTGTGAGGTGAGAATAGAAATTACATATATTCTATAGGTCTCCCTAACAGTGTTGCCAGAAAATGTGAAAATGGCACAGAACCCAAGAAACGGATGCTCACTTAGGTACAGAACAGCCCGGAAAATAAAATATAGGGAGGATTCTATACTTCAACATCTTGTTTCCCACGCTGACTTGGTGGGAAAATTAGAAATTTTCTATACATCTCCCTAGCAGTGATGCCAGACAAAGTAACACAGGAACCCGATCATTGCTCAGGTACAGTATAGTTCCGAAAAATAGGATACGGTTGTGAATGTCTCTGTTCCCACGTTGTTTTGGTGGGAAAATTGTAACGACGTTACCCTAGAAGTGATGCCAGATGAAGTAATACAGGCAGTCGTTCCGCACTACAGTACGGTGTATAGCTGGAAAGTAAGGATAAAGTTAATCTTCAAGGATTCAACATTATTTCTACTTTCCATCTTCTATCTACCAGTATAACAAGGGTAACAATAAGAACTCAGTGTGGTTATTAGTATATAACACGTCTATAAACTAGTGAAAATGTTCAAAATCATCCTTTCCCATGAAGGAAAAACGACATCTGAGTTAAAGTCCCACGCTCTTTTCGGAACATGTTGCATCTCATTCTCAGCCATCATTTACAATGTTGGAAACAGTTAAAATTTTTGAATGGCAAAAAAGATTTTCCAAGCATTTGCTGTTGATGAATGGCGTTCTGCACAATGGTGATGTAGATTTTCAGTACTAAATGTTTTTCCTTGGGATTGTAGTTGGGCTTTCTGTGGTGGATTGGTAAATTTCATTTTACATCCGTTTCTAGTCTTTCATTCACTCGTGATTTTGACGCTAATTAACCCTACATTACGGCAGCTCATGTTGTGCTTCAATCTTTCATTTTAATCACTTCGCTTCAGCCACTCCTCCCAATGGCCAATCGTTCGATCGGTGTGGACACACTCGCTCAATCTAATCAGTCATCCCGTATTCTGCCTGCCCAGCATCTTATGGAACGTCGTAAGTCACACGTGCAACCAAGCACGTGATAGTAGCGTGCGTGGAAATGTTTATGGCCTCCGGTGCGGGAAACGGGAACCAGGGTAAAACGCCAAGGGGAAAAGGCAAGAAACCCTCCGTGCGGTATCTCTGTGCACTTACCAAACCCCTTTTTACCCATTTCCTTTTTCCTTCCACCTTCTGCTCGTACCGTTTGCTCGAAACGAGGATGCATCCCGTACACCGATGCATTCTAATCTTCTTCCAAACTTGTGAATGAACAAAATCAATTTGTCGGCGTTTTTCTCTCTCCCTGCCATTTACTCACACGCTCTCTGCCTTACTTGCAACTAGCCCTTTCGGCCCTGCTTTATGCACTTCGGTTGCAGCCGAAAAGAGGAAAGCCAGAGCGAGAGAGTGACGGACCGAGAGCGAGAGAGAGATAGGGTGAGAGAGAGCTGGCTTTCGGTCCATGCGTAACGCATGCCGATGGTGTTTCTATGCTACGACCCAGGGAGCAGTTCCGAAGTTGGCACGTAGTGAAAGATTGACCATTTTTGGGCCGAATAGCGAGCCGAATAGCAGTATTATTAAGCCCATCGACGGGGTGTGAAAGGAAGGAGGAAGGAACGAGTAAAGGGCCGTGCGGGTGCCTGGCTATCATTCTCTCGCTACAGCGATGATGGCATCGGTCAAGCACAACGGCTGCACTTCCACCACAGCCGTTTTTGGATGTGAATGAAAACACACTAAGCAACATTTTTTATACTATTTGATGCACATTTTCTAGTGCATCTATTGAGGTTTTATTTAATTTATTGCAAGGGCACAATTAAAATTGATTACCGCATATACGCAAACACTTTTTTAATGCTCTTCTAAGCGGCTACTTGGATGCCATACGCGAATGACTTTTGCGATCCTGCATTAACAATACCTCTGGGTCTTAATGAAGACGTCCTGGTAGTAGCAACATTGCTGCATACTGTTGCGATGATTAACCATAAACAAACGTTGCTTGGTCGATTATATTTGACTTACTTATCATTTAAACCGATGTCCTAGGTTAATCTAGAATAATCCTAAAATAATCTACACGCGCAATTCTCTTGGACGCCACCTTTAACAACTGCAAATGTGTTCAACACAGCGAAGGAAAAAACAAATCTCAGAAGAGCGAAAAGGTACAAGAAGAAGTATAATGCACGAAAGGGATAGGTATAATATCTTACCAAGAGCCGCTCAGTATGTGGAATCAACCGGCGTGAAACGGAGTGAAACCGTTAGTAGCGGGGTAAAAATTGTTCCTTGGGTGGTGCTGGTCCTGCATAAATTGTTCCGATCCGGACGCACGAAGCTCATTCTTGTCCCAACATCGAGATCAACACAGTTGACGGAAAAAAAACCGGCGCTGCTTCAAGGAAGCATCATTCTGCAGAAGCAAACGACGCGGTGTACGCAGAGTTAACACAGTGACACTACAGTTTGGCGCAAAATTTTCAAACCACCGTGTGATTGTGCGTTACTCGCAAGCTGGTGTGCGAAACAGTGAAATCGTGCTTTATCCGCATTTTCTAAAGACAATATTTAGATTCCGGAACTGATATTTGAAGACAATAAATACCAAGGAGTTCAAAGTTTCATCTACCATCAGTGGTAGTAGGCGCAGCGTTCGTCCAAAAACACTACAAGTGACAGTTTAAACAATGGCGCACAAATTAGTATCGTGTAGTGCCTGTGTGCTGGTGGTGCTGGTCGTGTTAAGTACAGTGAGCGTATCAAGGCAGGCGTCGCTTTCGCTACGGGTAAGTGTTTATAGTAGCCCATCATCACTAGCATCGTATGCAACGTACGTAGTACACCGAGGTTTCGAGGTTCGATCTATCGAGGACAAACTTCAGTGTTCCTAGTTGAGATCACTCTCCGATCAGCTTGGAAGTAGGCAATTCCAATAAGAATATCCAATACCGAACCACCCTGTACGGTCGGTTAACGTGCCTCCTGTTCTTGACTTTGGTTCCAACGCAATAACCAACAACTTGAGTCCCCACCGGGGTGTTTCTTGTGCTTTCCGCATCTTCCCTTTCCGAACGATCGTACGCCAAAATATGCGTTGCTGCCCGATTTGTCTGACCTTCAGAATGATCCAATTCGACCGACCAAGCCAAAACAAACCCCAAACCGCGTTCCCTCCCTTGTAAGTTGGTCGTCATCTTTTTCCTGCTTCTGTCGTCTCCGAGTTCTTCGGTTTCATCAATTTCTGCACCCTCCTCCGGTAAAAAAAAAACACCGAAACAACGCTGACGAGACAACGACGGAAACGATCCTCGGGAGTGAAATATACACTTCAAAAGACCGCCGGAACAAAACGGGAGACCAGTAATGGACCAAGGGCCCGCTATTAGTTGCTGTGTGTGGCGAGTTTTCGGTAGCAAATTGGTTTATGTAATAGGGCCCGGTTTCTTCAATGACTAAATTGGTTTTTGTCCACGAAATTGGACCCACCCTTGGCCAGGCCTTCGCGCCGCGTACGGAGTTTCCTGCCCGCTGCTGGTGCTGCAGCGTTGCAGCTCGATGCAGCATTGGCGATGGAAGAATGCAATCATTTCACAACTGATGCAATTTTTTTTGGGGGGAAGAATAACAACAACATGTCGGAACGCAACCTTGGAATATGAATGTATTTCTTCTTGTGCCCTTCGGTGCACGTTACCCCAGCCCTAAGGGCCCTAAGGGTGCCATGAAGCATCAAATAACTATAATTAAATCGGAACTGTTGGGCCTTCATTAGCTGCTTTGACAGGCCTTCACACACCGTGTTTAACAGTGCCATCTCACGGTAATGAGCGGAACACAACCGAGACATAAACACACCCGGACATCTTGTTCTAAAACTAACATTTGTGGTTAATTAATGTCCACTAATAGTACATCTCCAGCCTGTCGCTCCCATGCCTTGCTTGTGATTCATCTTTTCATCCAACTTTCTCGTGCTGATGGCACGCATGAGGGTTATTTCTTTTTCCTATTGGAAAAGAAGCATTTTCCGAGGGCGAACTTCATTAGAAATGCCATTGCTATCTTCATCGAGCAAACGTTCCAAGACATATTGATTGGGATGCATCGATTGATGTGTGTTACCGAGAAAAACGAATCTTCTACTGACAATCCCAGCCCTACCATCCGGTCCTAGCGAACTTTATGCGCCCACGTACCAGTAATTGGATAGCGTTTCGTGGAACCAGACTCGCACCAAATATGAGGACGATGACAGATTTCGTCGAAATTGCTTTCGGATTCTGGTGAACTTTTGCTGGCACTGGCCGGGAGCCGTTATTACACTGCACAACGAACGAACTTTCACCGCTCAACAGGTGCCTGCCTTATGTGCTTTCATTTGTCAGCAATTGATAACCTTCCACTCGAATTGAATTGCTTGTCTGGCATCCAGGGTATTTTTCAGGTGCTTTTTTGGCCAAAACGTATCGAAACCATAAAACACGGAAGGTTGCGCTCCGCTCGGGGTGTACTGCTGGCGTTTGCTGTATCAGCCGCCTATCAGTCCACGTTTACTCATTCATTCATAAAGTGAAGAGTAAAGTTGTTTACACCGAGCGTGTCGTCCGCGTGCCGTCGCGGGTCGTCGTCGCTGTTCGGCGACGCGTACGTATGCAAATATGGACGCACGTTCGATACCTCTGTTCCACGCGCTTTGCTGTCGCCCGATGTACCGAAGTGTACCACGGTACAGGGTTACGGACCTGCCCTCTTCAAACAACAACGCATTTCGTACTGGATATGGTGGTCGTCTCGCTAGATCGAGAAGTTTGTTCTTGATTTCTGTTTTACTGTGTCATCGAATTTAGAATGATGCATCGATCGTGGAAGTCTAAAGTCCTCCTGAGGGAGAAACAGTAGCTCTTGGTCATTTTTTCATACAACCGAATGTTGTGGCGCTTTTCTTGCATTGCTCGGAATTCTGGGAAGTTTTTGCCCCAACCCGGTCTGCAGATTCACGGGATCACGATTGACACGCTTCGTGCGTCATCGGCGTTCACGGTGCGCGGCACGTTCGAGCATCAACCGATGAACCGTGGCCACGGAATGTTTACATATTGATTTGTAGCAGCAGGCCCGATGCTCTTGCGGTAACCACCGTACTATTGATTCGCGATAAGAAACTTCCGTCAGCGAGGCAGGATTGATAGGAGAAGCGGTGAAGGGAGCGAGTAGAAGACGAGGCTAACATCGTTCCAATGTGCTGTGTGCACAGTGAGCACGAGACTTTCATATGCGCATGCTTGGACTCATTTACTCAGGTTGAATCGTTATGAATCGCCGCTTATCAGAGTAGATGCTGAGCGAGTCGCCAGGACCGTCGCCTGCGCAAACTTCTCACGAGCGATCTTCATGTTTCGTTGGATGCACGGACCGGTTCTGCAGAGTAATATATCACATTATGATGCTTTATTTCCACAGGTTTTATCGCGTGGTGAGCGATCAGTTATCAACCAAACGCACAGCAATGGGACGTGCGAAGGCAATACACCGTGCGGTTGGGCAGTTTACGTCCCGTCGACAAGAGCCATCGAAAACTTCATGAAAAATACGTAAGTGTTGCGCCCAGTGTTATGTGAGCCCAGCCATACTTGGTGTGCTCATTATGTCCTCTTTCTACAACATCTTCAAATCATGTATCACCCCACGTTTGATGATAGGTGCGATTGTGAGAATCAGCTGCAGTGCGTCCGAACGGATGATGATGTGTCGATCAGTGCGTACGTCTACCGCTGTCGGGAGCATCCGCCGAAGGCAAAGTCTGTACCCGCGTCCTGATCAGCTCGGCCGGACGCCATCATGCACTGGAATTCCACCGTGGCAGCACGCCCCAGCTTTACGTCCGGAACGCGGTCAATCCTGTGAAACCGAGATCGCGAGTGTGTGCATACTATGTAACTACTAAGCACCCAAACCTCCAACCATATTACAACCGAAAGGAAAGCACTATATAACACTAGCCGCTGATAACAGCGAGCTGTGCTCTCAAATGTAGCTATGTAAGAATTTGAAAGCCAATATTTTAAAATAACGACACGCGAATGGAAAACGCAATTCACCGTGCACCACCGAATCGCTACGGTTGATGGTAAAATATTTAAAATTTATTTATATTCGCTTACTTGTTTACTCGTTTTTAAAATTCTTCCCCTTCATTGTTGCGTATCTGATATGGCTCCATGTCCGCCTCTCCCGCAGCGCCTTTATGTCAGCAGCTTTTTTTTTATTTTTGACGAACATGGTTTAATTATTTTAATGGTAAGCTAGATGTAACACCTAAATATGCTCATTACACATGCTGCGCCGAAGGGAAACACAGGAGATGCAACCTGGTTCAGGCACATCTTCACATCATTTGCTTTACAGGACGACGTCATATTGACGCCATCTGCTCACGTTCGGTATGACCCTACTCACCCCCCTAAAAAAAACTGTGCACATACACACCACAAAGCCAATATTGTGTACCATCAAAAACCCAAACTGTTCGTACGCACTTTGTTTGCGAAGAACAAAACCAATTTGTGTCATGAGTAGTTAACAGGTGGTCCATGGTTATTACAAGGACGTTAAATAAATCGCTCCCTATCTTTGGAAAAGACTTGCACGAACTGTACTGTAGAATGGATGGAGCCGTAACGAACGCCAAACATCAAGGCACGCCGTTGTCCGCACAACGAACAAAACCATCCATCAGCTCCACTCGCCTAGTTACGTAAGACAATGTTAGCCGTTAAAGTGAATGAAAGATTCTTCTATGAGAAACAAAATACCTAATAGGAATCTCCCGGCCCGTGCGCCCTTCCGGTGCATGGAACACCTGTTTTTTTTTTTTGTTTTGTTTTTGAAATTCACGCGTACTTAAAGACGATGCATCGGACAGTTGCTACAGTGCAAACTAATTAACGATAAGCGTTCAATCGGGAATGCTGCTTGGTAGGAAAGACACGCACGAAACGGTTAACTAGCTGCTCCCACTACCCTTACAACTATACGCAACCGCACATGGATCACATAGAACACATACAACATATAGAACACATACAACACTTCAAATGCTTCAACAAATTGTAACAGCTTTTACAGTCAGTATTCGAAACGTTTCCACTCAAAAGAGAGAAAGAGAGAGAGAAAGAGAAAGAGAGAAAACCAGTTGCTACTCCATATTAGCGTTTCCTATAGTGAGGGATATCCGATTACCTGCTCAGTACGATCAGATCTGTGGATTGGTCTGCAAACAGGCGTTAGTAGTAGGCCGACTATCAGGAAAGAATTCAAAATGATGAAATAAACACCTAATCAGAAGCAGCAAGCTACAATCGCGCCATTACTCTTAATTATGTAAATCCGAACAACACGTTATAACTTACCGCACAAAACAAACCAGCAGCGATAATTCTTCCCTACAAACAGCTTAAGGTTGTTTCCGCAGCAACGATTGGCTGGGTGAGAACACTGGGGGATACTTACATTTTGTTTACTAAGCTGTGTGTTTCTTTTTTTTTTTTGTTGCTTCGTATCCCAATGTCTTCTAATCAACGTACAAACGTGCGTGTTGGCGAGGCTCTTCCGGCTTGGTAGGGTAGAAAATTCCAGCACAGAAGAACAAACTAGAACTGGAAGAACCAACTTTTCCATAGTTTGTACGCAGAGAGATACTACGCAGATGATGGTACGCATGATTCACGGCCCTCGCTGCGTAGCCTTGAAACGGTACCGGAGACAGGGAAGGGCACGGTGTCCCAAACGCCCAACCCCCGGGACCGATTAGAACCGTGAGCTCGGAAGGGGCTGTGGAAACTGCAGTGGGCAGAGCGGCGTGCCTAGCATGATAAGACAGTACCAGTTAAGACCCAGATTGTTGACCCGAATAGTGCGGTGGGTACAGGAGTACTCCGGTTTCGATCGCTTCGACCGAGTTGGATTTTTGGAGCAGAGTTGCAGTTGGCCGGATCTCAGTATCTTTTTGCCTTCCTTCTATCACTTAATTGATACATCAGCGAGAACTTCTGGATGACCTAGCCGCATGGCGTGCGGTTAATGGCCGATCAACATCAGTGCAAAGACGCAGTTGTCTCTTAGGTCATCTTAGGATTTAGACAACAATCTGAGGACATCGAGCGTGTGAATAGCTCGCAAAGGCTCGTGCGGTGGCAAGCACCAGAGCGCCCTATCGAACATTTATGCTACACCGATTGATGGACAGTTTGGACGGACGTGTCATAGCATTGATCGGTCACTATCGCGCGTCCGCACACGCTCGTACGATTATGGCGATAGGGATATTGTGAAACTTTCTTCTACTGCGACTCATGCTACTATCAGCATCGGCGTATAGTACAAAGCATTTCAACTCCATTGACGTACTCTGTGTCTTTCGTCGCCTTGCATCCTTAAAAGCGTCCCACTAAGGACCAAAGTTCACTAGCTGCCGGCACTACTACCGCGCTGCGATGTTGCAACAGGGCGAGAAATTTCACGGCCCTTCCACGGGCTATTGACATGAATTGTTGGGGATCCACTCCAGTTCCGAGTATCCGCCTGTGCTAATCGCGCACCTAGGGAGAGACACGGTGCGAGGTCATTGAATGGTGATGGTCTGATGAAACTGTTGTTACAAACAGAATCGGTGAAATAACAGGCTACGGGTGCAGATAACAATATTGCTGATCGACGCAAAAAAATTCATTCAAGAGAAGTGATGCAGCGTTCAAAAAACGCGCACTATATTTGTATACCGCGTTGCGAGAGGCAAGCGATAACGGCAAACATTACGACTATTAGAATGAGTATGTTGTGCATCCCGTTAATGCCCTGATATGAAATTTGATAGTTTTTCTTTCTGAAGAGCTTCTGGACTCAGATCGACCTTTAGAAACTGAACTGTGACGAAATTACCATTTGAGTAACATGATTTTACTCTTGTATTTTGATAAAACCCCATGGAGGGTTAATCTGCGCTAGCCATTTCATATTCATCACCTCTTTTGTGACCGTATGAAATGTGCATCAACGAGTATTGCAACATCAACGAGTATTTTTAGTCCAATGCGTTCTTCTCTAGATGAACATTAGACTAAACAGCTTAGCATTTCTGTCCGATACTTTTGTGAAATTTCGAAAACCAAACTTATATATAACTTATAACTCGTACTTGCGACTCAACCGCCATTTACTATTGTAATATTTAAATTTGAAAAAAATAATAAAACGTCATATTGTTCCATGCGAACATGGTGCCAGCCCACTGTCCAAACTTCGTATCGTACCCTTTCTGTCAAAACGGTTCAATGTATTCGTGTACCTCTTCGTGAAGTGTATGTTTTTTCTCCGTCTGTTTCCAGTTAATTTCCACGCAAAATTTCCACGGTTTTCTTACTGTACAGCTCGAGCGTTTTAGGTGTCGCTTGTATTACAGTGTCATACGTTAAGTTAAATTCTTTTCCTTACCGCCCGAAGAAGCGCCCCAAAGCAAACTTACCTCGGTGCCAAGTTTTGTTCGCTTTGTGTGAAGAAAAGTCGTCGCTTTTCACACCGTCCGTGCGTGTTTTTTTCGCCACAAACAAAAGCGACCCATGACGCAGCGCAACGTAGTGTAGAAATCCGTTTTTGGCTTTAATCCGTGTCTAGTGGTCCCGACTCCCGGTCACAAAGATGGGCAATACGGACACGAAGCTAAACTTTCGCAAAGCAATCGTACAGCTGACGAGCAAAAGTCAGGTGAGGTGGTGTTTCTTTCACTGATGCATAATTATGCAAAAAGAAAAACAACACAAAACTACACATACACACACATGCAACATTACAACATTATGATTGCGCGAGGCTAACAGCCGTCGACGTGACCATGAACGTAATGTTTTGTCTAAAAGCATCGCGTTGTTTCTTTTATGACCCTCTGGCTAACATATGTTTTCTGTTCTTCCACCTCCCACGCAAATGGAACCACCCGTCCACCCACTCGCCCACACGATGTCTACGTATGTGTGTCGTACGCGCGCCGTCATAATCATCGTCTTTATTATCCACGCCACGCCAGCCAATCGATGCGAGTGATGACGCATTTTGGGAACAGTTCTGGTGCGAACACAACACACCGGTACAGGATGTGTTTGCGCTAGTGCCGGCGAACGAGATACGCAAGGTGCGAGATGTTATGCCGACGAATTTGGCCACGCTGTGCTACAAGGCCACGGAAAGGATGGTACGGGCGGTGGACAATAGTTGTAGGACGCAGGGTGAACAGCAAACCGTATTGAACTGTGTCCGGTTGCTGACACGCATCCTACCGTACGTGTTCGAGGATGTCCAGTGGAAGGACTTTTTCTGGTCATCGCTCCCTTCCGGCAGCGAGAAGGAAGAGACCGGTTCGGTTCCATTGGCCCAGAGTTTGCTGAATGCGATTTGTGATCTGCTGTTCTGTCCGGACTTTACCGTGATCGGGTACCGGAAATCGGGTCCCGAAAAAGCGGAAGAACTCAACTCCATCGATAGCTGCGAGTACATCTGGGAGGCTGGCGTTGGATTCGCCCAATCGCCACCCCGCAATGGCAACATGGATTCGAGGCGCACGGAGCTGCTGAAGCTGCTGCTGACGTGCTTCAGCGAAACCATGTACCGTCCACCGACGGCAAGCGATGAACCGAACCGTTGGATCGTGCACTTTACCAGTGCGGACAATCGGCACGCGCTGCCCCTGTTCACCTCGCTGCTGAACACGGTCTGTGCGTACGATCCGGTCGGTATCGGTGTACCGTACAACCACCTGCTGTTTACGGACACGCTCGAACCGCTGGTTGAGGTATGTTTGCAGATTTTAATCGTCACGCTCGACCATGACATCACGAGCAACGGGCCGGCACAGTCGTCGGCGTACATACACGACGACAGTACCATTGCGGACAATCTCTTCATCAACTATCTGTCGCGCATTCACCGGGACGATGATTTTCAGTTCATCCTGAAAGGTGTTACGCGTTTGCTAAACAATCCGCTAGTGCAGAGCTATCTGCCAAACTCGACCAAGCGGCTCCACTGTCACCAGGAGTTGCTGGTGTTCTTCTGGAAGATTTGTGACTATAACAAGGTAAAGAAATTAAGCAGTGGTAACAGGAGAACTCAAAAGCCGCTCTAACGTATTGATTTTCTTTTTTCTTTTATCAGAAATTTCTGTACTTTGTGCTGAAAAGCAGTGACGTGCTGGACATACTCGTACCGATTCTCTACCATCTGAACGATTCCCGCGCCGATCAATGTAAGTATGGCCTGTAAAGTTCCGCCCGCAAAATTTAACCCTAAAAACGATGTCTTTCACTTCTTTCAGCACGCGTTGGACTGATGCACATTGGTGTGTTCATTCTGTTGCTCCTATCCGGTGAGCGTAACTTTGGTGTCCGGCTAAACAAACCCTACACAGCCACCGTACCGATGGACATTCCCGTGTTTACCGGTACACACGCGGATCTGCTGATAACGGTGTTTCACAAAATCATTGCCACTGGGCACCAGCGGCTGCAGCCACTGTTTGACTGTCTGCTTACGATTCTCGTCAACGTGTCGCCGTACTTGAAGACACTCTCGATGGTGGCTAGCATTAAGTTGTTGCATCTGCTGGAAGCATTCAGCACGCCCTGGTTCCTTTACTCGGCACCCTCGAACCATCATTTGGTGTTTTTCCTGCTGGAAATCTTTAACAACATCATCCAGTATCAGTTCGATGGGAATTCGAACCTGGTGTACACGATCATCCGCAAGCGGCAGGTGTTCCATGCGCTTGCAAATCTACCGACGGATGCGGCCGGCATTGCGCGATGCCTCAGCAACCGTAAGGGTGGAAGTGGAGGTGGAATGGTCGGTGGACGTACGGGTGGTTCTAGTCAAGGAGCGACCTCCAGAAGTGTGGCCGGGCACGATGATGCCGCTGATTATCAGCAGCGTAAAGCTGCCCTCACGGCAACCGGAAGCGGATCTGTAGCCGGGGATGAGAGTGAGGAAGACCGTATTGTCACACGAACTGGGCGGCTCGCTTTGCACGAAGCAGACAGTGCAAGTGAAAGAGAGGAAGACGCCCGAATCGGTGACGAGGATGCTCGTAGCGATATCGTAGAAGAGTCGATGGAAGGTTCACGGCCAGCGCAGGAAGCCGAACCCGGTACGCTGAAGGCCACGTTGCTAGATACGCCCAATCTGGCACAGATCACCGAACGAGAATCGGCACACCCAAGCGACCTTGCTAGTCCTTCGTCGCCGGATGTACCGGTAGTGCCAGAAAAGGTGACCGCAAGCGATGAAGAAGAACCGGAGGCTAATGGCACCACAAAGGGGACTGCAACTGATTCGTCTCCGAGCAAAACGCCTTCCCCACTGCGACGTTCGGTTGCGCAGCGTGGCAGCTTGCGCGTAACACCTGCCCCGGTGCACGGAGCCCAGGTGAAACAGTGGCAACCGACACCGGAGTGGGTACAGTCGTGGCGCTCGAAGCTACCGCTCCAAACAATCATGCGCCTGCTGCAAGTGCTTGTACCACAGGTGGAAAAGATCTGCATCGATAAAGGCCTTACCGATGAGTCGGAGATACTGAAGTTTCTGCAGCACGGTACGCTCGTCGGTTTGCTGCCGGTGCCGCATCCGATCCTGATACGGAAGTACCAAGCGAACGGTGGCACAACGGCCTGGTTCCGCACGTACATGTGGGGCGTTATCTATCTGCGCAACGTTGATCCGGCCGTCTGGTACGATACGGAGGTGAAGCTGTTCGAGATACAGCGCGTCTAAGCAGCGACCGTATCCCGAGGGACACTGGTAAGCGTCAAATGTGCTTTTTCCATACTAACAAACCTTCATCATCTTCATCTCGCGTGTAAGCTTTTCTAACGTTTGTTACTATTGCCGTACCGGAGGTTAAAGAGAATGATGCCTTTGAATGTAGCATAAGAGATAGAATCTGTAGCAGGAAGATCGAGGTAGAGAAAGAGAGAGAGGGATTCTCCAACAGAAACGGTGTAATCACCGGATTCCCGTACTCAACATTCAAAACTGACCATTCCGTCTAACCGCCATGGGGAAGTAAAACCAAAACAAAGTAAGATATATCCCCGTATAAAAAGGGGCATGCAAGTAAGTAATGCCTCGCCTCTTTTCGACACACATTTCAACGCTTTACTGTCCAGCATTAGTTTGTCCGCTTAAACTATCAATACCGAAGCTTTAAAGTTAGTGTGAAATCAGTGCAAACATAGCTTAAAACTCCTCCATGTCTATCCTCTTGTTTTGTTGCCCGGGCTGCGTCTGGTGCGCCCTGTAATGATAATAATAAAATGAATAATAATGAAACATGCTAAATTCGCTATAAACTTTGTAAAGAGGCTTTGACAAATACGGTGGCACGCATATTCGTGTGAAGCATACAGTTTACGTAAACAGTAAAGCATCGATAATGGAAGTTGTTAGAAAAACAAGGAAGAAGCGTCAGGGTGAATCAGATAGCGGGAGGATAAATAGGTGGAAGGAAAGATGGGAAACGTGCAAAACATACCGCGGCTAGCGTGTGTGCTGACGTGCAGTAACTTAAACCAATCAAATCTATATAACAAACCACATATTACTACATATACAAACCCCATACAATATATCGAACGCGTGCGACGAACGGGCGGGCACGTTTGAGCTTTCCCTGTTATCGCACGGAGACTGTGTTAAATTAGGTGTTTTATCTTCGTGATATAAAAAATATTGAGAATCACTGCCTGTCAATTCGCATGTAATATCGGGGTGTCACGTTCCCAGCTCTGATCGGGATTCGAACCCCTGATCTGACAGTCCCATGGTTACATTTCATACATAATAATAGCGTAGAAAAATAACATAATAACAGCATAAAATCACTGCATGCGTGTGGAAAAAGGTTTTCCGGCCCCGGCCGGGCAGCAAAAAGATTACGGTGTGACTGTATTGGTCGGGCTGGCACTGGCAGTCCACTCCGGGACGCGATCCCACTACTGCTTGCCGCGGAGACTCTTAGCTGCTGGTTTTCACCCCTCGCTCGGTGTGTCTCTCCTTAGCCAACCTGAATGTCTCGGACTCCTCCGTGACACCCATATTGACGGCCAGCTTAGTGCGGACGTCCCGTCAACATGGCCTGGTCCAGCACACAGGACTCCCGCCCTCAAATCAGTCCGTAATCCGACCCACGAGTAGCCGCGTTACAGGAGATGCCACGCTCCCAGTCGAAAACGGGTGCGTTAAAACTCGTACCGATGTCTCAGCATGCGTTCATATTCCCCTTCTCCTTCTGCTGTGTCTATTTTTAGCAACAACGCGTGCAGCTCCATCTAGTGGTGCGTACTGTGGGAATAGCAGCTTGCATGCGAGAGACTTGCACGCGTGCAATGTTCAAAAGTACATGCTCGATTATCCGTGTTTGTAGCATCATTTGTACGAAACTTTCCCCCAGCTTATCGATTGTGGTTGGAAATGTTATTCGCTAAAGAAATAATCATCAGTCACATGGATTTCCGCTTGGATTACCGTCGTTTTTATTCGTACATTTAATTATTATGTGTTTTATTTCTTTCAGTTTTATTTATCACCGAATGGATGAGGAAATTGTGTAACTGATTCGGCTTGGATGCCGAACTATTTCAGTTTAAAATGTTTCCATTATTACGAATGTAAAACAATAATTTAGAACACAACACATACAATTATTTGCCGCTTAAACTTTTATTTATATAAAGGACTGTGTCCAGGACAGGAACAAGATTAGTTAAACAGTTTTAGTTGAAGGTTTTTATTTGCTTAATGTATGTCAGAGAAATTGTTTACGGCATTTGGCAAGAATGGCATGTCGGATCTCAGCTCCATTTGATCAACACACTAGCGGATATAATTATAAAGTTAGTTAAGTGTGCTTTTGTGTTAAAGTTAGAGTTAACACACATGCCATGAGCAAAACATTTGCCATGGCAAAATTTCATTGAATGTTTGTAGAATATTTGTAATTGATTTGTTTGTTTAGATCAAATTTAGATCACCTTCACTTTGAATTTAGATCAATACCGATGAGAGTACATTTTGCTGCATTGCACAAAAATGAGACAACCAATAATTTCCAAACAAATAATTTTGTGTTTGGAAAAATAAACCATAAAAACACAAGGTACATCTTTATAATTATATCTGTAAGTGCATTTCGCCAAGCGCTCATTTGCTTTATTTCACACATGTGATTGGTTTGTATTGCATAGTTTTGATTGTTTTCTCTTGTTGTGTATTGCTAAACGGTTTATATACATTACTTAAAATTACCCTTTTGTTATGTACAATAGAAAGCGACTACGCGCTCGACGTTACAAGTTGATAGATCTCGCTAAGTATATGTACAATTTTTACAGTATGCAGTAGTAGTTTGGTGGAAAAGCGCAAACAATCCTACGTTTGTTTAAGGAAGCGGATCTCTTTAGTTTAGTTGTGTTTGAGTCTCAAAAACCTGTCGGTATACATCCAACCTATTAAGCTAGCTTAGTATACTTCAATAAATACATAATTCTCGCTTGGCCGGGAGCCTTCCCACAAGAGCCAAAGATCTGATGGTTACATGCACTGTTTCAGTAAGTTTACGTCATGGAGTCTATTGCTAGTATCGCCCTACCGTCATATACACACAGAAAGTTTACCGTTGCGTCTAAACATTTACTAATACTTCTACCCTGCGGTTTGCTTTACGCTACTACTTAGCTCAGATCAACAGATGGATGCAATTGTTTCTGTATCCTGGCGTGGTTGTTTGATAAATACTCGGCTGTGCGTTTGACTGCCACACGCGATCACGTCCTTACGGTACTAACCGTCTACCTTAGCTAACATCTTACGAACTATCCCGATTTACTTTGATCACCGTTTAGTGCAGTTGCTTACGAAGCTAATAGGAATACGTTTGAACTGTGTTCCTCGCCCGGACGTTTGGACACGGGCGACGTTCGTTAAACAGCGTAAATAATGTCACACTCAGGCCGAGCGTTAGTGTATCACTGCGAATGAAAACGTAGCTACTACTACATTACGCAACAAACGGGCAATAAATAATTACAGGGTACAACATTCATTTACACAGGCTTCCTAAACAGTTCTCAGACAACCTATATCGCGCACTTTACACATTCTTAATCAACTGGCAGTGTCGATCGATCGATAAACTGTGTGTAAGCAATGTGATCTTTGAATCCCTTTTCGTCCAAGATAAACTATGCCTCGATTGTTGACTCTGGTCGAAAAGCATTCACTAGAAAGTTCACGAGTGTAAAGCACTTAACACTAGTAAGAAAAGTTCATCCTTTCCACCGCACAATGCGCGCCTGCATTCTAAAACTTTCTATTGTCCCGCAGATGTGCCCGTTTCCGGCGGATCTTCTTTTCGCATTTGTTCCACCAGGTCCGTTTCACGCACACCGTTTCTGGCTTCAGCACGAAACATTTCATCTGGACAATGTTGAAGAACAGCTTGCCGACCAGATTGGCATCACTGGAGTCGGCCATTTTGAGACAGGTACGAAATCTGTGGACAGATAAAAGGTAAGCGAAAAATATTATTAATTACAGCCATCATTATGAAATAAATGACAAAACAGGAGAAAGAGAGCGAGAGAAAACAAGAGAGATGTAAGAGAAACTATTATCTGCAATCTGGGGATAGAAACAAAAAGCTAATTAAAAAGACAACCTAAAAGAAGCAAGAAAAGACTCTTTCGGAGATGTATCCGTAATCCTCTTGCTCCGCTGTGGAATTGAACACTTGTCCCATAAAAATCTAATCACTTTATTGCACATGTTTGACATATCTCTCTACGCTGGCCCATGGCTTGGACATGGTTCATGGTTCCGTACATCGCCATCGTCCCTTTGGAATGTAAACTGATGTCTTCTGTGCGGGGGTTTTTTTTTTCGCTGTTGTAGATCTTTAGGACGATTTTGAGCGATTGCCGTTCCCAAAATGGAACACGGTGACAGAAGCAATAAAGATTAGAATCTGTGTTCTGTATTATTTTATTGGAAAGTGTCGATGATCTCTGATGTGACGTTTTCTTTCTTCTACGCACCTCCATAACTACACAAAGAGATGATCACCAGCTTTGACAGAATCTAATTTCTTAAACGGATTACCATCGAGATAGTTATCGATGGGAGTTACTGAGACGAATTCGAAGCTGAATGGTTTTTACGTTAAGTGATTCTCGTTTTACTTTTATCTCGTTGCCGTTATTGAAAATGGGGTTTTGCGTTGCAAATCTATTATGAAAAGATGGGAAAAGTCTGGAAGAAATTCGTCAAGCTGTGGGAAATCACACAATCGAACAATTGCGAGAACAATAAATAAATCTTCAACTTTATGGGACATCGTTTTGAACCGTTTGAAAATACAGAAAAAAATCTGGAAACTTTACACCTGGGTCCTTGCTGCAAAAACATCATCAAGGACGGGCGATCAAAGTTCGCAACTAAATCAGCACCACCATCCGGCAGAGTGTGCACGGCGTTCGACGACAATGCGCAATGCGATTTTACGATTCCAACGAAATAATCGCCATCACAGGCCAGCCGAACGCATAAAACTGCCATTAACACTCATAGAATTGTGGTGCGCCATTCGCCATTCGGGCGGAATCCACGCTGGGATTGAAGGCTGGACATAGCAAAAGGGAACAAAAATTACGACTAAACTCCTGGCGAAGGGCTGCGAAATCGCGAATATTCGGAAATTACTGCAATCGAAACCGAAGCAATTAGGAGAGCATAGCGCGTGTGTCCTGTGACCGTCATTAACCGGCATTAACGAATGTCCCCAGATCGGCAAATGGTGTTGGTGGGTTGGTAAGTGTACATCATCTTATATAAAACCACCTCGCGTAACTGTTCCACTCATTGGTTTTTTTCTTACTCTTTTTAGGTTAAAATGATATCGTCAAAACGAGAATAGTGCTGCCAGCGGATGTCGTAACTCAATTTGACCACTCTCGTTGCTGAAAGACTGTGCTGGTGACAAAGTGACAAACAACCCTAAAGGGGTTACCTGAAGGGTCTGCAGTTGACATTTTTATGGCAGAAAGACAGCTCAACTGAACAGGCTAAAAAGCGAATGTCGTCTTTGATTCACCTCTCGTGTGCACCACGTACGGTAGGATGCACCATTTAACTGGTCCTGCTACCGTTGTACAGGTGCGAAAAAGGATGAACCAGCAGGGTAAGAAACCTCCCTGTTACATGGGTTTAAAAAGGAACTCCAACTTGTTTCAGTTGCTCGCCCGACAGCAGGAGCATCCTTTTTTCAGTGTTTTTTTCTTTCCTTTGCATTACAAAAAGACGACAAATTCTTCCAGTTTTCAACTGTGTTCCTATGGCGTCTGAATGCCGGGAAAGGAAACTCCCCGAACAACATTCCCACTGGTAATGTTTCGAAACAAATGCTACTAAAACGCCTCCAGAAACAAATGCCACATTGCAATACCTGCACCGGGCGAGAAGTTTGTGATTTTAATTAAGATCTAACGAAGAAATTGAAAAGCACACACCGTTTATAGAGCGAAACCCACGGAATCATGATGAGACCATTTAGCGACACTTGAAATGAAGTGAGTGGATAAGCGTGCTGTTGATTGAATGGGGTTTTAAAACACAAAACAGTGCTGTATTTAACTGGTAATGATTTGCTAGCTGCTTGCCTGTGTGCTCTCTGAAGGCAATGCTGTGTTTATGTTTTATCAGTCGTACCGGCCAGGGCACTTTAACACGGTTGTCTTTCGCAAGAAAGCTACACCCGTTGTGTACTATCTTCCGACAAGACCATTTGTTATTGCCACTTGAATGCGTCGTCATTGTTGGCTCCGTTACGATGGCACAATTTTCTTATACCCATACCGTGCTGCAACGATTTTATAATTGATTTTGCCGGTTCATCATATTTTATGTCATTCTATAAACTTATGGTTGTTGTATTTAAATGCGCTTTCTCGACTACGTGAAACCTTTGTTGGGCGTCGCATTTTCAAACAGTTCAGCCTGTCGTTGTTCGTCTTATCTATCGTAGCATTTCAAGGGGTTTTCAATTTGAAAATTTCGATCGTACGTTCCCAAAGCACCGAACCTTAATCAATCAAACGCACCGAAAAGAGAGAAAAATAGGAATACACCCATTGCTCGGTACGCACTCCTAATAGAATATGACAAATTTATCTATGATCTAGCGCGACCGCAAGGGGACCCTCCTCCGGACCAGCTGCTATCGACGGTTACCCTTCACGTGTGTTTCGGTGCTTGAGAAAGCGATCTCTGCTCCAATTTGAAGTACGAACTTCGACCCGAACCGCCAGAACTAAAGCGGGTCAGTCAAGAGGGAGCGATTGGTTCGGAAATCAATGACAGATGTCCACTTTTCAGCCCTTTGCGAGTAGCCGATGCGCCACGAACACTAGCTATGCCTGTTGTAACACTCCCGGGATATGTGGTGGTCGTTGCCAATATGGCAAATTACCGGAAACAGTAGCAAACAAAACGGAATATAAGTCCATGCAAGCGAAAGAATAACCCCCGAGGAAGTGGGACGTCTAGGCGAATCGGAAGAGGAGGTACATCTTAACTGCTCTCGAGTGTCCGCTCGAGTGGTATCACTTTCTTGCACGCTTCCTTTGCGTTCGCACCCCGGGCACGCACGCACGGCGGTCGTTTATTCTAGGCCTAGCGGAAGTTCTTTTCCCCTTACTGTAACGAATCGCACAAGGGTCGGGTTCCTGAAAGGTGCTACCACCGTATTTATGCGAAACCATAAATTGCAGACACAATGGTAAATACGAGCGCGTGTACCCTGGAGATTGCTAGTGTGAAGATTCAAAATTTCTGCCGGACAACTGCGCAACTTCATACGTTGGTGTTTTTTTTTTGTATCCTAACCGGAATAGGCAAGACATTCTTAAGAGATGATTGATACACGCACACACTAAAGAAATCAATTCGTCCCCTCGGTCGTCTTTCAGTGCGGCAGATTATACTTGATACCTTTCAGTCAAACAAACCCGATACGATCACGACAATTAATTCCCGTGCTTGATCAATTTGTACGTCTTGCTGATAAAAATCTTCATCTGGCCAGGATGGGACCGCTAGCCATGGAGAGTTCCTGTGCGCTAGGTTGTCCACTAGCACGTCCGATAGAACAAATCGGTTCCGAATTCCAGCGTCCAATGACATTGTTACTTTCATTCATTTCTACCCCAACCAGATATCATATTGCTAGATGCATCTTGCCTTTGCCTGGCACACAATTGTTTCATTACAGGAATAACTCTTTTTCTTCCTGCTTAGCTAATGATTGAACCACAACGAAACACGCGGTCATAGGGAAGAGTCAAACACTAAAGAATAAGATGTGTCTTCAAGCATCCTACAACGATTCTTAATCGAATCTCCAAACCGAACCGAAGAATCCAGCGCTCCAAGTGCTCATGAATTGATTGGTCCCAAAATTAATAATCTGTGTGTTTTCCTTCCATCCTGTAATGGTAATGGGCTCTCTGGCATGAAAAATTACCCGTAATAGTAACCCACATTTTGTGTGAGCCCCGCGTCATGTTATCGGCAAATTGATAGCCTCAACTTTCTTAACCATCTGCTCCGTGTTTCGTAGACATGGTTTAACTTTAAGATTACTCCACACATCGACTTTTGTTTGTGAGAAATATATATCAAAACCACCATTACAGAAAGTAAATTACCTATGGACAACTTCATTAAAAAGATTTTCTCTGAAGTTTCCGTAGTTCTCATCTGGACGTTCCTCTCATAATTTATCAACGTACGATGGATAACATCTCATTTGCCTAGTGTAAAGCATTTTCACAATTTAACCATTCCATCACTCATCTGCCAACGTGTTTAACGCGGACTTGCTGAAAGCGAACGAAACTTATGACAAGCCGCAACAGTTCCCCGGAACGCATCGCGCATATCCTGCTGGGCAATACATAGAAAAGAGAAACATCTACCGAACGATGCAAGTTGCCACCTACTTGGTTTGTGGCCAAGAGTTTCTTGTTATTCTATTTAGTCAATCAATTCTCGATACATACCCCACTCTACAATCAAAAGAATCCCATTTCTGTGTTGAGAGCGAGACCTTGCCAGCAAATGGCGCCTTCAAACGGCAGGGGGGCAAAGAATAACTAGGATCTTTGCGTCAGCATAATGCTGTAGCCGGTGGTGCCTTACCCCAAGAACGTGGTCATTCTTTTTTGTCCATTTATTTTTCTCCCGACGGGTGACGGTCGTTTTTCGGGTGTGAACGAAAGGGCACGCATCATTAAAAACGGGATCTGGAAAGTCCTTTTTCCACGAGCGGCTCTGCCCTTTTGGAGGTTACGGTACCCTAAACAAACACCCGTCAGAATGCCACAGTTCAGGTTGGTTTAGCAGGGAGAGTTCATAAAAAGGAAACCAATTGTAGCATTTAGGCATCAGATTGTTTGAAAAATGAATTAGGAAAAGGGAACGTTTCCAGCGTTTCCAGGTACATAGTTAAGGCAACGTGTTGTAGAATTCCGGTGGCCATTTTTATTCACCTCTCTTACCGGAATCGAGACTCTTCTAACTGCTATCGAGCAAACAAATACGTGTGAAACTGTGTCAATCTTGCTAAGCCTTACTCAATGTAACATATTGACCCAATTCATTGTCTTAGATGTCCGATTCCTGAAAAGGAATGGCAAAATTCTTACGGCAGCAATGGTAAACTAGTCGTGTATAACCCCTCAAACTCACAAGATTCGCTTAGCATTAGGGAAACGATTAGGACATTACGAGAGGCGAGCCCCTGACGAAAAACTGGTGTACTAATTGACCAAAAGCTGACATTAATGAGCAATTCAGAGTATCAGATTTTCCTTCCCGAAAGGGCGGCTGATGGGGAGAGCACGATTCTTTGATGCTAAAGTAGGCCTACTGTTCCGTCATTTACAGCCATGCGCTGTGATTGGTTACGATTTTTTAACGAATAATGTAACATTATTACATCGTTGATGGAATCGCTTTACATTCCTTTTACCATGACCAACGTTTCCCCGTGTATGGATCAAGCTGATAATCACACCATTTAATTGAAGTCTCCGAATTTCACTCTCTCTCAACTGCCTAAGCTGTCGAATGTATGATCAAATCCATTAGGGCGTGACGAAGGTAATAGCCCTATCAAAGATCTCAAGATATTCCAACCACGGTATCGACCACGTTAATATCTCATCAACATCAATGGAGACAAGGGTCCCAAAAGCGCCGGTGTTGTTTGGGTGGGAAAGGAAATTCTCACCACTTTTAACCGTGCCCGACATATGGCCACATTCGGTGGCATTCCTTCAAATGCTCCAGATCAATCAGGCGGCATGGGAGTAATCGAAACCAGAGCTAACTGAGTACCGTGCGAAGGACGGTTCAGGGAGATGTTTCAATTTAATAAACTTCTACCAACGTCCTACCGAACACACCCCGATCTCAATCATCGAATCAACACGAGGATCGCTCGACGCGAACGGTTGCAACGATTTGTAAAAATCGACAGCATCATTCATTATAATCAATTTCGATCATGAAATGAATCTCGTCCCAGAGAGCAAGGAACCGCCGACCTCCCGAGTAACGAAAGACTTCAATTGCCGTGTGAGCGCTGGAGAAAGGCTATTAATCATTATGTTTCACTTTTTTTCACCTACAGCATTGCAGCCTCCGAAGCAGCACCGACAGGAACCACCGAGCAGAAGCTCCGTGCATCGATTGGGGCCCGCCTGTACGCATCAGGAGGTTATGTTTAATTCTGAAAAATTGCCCACTTGGTGCAATATTAACATCGTTCACCAATGACTTGCACGCAGAAGGTTACGAAGGCAGTAAAATAATGGCACATAATAACACGATCGGGATAAGATCTACCCCGGTTCGTGCAGTTACCTCTCGTCGCATCCGCAGTGCATCAGTGTGTTGACGCGCCAGTTGAACAGGTTGTACTTCGTCTCGAACCCCAGTATCCAGAACGGGCAGGATAGGTCGTGTTGGCGGCAACATCGATCGGCCTTCGAGTAACCGCCCATTTCGACGTAGTTGCGGGCACTCCAGCCCTTACCGCACCATTTCGTGCCCGGAACGCGCATCATACTGGACAGGTCCCGTCTCTGTCTGCGGTGTGCAGTGGCGACGTTTGGTGTGGAATGGTGAAAAAAAATGTTTGAATATTTGATAGGCATTTATTAGGCACTGTTCCAAGATAAAGTGGGACAGTAATGAGGTGTTGATTGAAAGGAAGCTCCAGAAGGCGGCAGAACGTTGTGACCGTTCTCGTAGCTCATCTGGAAGCATTCAGCTCAGGAACTCATGCATGGTTTGAAGGAAACAGGAAGGATAATACCAGGAAGGACGATTGAAGTAGCAGGTAAATAATGCACCATGTCGCATAACATCATTTCAAGGATATCGTCCTTTCGATCGAATCCTGCCTTAGGTAATGCTCACATAATGATTCGATTCTCGTTATAGCAACAGTACCGCAACCTTTAAGACCATCACCACCACACTTGTCCAATGCCTTAAGCTTACCTGACGCCATTCTGATTCTGAACACTTGCGCTGGAAGGAAGCTGGATAACGCTCGGTTGGAATTCAGTTGTTGATGCACCTTACTTTGCCAGAACGCGCGGTAGTGTTACGTGGATGTACCTAAAAAGTCAGTCTCTTGTTTCTCTATCTCTCTTTCGCTACCTAATATCCTTGACGGCTTTTGGCCGTTCTCGATCCCGTAATGTGATCGATGAAGCAAGCCATCCACACCCCATCCCCGTCACCTGGTGTGCCCAAACTAACCTCGTATCGCAGCTACAATGGCTAATCGTGAAGGGCCGAAAATTGAACAGCTCCCACATGGTGCCCATGGCCGGTATCATAACCTTGCAGTGGTCGTGCTTTCGACAGCACATATCTGCCCGCGATGCGCCTCCTAGCTGGTGATACACGGAGGCCGAATGTCCTTTGCCGCACCATTTCGTATTTGGCGACAGGAACCAGTCGGAAACGGCACGCTTGTGCCTGTGCGGCGGGAAAACCGGGCGGAAAATGTATAAATGGAGTATAACATTTTCATATTTGCGCCATGTTTGGTCGGTACCACAACAGCCCACCAGTGTGTGTCGAGTGAAATAGTGCGATTGAAACACAGTCGCAAAGGAATTGAAAATCATCGTAGAGAGAAGAAAAACGAAAACGAAAAATATGAAAGTTAATTAACTTGACCACAAAACAATGGTTACGCAATATAAAGAGTTTGAAGGAAGGGTAAGCAAACCCAATCACCTTTTGAACTGAACATGATAATACGAGTTGCAAGAAAGACGTGCAAATAGAGAGAGAGAGAGAGAGTGAGTACGGTTAAGGTGCGGGTGTGTTAGTACAAGCGTAGAGGCGTAATAGGTGCAGAGTTTTAGTGCATATCTATTAGTAATGCATGTAGTTATGCAGATTAGAGTGTATTAGATCTGATTTTCTTTTTCGATTGTTTAAATTTTTTTTTTATTTTATTTACTTATTTCTGTGTATTTTTATTTTGTGTGTTAAACTTTTTTGACTTTATAACATGCTTATATTATCATTCTGTATAATCAACTACTTATTTTGTCATATTAAAAAGGCTTGATGTCATTATTGCCTATTTAATGAGCTCTTTTCATTACTTTCAATAAGTTAATATAAATTTAAACCTTATTTAGAGTTGTTTAACTTCAATCAAAGCACTATTAATTAGTTTAATAGTCTATTGTTACAAGATAGAAAAAAATGTTACTAGAATATTAAAATTTTTGAAGCATTTTGACTTAACAAAACATTTATAAGGAAACAAAAACAAACAATGATAATCATTCCTATCGAAAAATTTATGCAACACAATATTACGCCGCTACTGAGTGATTGCACCGGAAGAGGAAAAATACTTTCCGATGCTTTTTATCTGATAAGGAACTAGCGGACACCGTTAAACCTTACTAACATGTTGCCACGATCGATGATTAATCGTGCCTCAGGTGGGTTGAGCAAGTCCGTCCACCGGCCCAAAACAAAAACCACCTGACGAGCTTTCGTCACCATCGTTCATCATCATCCGGGAGTTGTTGTGTATCTAATTTTCTTCCCTTCTTCGTTTACAGATGCGAACCAAATTCCGTCCGCGAGGGAAGGGATGTAAATAAACCCCAGCTTCCTCCCAGCACATTGCGCATCATCCGCCGATTCAAAATAGACGGCTTGAACCGGTGATTTATGGTGAAACGGTACGGATGCTTTCCTTTGCGTCGCTGCAACACACGACACACCCGTGCAACAGAACAGCCCCGAAGCGTGCAACGGAAAGTGAAATGTTGCCGCTTTACTTCCCTTCGGTGGGTTCGTAAAAAGATACACGAACTTGTTCCGTCGTACACTTCCGGTTAAAGATGAACTGGCTGACCTGTTCGTACCTGCACGGTGGTTCGCATCTTGTCTTCTCGCTCACGAGAGTGGACACTACAATGTTTCGCGAATGTATCGGGAGCTCCCGCTCACACTTGAATTCGCGAACGGTTTGGGGGTTAGTAAAATTACCAACAGAACGGAAGCAGACCAGCAGGCGCGCGTGGCGTGAGGTTAGATGGCATGCGTTCAAGGGTGACTTAAACGATCGACAGGCAGCGAACTAGGATGATGTATCTTAATTTTGACCGCCCTACTTTCGCATGGCATTGATTCCAAACTTCCAAAATTGGACGTTGCAGAAATACGGAGGAAAGACTAATGGAATGTGGATGCCCTTGTCATAATACGTGGTGTGGCAGTGAGGTCTTGGCAAAACGAAGGTGCGTTTGTATGTGCATGCTAGAATGGGAACGATATCCGTGCTACCGGTGGTGTGATGTACGTGAAGGTTTCTAGGTGAGGTTCCCGTGAAACAAATGGGATTTGGGTTTTGGGGTGCTTTGTTAGTCGTGGAGGGAAAGGGAACCCAGTGGAGGAAAAAGGAGTGAACTGTTTTTTTTTTTCTCTAACGTCAATAATTACCTTTGCAAATTCTCGTTTGCTATCCGCTGATGTTCGGGATCGGAACTCTGCAAACCTTGGGCAATTTCTTTTAGCTGCATGTGCCGCACATTACAGCGCTGCTTTAGTTCGCGAAAGTTTAACAGTTCCAGCAAATCTGCCGGGATATCTGACTGGGCATGAAGCGGAATGTACGTCAGATTGCGCATGCCGAACGCATCGATGGTTTGGTGCGTATCCGGAACGCCTGCCGGGAACTCGTACACATTGTACTGCAGCTCCTCCATCTCGGGCGTAACGATATCATGCTCGATGTACTGCTCGAAGTCATGATCGGACACCAGCGAACGGTGTCTCGTACTGCCGGCCAAACCGTTAAACGGTGAAGTGAAGTTACGTGCCGATGCTTGGAAGAAATCCTTATAGAACCGTGTCCGAAACTGATGCACCATACCACGCTGCCGGACGTACTCGCAGTCCATCATTTGTCCATCGCTGTTGAAGATAATCTGTATCAGGTACTTGCCGAAGACCATTTGCCAGAGACTCAACGTTTTGTTGGAACTGACGGAAGAAACGAACAAAAAAAATGTAACATTAGTTTGACTGCTTGATGTGTTGTTTTGTTTCGTTATTTACAGACAGTATGGAAATTTTTGTACAGAGACCTTTGATAACCTCGCACGCTTCATAATCACAAGCGCAATAATACAGGACCATACTAGAAATGAATTTAAATTTGCACGAACGAACGAGGAGCGTAGCAAAAGCCAAATCTAGAACTAACTAGAATCTCATCCCATAAATGCTGATAAAGACACGATCAACATGTACGTGCTGCCCACGGTGACCTACTTTAACCCTGGCTGGCCTTGATCAGTAATGTTATTGTTTTATTTTTTTTCTTCTAGAAAAAGATCAGCGATCGCACAGACATTTCGTGTTTCGGGGATGGACGTCCGATTGGTGGAACCATGTTCCGCTGCCTGAAGATCATTAATTCGGATCGATCAACCCCGTTTTCCCTCCCCTACCCGGTGCACATCATGCGTGTGTGCACAAACCTCATTAGGGCATCGTTTATGTCATCCAATCTACTCAGGACGAATGGGTGCATTGGCTCGGAATCCAATTAAAGCCCACGATGGAATTCTTCACCTGGGCAAAGGAGGAAGAAAGGTTTAGAATAATTTACAACACTTTTCAAAGACGCAACCTTTCCCAGCATGATGAGAGACGCCCGTCCAGAGCAGCCCGTGGAGTGTTTTATTATCGCGTGGTGTAGGTTACGATTCTTCTTTTCATGTCGGGTTTCTTCATGGAGTCGCGCGGTGTTGACAGTATGAAAATTTACAACCGTCAAATGAACGAAGAAAAAAAAAACCCGCACGATCGAGCAAACAACGAGGCCAAACCAAAAATACAGACAAACGCCGCCATCGTATGATTGAGTTTGGGGTTACAAAATCTCGTAAATCGCATCCATCGGATTCGAACTCGGGCCCCCCCGAGTAACTGGGCTGGAGCGTAACAACAACTTGGGGTGTAGAAAATATTGAGCAAACCATCGTCAAACATGGACCGCGGTCCACATCTTCATCGTTTACCCTGCCCGGACACAGGTTGGAAATAAGATTTCTTCACCATTTTATTGTATTTATGTACTCTCTTTGATGTACATACCGTAGCGAACCAAACGACAATTGCTACACATCGCATCTGAAGCGTGTGGCGTCCAGTTTGGTAGCTTGGCCGTTTCACAGAGGTGTGCAAAAAAGTAGCAAATCCTTCACCCATTTCAGCACGGAAAGCATTTGGTATGCTGAGCAAATTGGATCGCTTGCGTCAAACGTCAAAAATGCATACAGGCAGTTTTGGTCCCCGCGTGTGTCACGGTACCTGGCAGTTGGTTCAAAGTTACCAGCATGCGGAAAATGAAAGGCGTGCTAGCCTTCAAAAGGTCAATCATTTATTGATGGAAGCCTTTCTTATCCGTTCTAAAGTGTGGCTAATACCTTGATCGAACGGCTGATTTTGTAGGATTAGGGAAACCTTTGACTAATGTCGTTCGTAGCTTAGATAAACTAGCATCTGTCTGAATGAAAGATTACGCATGAAGCACAAATTTGAGTGTAGAATATTTCTTACACTTCTTCAACCCTGTTCGAGAGTTGGGCAAACCATTTCCATTGGCTTCCAGAGTAGCGTATTGTTTATTTGAATTCTAAAATATACCGCACTTAAAGTATGGGACGAACCTTTTGTAGACGGGAACGATGGTTTCTATGCGGGAACGTTTCGTCCATTCTACGTACCTTTGCAACACAACTTAACGCAAATCCGATTAGGTTGTCCCTTTTTACATTTTAGATGCTCACTCTGCGGGTTGGATGGAACACCAACGTTCGTATTTTTTTTTTCGCTCCCCCAAAAACGTCCGACAAGAAAATGGGACCATCAGTGGGAGGATGTCATGCACATGTCTTTCGCACACGATTTCCGGCGTCTTGCGGTTGTCGCGAATTTCGGATGTTGAACCCGAGCGCCCGCAAAAATCTACCGTTCCGGTACCGTAAACCTTGGTCAAATGCCGAAAGACAGCAGGGTATGCAATCGCATTAAATTACCTTGAACTCAGCGTGGTGTTGCGCTGGTCGAAAAAGGCACACACGCGTCATGCAACAAAGCGGGGTAACACTGCTAAGAAGCATACTGCCAACGGTTGCAGAAATAAAACCGCGGGCCAACGCAAAAAAAAAATCAACACAAACTTAACAGCTCACGGGCAACGTGCGCGGGTTGGTTGCAAGACAGCCAACCGCTTGTTGATTTCGGAATGCGCGCGAGGTAGAAAGGTCTCGCAAAATTTGTGCTTGTCTAAGCTAGAAATAGTAAAGGTTTTTTTTTGCTTTTCTAATTCCTTGCGAAGGAACCCAACCCAACGGTTTTCTTTTTTCCAGCTTCAAATCAATATCAGCGAAATTGTTTCTCGTAGCTGGCGCGTTATGAAGATCAAGTTGCTTTGCTCTGTACAACGGAGCTACCCGAGGATGAAAGGTATGACCACAAATGGCTGGTATTTTTTGCCTGCCTTAATTTTGCGGTTTATTTCGGGAAATGATTCATAAAACTTGTGACTTCCTGTCGTTCGCTGTTGAATACAAAATACCTTTGTCGGTGGAAGTAAAATTCTTTTAAGCGTTATATTTCAGCAATGCTGACGAATAATACTCTGAAAGATAGAGACCACTTGACAATTGAAACCAGCCCGTCCGGAACATATTGATAAGATCCTATTACATTTGATTTTATTGCTCTCCAATCAAGAGGATGCCTAACGTGAAGAATGCGATCTCGAAAGATTGGGCCATTTCAGTATATTATTTTAAAGTGTCTATGTCATAAACAATAATTAATTCCAAACAACTTCACTCGAGCCGAATAGGTTTATTAACATTTACGATCTAGTATGATCGTTTGAAGAAGGGCCCCGATCACGATCGCTTCAAAGAAGTTGACCGTCTTCAGTACTCTTGTGCATTTCCGCTAAAAGCAATCAATAATAATCGATTGAGTAAATCGCTAGATGAATGCCTAAGCCAAATAAACAGTCCTGCGCCTGAAAGTCGTATGCGCCACACTATTGGAGCACTGCACGCATTGCCATCTTGCATCTTTTACGAGTGTTTCCGTTTATTTTGATGCGATATGCACCGGCTGGATGAAGTCTGTCGGTGCAGATCGTTTTTAAAATAACCGCTCGAAAAGAAGTAGCAGCAGCAAAACGTGCTTCCACGCCGGTTAACTTCAAGTGTTTGAAGCGGCGAGACGCTGATTTTTCTTCTCATTTGTTTTCAAACAATAACTGACACCGTTCGTTCTCAGAGCCTGACGGGTGACAACCGTGCGATCAACTTGATATTGGCTCGAAGCCTTAGACAACAGGCCGTGCAGCACACGGTCCGCTTGATAGAAACGAAAACGAGCCTGTCACGAGACAATTAATTAAAGTCAGGCGAACGCTACCTTTCTTTTCGGTAAAGATCGAAGCGAAGACCTTGTTTCCCAACACACCGCCCATTCGATAATGATGCGGACAGCCGTAAAGGGGATAGGGAAGGCATCCTACAACTACCGTGGACAAACATTTCCTCCTTCTGTTCGATGAACGGAATTTCCAAACAATCTTCGATACAGATCCGTGCAACGTTCTTCGGTGTGAAGAACAAACCCATCGTTTCTATCTTTTTCGTGCAGCTGCACAGTGTAGCGAAGATATAAAAATAAGAAAAACGCACCTAGAGAACCTCTAGCTCTAGCTGCCCCTGTACCCCCAGATTTCAGACCACTCGTGATATATCCGACGTAAATTAAGTAATCGTTTTACCGAGCACCTCATTCGCGGCACGGTTGGGCGAGAGTTAATAAAAATTTAGTGATCAAATTTATTGGATAATCCGTGGCTTAATCGTGCGTCAGATCCGTCGGGAGACTTAAGATACGAATTGGAACCGAATGACGAAACAGCCCTGGATCTGGAGAGGTTTAAGCCGGTCTGTTGTAGGTGTGCTATATATGTTCGACGTATCAGAACGTGTCAACTGGTGACATCGCATCGAGATGTTAATAGTGTTTCGGCGGGAGGTGGAACATGGCCCTTAGAGCACAAACATGATAATATGCTAACTTTCGGGGAGTTTGTTGCAACACCTTCGTCCAGAACGTACGAGATTAGTTCTGGCCCTAGTCTGAATGATAAACGATGGCATGTTTGGAAGAGACAGCTACGAAATATACACTAATCGCCAGTTGACCGTTAGGATCTTCAAACTCTGTTCGCGCTCCGTAAAGCTATTGGGAAATTCGAGCTGACGCTAATAGTTCATAAACAATTTCAGCAACATTAGATCTCAATTACACATCGAAAGGTTATGCAAATAAACCTTTCTTGCGTTGGGAGCTCATCCTTTAATCAAATTATTGCACAGGTCAACAGGGTGTGAACTAGTGCTGAACTCCCCCCAGGACGTTTACATCCAACCTGACAGCAATAAATTGTAAGTTCCTCAAGCGCACGTGACGTTGTCACACCTCTTTAATCGCTTGTCAAAACATCTGATCAACTGAACTTGTTCTTTTTTTCCTTCTAGCCAACCACCGGTGAGCATAAATTTCCAAAGCCGTATATTGCTCCGATACAATATGATGCCACTTCTTCACACTCTCCAACTTCCAGCGGACTGCCTGTAACACGACGCACATGGTTTTATAAGGTCGGGAGCTACATGTTCGTCATGTTTTCTTCTCTTTTTTAGTATGTTTGAATACTTGCCAACGGGCATGGCACTGAATCACAAGGCAGTGTGTCGAACCACTAGGCTCGTGCTTGTTCGTGACGCGTGAGAAGCTGTAGTGAGTTCCCGCGTCTCTGCCAAGGCCCGTTTCCTTCCGGACATCTGAGTCACGTCACGTCCCAAACGCCAAAAAAACATTGTTTACCGTCTCACACACTTCTTGGACGTTAGGTGGACTTTCGCCGATGCGTAGCGCCATGCACGACGCTTGGCCAGTACTCCTTTCTGCTCTTTTGCCGAACCAAAATATCCACTGCGAATGGTTTTGTTTTTTTTTGGTTTTAATTCTCTTTGCAGTCCCAAAACTGCGAGACCCCTCGTAGCCTATTGAGCCGGGTCTATAATTAGGCGTTCGAATTGGCAGAGAGTGTCCCTCCTTCTGTCTTAAGCGCGGCGTGCTTTCATTCAAGTGGTATTCCTCTTTTTTTTTTTTGTTACTTTTGCACGTATACGATCCTCTTGCTACTGAGCAACAGTACATTCCAACGCCAAGCGAACCGCTATACTCTGCCGGCCCCCACCCCCTTCTGACGGTCTCCTCCTTGGAGCAACGAACAGACGAAAAGAAACACCTCGAAGAAGGTTTTCTTTGCCGCTTTTGCACATTTCCCTCTTGTTTTCTTTTGATGCCAACGCGTACCCCGAAAAACATCGTACGATCGTTTCGTGACGTGACTTAACTTTCGACGGCCTTACTTTATGTCTGTGTGCGGTTGAAAGGTTCAGCGGACTACCACAGCGGGCTTCCGAGCGTCGCGTTAGGAAGCGGACGTCTGTGTTGTTTCCTTTGCCCAATTCTGGCTCACATTTCGCGCTCAGCATTCGCAAAACTAGCATTTCCTATTGGTTGCACTATTCTATCATTTCGTTCTAGCGGTTTATACCCGCAGCAGCAGTAGCAGCGGCGTGTTTGTACAGATGGATCTCTTTATCGTTGAAACTGACACCACTTTAGCTATGGCAATGAAACATCCAACCAGGAAGACCCACATGGAAACGGCATCCGACGCTAATCCAGGAAAGCAAAAGCAAAATACACCGACGAATGGTGAGAATTCCCATGCGACAATTATTATTGCGAATTAAATTAAGTGTAAATCTGCCTAATCTTGTACATCCATGCTCTGCTTGCAGTTTTTCCAGCGAACTTCATAGAGAAACGATTCGGCCGAGGGACTCGTCCACGGCGGCGGATGCCATATCAAATTGCAAACAAAAGATACAAATTCGCTCGGTTCAGGCCCATGCGAGCTGTAGTGTAGGAGGGTACTGAAGGTGACACACCGGACCTCCTCCACCTCACACGAGCCAGCATGGCATTTAAGGCCTGCACAAAGATTATGTACGTACCACGCGCTACCTTCAAACCGTTTGTACATCCGCACAATAGCATTCTCGATTCGGCTACTGTTCATTTCGCTAAAAGTTTTCCCCGTTGTGGGAGAATAGCAAAAGTGGGCTGAAAATGTGCCTCTATCACCAGTGTGCTGGCAGCACACATGTATGCCACCCCTTCGTTTGGGCTGGAAATTGCTTTTAATGCTTTCATTATCCTCTTCCCCTTGATGTGCACTGGAAGGAATGCCACTCGGGTGGTTGCCGCCGTCGTCGTGATATTAATTGTCCCCTTTTGCGCTGAAGAATCACATGGCAACACAATAGCCACCATCAGCAACCTCATCATCGCCGTTGTCAGCTGGATCTCTTTCAGCACTGGAACAAAAAATGCCATGAAATTGTGCCCGAAAAAGGATCAAAGACAGGAGGAACGAACGAAGGGCCGAAATAGCGACTAAAGCGCATACAGTGCCTTCGAGCGTTGCGGGAAGAGACGCAACGAGACCGAGCGAAAGGAGCATGATATGATGGTAAGAGATTTGTTTAACTCGTGAACCTGTTGTTGAAGCTGCTGGAAGTTGTTTCCGAGCAAACAATGCCACTACCCTCTGTTTGTCTCGGAAGTCAACGAAGCGATGGCATTGGACCGGGTCAAGCATGTTGTTCCACTTGATGTCCACAAGGTGGGTATGCTAATAACCAGAACTCATCACCGGTGACATGTGTCTTCTTTCCTTCTAATGAATTTCTCTTTCAACGGCGGGGGGGAGCTCCATTTTTTGAACTTCTCCGTCTTCTTTCCGTTACTAATTGAGCTGCTTAAGAACGGGCCACATACACGCCGATTACCCCAGACCCACCCAATCAAACGGGTCAATTTAACGAATGGATTTTATCGGTTCAGTTCAATAAAACTTGTCCACAGGCGTTTCCCACCGAAACAACACCCATGCTGTCCCCACTTGATTCTCGAGTGCGGCACCATCTGCGTAACGATGAGGTTTGATTGTTCGAATGTCAAGGTCTAGGGTAGGTGATCCAAGCCGTAGTCGTACTTTCCTGTACCTTAAGCCACTCATCGCGTGCATCAGCGGCATCTCCAAAGTGCTCGATTAAAGGGTGCTGCTCTAAGACATTCCTAGACAAGCAGTAACAACGTTCGATTACCGCCAATCAAAGCGGGTCAACTGACGAGACATTTGCTGCACAAAGGCTTTCAAATTGCACAAACAAATGCAAATCGATTGAATCAAGAATGGCGGCGTTGGTGCGTTTTTTCGGGCTCAATATGTCTAAATTGAGTTTATTAAGAATCTAACGTCCCGAAAAGGCGACAAACGTCAATCAGGCGTCGGGTGCGCTTTCTCTTCAGCTAGAATTTCGCACCAAACACCCGCGATCATCACGCCACATCGAGAAATTGAACAAGCGCGATCATTAGGCATGACATTTACATTGGCCACTAACGCCATTCCCGCGTTCGATATTTTTAGCGCCAGTATCGGAGTTCCTTTCGTTTTTTCGGGAATGGTCCGATCCGGCTCTCACCAACGACAAACGAGCCGTGTCAGCCGTCTTCCCCGAACACATTTTGGGGACTGTAAAAAAGAAACGCTTGTAAACAAATCTTCACAACGATCACGCACACGCACTGCAGTAATGCCGAATGTTTCGGAACAATGGACAACCGCAGTAGTACTGTGCCTTGCGCGTTCGGACATTTTGTAATAACTCGTCTTGTGATACATTGCAAATTTTCGCCTGACCTTCCACCCTTCCCTGTGTTCCTGCACACGGGCAGCACCTGCAATTATGCAATCGGTCTTGCGGATCGGTGTGGCGTGAGACAGACGCGATTTACTACACAAGCTCGACATACGGCGCCGTCGTGGATGCGCGATCGTATGATCTATTTTAGCTGAACGATGGCAATTTAAAAATAGTCCTAAATTCAAAGAGCTTCGCGTATCAGCCCCACGAGAGAGAATTTGGTGGTGTTTCCCCCCGAGGCGATGGGTATTATATTTTTGGCGAATCTTTCGATTTGTACAAAACGATTCTCTTCTTGTGACTCTAACCGGTATTATAGAGGGCGCCACAATCCATTGATAAATGGAATCTGTTTTTAAAGGAAGCGATAAAACATGTTCATTACCTCCCTTTCTGAGAGACTGTTATTGCTAACGATCACATTTATATATCTCTTGAGAACTGCAACTCTATTAGTCTAAGGGCCTTGATCATTGCCTAGAACGTTAGATACGGTATAGACGAGATTCGATCCCTGGACGAAGCTTGATATCAACCCACACGATACCGACTACGCCACGTACCCTGCTACTGTAGGTCAAGAGAAGAGCAAATTTGAATCATTGTAGCTGCACACGCTGCAACCGAACGGAACTTGATTTGTAGTGGTGATTCGTCATACGATCACCTTACCGCCAAAGGATCGTATCGATGATCGCGCCGCTCATGTAATCCATCCCTAGCCAGATACACTGTTACAACGACCAAATTCTAGAACACTCCTCCTCTTTTCCACTTATGCTTCGAATTCTTCCATTCATTCACATCGGTCAAGGTAAACTGGCCAAGTCAGCACCGTTAAAACATGCTCGATACTTCGAATCTTTACTAAGCTCAATACATATATACGCTTTTGCTTATTCTTTTGCAGAAACATCACACCATCGCGGAACCAATCCAAAAGCCACAACTTTACGACCCTGCTCCCTATGCTGCTTATCAGCCTAACCTGTTTTGAGCGTGTGTGAACCATAGAACGGAACGAACCCAATCACGCCACCGGTTCGAATTTCGGACTGAATCAAATTTCCATGCTGGCTCGTGTCTCGCGCCCCTGGTGATTGGCGAGCAAGGCAGGTGTCCAAAACCGAACTGTTGACAATACCGGGCACACCGGTACATATGCGATTATCATTCAAATGTATGCGGACCGCACGATGGCATGGTAGCCCGATCGATTCCGTTCTACTTACGCCGAAGTGTCAGTCGAAGGCATTGAAGTTTGGACACGAATCCCAAGCAAGGAGAGCAAACTGTATACTGGTATAACGCGGTACCTACTCATACACTGCTGCCCGGGACCAATTTGCACCTATTTCAATAGGGTTTCTCCAGCGTCCACCCACTCACCATTCCGATCCGTTCTGGTGTCTCGGCAAGTCCGGTCAATTAGGCAAGATTTGCTAATTTCCTAAAAAGCCTTAAACTGTCCAACCACACCAGAGGGAGACAGAAAGCTCGATGCCTGTTTAAACTGAAGGACATTCCATTTCTCAAGTAGGCAGACTAACAACCGGAATCTCTCCGGCTTTTGGTTACCAAATTATGGCCGCCCCAACACGCCGCTCTAGACTTGTTCAGTTCAGAAGTGTACCGGGCTGGAAAAACTTTGCTCCAAATTGCACACCGGTGAGCCTTACTGACCATCCGCACCGTCGGGAATGGATGCGGTGACCGGTGATGATGACATCAATTAAATGCTCCATCTCCGAGGTAATAATCGACAAAAATGACACTTCAAAACCGTCCATCACGTAATGTGGCGCAAAGAGGAAGGGTTTGACATGTTAAGTGCTTGCGTGTGCGGTACAATCGGGCATATAGGACCGGGATTTCCGGATGTTCATCTTTTCTGCCGGTAGGAAGGTGTCAGTTGGAACGCGTAGTCCGGAAGTTGGAGTTCTTTCCTAAATATTTCCACATGGGGTTGGCCTTCAGCAGAACAAGCAGTTCGGTGTCAGAATTTAGGCAATCGATTTACGATAACTTACCTATTATCGGCTAGACTGGTCTCCTTGCCGATTGCACCATTCCAACTGATGCGCCGTTCCCGCTCGCCATCGTTCAGGTAATCGATGAGTATAAAATTGCCATGCTGCATGATTTTTCGGTCACCATCACTACCGCCTCCGCCGTCACCGATGTTATCATACTCCTGTTGCGTCACACCCCGATGCAGATGGTGCCGATGGTGATGTGGTGATGGGTGATGAACGATGCTGTTAGCTTCCGGCTGAACCGTTCCCGTCACTGTCATCAGCAGAAACGCCAGCACGGTCACGCACAGCTTGACGGGAGTTAGTACCGATTCTAGCCGCACCAGGTACATCTGGGTGTTATAAACTTTCACTTTTGACATTTTGTTGGCTGTAGTAGTAAACGAATGGTTGGGCTTTCACAAGGACACCACTGCCGCACACAAACTGGACACCACCGGGAAATCTGAAGAAGAGAACACAATACAGCAATTGCTTTAGTAAGGTAAACTTCTTTCTTGTAACTTTTTCTGTGATTTTTTATATGCGCTAAAGAAAGTCCTTAATATTGGCTGTTTGTATTTTAGGTCGGCAACGTCACTACCATTCCACAAATGCGCCTTTCAACAGTACAAACGAAAATGGGTAGTGTAAATCGCTGAAGCACACAGTCGTTGAAGGTATTGCACGCCCCCTTGTCGATCACTCTACCAGACCAGAAACACACAGACGCTAATTGGGCGTAAAATTAGCTTCATCGCGTACTCGCCCGGGAAGAACTCATTCCGTAGCGACAGGTGGATACTCTCAAACCGGCCATGTAGACGCATCACTCACTAACGGTTATCACTGCTCCAAACCCTTTTTCCAATGCACCAGTTACTAAACGAAACTTACATTTTAGCTTATGCGAACAGGATGCTTTAAACACACGTCAACTGTAGAATTGTGGCGCACCGTATTGTTTTAAGCAAAAGCTACAATTGCAAACACACACCCATACACACGCACACACGCGGCACACGCAAAATCCCCTAGCGTACGCCAACCCGATCAAAATTTAGCGTCACTCGAAATCAAGTTCCTTTGCCTTTGCTAGTATTTACCAATATCGGAAATCACAACCTTCAAACCAGTGAAGTGGAACGCTCTCGAAATTGCTAAACAGTGGAAAACAGGCGGAAAAGTTTCATCGACGCTTTTGGCTTATGGCGTACGCAGACGGGCGGCAGACAGGTGAATAATGCGCCAACGATTCCAAACCAACGTGTTTTATATGAACGTGCAGTTTCGCCAACGGTCGTTTTTTAAAGCTTGCACCAACACACCCATAAAGTGGCCGAGCTACCGGTAAAGAGAGTCGATTCGATAGTCTCGCTCTCTTTCGGTAACGGTCGGCTCAGGTGTTTCACCCTGAAAAACCGAAACGATGACGTAGTGGAACGTAGGCCGATGGGCAGACGTTTCGCATGCGTTCATCATTTATCTGTAGTATGGGATGTTCCACATTTAGGAAGCGTTAATGGTAAAACGGATAATTTGCGTCAAAAAATTCATGGCGTGATGCCAGTTTACGCAGATTGTGTCTCTACCATTCGAAGTAAGTTTTGATCAGTAGTTAGTGTTCCACCACAACCTCTAACGAATCGTTTTTCTTTTTAGGAGCTTGTATAATTAGCGCCCGCACCGCTACGATTCATTAACATCCATCGGATGATCATCATCTGTAAAGAATTTTTAAGAAGTGTACGAAAAAATCATGGACTCATTAGACTAGTTGTGACGAAAATAGCATTTCCCGCCAGTAATTAATCCTTAAACTGCACTGTCACACCGAAGTTCCACTGATCCCCGGTAACCCAAAGTCACCCTGTGCAAAGCCACTCGATCGAATTACTCAACGTAAAGTGGGAATGATGCGGCTTAAGCCTGCCATTGCACCATTTGCAAGGTAGTTGTGTGACAACGATTCGGCTCTAATGCGTACTTTCCGATCCGATGTTCTGACAGATAAGAGCCAAAAAAAAACTGCGCATGTGCTATTACGTGGTCGCACCGGTAAACGACACGGTCCTGCAGAAGCGGTTAAAGATACCGGTACATCGGAAGACTGCCTATCTTATCGCGGCTGCCTCGACACGATGTATTCTTTTTAATGGCTTGTTGTTCTTGTACTACCGATGGGGATCCAAATTCCCCTAGAAATTGGCCACCTCAACCCTAAGCGTATGGCTCGTTGAGAAACTGCAACGCCTCGAGAGGTTCGATTGCTTATGTTAGGCTTGGAGCGTCCAACCGAACTGTTTATCAACAGCAGGACCTACGGGCAATTTCTCGGTACCTACACACCGTTGTAATACTGCTTGATTGCATACACCTTGAATGTTTGTTTTTGCCCCGTAGACCAGGCCTCCACGAGGCACCTGAGGTTCTCACGCTCCGACACGTTGTACCGAGCGCTGCTTCGTGGACTTCAGACGATGAAACACGATCGCGTGATTATGGCGCATGGTGTGTTTTAACATCGTACGATTCATGACGTAGCCAGTGCTCCCCCATTCGCTGGCCACGAGTTGCGTACTTGACCTACCGTGGCGCTTTATATCTTCGTATCGCCAACTCACACGGAACCAGTCGGTGACGTGGAAGCGCGTCAGCTTGAAAGCACCTATATAGAAACGGTAGCAAGCCGGCAAAACACAGACAAAACCCAATGCTGCATTCATATAGTGTTTCTTTTTTTTCGCAACGATCAATGTGTTGCTACCGATCGCAGAAGGGAGAGCACTACCAAAACAAACTTTCCCGATCAGGCGCACCAAAGCTCGACAGTTCGGGTTTGATGACGAGATGTGTTCAGTGTTTTCTTCTCTCTATTTCTCTCACCAATCCGGTTGCTCATTTGAAACGATCGCACGATCTTGCCGGTTTCGATCAGTTCGACAAAACGCACACCACCGTACATTTGCAGTGCAGGCAGCGTAACGGCCGTCCGCAAAATCGCTGCCGAATTTAGATGCAGCCCCGTAGGCGCAGTACCCAGAAAAAATATGAATGATCAAACGGTGGTCATCACCTGATCGATGTGGAGAATACGCTTACCCAGTGTACTACGCAGTTTTGTGAGTCATTGTCGAAGTAATCATTCTATTTTTTAACGCCGGATACATCGTACGATCGGTGTTTGTTCAGCTCCATAGATGATTCGTCAGTGCGTACTGTGAGTAAGAAGCATTGTGTACTCCCACACCTGTACAGCGAATAGTATAGCGTGATACTGCTGTGACGCCATCATTCTTGCAAAGTCTCGTGCGACCTTGCGTCCGTCTCACAGCGACACTCTACCCATACCGCTAACCCCACCTATTTCCTGCGCTCTGTATCCTCGGGGGCTAGTTGTTTACAATTACACGCCATTCGCAACATCAGACATCGGTGTACTTGGTTGGGTACCACATGGTACCAGGTGGTCATCATGCGAAAGTATGAATCGTATTCAAACGGAGGTGAAACGTACGTAAACGGAGGTTAACAGCAACTTTTTTAAACTGATTATGTGTATAGGACAAAGGGATATTGTAATCCGGTTAAATAGTACTGAATTAAAATCGATCATCTTTAAACACATCGAGCAATCACAGTCGATCGAGGGTAAATGAATAGTGTTGAGATTGTGCCAAACCTTTTGTGTAAAATGTGATCGCCATCAAAACATGAAGTTTAACTCGTTTCGATAACAGTTATCAGTTGCATCACCGCAGCAAACATTTCCATACCTATTTGTTGTTTGATATTCCAGTTGAATCAGCTGGCGAGTAAACAGAATGGCTAATGGTTTCATTTATTTTCATTCTAGATGACGAATATCTACCTTCGCGAATCGGTGTTGGTGTTTGCAAACGTTTACCGAGAAAATGTTGATGACTCAGCGTTGATCATGGACCAAAAATTTATGGTATAGAAAATATTGAGAAAAATACTATTCAAATGTGAAATAAATTCCAATCTAATCGATTGTAGGCATGCAGGAACGAGTAAATTATCTGCGCAACGCAACGTAGTATGTAACTTTGTCACATTACACTTTCTGTGCAATTAGTATCTAATTTGCTAGTCATTCGTACGACTGCAATGTCACGTTTGCATCTCACTTGACAAACGCGTACGCAATGATGAAAACAACTGATAAGTTCTAACTGCCAGCTCGACCGATCCGGCGCCATTGGCCAGTCGCTTGCAGGGCTTGCGGTTTGATTGAATGATTGGCATAATCATGGCGCATGCAAGATGCGATCAACAACCCGGAGGGAGGTGTGTCTACACCGACCGAGATGATCGTAGGTCAAATGGCTTGCACGCTACGAGCCAACTTCTCATTGGCAGTACGTAAACAGCAGTAGCAGTCCGTCATACGGTTAACCTAGAGCCGCGACTGACAGCTTTTCGCGTTACCTGACGGTATCAACCCGTACCTCAACCCGACAAGGCGCCATCAATTGTGTGTGTGTGTGTGTGCGCCAATTATGACTCTATTAATTTAGCGTATTGAGCAAGCGATACTTTAGCGATTCACTCTGCACACGCGTAGGTGGTGTGCATTTAATTGCACTCAGCGCGCGTGGCTGTGATTTCGACCGTCCACAAGGAAAAGTGTAACTCAGAAAAGAGGAAAACATATTAATGCTTTCTCGCGATCACGATCGCCGATTGATGTATGCAATTAATGCAAAGCCGCTAGCTGCCGTCCTTTGCCGTACCCTGTCCAGGTGTCCACTGGATCAATTATTTAAAGCTTCGGGTTAGCTTTATAAACACATTCTGATTTCACTCGTTTCTCGTGTGTAGCTTTTAGTTTAGTCAAAAAAGAAAAGAAAAACAGCAAAGCAAGTACCCCTGTTTAATCTCCCTACTGAGAAAAGTGACTCGTTGCGTGGGTTTTTAAATGAATGGAGAATCTTCCAACGGGAATGGGAATCGTATTCGTTTAGCTAATATCGTCGGAAAATATTATTTGTCATTTAGCTTGGCACCACGGGACATCGCTCATAGATTATGAAGGGCGTTAATATGCGATAGTGATTAAAATATTGTGCCCAGAAGAAGCCGACAAACAAATAAACGGTCCATTAGGCGGTTGGAACTAATTGTGAGACTTCTACGAACGTACGGCTTAAAGGGGTTGATAGAGGATGTTTTGAGAAATGGATGTAATTACGCAATGATATTCAATGAACGTTGTGTTTTATTGATTTGCTATGTATGATCTATCGAATTGCGATTGGTATGTTTTTACGTGTTGATAGAAGGAATTGTTTAAATTTATTTGCAAATTTATTTCCATTTATTCGATATCTTTCCTAACTTGAAATTGTATTTCAAATAAATATCGAAGACATTTACTAATGTAAGCTATTTTTCCAGACCGATCGTCAAGATAATTTAAAAAGGAAACACCGATGTTAAATATAAATTGTTCAGCATAATGATTTATGTGTACAGCACAAGGATAAATCAAAATTTTTGATTTACTTTCACAAATTCATTTGGCACTTTCGATATGATTCAACTCACCTTAAAAAGTTACGATCGTGGGGGATAGTCGATCGTCGACACACCGAAAACCTAACACTGAAATATCCACTTGTCACGCAAAACGGCCACCGTTGCAAATTGTAACACGATACCAATTGGAAACCCCTAGCACACGCACGCACTCGGGAATGCACGGAACTACACTTCGCGGAATTTTATCGCTTTACACCACCGGTAAATAAAACGATTTGCATATAAATGTGCAGAACCGTTGAACCATACGTACTGGTTGCTGATTGTTTTAATTATCTCTGTCGTTGCAACTTGACACACATTCGACCTGGCGTCTTATCACGATGAGGTAGTCGTTCTTGTTTGTTCTCCAGGATGTAAGCTTTAATTTCTTAACGCATTATATCACCTCTAATCGCATCCCGATCCACGGCATGGTGTCTATTTAGGCAGGAAGCACTGGAAATCCTCAATGGAATAATCACACTTTTTCACCATAAAGTTAAAACAGCACGTTTAGTCAATATTCATTCCCGATAGAGACCATTAACTCGATCGATGCTCACCGTTAAAGATCGCCGCAAGTTGATTTTATGCTCGTGTGACCAGTTTTTTGCCAATAAAATAACACTTCCCGCGAAGCTTGCTCACTTCACACCTCGTTATGCTTTTTTTATCATTTGTATTTACTGTGTGAAAGATCGTTTCGATGCATGGGTGTAAAATCACACGCATTTGATTCCGGTACCGATTGCGCCGAGGGAAATCCTACCCTCCAAAAGCTGATCTACACGGGGCACACACTAACGAATCAACCCGATAACTGCTTCTGCACCGAGCAGCAGCACACCTTACGAACAGGCAGAATTTATTATCTTTTCAATTAAATCAATCGCTTGATTGCGTTATTGGCTTGCAGCATTGCGGGCCAACACCCGGCGGGGAGCACTGATGCAGGATTATGGTTACGATTTTACGCTTCTTTTGCACACACGTACACAAAGTTATAAATCCACTTTTTACAGCTTGTCATTTTTTATAATCACGAAATTGTTATTAATTTCCCGATTTTTTTGATAAGATGTTCTTGTGATCTCGCTAGAGGATCTCAAATTTCACAAACTTGCTGAACGAATCTTTAACACCCAACGGCATGGAAGTTTAAACGCGACCAAACCCATCCGCACAACAGGACAGCCGTTAACGGTTTGAACCCGCCGAAGAAATCTTTCAGCCCTCAGACCGTACCATCGACGACGCATGTCCATGCTGGATGGATGCAGGGGTTCGATGCGACGCAGCCGTGTGCGCGTGACACCACAGGAAGGGAACGCAACAATCTTCAGCGTAATGTTGCATGGCAAATGGGAAGAGCAGCTGTTAAGAAATAAAGAGCTTAAGTAACTTTGATTTTGTTTAAGAGTTCCACGATGAGGACGTGTTTAATGTTAGGAATTTAATTAAATTTTTTTCTGTTACCTCCACTTTAACTTCTTAGTTTTACTAAAACAAACTCCACAATGGAACTTTGATGCTCGTTAAGGGTAACAATGGTCATGGTACCTCAGCAAAAGTCAGCGAACAAACAGCAACACTGCAGACATATTAATTAAAATTTAAGTGGAAACTGCTTTAAACAAACCAATCACATTATAAATGCTTTCCTGTAAGCTCCAACCACCTTCAATGATGCATTTTTGCTCCACAAAGACAAGCACCGTTGAATTGCGCCGAGGTGATGGGCGGCTGCTGCATCATAATGAAGATGGACACGATCGATGCACTTTGCCGATGGTGGAGAATGCAAGCGGCCTTTCGATTATGATTTGATGGCTACATAAAACCCTTCACCCTCCCGACCCAACCCAAAAAAGGCCATACCCGCTCCTGCACCTTCTGCAGGAAGTTATCAACGCTACGAGTTATGCGCGACCGTAAAACAGTTAATTGGTTGTTAAAACAGTGTTGTACGTACGGTTCCAAATCCACACTTGTAGAACGTGAACACCGTTCAAAGATCGGGAAAAGGCCAGATGATCGCGATCGTCTGAGGTGATTTCTCCTTCGGGATTAACGCCGGGACGAGCGTTGTCATGCGAGCGATATGTTCAACATATTTATGGTGCCGGGCTGGATGCGGAACGATTGAGTGATAAAAACCCTCCCACCGTACAGCTTTTTTTCCTGGCGGTGTTTGCTAACCTTTGGAAGATCCAATTTTCTAGTCTACACAGACAGAAAACCGGAGCAACGTTAGAGAGCGAAGAGGGTTAGCAAAAAAAAAAACACAGTTTGTGGAGTGGAAATTAAATTATTGACCCACACGACGTGGCTGTCTTGTAGTCGACCGTCGAACATGTAGCTTATTTTACAAGTTTACGGCTGTTTCGGCAAAGCTGAAACAAGGGTTTACAAGGGGAGAGAACGTATAAAAATAAGCCGGGCGATTTGGATTAAGGCGATAAACTGTCTGCAATGCATTTGCTCGTGGCACATGTTTTGTACTGCAGTAGTGAAGGTGATGTCAATAAAGATGTATGAAGAGCCATCGGATGGAGACGCGCAAACGGCACTTTGCGCACACTTACAAAAAATCATTGAGTAAAGTTTAACAATTTCCCAATGGTTGTTATCCAAACAGCCTGTTTGTTGGAAAAACTGATCGTAGCACAATGCATGTTTTTCTTTCCGATCGGATGGTATATGAGCTAGCGTTTCAGTCAATAATTAATCAAGAATCACTTTGGTTGAATAAATAAAACTGGCTATTCTACACACATAGAGTCAGTTTGGCTCGGGGGTGCATTGTTAGTTGGTCAATAAAGTAATCAACCTAATGTTGAAAGTGTCCCCTTCTGAATCGTCCCCCCGTCGAACGCTCGTTTTTGCTTACACAGCGCAAAGTCGATCGCAGCACCCTGGTATGTGCAAACAGAGACATCTTCAAGAAAGTGTGATGAGGAAGAATTTTGTAAAAAAAAAAAATCGTCTCCCCTTCCCACCAACATTGTCACCAAACGGAAGCTGCATAAAACAAAAACAAATCTCAACGTACAAACAAACCCTTTAAAGTAAGGGCCAGAAAAAGGCCCGATTGACAGAGTGAGCGACGGGAACACGCTGTTGAAATCTCAATTAAGCATGACATAAAGGAAAGTGAAGTGGTCAGCATACGCGCAAAGCGCGACTGTACTCCGCATAAAGGACGCCATGTTTGCGTGAAATGATTTGCTGCCCTTTTGGGATGACCAACGGCAGCAAACAGGTGACAAGCTGGACAGACATCTTCACACGAGGCGGCTAATTGATATGCAAGGTGTTGGAGTTTCTTTTTTTCTCTCTCACTCAGTGCTATCGGTCCATCGGTCTCTAGCCGTCAATCGAGTTGCGTTCATTTGCGCACCGGAATGGTGGTTGTCATGGTGCGCATTTCGTGAAGTTTTCGTAATTGCCTGTAGGAATCTGCATAATGAGTAGACGTGACAGGTGTAGTAGGTGTAATAGTATTCTTGTCCACTGTGTCCAAGAACTATAGCTAGGATAGTGTCAATAATTAGGTTCAAACAGAATTCACACTGCTCAGCCGCACCGTTGCTATGCAACAGTCGGGCCTTCAACGGATTGCTCTAGTGTCACGTCACATGCAATCTATTGGGTTGCACTAAAAGTTGTGTGCAGCGAAATATTTATACAAAATATCTATTGATGAACGTTTGTATAATTAATACTAATAGAAAATTTAATTTTATATGCATATTTCTCAAACAAAAAACCTTCGTTAGAAGTCTTTTTATTTAAAAGTTAAACTCTTGACAGAAACATTCGTTATGTGCTTTTGTTTTCTCTGTACCTTCAATATTATTTTGAATACCACGTACCGATTTAACAATTCCCACAAAGGATTAAGTCTTCGTAACAACACTGTGTCGAAAAAAAACGCTTACGTTTCACAACAACAACAAAAAAACCAACGAGCCATTAAATTGGGGCCGTTAAAATTACCTCCAAAACATAAATTGCCCAACACAGCACTCAATCAACGATGTATTTTTATGTTTTATGCTCCAGGTATTTACTCGCCCAGTAAATATCTCAGACTCTAACCAAAATCCACGTTTTTCCTTTCCCATTCTTCAAGGCCTTAATTGCGTTTTTTCTCGAAAAAAAAAAATATTCCACAAGTGTTCTTTAACTGGCATAATGTATATATACTTTTTTTATTATGCTTATTATATTCGCCTAATATTGACTCCGTGCGTTCGCCATTTTCGCGCGGATATAATTGCCTCAGTAAGCTGCCGCGTGCCGGGAGGTTTGAAAAGCTATGATGTTCGTCCTTGGGTAAAACGATCGTCCTGATTACAGTTCTCAATCACAGGGGTTCCGGTTTCGTTACCGCGTCACTGCTCATTCTCGCACCGATGGTACCGCCTGCATAACGATCGATTCCTTGATCGGATCTGGATCGTCACCCACCAGGTACGTCAGGATGCAGGTCAGATCGACCGGTTCACCGGTCGGGTTAGCCAGCAGCAGCACCTGCGTAATACCATCCGCCGGCGGTCGGAACGGTTTCGTACCGGGTAGGCTGGTGGCAGACGGTGACAACAGTCTCAACTTGCAAGGCTTCCGTACGCTCGCATCGAACTGAAAACTGGGAATGCTGGTACGGCCCTGATTAATCGTGGAAATAACAATCACCGTCACATCAGGCCGTGGATGGTCGGCTGCAAAGTTAAGCGTAATCTGAAGGCCTTCCTTATCATCCAGCACGGTACGTGACGGTTCCCGGCTCGGCTGAATACAATCAAGATCGATCACAATGTCCGCCAGTGCTTTCAATTCCGGCTTGGCCACAAGAACCTCGACTGGCACGCTTTGCTCCGAATTTGATGGGGTTTGTAGAGATTTTGTAACCGGTGCTGCCAAAATGGGATCATCTTCTTCCGATCCTGCTTCGGACGGTTCAGGTTTTGGTGTTGAAACAGATTGCTGTACCTCGTCGGAAGCCACCGCCGGTCCCGAAAGCAGGGTCGCTTTCATACCACTAATGATGGAATCCAGTTCGGGAATGGATTTGCTAGACGATCCAGCACCACTACTAGAACCATTCTGTGCCGCTGCTGCTGCTGTTGTTGGTGAAGTTTTCTTAGCAGCACTACCCATCGATGGTACAATCGGTTTTGTGCCTATCGAACCCGCCGGAGAAGATGCACTGGCGTTATTCCTAATGCTGCTGAGAATGGAATTTAATTCCATCAGATTATCTTTGGATTTGGTTTCGTTCGCTTTCAACCCGTTAATGCCGTACCCGGACGCGGTTGGTACACCACTGTGGGCAATCGCTTCCGGCAGCAGTTTACCGTCGCCGGGCGTTCCGTTGCTGCCAGATGACGAGAATATGTCACTCAAATCGTCATAGTTTGAACGCTGCGAGGTAGTAGTTACACTGCCACCACTTCCCGGTACATCACTGGACACATCGAACAGTGTGTCCAGTGCTTCCGGTCGCGTAATGTTGGGTGTGTAGTTTATGGCGGGAAGTGTCATCGACTCGTCGGTGTTACGCTGTGCCAGCGCTACCCGCTCTGCCGGTTGTTGATGAAGTACTTTTACGCGATATTTATCCAACGCTAGCGTAAGCGCATCATTAACTTCGAATATTTTTTCTGCAATATAGTGGAATAGACACGGACATTAGACTTTGTGATGAGCGAGTATTAGAGAAAGAGTTAAAGCTATGAAGAATAACAATTAAAACAGTTGCCGACAGTTAGAAGCCGATAGAGTAAAAATATATGTAACGAAACATCTAAACTATGCTTCAACGCGAGCTCAAATTACAACAGATATACGCTTAAAGTATTAGTCTTATCTTATTTCGTGGCAGATTTATACTAAATTGTGACATGCAGTATGGAATACACTAGACAGCTTTTACAGATCATAAACTACCTCCAGCTTAAACTCCAACAACAATCAACTAACGCATTCCTTTCCGTCAAGTAACTTAACTATTATCTAAAAGCTAAAGACCGGTGATTGTTTGTCCGCTTGTGTAAAAGAGCCACGAATTAAGTTAAGCCACTCATAGCAAAAGGAAAATCAACAATCGTAAGTGTGATTACTAACCAAATTCACTAGCTAAACTCCAGAATTTTCCTACATTCTTGCATCCGCTCTCAAGAGACTGAACTGTACGGGGGTGTGTGTGTGTGTGTTTGGGGGGAAGGTTAATTCGTATTTTGGTGGAGGATGCGATGTGGGTGATGATGATGATGATGATGGAGGGATGAGGCGACGATGGGTGACGGTTGTCGTGAAATGGGAATGGTGAATCGTGACCGTTAAAATAGAAAAAGTAGACAGAGAATACGGAGTTAGAAACGGAATGATTCCATACTAAATCATACGAACTAAATATGTTACATTAACGAATGTTAGCCGTGCCGGACAAATATGAAGGCATCGAATAAGTATACAAAAGGAGTATCTTACCGAGCATTTCTTCGCTGTGTTGTGTTTCTTCCGCCAGCCGGACAATCGTTGGGTGGGCACTTTCACACGATTCATAAATTTCACTCAGTATCGCCAACTCATCGTCCGACGTTTCACCGGCCCGATACTGATCCAACATTTCGTTCAGCAGCTTCGTATTTTCTGCCACCTTCTGCAGCTCGGTCAACCGGCGACTCTTCATCTGTGTACGGCGTTCCTCGTCCCGGTACAGATTCTGTATCAGCAGGTTCGCTTTCTCAAAGTTTTCCGGCTTACCGCTGCTGATGAGTTGTTTCAGCTTTTGCTGCTCCTTGTCCAGCACCGGACCACGCTCGTCCGGATGTCGGACCGGTGGACCGCGGATGATCACGTTCTGCTGTGACCGATGCTGAATGCCCTGGGTTGCAAGCAGATTATACGCTTCCTGTATTTTATCACAATCGCACGGATCGTACTTGTTCGTCCAGGTAAGTAGAATGTTTAGAATCTGGGCAAACAAATATGCAAATGAATGTTATCAATTCACGCGTTGGGATAGTGGGCTTTGCTTATCATCACAGGTCGGACTACTTACACGGTCGGAAACTTCGCGCGGTGTTTGGTCACCGTTGTACTTCTTCGAAACCATCTTGATCAGTTCGTTGAGAAACCGAAACTTGTTTATTTCCGACCGAAACTCCCGGCCCAACGATTCCATGCATTCTTCCAGCGCCTATCACGAAAACACGAAGCAAAAAACGGTAAACATATTGCAAATGACCTTTCCTTTATCACACGCTCACCTCTAGCGCAAGCAATGATTCCTTCGTGTTGGGAGACTGTATCCGGCTTACAAGCAGCTCCCGGGCAATGGACATCTTGGACGGATCCTTTTTCAACGTCAGACAGAACTGATCGATTGCGGACACGTCCAAATCGTGATTGTTCGGATGGACGGCTTTCCCTGGTGGAGAAAACAAAACGAGTAACGAGTGAAAACTATCTACCATGGAAAACGAATGCTGTCGATACTCACGCAAATAGCTATCGAGAACCGTGCGTACATCCATTCCTTGCCAGTGGAAGAACTGATGGCCAATACTGCAATATTACGGGGCAACAAAATCAACACGAACTTTTTGCAGCAGCAGTAACTTTTCTTTCCTTCCTTTTTGCCTAGCGGAACGTATCTGCGCTATCGTACGTTCACGCGAAGTATGTCTGTTCTTAGCTTGAGTCGTGCGAAAACGACAAGCTTTTGTTTGGTTGCTCTAGGAACCGTAGACAACCGTTCCCGCTGCTTGAAGCGCTGCAGGGTGAGTTATAAACGTAGCGTTGCCTATTTCCACGGAAACGTCAATACACATGGGCAAATTGAATTGTTTTGTTTGGGTGCGTTTAGTGGGATGCGCCGTTCAAACAGGGCGTTTGTTTTCCGTTCCTTTCAGTCTATCATTTCGTGGAAAATATTCTAAATTTCCTAAATGGCCCGGTACCAAAAATCAATTTACTCACCAATCAACGAGTAAACGCCTTCGGGCAACTTTAGTGACGTTATTTATTATGCACCAGAACGAAAGAGCGTACAAAGCAAGATGGGATATTGGGGCAGTTCGGAACCGGTACCTACAAAACAATCAATTTGTTCACATTTTGCGATATTCTATAGGAATTGGTGTTATTATTTTTATAAAACGTAAATGCTGTTTGCAAAGCATTTGTTATAGCAACTTGCTTTTCTATGTTTCCTCAGCTTCTTTGCACACACGTCCGTTCATCCGGCCGTTGGTTGAGAAACTGTCCCAAGTAAAAAAAAAGCATTCCATAAAGAGAAATCCAAAAGCACTTAATTTTGTATCATCTCCGTATCGTATCGCTATTGCCAAATCTCGTATTTTACTCGTAGCGAGTTCTCATCGCCTTCCTCTTTTGCTTTTAGGTTCCTTCACTTTGGCCGGATAGCATCGCAACAACACCCGGTACACCAGACGATGGATAATTTAAAGTTGTATAAGCGCTACATTGAAGAAAGCTACACCTCAGCCACCTCACTCACCGTGCGCCGATATTCGGCGGGTGTGCATTGTGTGCGGATGGACATAAATTAGCAACCGATTAGCATGATTATGACAAATTGACATTAAAAACTCGTTCCTTTGGAAGCCGCACAAGAATGCACTCGGAAAACCCCTGAAGGCTGTGCCTTGTTTCTCGAAAGAAAGTTGGCAGAACGAAGGAAGTTGTTCCTGGAATTCCTAAATATTGCAGCGTATCCACAACAAAATTATGCATTCTGAGAGTTCATTTTTGGGACTTGTTCCAAGTGGGAGGACGGAGTTAATCATTCTTACAATAGCATCGATATTGAACTCCGTCGGGAAGTGTACGCATCCAGCACAAACAGTTAGTTGATTGACAATTGAATTAACCTTCAGGTGATACGAAGATTATCTTCATTCGTTTCGGAACATAGCCAAATTTGCCTTATAGAACCACGAAAAACGAAACACCTCTCGATCCAAAGCAATCCAATGAACTGCAATTCAAATTCACTTAAACTGAACAAAACGAACTACAGCAAGAGAACGAACGTTGCTTGACCCTTTTTCCCATTTTTCCTTAGCTTATTTCAAGTTCGTCGTTCAGCCGAGGATCCTTTTCAACGAGGCGGAGAAGAAAAGCGCAACATGACGTCTGCCGGTGGGATGTAACAATGCACCGAGCAACCCACGGGAGGTCTCGCGATCCACTGGGTGTGCCAAAAACGCCAAGCGCAGAAACAAACAGCGTGTAACGATTTGTCAATTGTTCCGGTAAACACTGCAATTATATCGTTGACCGGTCTCACACTTACTCGGACGGTCAGTGACCATTTGCAGGCAAATGACTCTAATGAAATGCTTCAACAGTCGTTCAAGTCTTCTGGTAGCATGACGATTACCAGGAAAGTTAGGAAGAATATCATTACCCATGCAAACTGTCCCGATCGCTGTCCTCTTAGCCTGTAACGGTTCCCCCGTCAGTGGAAGCATGTAAACAAAGCTGAAATGCATGGAAAAAGATTGCGAAACCGATCCGCTGGCAGAAAGGATCGCAGTAAATAAAACCAAAGACAGGTTTCCCTTTTATGGTTCCGCTTTACTTCACCTCCGCGAACCACAGCGCCATCATGTGCCGATCCTGTTTTGCCCACAATCTGAAGCAGGCTCGCTTTTTCGGGCATTCTAGCCGAAAGTTTATTTCTGCAGAGGTGGTGCCATTTTTTGGCAGATTTTAAATTATCTCCGCTGCACAACCCGTCGCACTTGGGGAACGGGATTGTTTCTTTTCCGTTCCAAATTACTTGTCTGGCGGGAAGGCGGGAAAAATGAATCACACAATTTTGGGACCGCACTGACCACACTTCTTTGCTGCGCCCACGTAAAGGGTTCTCTGCTCGGTCCGTTCGTCTCCTGCGGTGTGCTGTTAACCTTCAAGGAACACCTTTAGGGTGTCCCAGCGTGTGTCAGCATACAGTGCGTGGCCAACAGCGGTCCACTTCCCAAACAGGCTGTAGACATCGTAAAGCCTGGCAAGCTTGATTAAAAATGCATGATTTAGTGCGCGAAGGAAGAAAGAAAGACATTTTCACCGAAGGCGCTTTAATTAATATGTAACGATCGCCAGAATCACTTGAACGGTGGGAGATTTTGGTTATGGTTGTACGAACGGGAGAAAGGAAGCAAAAAAAAACGGTAGCTACAGGATCAAAATTTTGTCCAACACACTCATGTAGCCATGTAGTAGAACATGTTTTTTTTTTGTTAAATTTGTTGCTGAAACGATGCAGCATTTTGTCTCGATGGCTTTATCGCGATGAAATGTCGAATCAAAATTAATGTCCCACGTGTTTTTGCGCTCTTGGTGCACACGGCGAGGTGAGATATTTCTACTGATGTCATCCCGTTGAAGATGTGTTACGTACATGGTTGAGATTAGGAAAGAACATGGTAATCCAATTAGGATGATTAGGGTTTTCCACTGGAGTAAAGGTGTGAGAACCATTTAAATGGAAACACGACAAACAGAAAGGCTGATAACATGGTCAGAAAAATTCAAAATTGGAATATAAAAATGCTTTTTATTATTAAATCATTTGATGTAATTTTACGCCGAAATTAACAACTTTTATCAATCATCAATTCTGTGGTGAGTGTATGAAGTTATCCGGTCATATTGGCAATCTGTCTACTGTTCTTGAGATGCATTAATTGCTACGTTGAAGATTTTGCTTATGTTACTAAACATATGGTTTGCATAGTTTGAAGCCCGATGAGGGTCCCACACGAGCGGATCGAGGTAAAATCTCAACGGAACAACCCTTCTAAGACTATCCGGCTACATGATAATAAAAAGGTCGAGAATGACAGACATAGTAAGCATAACCTCGTCGGTCGTCGTAAGGTCGTCTCAGAGTATTACAGTCTTAAAAAAGAACTAATTGATAGTGACTGACCGCTTTGCACCTCTTCATACCTTTGAAGGAATTACGCTTGAGCTATTTATAAACTAAAAGTAAAAAAAAGGAAATAGTGTTTACGACAGCTAATCAGAAGTACAAACTGAAACTGCTGGAGTAAAGTTTTTTAGCTAAAGTCAGTATAAAACATGTCAGCAATGGAGCAGTCACGCTACTCCACCTGTGTTTGATGAGTTCCGTTAAAAATCCAAAACTGGCACTCACCAAATATGTTGCATGAGTTACACATACTTCTGCTGGTTGGGATTTTGCTGCCTGGGTCAGGGCCCGTTTGATAAAAAGGCCAACCGATTCACACACACTACCAAAAGAGCTACACATCTCCCTAAAGGCGGCTATATGCTCCCGCTCGGTGCGAGTGTGTGTGTGTGTGCGGCGCGATGGAAGTGTGTGTGCGCGTTTCTTAATTTAGAAAGCAAGGCCTCCGACACATAGGAAAGCCAGTGCGCGTCCTAGTATTCGTAGTGCTTCTGTCTGATCAGGTTGTGTGTTGTGTGTGGTGTACGCTGTGTTGTGTCTCTTCTCTATATTGCCTTCCTTTCCTCTTTCTGCTGCCACCATATCTTCCTCTCCTTTTCCCCTGCGCTTGAGGCGCCTCTATCGTTCCGGCTGGTAAAACCACACACCTCTATCCATATTAGTTTGCATTTTTGGCGTTGTGTGTGATGCGGTGTGACGATGTGTGCGGCGCCGTACGCCCTTGTAGTTTCTTTGCCACTTTGTGTGAAGTGTTTGCGTTTATTTTTTTTTTCGTCGCACCACATATGATTTTTTTTTTCGTTCGTATTGTATGAAGAAAGGCGTATTGAAATTGCGATCAATGCGATTGAATATATTTATCACAGCAAAGCGTACCCTGTAGCCGAGTAAAAAGAAATAACTCGAAACACGGCTTGAAGCAAATGAGAGAGAAAAAAAATGGCGGCTAGGCTGAAAAATAATTGCTGCGTCACGCGAGAACAACGTCACGAAACGTTCGTTCTTTGGAAAAATCGCGAAAAAGGCCACGTTTCTGGCCCGAGCGCAGAGTTGTTTTTCTGGCGGGAAGACCTACCATCGCCGTATCGGGTTTTGCTGTGGTCCGTGCGTGTGCGAGAAGCAGGCCGTTTTTTTGATAAAGTGCGTGATGTTGAAAATAAGACACCACCACACCGCTACGGGCACCTCTACTTGCTTGCAATCCCCACCGGACAAACACACACGGAAAGCAAGCCATGTAAAGAAGGGTGTGGTGGTTGCTTCTCGCTTCGCTTTTCTCTCCTCTCGTTTCCCGCTCCACCGTCTCTTGTTCTCATTCGGTGTTTCGTTCGCTGTACAGTGGTTGGGCTGATGGTGTGAGCCGTATCCTTGTGTAGTGAACTGAAGATGACTGTACCACCGTGCGTGTGTGTGTGCTCTAATGAATAAGCGCACTGTCTCTTTCTCCCTCACGCTCCTCTACATGACGTTCGCTAAAGGCGCCGTTTGACAGCGACCAAATTGCTCCATTCTTGTGTTGGTAGCTCACCACGAACGATTGACGCACACGCTGCTCGTGGCGTACCTTTCACACGCATCATCATCCCGTTCCGGTGCCTTTTATCGCGGTGCGATTCTTTTCCTTTTACTCTTCTATCGAGTCGCGTGACGTGTGTACAGCGCGAGGGTTATTTTAGAAAAGCCGCGATTTTTTGGTGGTGATTGTACGGCAGCAAATCGCGTGCGCGCCACTCACCTAAGGTGCTGCGCACACACGTAAGCGATTCGGCGTCGTTTTGTTGTGTGTTTCGAAAAGGGCATGATAACATTAACCGGAATGTGTTGCACGCACACACGCGGTTGCGAGGTAAAGAAATGGTTTCTTAACATTGTGCTGAGCGTGATGGGAAAAGTTAAACATTTCGCGTAAATGAAAGATGTGCGAAAGAAAGAAAGATAATTCACCCTTTCTCTCACTCCCGGAGCCATCGAGTACAAAAGTTGTGGAGTCTGTCCTGCAATGCGTGTTCTTTTTATTTCCTCATTTTCCTAAACGCCACCAAAGTGTCAAACGTTCGTGTTTTGTTAGCTGTCAAAGCTGTCAATTGTGTGCCGTAGTCCAGCACAGTGTTGTGTCGCTCACATCTGAAAAAATATTCTGCGTGCTGTGTTTGCACACGACGACGCCAAGCGAATGAAACATAAAATGGCGGCACAGTGTGACGCTCTTGCCGTTTAGTTCCTTTTTTTGTTTTTTGCTAGTTCCAGGGGTTTTTGCGTGAAACAATTCAGTCGTGCGCAATTTTCGCGCGCTTTTTAGTGAAAACATACATCAGCACAGAGTGGAATCTGGTATGGAGGTGTATTGAAACGTGCGTGAATGTCAGACACGTGTGTGTGTGTGCGTATTCTGGCACTTGTAGGCGTGCATGCTCTAGGCGTACACACATATTTAGTTCTGCGCGTGGAGTGCGTGGTAGCATAAGAAGGAAACCATCAAAAGACAGAGACGAACAGACAGACACGTGTGTGTTGGGCATTTTTCCGATTGCATCGGGAAAAAGGCTTCACACTACAGTGGAATCGGTGCGCTATCACAATTATCTCACCACACAACTCCCCCGGCACCAGTAGGCATTGAGTAGTCTCCTCATCGCACACTCATTCTTCACGCACACTTCGTCGCACTTTCTCTCACTCGCGCACCCGGCACGGTTCGTGTGGCCGACACTGCTGTTGAAGTGGTAAAAGAAGACCGGGTCAAAATTACAGTGGTGTAGCGCGAGAGGAATGTTTGTAGAACATATATCCATGCTTTTGCTACTGCAGCAATGTTGGGGGTTTGTGTGGTTATGTGTGTTTTTGGTGCCTTCGGGAGGTGTGTAGTACGTCACATCACGCAAATGATAATTTTGCTATGTTTGAGTAAAGGCATGGTGTGTTTGCAAGTGTGCAAAAATAAAAGAACACCTTCCCTATTCATACTACTACGTCCAGCGTACGTCGTATGGCTTGCTGGGATGTAAACAAATGCATTGTTGACAAGTGAGCAACACCTTGCTAGGGCCGCAATGACGCTAAAGTGCCTCTGAATCAGCTCCGCTTGTAATTTATCAATTTTATCTACATCGATTGGTGTTGTCGGACAGCTGGTTCTCATGCAAATATATCCACAAAGTTCATTCCTATCTCCTTCTCAACTCGCTTTCTCTGTAAATCCCTTCATGTACACCACGAAAAGAATCGAATAACTGAAATATTAATAATGTCCTTTCTGTATTTTAGGTGGCATCCACTACACGCTAGCTAGCGCTCATCTTCTGTGAACGGTTCGGGTCGCAAACGGAACGCGCGAGGAAAGGTTTTTTGGAACATGTGAAAAAAGGTTGATGTGTGAAGTGTGTTTCGATAGTTCCCTTCCGTTCCGTGCAGTGTGAATTAACACGGCAAACTCGCGTCGAAAGTATGAGTGGCACAGCATAGCACGATTGTTAAATGTCATGCACTTTGACGACGTGTGTTCTGTTGACGTCAAGTAACGAAAACCAGACGTTTTTGCAATGGAATAGTTAGGAATTGCACGGAGGCCATGTAAAAGTGTATCAATTGAAAGTGAAATTTGCAATTACAATTTTTGTAAAAATAGAGTGAAAACGGAGCTTAGGAGGCATAAAATAGGACAGTAATTTTAAACAGTGTTGAATACGCGTAGTGTTTTACGCGTACACATTCTTTTTTTTGTTACTCCGGTGCGTGCGTATGGTAGGCGCTTGTAACCGGGTGATTGTATAGTGCACGGACACATACACGCATTTCGTTAAAGTTGATAAATCTTGATTTGCTGTGAGAAGCAGCAAGAGTGGTAAACATAGGAAAGAAAACATCTCGCGCCAAAATGTGTGCAGCGCAGACGAATGCTCCGGCCAGCTTTAATTACGCGTGGGGCTTTCAGGAGAACCAGCGGGCCGACTCGGTGGTGGAGATTAGCCAAAACATCAACTACACTGTCGGCGATGGAACATCAACGGTACGTGATACGCTCTGCTTTCTGTATTTTAAAACGCATTCGAAATGCTTTTTTTTTCTCCTACACTGTTCCGTCTCGTTTAATATCATTTTTGTGCTTTAAGCTGTTGTCGGATACGCAAACGAGATCCGGTTCAGGGTTCAAGTGTGGAGATGGTTCAACGATTGCTTGGTGTATTACTTTAATAAAACATATTCAGAGATTAGCAGTCCAGTTCAACCACAAAATATTATCTGACAACAGCGTAAAACAATTCGCACCCATTAAACCAACTCGACTGTGGAGAATGAGCTTCCGTTGCATCGGTGATAAAGCAAAGTTGTGTTTATTGAATCTTTTAAGAAGAGCCAATCGACTCTTAAAGTTGTAGGAGACCCAATGGAGATTCAGATTCAGATGAATGAGATTCGCCCATTACTATAAAGAACCGCCACGAACCAGGAGCTAGTCATATTCGAAGCTAATGAGGTTATAATGGTGACTTTTGAAATGCATTAAGGTAGGAGTAGTAAATGCCCATCGGTATTCAACGGTATAGCGCTACAGATGTGTAACGTTCACATCGTTCGTTCGTATTACTTCTGCAACTATGAATTCAATAGCTATGATCCAGTGCCTAGGTCAAACGTTAACTGTCATGACTGACTGATGAGGCTTCGTACATCCACCTGATGCTAGTCGCTCCCCCTTCGGAACAATCATTCCACCAAGACCAGCGTGAGGAATGCTTTTATTCTGACCGGAGCAGGCTAGCCTCCCCAGTGTGTGCTGATCATTATTATGCTACGGCTGTAGGATATAAGGATTTCACCGAGGATTGGCGTGCTATGTGGTAGTAGCTGCTTCCCCACATAGTTCTTTCTCTCTCTTTTACTCACTATGCTACTGCTTCGAACCCTGCAGTGTGCGTTGTCGTCGTGGTGCGTGTACGACATTTCACTTTTGCGCAAAAAAAAGGTACAGCAGCATAATAATACCATATCAACAGTAGGCCATGCTGGTTGCCTCCGTGCATAATCGTGGCTGAGTCTCGGAACCACCACCACCATGACATGACTCAACCCCACGTTAGGAGGAATGTGTTGGAATGCCAGCAGAGGGCAAGGCAGATGGTGTTGTGAGTGTGAGACACCCGTGAGACAACGGGTGCTTGTATTGCAACATACTACACTGCATAGCATAACCACCACTACCACCACACCTTTCCACCTTTCCTTTTTACAGCCGTCCCAATGTGCTCGATGCGTGTCCGGGAGAAGGTTTGTTTTCATCGTGACGCGATATGCGCGCGTACTGATACAACTACCATCGCTACCCGGCGCCATGCTTTGCGTGTATCCCACATTGAAGCGTGCGTGCGTCGTGTGTCCGCCGTGAGTGTGTGTGTCTTTTGCGCGACCGGAGATAGTTGATTGGGGTGGTGTGGATTTCTCCTTGGTTTCGGGTTGATGCTATATCCCCCGTGTGTGGGATGGTGTTGTGTTGTTTTTTTTTTTTTGATTGCCTTCCTAACTGTCTGGTACTATTTCTGCCAACATACCATCGCAACCATTGCCACCGCGCGCACGGTAACCACTACTATATCGACAACTGAGCCGATGGGTGTTCTCCACCACACGTCACACGCGCGCGTATTTAATTTGCGCTCTTCTCCTCCGTGTGGTGTGTTGCTATGTGTGATCATTGGCGATGTCGATGTGATGTACCACCCCGGGACTTCCCAGTGATCAGATGTTTTCGTTGCTTTTTCTCTATCCTTTCTCTAGTGTTCGTGGACAGTGCGCGTTTGGTTGTTTGTTTTGATTACCATCTTCCAACCCTAGGTGTTGCTACCTTTTTTTTTACAATGCGCTGGTGGTCTAGTTGAGTAATTATGGTAATTCTCACGAGTGTCTTGTGAATAAAGGCACCCCGGCAAATGAGGCTCTACTTTCGGAAGGATATCCCCACACTTTTACTGACAATGAATTCTTTTCAATTCCAAGCCAGATTTCATGTCTTAGAAACTTTAGCTTGGAAGTCAGGGCTCGGACTTGACTGAGAAGCTCTTATTGTTGTATCGCAAATAATTTTCCTGCACCACAGTTGTGGACTCCCTCTTGACAGAAACTCTGTGTATATTAATATGGAACAAGTGCTCCAAAGGTCGACACAGTCTAGCCGAGCCCTTATCGTGCAGGACGACGACACACACAGCGCAAAGGACACACTTCGGCTCTTTTATCCTTTGCTTATGCTCGCACACACTTCCTTTCATCGAGAAGAGCCTGTGTGTATAGAGGAGGGCACCTTCCGTACTTGTCAAAGCGTACACACACACATTCGTGTGTCGAAGGGAGCTTTAAATTTGGGCATTTATTTTTGCTGGTGTGGTGTGTAATAATATTTCTTCCTTTTCGATGGTATTTTGGGAAGCACAAAACCATGTGCCATGGATGTGTGTGGGTGTGTGTGTGCGTCAGTGTGGTATGTCCGATGTACACGTTTTGTTAGTGGCTGTGTGTGTGCACCTCCTCCTAATGATGCACTATGATGCGAGTATAGGAAGGTGTTGGGGGTGTTGGTGCTGGTGTTTATGCGATGCTGTTCGCCTTTTCGAGCACGGTGTGTTGTATTGATATGGTGTGGTGTAGAACGTGTAGAGAAAAAGCGTGTGCCTATAGTTGTTTTGTTTTGGAAACAGGTTGTTCGCGACAGTGCGGATGAGGAGAGGGTGTGTATATGCGCGCACTTTAACAAAAGGGGGCTGGTTTCGGCAGGGTATCTGACGAGAGGGGTATTTTGGCACACGACTGTTGCGTGCGTATATGTGTGTAGTACCAACAGCAGCAACAAGCAACACACCAACGTTGCCACACCGCGGCTCTCACCCTCATATGGCGTTGATCTGTGCGATCCCAACAACCCATCCCCCAACAAGTGCAAGTATGGTGTATGCTGGTGGTGTTGTTGCTGTTGCCACCGATCTGCCTCTGCTAGTGTGTGATGATGGGGAGAGGTCTCGAACACGTAGTACGCGTGTACCCACCTCTAAACCCGGAGCTGATGGTGACCACCGGTGTGCAAACTCTCATACACACCGGCACGCTGTTTCTTCTGCTACTTGCCTACTGCTGTCGCTGCTTGGCGTGATTCTTGCTGTTGTTGTTGTCTGCCAGCTGTCCACCAGGGTGGTTCGTCGTTCGTTTCTGCTGCTGCTGCTGCTGCTGTTTCTCTACCAAGTGTTGCTAAGAGTAAAGAAAATTGTGTTTTACAACAGCAACTGACAACTCAGCGCTCAGTGAAATTTTCATTAGCACTTCGGCGTTAACGTCGTCATACATCCGAGTCACCATTGGAGTAAATCCTTGATTAATGGGTTTCCGTGGACACATGCGAAAGAACAGCAGCAGTAACGAGAGTTGCAGTAGCACGGAAAGACAGTACGCGCGCAGAGTCCATCAATCACAAGCGCGTGTTGGCCAAATGTGTGGTACAGAAGGGGGTGAACTCTGCGAGCTTGGAGAGCATTACGTCACCTTCGCCGAATTTACTACCAAACCCAATTAGGTCGGAAAGCGTTCTTTTTATGTTTGGTTATTGCAACGGTATGGAGTTATTTGAAGACCGAAGCCCTTAATAACAGGTTTAAGTCTGATAAAGTGAGTCTACGCTGAAGCTTCCTTTGGAGAGTTTCTGGAGCTAAAACATTATCGAAGAAAATAGAATCCGTTTATTATTTGGCTGCTTCAGAACAACGGCAGTGTAAAAAGTTTTTAGTTGTTGATAAATTTGAGACCCATTCTCCCTTGCATAATCATAAAAGTCGCGGTGACTACCAGCGCCCTATTGAGAAGCTGATTGCGTCATACAAAGCGCTTCCGATGTTCGGAGTTGGCGTCTGTGTATGAAAATTATCATAAAATTCATGGTTTTGCTCTGATTAATTACCTTCCCTCTATTGCTGCTGCTACCTCTGAAGGAATATTTCTCGAAAAGTTCAATTTTACGCCAAAAACACCATCAAATATGGTACAATCAAGCATTTTTCGCTTGCCATCGAGCATTATCCAAGATGGCCGCTTTTCATCGAGCTCAGAAAACGGGCCTGCGTTTGCTTACAAAATCAATATAAGGGTGTGTGCGTGTGCTCGGCAATGAACAAATGAGCGCGCGAGCGAGACGGGCAGATACGTACTGACGCGACTATATGTACAGACAGATGGGTGCGAGTGTGTGCGTGTGGCATAGCTTGTTGGTTGTATATAACCACATCATCATCATTAGCTTACGACGTAATTTTTCCACTGTTGAGTCACCCTGTACGGGGCAAACACACAGCCGCACATATGCACACAACGATGGCGTTGGTGTGTAGATTTATTGAAGCATTTTTAGCGGGATGTTTTTCCGATTCCCTTTCCATTAAATAAAATATGATATTTTGCATCCGTTTCATAATTTTGAAAGCAGGCACAAGCTAACGCGATGATTCATGAATCGTTTATTATTTTTTTTTATAATCTGACCATCGCAAATCTGATTAGCATTCGCGTGGTAATGACATGACTTCTAACCTTACTTTTTCCCTGTACAGACTGTCCACACTAACGCAAACACTTGTATCGCATGCATAGAAGTGATTAAGCGAGAAAAAGCAATGGCTGCTTCTTATTTTCGTTCATGGGATGAATAAGAAAGCGAGCGCCTTGGTTGTGTTGAGAATAAACGCCGGGCAAGAGCTCGAGGTTGAAAGGAAACGGAAAGAAACAAACACTCGTGCATCGTGTCTATTCGTGTACCTATTGAAACATACATAGAAAATATATACGAACGCACATTTGCTACGTTGCCGTTGTGTGCGAGCGTTACCTTCCTTCTCTTTTTTGTCGAGTGCTCTCGTTCTCGCAGTTAGTGGCAGTGATTCTTTCCTTCTCGCTCTTTCTCCCTCTTGCTCGGCGTTGGACGGACGGGTCACGCGTTTTGCGCATGATCGTGCATCCCCGGTTCGTTGGTTAGAGGAGTGTGCAGCTGTGCGAGCGAATCGTGTGATCTCTTTCGCTCATGCTGAAGCACATTTCATCGTGTGCTGTTTCTAAGGTGGACCAGCATAGGTTTTTTGTTGCCTTTTTCCTTCTGCGTGGAATGCAGAGTGCATATTGACTACAGGAGGAAGCAATCAAATCTTTGAGCGCCGTGAGGAGGGTGTTCTGTCATGCATCAAAGCTCATAACTCTTCTTCCCACAACAACCACTGATCAATCTTTTGTCTTGTTGACGAGCAAAAGGGCATTGCTGGGGGCGAATGATGGTGATGTAATGAAAAAAAAAGATGCAACCGCCTTCCTTAAATTGATTCGATTGATATTTAATTAAGTTTGTTTGCAAAGGAATTCGCATTGGAATGATGCGTCTAAGGAGGGAGTCAATGGCGTGGATCGAAACAGAGACGATCAATAATTGGTTTTGGTTATTTTGGAAGTGAAATAGCTGATGAGCATTTTTCGCTTCGGAAAAATAAACTCTCTTAGGCACAACATTGTAAATTAAAACGAAAAGGAACTCACACGTCCACCTTCTCAAAATGCAATTCCATTTGAAATGCACGTGCTGCTGCTGCTGCTGCTGCTGCAAGTGGTTGACACTTGACGTCATCATCCTGCATGTGTCGATGAAGTACAAATGTGTGTGTGTGTCTGTACTCTTTGTGCCATTTCGGCGGGAAATTCTTTTGGGAAATTGGTTATTCCATAGCTATTTCCTCCCATTTCTGAGCTCTCGTCACAGAAACCACCATAACACGCACGATGTTTCGAGATTTAAATCAATGCCAGTTAACATGGCGTTACTTACCACGCTCACGGATGTTCAATGGCTGTCCCGTTCTTTACCTTCCATGTTAAACCGCAATATTACTTTCCGCTCGCTTGCAAAATGCAATTTGTTTTCACCAGCGTGTGCGCTTATGATGTGTGTTGCGTCACAACATGGTGTGCCAAGGGAACCATCCCGATGCGATCCGCGTCACCCGTACCAACGTCCATGCTCAGGCCTTTCGGTGTGGCAAACGTGATCCGCTCGTGACTATCGGTTCGTTGGTGGGTTTTTCCCCCCCCCCCCCCCCCCCCTACCTTCACCCGTGCCCAACACTGTGGACAGCAGGGAGTTGGTTGAGTCTTGCAGCAGCAGCAGGAGGTGGCAAGGCAGATAGTTGCAAACTAACGAGCGCAGGCACTGAAATTGGCCAGGGGTAGTACATGCTTTAGCTTCCCGACTGTGTGGTAACCACACTCTTGAGACCGCGTAGTCGATGGGCAGGAGGACCAAACGAGTGCCCTCCCATGTGCATGCAGCAAGGCTTTTTGTGCTACGTTTCGATTGCTTTGTAGGTACATTGGGGTTTTTTGACATTTGAGTCGTGTACGGTAATTTGTAATATGTATCTCGCAACCGTGAACAGTGGAAGACACTCGGGCACGGTGGTTTCTTGTTGGGAAGGAACTTTACAAAGGTTGTTTTAATATGATCGTAGCCTTTTAAACTAAATTTCGATGCATTATTTATCTTATTTTCATCTTACTTACTGGGAAACTAAAGTACCTTCACTGATGACAGTAAGTTTTTGATGACTTCTTTTACCTTTGGTACTTCAATTGCTATGTTTGTGATACAATTGCAAAGGCTTAAAGAATAAAGCTATCCGAAGAACTAGGCTAAACCTTTACTCGACCGATTACACTCCGGAGATAAGGAGCCCTTTCACTGTTTGGAGAAGAAAATGTCATGTGAAGTATGGTTAAGGCTCCAAAAGATTCCCAGCAATACGGTCCAGTCGTTCTTTATAACTAAAAAAAAACATCCGTTCCTGTTTACCTCCTTGCTGACGACAACGCCCGTCAGCAGACCGGGACAGTTAGCGACAGCGTAGCGGCACGGCGCCTTATGCTAATGGGGTTTCCATTAGCATAACATTCCCGTCCGGATCTCGAGAACCGTATGGATGGTGGAACAACATTCACCACTGGTACTCATCAGTATCAGTGTCTGCACCTACCGTGTGCCCGGGATGTGTTGCTTGTTTGCAGTGGGAAATTCCTTCAGCTGTTTGTCCACAACGCCCTCCACGTCTCTGTCGTGTCCCGCGAACGTTCTTGCCAACGTGCCTATCACGTGTTTGGTAATATTACTTTGTTGTTGTCAGCATAATTTCGCAATGTTAATTGTCTTATAGGGCACAGACAGACAGTGTTTGGAGACTGTCTCCATGATGGTGGTTTTGTGAAAGAAAATTAAGAAGGAAATAACTGAATTTAATATTTAATATTTAATTTCTTAATGATTTACTTCCCTCAAAAGATTTGAGAGGGTGTTTATAACATCCTTAACACTCCCTTAACAAAAGCGACCCTAGAGGGGGCAATCATGACCCAACAACTTGTTGTGTCGTAATGGCATATTGTCTAAAGCGTTCACACATCTCCATAAAAAAGGCAGCCAAAAATCTGCTTGTTTTAAAGTATTCTCTTTGAAATGAAAAGTCCCCCGGTTCTCGGTGCTAGTGTGGTAAAAAGATGGTTAGAAAACAAATCAAAAATTCGCCCTGCATAAAGGGAATTTTGCCGCACAGAACAGGCTAACCGCATTATCGTGTTTTGCCTGGCTGCGTGAAGCGTTTGCGTGTCTGTGGAGTAAATGTTTCCCAAAAAGAATTGCACGAAGGAGGAGAACCAACCTTTACATGCACAGTCACTCTCGTGCCCTAAACGGAGGTTTCAAGTCTACTGTTTTTCGATGCTTTTTTTTGGCTATGTTGCACAGTCAAAGCATAAAGCCGGCTTCTTGCTGTTCGCTTCTGCTGTCCCTTGTGCAAACTTTGTTCTCCCGTTTTGTGGTAGGAAAGCAAAAAAAAAAACCACTCGCTTTGGTTCGTGTTTTGTTCCTTTTGCCTTTTCAATGATGCATTTGGAATTGCATTTGATGCTGCTGCTACTTCCCATGTGTTGGCAAAGGGTTTGAAGCGGAGGAAAGAAAATGAAGCGACAAGAATTAAATTATTTCCTTCGTTTCGAGACCTTTTTTGTTTTGTTTGTTGTATTTTTCATATTGAACGTCTGTGCAGTAAGCTTCCACCGCCCAGCGTGGTGTATTGGTAGCGGTAGCCGATTTTCACACGACAGGACCGGTCCAAATTCCCATCCGTACCTAAACTTAATATATAAGTCTGATTGTTAAAATAATCCTTTTTCAGTTGTTTTCGTTAAAACAAATTCCTAGGCTTAACTTTTCTTGTCATTTGTATGGTTAGTTGTAAGGGAATAAGCTTGGAAACGTCAAAACGCATACAAAAAAAAAACTGGCTTAGAGTATGATTTCAATGAGTAATGACCAATAAAGAAGAAAGAAATAACTTACAGACAACGAAACCTTTATTAGTTTTCTTTACCAAAAGAGCGTTACGATTTCTATTGCACTAATCGAAACTTTCTGTTCGTCACGCCATCTATCGGCTTGATTGAACTCTTTATCTAAGCTAGGGCCACATGCCGCTGAGATGGGATTGGGCAGATAGGTTAACATATTTGAAAGATTTTGATTTCCATACATCAACATAAATCGCTTCTCCTTCCCGGTTTCCAACTCACGAAACACCAACACCAGCAGCTTGATGTGAAGGGCTGTTGTGAAAGGGAATTCGCGTTCATGCCTTCTGCTTTAGGCCAAGAATGCGTGTGTGATATGTGAATAATGCTAAAGGTGGTGTTTGCGTGTGCTTAAAACAAAACGGGACTCGCTCTTTACGCAAAAATCGTTCATACATATTCATCCTGCCAATTTTATGCCTTCATCGTGTGGGATGAGAATGTTTTGATATTTTTATTTTCACTCAAAATGGTTAGAGAATCGGAAAAAACGAAACAATCAATAAAGAGGTTGTAGTTAAACTATGTGAAAAAAACATTAAAATATATTTAAACCCAATATTCGATATATATCATCTTTAAACTTTGGTTTGGATCGTTCATTATGAGCGCTATCGGTACATTTAGCGCCATAAAAAAAAATAAATTCGAACGAAAAACGTCACTTACGCCTTTAGTTAACCTGTTGCACTTACTTGACACCTACCTGCAATCGTTGCATTTCGTTGCATTTTATTTATTCATCCGGCTGCGTACCGGCCGAACAGTATGAATTCCAAGAGTGTTAACCTTCCCTCCCAAACCTCGGACGCTATTTACGCTCCTGTACCAACACAAATGACGCCACTTTTAGGTCAAGTTCTCGGCCGGTGGCGGTAAAACCGTGTATGTCGGTGGTGGATGTGTACGTGGAAAAGAATCGACCTTTAGCAGTTTCCCAATAGTTCCTTAGGTGTGTGTGTGCGTGCCCTGCACTGATGGTAAGGTTTGTTTTGGTTAAGTTGTACGGTGTTTTATACGTATTTTTAACATTGTCAACACCTTCAGTAGTTAGTTTAAACACCACAGAAACACACCCGAACCCCAGAGCACGCTGAGTGTTATGGGTACGCCTTGGGTAAATTCAATAAGAAAAGACCCAATTTTCTTTTGCTGGAGAAACATTACGCCGCCAAGTTTGCCTTTACACTCGACTGGTTGTCGCTTGAGAATAAAACCACCCAACGTCTTCGCCCAGCCACACACTCGCAAAAGCCCATGTACAGCAAACCCATTCAAACATTCATGTTGATGGTGTGCAGCATAGTATGCTTTGGAATGAGCTGCACCACATCAAGGGGTGTTGCGCGAAGTAAAGAAATGTGCGTGTGTGTGTGTGTGTTGGAGAGTAAGATGAAGACGTTCGGTTTGTTAGAGAGTGAGAGGGGGGGTATGGTGAAAATACGCGTGTGCGTTTGTGCACACACAGGACACAACACAACACAGCGCCCCCAGAGTATTGTGTAGAAGTAGGTAGAAGTGTGTTCCGTGCGTAAGCATGCACACACCGGCGTTACCATTCTTATGCTTGTGTGGTTCACCGCGTGTGTGTGTGTGTGAGTTTCAGCAGGATTTTGCTGTAAGCCCATTGAGAGAGTAGTCAGCACTTGTAATACACAGAGCATGTATGGGGTGTGTATAGGGTGCTTTGTTTACTAACAAATCCATTGTGCGTCTTATTTGACAGCTGAAGATGTTGGTTGGTTTGTTGATAGATGACAATTTATATTAATTGTTAAAAAATATGTATAAAATTTAACACATAAACAGCATAATTAAGCACACTTTTCCAATGTTAATCGCATGGTGTTTGCTGGTGTGTCTAGCCACCCTGCATGTATGTACACAGGACACACACGGAAACACGTGCTTCAATCGCACACCAATCCGTACGTGTGTGTGTGTGTTTATGTGTGTACTCCGGACATCAAAGTATGCGGTGCATGGGTGTTTTGCTTTTGATCGAGTTTTATACATGGGTGCGTAGAGGTAATATTGCAAAGCCTGCTAGGTTTTTGATGTGATAGTAGGAAGTTTCTATCCGCTCGGCTCACATTATTTGCTGTGTTTGTGATTGCATAAAATGTTTATGTGCACGTGTGTGTGTGTGCAAATGCTTTATGCTGCTGCCGGTGGCGCTAACAACACACTTTGCTACAGACCAAAAACAAAACAAATAAACAAACACAGCGTGACAAGTGCAAAAGACGGTTTGAACTTGAACTTGGCATTGGAAACGTGTCTTTGGAGGGAGGGGGTTGTTGGGGGCGGGAGGGTTTCTTCTTTCAACATTGTTTGGATGTGGGGATTTTTTCACTAACGAATTCCTTTGAATGAAACAATGAAACTCGTAAAAAAGTGAGCGTTATCCTTCAAGCGTTCTTCAAAAATGCAAATGAAACATGATTATGGGGATTTGCTGTGTGTTTTTTGTGTCGAATGACGTCAATTAATATGTTATGCTTTTCTAGATATATTTAAGATATTTAAGATAGCATTAAGATCAACGTTTTTTTTTTGGATACATATTTTTGTCAATTAAACTAAAATACTACTTCCAATATTTGACATCATCAATTTAGCGTAATTGATTCCGAGAGGAGTTGGATCGTTCATTTAACATCTTGTCTGAATTTGTGCCATCATTCAGACGCCCAATCGGAAGAAATTAACACAATAAATTGAACTCTATTCGTCTCCAATTGATGACCACAGCGAGCGAGATAGAACATTGCCAGAGATGAAGGACGTATTTGAAAAAAAAAACTGATGATGAGCATGGCTGAAAATGTGCTCGGCGAGGTTTTACTGCGGAGGAACTGTAACGTAATGCTGTGGAAATTATAAATTGCCCGTTTTTCCAATCGACACTGAAACCGAGATAGAAACGCCACCGTTTCGGTACGATTACTCAATCGATTTCATTATGTGTTCGGGCACGGTTTCAGATCCGCGATCAAGATTAATATGATCGGCGCTCTTCTGACGCGGATGCTGTAGCGGCGCGCCGGCCAAAGACGGAGGCAACAAGCCAATATTTCAAGACACACTTAAACGCGGGTGTCGAGCGGTTCGAAATGAACAGAAAATTGATAGTTACAGTGAAGGTTACGTCACGGGCAGACAGCGGGAAAACACGGTCGCAATGAACGCGGTTGGCATCATTTCAAGCCTGAACTTTTTCAACCTTCCGTCTCCATTACACTGGGGGCTCTGTTTAATATTCCAACTGCAAACCGATGGCGTGTGATTGTGGTTTATTTATTGCCCGTTGCGACATGCAATAGGTAGTTGTTCGCACTAGGAAGCTGTTACGAATACTTATTTTTAAGTATTACACTGTATGTAAGCAAAATATATCTCGTTAAGAAGATCTTATATCGTATCATTTCTTACACTGACTTACTTATGCCTCCTAACGACCCAAACGAGCATTCCATAGGAACTGGGGTTTTTTTTTTGTTAACCAAGTTATTTTTTTGTGAAGCTTCGTGACTTAACTGTGAATTTGGCTTGTAAACAATGGCTAAAAAAATGCCATTGTTGAGTTGTTTTATGGTTCCTTCTAGAGATGGGAGACTTTAATTCTTTTAAACGATTTAAATTCGAGTTAAAGAGTTAGAATCAAGATTTCACTCTTATGCTCTAAACTCTTGAAGATTTCAATAATTTCAAATCAGTGGTCTCAGTCTCAGTCCCATGATTTAAAACGTGAGTTAATTCGCGATTTAATTCTTTACGGCGACCTTTACCTCACTCCCTCCAAAGATTTTATTCATTCTTTTTGTTGGAAGCACAAATAAATGTTTGTTACCACAAGCATTAGCCTTAGAGAAGTGAAACAGCAGTCCTCCTCCCGTAGAAAAGTTTTCTTGCAAGAGGAAATTATTGTATTATCGCTTTTTATTACACCTTTACGAGCAAAACGGCAATGGGAAGATATATTTTACATAATCACACTAAAGGTCGGGCATTATTAGTTGTACGGTTATCAAAAGCATAAAAAAAACTACAATTCAATACATTTTTTCCGGTTGTATTTATATTTTAGTATGCATAATACGCAATTCCAACAAGGTTCAAGGTTTCACCTAGACTCATACGAATATTTTCTAAATATAAAAATTAAAAATAAATTATAATACTACAATAGAACTATGCAAATTGAACCCGAAACATGAGCTTGTTTATCGGCTGGTGCTAAAACACTGCCATAATATACAAGCAGGGTGGATAAGCCTTCTCATGTGAGGCGTTTGGCTGTGCATGTTGTTGAGATAAGCCTTGCGGCACAGTACAATCTGCTGCTGAATACGTTCGATTGTAGCTGCGTTTGAGCGGTTGAATCAACTGTAGGTAGAAACGGCACCATTCATACTCCAAACGCTCATATATCACCCTGTGGATATTAGTTTATTATTTTCTTTTCCCAAACCTTCTCCTTTTTTTGCTTCGCCTCACCCATCCATATACGTCTAATAAGTGGAGTTTGCGGATGCATTCATCTCTTTAAATAATTATCATACCCGATTGTGCGAAATTTGTTCCGGATGCTCAACAAATGGCTCGCCAGAGAGAGAGAGGGAGGGAGCAGCTTCATTCAGCAACAACAAACCTTTATGCCGTACGTGCTTTAACGCCATCCATGCAAAGTTCGCATGTTTTATGCCCCAGCCATTAGCCTGCTAAACTATTAACACCGAGCGGACAAACACCAAACGGTGCTGGTTCAGTGTGTACAGGGCGCTATTATTTCGCGAAATATGAATACACAGCTTGAGGGCGACAAGTGTGTTTTCGCCAGGACCGAGGGTGGCGTAGTGGTGGCATTTTGCTTATCTAATGAGCTTCTTTTTTTTTTGAAGAGCGAGCGAAAGAGTTTGCACACAACACACCATAAAACATCGCCATATGGGTTGGTTTTTTAACATATTTGAATTTTATTACATACGATTTTGCATGTTTTTTTAGCAGTCGATTGCAAAAACGAGGTCTTTTTGAATTTGTCGAAGCACCTAAATGCCATTGAACACGAAAATGTTGCATCAAATATGAAAATTGAGGTAGTAATGTGTGAAAATGTCATTAGTTTAAATGACTTTTCTTACGAACGTCCGTAAATGTGTTTGGAAAAATAGATCCACCCAATGCAATGGTACGCAATCGGTTGTTTTCCCGCCAATTTCCCATTCGGATTCCCCCCCTTTGGTGTGGTTGAGCGCCACCATTTTCCAGCTTTACGGCCAGGGGTTTGCTGCTACATACACCAAACAAACAAGCTGAACACTGTTACTACCATCACCACCACCACACCTTGCTCGTAGCACGAGTTTATCATCATGATTCCGACGTGATGTGATGTTAATACACCCGCAGCAAGACTGCTCGCTTTTCCCCGGTCAGGCCCGCGTGGACCAGTGGGCGAAAGTACGCAAGGTGAGGGAGCATTTTGTTTGGCGAGAGAGAAGCCCGCGGCCTGCGGACTTGAATGAAAATGTGTTGGAAAATTCCGCCGCATTTCCCCCATCAGCCGTGGTTTCAATGAAAATGAAGCGAAGCGAGGGTGAGTTTTTCGTTCATGGGGACCGGTTGGTTGTGTTGTCCTTTCACCACGGTGCCATAGCCGAGACGAGTGTGCGTGTAGACTACTATGATGCGCGTGAGTGTGTTGGAAGCTCTTCACCCGGTCAGGAATGCAGTTTGCTTGAGGAACGATACTCCACTAGTCAGCATTTTCACATTGTTTGCATACTTTAACATGTGTTTTGAAGTTCTTTTTGGAGTGTGAAAATCATAACAGAGTCGAACTGTAGACAATTTACCCTTCGTTCCGTAGTCTTAGTAAGAATTCAGTCCAATTTTATAATTTCAAACAATCTGTCAACTCGGGGGTTATAAACGCGCGGCTTGCAAGCTGTCAAAATCTGGGCTGTTGAAATTAAATGCTCTCGATTCAGATTTCATTTGCTTGCAATTAAAAATTCCCAAATCTGTCAAAAAATGTCCGCAGTCAGTCAAAATTGAATTGTAAAAGCCTGTGAGACACTACAGTAACAAATCTCTTTGAATAAAAGTTTATCCTTTTAAATACGCTTTAAATCTCGATCTGGCCAAATTCATGGAACAAACTTGAGTTTTGTTGATTGGTGTCTGTTTCTAGCCGATCAGATTATTGTCCTGGAGATGGATGGACGTTCAGGAGAGGGAACGATTTTGAGGAGTTTATATAAACAAAGTTAGGACCAGGGGGTAGGACGAGACACGTCACGCCACTAACCGCAGGGATGAATGATGAATAATTACGATCGATTGTCCTGTGGAGTCCTGGTTGGTTTGTGGAGCGCGAGAATCTGATACTCTCGAATCATCATCATCATCATCCTGCTTGCTTGTTTTGGCTTCATTCCTTACTCCGTTACCTTTTGCATGAAGCTGACCGTTATATCCAGTTTTTGTTTTGTTTTCCTCGAACTCACCGAAGTTGTTTTTGAAACAGGCTGTTGTGTGGTAAACTCGATACTATGATTGATTTGAAGGGAATTGATTCGCCGATGGGCAGATCGCATCAAATTTTCCGAATTTTCCGTTACCTGTAACGTTTCCCATTACTCTTGCCCATGTTTGTTGCCAATGCGGCAAGGGAGGATGGTTTGTTGTTGACCAAATTGAATCATGATGTTTTGATAATGAATTGCATTAGGCTGTTTGCTGGCTATTCCAACTCGATTTGATTCCTTTTTACTAATAATTTCTTAAAAAAAAGATACAAATGTACTAAAAGATTAGCAAATGGCTCATAGAAAAGACATTTTTTCACTCCCTTTAAAACATGTAACAAAAGGACCCTCAAAGTATTCGTAAATATTAAATAAATGAGCATTTTAAAATAAAGTCTCAATAAGTCTAGAATATTGTAATGTAATACATAATGATTGAATGAATTGTTGTGTGCCGTACCTAAAAATTATCAACGCAATTATTCCTTATTTATTTCTGAGGAAGGATAAGGGAAGAGAAGGTGTGTGTTGGAGTTTCCTTCTGTCTGATTTCCATTCAGCAGCGGACCTTTGACATACACCCACAGCGAACATGGCTATAGGCAGTTTTCAAACATCGCCCTGTATACAACAATCGGTACACCCTTACACACGCCTTTGCTCTCCCGTGCAGATGTTATGTAGTGTATGCTATTATTGTTCAAGCGTCGATCGCTCCCAGGGTGGTGTTGGTGGTGATACGCTGGTGGTGTAATGTGATGTTGGTGAGGGGGCTTGGTTATTTGTCGGTACAGTGTAACACCGTGTGGCTCTCCTGCTGTAGCATAAGACCATCGAACATTGACGGCGAGACGCGTACCGCCCCGTTGCTTTCACTGGCGTGTGTGTATGCGTTTGGCTTGGGCTGGTGGCATGGCCAACAAACACGCGGGGGTATACGCTTGTTTGTGTGTTGTGTGTGGCGGGGGGACACCCTGGGCAATGTGTAGGAAAAACTCGTTTTTCAAGCTTATCCACACAGCAGCAGCGCACGCCAAATTCCGCTCCATGTGTTGTGTTGGCTGGGTTTGTTTGTAAACATGTGCTTTCTTATTTATGCGCGCGTGCTGAGAAGAGATCAGCTGATTTTGCACAAAAAGCAATCATGGAATTGGGTCATCATAATGGTGGTTCGATCGGGGTACGATCGTGCATTAGCATAGCAGTTTAGTAGGAAGTTAAGGTGGAAAATTACCAACCGCAAGTAGTAGTCGAAAGCAAATCTACAAGAATGTGTGGGTGTGCCCATACTCTCACACAACCGCAATATCGACGCGACATAGTCTGCAACATAATCGTGCCTTTTTCATTAACATTGTTATGTTTCCTTCCCGGGGACGATAAATACACACGTATACATGCGCAAGGGGAATGTGCGTCGTGTGCGGGCACGGCCACATAGAACGAAGTGTGTGGACATATTCCGCAAGAACTGTGGTCCGGCAGTGTGTTTGTGCCGCTCCTTGATCAGCTGTTTTTGACATTCCTTCTTAATGGTGAACACATTTCGGACGAACCATTTTTAACGCTGAATATTCGAAATGCCGTAAGCAATCGTTGAACCGATTTTATTCATTTTTTTTCATCTCTTTTTAATATTTATTTTAGTTTTGCTTTTTTTTTTCAAAATTTGCAACATAATTGGAGTAATGAAATTTTGCTGCTTTTTGACTTGCAATGTTTTTGCCTTTCTGCTTTGGTTTAGTTGAGCAATGGTAAAAAACCATGCCTACATAAACAGAAAAAATGAACGATAAAAAAACAAAACAAAACAACAAAAGAAAGATATAAAACAGCGATATAGATGTATAACTAAATTAAATACACCAAAAATATGCCATTCGATACTCATTGCAATGTTTTGCTTGTTTTTTCTTTCTCTTTTTCTCTATTTCTTCGAACATCATCATGATCATCATCGTCATCAACATGTTCCATCTAACGATCGTTCATCATCACCCGGCAACAACTTAAAAAATACACAAAATCAACGCTTATCGCATCGCGACACCTTCAACACTGTGTGTTTATGGCATGGAAAAATATCCTGAAAACTCCACCGGCACTGGAACTGGAATGTAATCAAAACATTGGCAAAATTGGAACTGCTTGTTGCGCCGCTATGTCCTGTTCGGCTGCGTTATTGTATCGGGCATTGGATTTAATTAAAATCGTTTCTACATAATTCGGTGTTTGGAATCTGGTGGAACCCGACGTGGATAAACACACACAAACACACAAATATCGGCTCAAACGCTCAATCCACAAACATCCTCATCACGGGTCCAAACATATCTGTGTACCAACCGCCAACAAAACCGTACTGTTGTGTTGTATTGGCCAATAATGTGTCTGTGGATTGCGTGGGATGCGTTTACGTTTTATGCTTTCGCGTGATTTCTTCTCCCATCATCATCGACCCTCCCGTTCGTTCCTTCCTATACCTGTGTACGTGGACCTGGCATGTGGACTAAAACAAATAGATGCCATACTTGCAGCTACCGGACGGGGCTAGCATTTTGCTGAAGGACGGCAAGGGTGCGATCTCGCACGCCGGCGGTAAAAGCGTCCGACGTATGATCCTCGTAAACGATTCATCCACCCTGCCACAAGGAACACAACGGTAAGTTTGCTGCACCGTTGCACCGAACTAATCGGATGGTTTGTTAATTTTTAATTGTTCGATCTCTGATTGCAGGATAATTGCTACCAGCGGTACAGCATCAGCCGTCTCTGCGGGCCATGCGAAGAAACATGAAGTTATACGTGAGCATATTTGATCCTTTTTTTTAAAGCGTGCATGCAATGTAGTTTTTTCATTAGTATTGTATGATATTTTGATACTTGAAGTGGTCAAATTCACAAACATTCACATCCGTTACTGTGAAGTTTTTGCAATTCAGTAGTAGTTTCCATCAATAATTTACATTAAGCGTCAGCAGAGTTGCCAATAACCATTAATCACTGAAGGGCAATTCCCAGTAGTATGAACATTCGGAATTTGTGAAATTAAATGTTAAATCAACGAATTCAAAAACTGGCAATTGATTAAAACAATTCGATACTACCACTGCAGCAAATGGGCAGATTGACTCAAAGACGAAGACCATCCTCACGACGAGTGGTGCCGGTGCATTCATGTCCCCGATCGGACCGATTCAGCTGACGGCGGAGGAATGCAACGATATACTGATGAAGAGGGCGGCCGCCGCAGTTGCTGCCAACAATCAGCACGCCATCACCAACAACAACGATGGCCAGCATACCTGTACGTGGTTTTATTTTGTGTTCTTGTAATGTTAGTCATTGTGCGCTCAGGGCATACGTTCAGAGCAAATTAATGAATTGTAATCTTTCATTAATAGTAAAACGGTCGCACCGTTCTTCATGAGCGACAAAGAACTCATCCATTGATGAACTAATTGAATCATGTGTCTATATTGCAGCGATTTCAGTCCAAGTGCAAAAGGTGATTCAAGGGCTGGAGGAGGGTGATGATTCACAGGCCACCACCTCGAACCACCAGATGAAGATCGAACCGACACTAAGCATTTCTCCTAAGCTGGAAGCAGTCGAAATGGATTACGTGAGTATCTGTGCAAGCAAGTGCAGGGGTAATGGAGTCTGATTGGTGATCTTTCTTTGTCGAATAGAATGAATACGTTCAGCAGGAAGCGACTACACCGACACCGAATGTGGTCCCGAAGGAGCGTCCGTACTCCTGCGACCAGTGTGGCAAATCTTTCCTACTGAAGCACCATCTAACGACCCATGCACGGGTTCACACTGGTGAGTGGACTTTGCTAACTCCATCACACTTTGTTCCGTTTATTCAATCTACCGTTTCTATTCTGCTGTGTAGGTGAGCGTCCTCACGTGTGTGTCCACTGCGGCAAAGACTTTGCCCACAAGCACTGTCTCAACACACATCTTTTGTTGCACTCGACCGAACGTCCGTACCAGTGTCAGGAGTGCAAGAAGAGTTTTACCCTGAAGCATCACCTGTTGACACACTCAAGGGTACACTCGCGCGAACGACCCTTCGTCTGCGACCAGTGTGGTCGATCGTTCCCGCTGAAGCGCCATCTGGTGACGCACAGCAAGTTCCACGCCGGCGAACGTCCGTACGTGTGTGCGGACTGTGGTGAAAGTTTTGCCCAGGACGAACATCTGGTAATGCACTCAAGATTCCACGGTTCGGTTAACCCGTTCCATTGTCGCGACTGTGGTGCAACCTTCCCGCGCAAGTTCCAGCTGGTAAATCATGGCAAGATACACGGACGCGTACCACATTCGTGCACGCTTTGCGGCAAAGAGTTCTTACAGAAGCGTACTCTTGCTGCACACATGAGGTGAGACGGTGGTTTCCTAGCCTTCGAAGACACTAGCGAAGCGGTGCAGGTCGCAAATGGAGAAATAAATTAATGTCCAAATTTCTTCCTTTCAGAATCCATACCGGCGATCAGCCATTCCCGTGCATTGCATGCGGCGAAGGGTTCCGCACCAAATCGGAGCTGAATGCACACAACCGTCACACGCACAGTGGTGTTAATCCGAACTCGTCCAACACCACCATCATTACGACCAACTCCGTTGTCACGTCGAACGCGCAACAGCAACAGGCCCAGGCACAAAGTCAACAGCAGCAGCAGCAACAGCATCAGCAGCAGCACATCGATGTGAAACAGATCCAGCACTATCAAGGCCAACAGCAGCAGGTGCAGGATGTTGCAAACGGAAACATCATCACGACGATCGCTGCCACCGGCCAAGGATCGCCTGAAACATCGCCAAAGCCTCAGTACGCTTGCCGTGAGTGTGGCAGTGCGTTCAATAGTCGGGAAGCGTTGGCACTCCATCTCCGTCTGCATACCGGTGACAAGAGTCTCATGACCGATCTGTGTGCGCTAACGGCAGCGATACCGGGTCATCTGTTCCCGGCCGTCAATCAAGGTAGGTCAACAGCGTGTTCGAAGGGTGGATTGAGCTTTTGTTAGGATATTTTATCAAACATGATATTTACCTTGCGAATGAACTATTCCTTTAAAATACGTTCATACTAACAAATTTCTCAGTTATGGTTTCCAACAAAAAGGAAGAAATGGCGAATTAATCATTTGTAACCGTACTTTTACTAAGTCATATAACAATACACAAAACTCATATGAATGAAAGAAAAAAATACTTACACACACACACACACACACACTTTCACCTTCATGATTCCGGGCAGGTGTCAATGGTTGTTTAATATTTTGTTCCTTCGGTGTTTCTTCACTTGTACATATTTTATTTTGTTTTTATGTTTTTTCTTCTCTTTTTCATGTTCTTCTACCACCACCACCACTACTACTACCACTACCACCACAACTACTACTACTACTACTACCACTACTAATGTTGTTTTTTCCCCTGTTCACTATTTTTAATTACCTTTCATCATTATTTTTGTTTTTGCTTGGTGTGCATTTTGTTTGAATTTTCATCAATTAACTATCTTAATACGCTTTTAACAATCTACGTTTTGTTCTGATTAAATTTCATGCTTTATTGCGATTGGTTAATTGAAATTCTTTCGTCGCCTTTGGGATTAATGCATTTTTTGCAACCTTTGTTTTAAAATCGCCTCTGCTATCATCATTTCGTACACGTTTGTTACTATTGTGGCGATAAGAATTGAAAGTTGAATACCCGATGGTTGGCAACGCGGTGAACGGTGACACGATCATGGCGACAAATCCCGTAATACAGAACTCTTCCTTTCCAGTACAAATAATCACTTCCTCGGGGCAGGTTGTGCAGCAGCTTCAACCGCAAAGCCCTCCCCAACAGCAACAGCAGCAGCATCAGCAACAGCTACAACAGGCGCAGGTAGTTCAGCAACATCAAACACAAACCGTCGTACAGCAGCAACAACAGACCCAACAGCAACAGATTCAGCACCAGCAACAGCAGCAGCAGCAGCAACAACAGCAGCAGCAGCAGCAGCAACAACAACACCAGCAACAGCAACAGACAGTTGTCGTGGCACAGACCAAACCCAAATCACACTACTGCACCCATTGTGGCAAAGGATTTGCGGCCAAGCACGGTCTGCTGTTGCACAATCGTCGCCACCCGAACGGTGGTTGCACCGTTCGAACGCACGTCTGCGAGTGCGGTAAGGCTTTCTTCCAAAAGAACCATCTGATGCTGCATCAGCGTCAGCATCTGGAACAGAACCAACGTACGGGCGGTGGAGCGGGTGGAGCGGGTGGTGCTGGAACAGGTGGCCAGGCTGGTCAGCAACAGCAGCAACAAGCATCCTCCGGTCAACAGCAACTGGTGGTGGTAAGTTCTGCCCACGCGAGACACGTATTAGGAAAGAATTGTTTTATTAATTTGCCGAATTCTCTCCCGAATCTTTTGCAGATTCAGGCAACCAACCAGGAATCGTTGGTACAGCAACAGCAACAACAGCAACAGGCGGCTGCTGCCGCAGCACAGCAACAGCAACAGGCGGCCGCTGCGGCGGCCCAGCAACAGCATCAGCTGCAACAGCAGCAAGCTCAACAGCAGGCGGTGGCAGTTCAGCAGCAACAACAGCAAGCTCAACAGCAGAACCAGAACAATCAGCATGCGATGCGCAATCTGGTTATTGCGAACCAGCCCGTGCAGGTATCTTATGTAAAGTTACATTGATGCTTCCCCTACACGAGTGTGTTGATGTGGAACTTTTGGATGTAAAAACAGAGAAATAGAGAAAATGCGTATATCGAGCTCTATAGTAGATAGTGCATGGACCCATAATCGGTATGGGAAATGTACAGGCTTCCACATAATTCGTAGCTTTGGGATGTTATCCATTTTTTCTTGGACAAGGAAGATTACAAATGAGCTCACTATCACTTTCGAAACGTTGATTGCCCTTTGGAGCCAATAAAATTACCAATTCAAGTATTGTTGTTTGTCTAGTTCTGCTTGTGGAAGTGCTTTGATCTGGATCTGCCTGGACATTCTACAACATTTTTACCTTAATATTGTGCCTGCCTTTGTGTGCATGACTGTGTGTCATCATCGTATTCATCGATACAAAATGGAGGAATGTGTTGATACTAATCCAAATATTGTTTCCATCTTGCTCCTGTCTTCCGATTTCGGCTAGGTACAGGTCTTGGAGGGTAACACAACTCAAGTAATCAAGTACGAGATCATCCACGATACGTCACGCCAGTCAAACGTTGAGTGAGAAGAGGCGATGCTCCGTATAACCAAACCGGATGGTACGGAGGAAATGAAGAAGGTATTCATACTGAAGAACGAGATGGGATGAAATTTGCTTCACAGTGGTGGCCCTGCTACTAGTGCCGCTGCTGTCGCTACCGCTAATGCCGGTGTTGTCGTTGCCGCACCCCATTCCTCTTCCAACGTTTCCTCCAGTGCCGCTGCGCCCGTCGCCGTACCGTCGTCGACAGCCAGTGGCGAGATGGGGAAATCTCATCAACACCATCATCACCATCTGGTGGAGGGAACGGTAGAAGGCAGCGGTGGAGGAACAGGAGCAAGAGGACGGGCAGGTGAGGGTCACTATATGGTGGCGCAGCATCACACAGCAGCGGTGGTAGTACCGGGGGTCATTGAGGAGACAAATGAAGACGATAAGAGTAGCATCATCATTAACCATCAGCATCAGCAACAGCACCACCATTCATCCCAGCAACAACAGCATCAACAGCAGCACCATCTTCACTACCAAGCGCAACAACATCAGCGCCAGCAAGAGGTGGTGGTATCGGTTGGTCAGGCGGCGGCAAGCTTGATTTCACCAAGTGATCATCATAACTATGCTGCTACCGTTACCGATACGCGTCTCGTTTCGACCAGCACCAGCGCCACCTATCATACGTACCATCATCAACATCATCATCATCAGCAGCAGCAGCAGCAGCACCATCATCACACATCCGTCGTAACCCTTCAGTCTGGCGCAGCAACGGCAGGTGCGGGTGGTGTTGTAGCTGATGTTAGCGGTGGAACAACCGGTCAAGATCAACATCTCCAGGACGTTGTCGTTTCGACGGCTGGTATCGTTAAGCATGAGAAATTCTAAGAAAAGTAAATCCTCGATCCACGATCGAACAGGTATGCAACTTTGCATACGGCACTAATGTAGGTAATGTGAAAATAGTTTTTTTTTCGCTGTAGATTATTTTATGAATTTCAATCCTCCTTAAGAGAGATGCATCGTACAGACGAACTTGCATTGTCTCAGGACGTAAGCACCATGGTGTCATCTCTGTTGTGTCTCCTCGGTTACACTGCAAAGGCTCTTGTTCTTTAGACGTCGAATTTATACAAATATTCTATTTTTATTGCTATCTTTTGAGCTTTTATGCATAACTAAAACTTTTTCCTAATTGTAAATTGATCCAGTGCTTAACAGAACAGAACAAGAAAAGAAAACCCGCCCAAAAGGATGTTAATCTTTCTTTCAACAATTAATATTTGAACCCCACTAAGCAATGTCGTTTACTTCGACCATTATTATTGATTTTTTCCCCTATTATCTTATCGTTCCCTTTCTTATTTTGTTTGCGATTTTTCCGAATAATAATCTATTCCCACCAAACAACGGTTTGATACGGTCAGTAAGCATCGTGCTAACGAAAAAACTATAATCTGCGAAGAATTGTATGTTATATTACATATACATAAGCACTGCTGCGTCATCGCAATCCTAACCAATGTATAACGAATGTCAGAGAAAAGGGAAGCAAAATGATTCAACAGACTTCAACAGGAAGCGAAATTATTGTTTATTAGCGTGAATTTTAGGAAGATTTCTGTATCAAACCGGATTAAACTTGGATAAATCATGAGCGTGCTGCACTATCGGTCGATAGCTTACGGCTTCGGCTGTTGTTTGAACAGTTTTTGATTTGTATAATACTTGATCAACAATTTATTCACTTTTTTGCGCCATATATAGGATATCCTATATACACATTACACGTCCGTATTTGTACAGTGAAGAGATTAAATCGTGAAGATTTATCCGTAAGACGAATGGTGGTAATTACTGTTTATTGGGGGTAGACATGTAAAATAGGCAAACAGTTGTAAAAAGAATTAAATGAAAGGTAATAAGTAATCTTCTGTGTCGACTGCTTAACATCATCAACAGCGTAATTAGACGTATAATTTGGCACATAGTCTTGAAAAGAGACCGTGTACTTGTTTTAGAAAGCCAGAATCGAAGGTGCACGTTAATGCATGGATTAAAAGTAACAAAAAAAGCAACCGAAAACACGCTCGTGTCCATGGGGTGGAGCGTAATTTAGTAAACAATTGTGGTGTATGTGTGTGCGCATTAAATTTCAAAAACCATGCCATAGTTTTTCTACTGAAGCTGAAGTTTGTACATAAGAAAACGAATTCAATAAGCCTTCTACAGTCTGCTGCACCAAGGAGAGAAGGTTAATATTTTGCAAAAAAATAGATGATAGCTTCCCACGCCACATGCTACTGCATTCAATGTTCACACGCATTGAGTGTTATTAATGAAAAATCATATAAAAAAAACACACACTCCCCACAAACCTCCGGAGATCACCATATCCTGTATTAGATCGTGGCCATAGCAAAAGAGGAATGTTTAGTAGAGCAAAACAGCATCGTATCGTGGGTATATGTGGTGTAAGTAAAATGCTTGATTTCGGTTTACGTTCCCGATCCTATTTAGTAAGGCAGTTACTGTTTTAAACGGGAAACAATAAAGGATTAAAACGAGGATCACTAACCTTGTACGTACAAGAGCAGGATTGAAGAGATGCATCGATACGTTACTGACAGTGTACGGTAACGGGAATCAGATACTTTATAGTGTGTGTGTGTGTGTTAATTCCTAATCGTTTGAATCCTGAATTACTATTATTTTAACTTTGCAATTACGTTTTTGTACAACAACTTTACCTCGTGAGGAATATGAAGTTGTCCAATGAAATACGACGTACACATATTGATATGCAGTTAAATATTAATATTAGCCATACGTACCTTTTGATGATTTAGCATTTGAGTTTGAAGCAAAAGCGTTAAGAACGAGAACTTGTCACATTGAAAGTGTAAACAAACGGTCTACAGGAAAGGAGGAACACGAAACAAAGAATTCGCATTGTAGATTATTTGAATTGGTACTACTTTTCGTTAGTTTAGTTAAAAGGAATTCACATATTTTATATTATAGATGAGCTTTTTTGCGTAGTTTAGTTAGTTAGAGAACGTTAGTCACAAAAAAGACCCGCCCCAAAACATTCATTTCGTTTGTTTTTGTTTTTTTTAGTGGGCTGTTGCAACAACTTTTAACACTGTCTCTCCTAGTGTAGGAACTAAGATTTCTATATTGCGCGCACGCTTCGAAATGGGCACAAACAATACGAATGGTTATGGCAATTGTAAATGTTACAAATAACGAGATATGGGAATGCAACCAACAAACAAACAAACAAAGGCAACCGGCGGGAGTGTGTGTAATTGTATATGAAATGATAATAAGAACGACCGTGTACTAAAACTGCATAAAGTTGTAAATCGATGGGCTTCTAAAGCCGTTTAGGATTAAGAGGCACATATTAGCACCGTAAGAGGGAACGCAACGGACGTGTGTGTTTAAGTAATAGATGGTAAAGCATAACTGGTCAAATTAAAGCGGTTAAAGCGGTGTGCAACCAATAGTAATGTTGAATAATGAGGTCGAAGGGATAGCACCCCCCAGTACTACTGCACGTGTGTCCCGATCGTGAAGCAAGATAGCCGGTGGAAGCGTTGAGTGTGGAGCGCGGTATGTAATTTTTTGACAGCGAATAAGCACATAACCACACACAATAAAGGCACTCCTAAATGAAAAGCAGTAGTTGTGATGTTTACGCTTTGTTTTTCTTTAACGGCAGTGTTGGTATGAGCTTTTTTCGTTGAAATCGAGGTCATTAATCATCGTTATGCAGGAAAATTTACACATGCGTGAGATAAGTAGAGGGAAAAGAGTTTACAATGCAGTTGAAGAAATACAAAGTCGACAAGGATCATTTTACTACGAAGGACAAAATGATGCAATGGAAAGTTCGGTACGATGTTGTATAAACTAATTCATGTGAAAAATAAACGACACACTCACACACGGTGGATAAATAAATGAAATATTTTAACTATAAATATCTAACTTTTCTCTTGCTTAAGTTTGTTTCGTCTACAGTTTTGTTTGATGTAGATTTTCGATGGATTTTCGGCTTCATCGTCTCCGATACCTGGAAAACATCCAGGACAGGTAATTTGTAGGACTGATCATGGCTAGAGACTGTCTAGCATTGGTTTCCAGGTTCTGGTTTAAACATAAAGGAGTGATCGATAGTGCATGATCGATGAATTTAGATCGTTGCAATTTCTTTCCTCTACATCCAAATCACGAAAATGCCCTCTCTTTTATTCATCAGCCTGAAAGTGATATGACTGTGACCATTGTAGCATCAAAAGAGTTGAAGTATTAAGTATAATATATATGAAATATTGTACAAATGTTCGATACTCGAACATCTTTATCAATTTTTTCAGTATTTATAGGAAGTCTTGTAGACATATTGTCAAATGCTCAAAACACGCGCACCACACTGTAAAGTACACTGCCAACAAAAGTGACTGCGGAGAAAAAGAAGAAAAAAACACGCTTTCAAGTGAGACAACAACAATAACAATACCTATGTGCTCTCGTTCTCACATTCCTACCGATTACCTTACCGCCTTCACTATCTCATACGCGCGCGTTATTAAACGTTTGATCTAATCGAATTTTTATCGGAAAGATGAAATGTTATCGGTAAAACAGGGGACAAATGTTGTTTTGCTAACACACGGTCTGGAACAAAGTGGTGAACCATTCGCGATTATTCATTTGTTTATGTTTGTGCGAAGCATCCAGCGATGGTACTGTATTGAATGTGACACGCACACCATTACATTACGTGTACGCAGTGTGATTTTTCGCATCGCACGTACAGCAGTGCGTTTGGTGTTCGGGAAGGTAATCGATGATTGTGTACGTGTGATTTCGCTCTCGTTTGCATCTTTTTCATTCGCACACATGCTCGTGTGATGCGTGAATACATGCAGAGTGCAGAGAGAAACATACACAGAGAGTGAGAAAGAGAGAGAGAGCGTGCACAGAACGGTTCCAAAACAGTGATAGTTTCTCGCTGGGACACCGAAAACCAAACACGCAATTTGGTTTTGTCCGAAGAAATCCATTCTCTGGGGGAAATACGACGGGTTCTAAAGCGCGTTACTGGTGCAAAGATTGTGCGAACGGGACTGTTCATCGTGGGTTAATCGCAAAGCAACCACAGAACAATAGCTGCTGTTGCTGGCCGCTGCTTGAAACGTGAAGAGCAAGTCGCAAACATTCTAATCAAAGTAACCTGTGCAAGGGAGGGGGAGCCAAGCGTTGTGCGCTGTGTGTAATCGATGGTGATCGACAGCGAAAAACCTTATCCGAAAGTGGCCGAAAAGACAAACACAACCGAGAGTCAGACAGTCGGTCGCCAGCTGAAAGGAAGGGCAGTTTGTGGGTAGTGTGTGCAAGGGAGTTAAAGGGGTCCGATTCTTTCCGTTTTTTTTTGGGGCAAGGTTTGTGGGGCAATAGTGAAGCGAAAGTGACGAGCGCTGGCCAAACAGAAAGTGCAATTTTCCTTCCGTGACAACGTGTGACAAGTGGTTTCCGAGTGTGTCGGTGCCGTGTGTGTGTGTGTTAGTGTGTGAAATTGCTGGGAAAACCTTCCTCCCCATCGAATCATCCAACCTGCGAGGAGCTGGCAGGGAAAACCCCAACTCGTTTCAAGCTGGTCGCAGATGTTGTTGGGAGAGAATGTTCCTGGCCCTTCGGTGCTGTACCGTACCGCACGAACCATATCCTTCGTTGTGGTTGAAGAATTGGAATATGTTTTAGGATGAGAAAGTAAGTGTATAAGAAAGATAACATAGCTGTGGAAATTCGATTTCAAAAGCGTCTGTTGAGGGTAACTTCTTTCACAAGTAACGAAATGAAAATTGTTATCGAGTAATTCGCATGTTGTTTTGACATTTGAGCCCTCAGATTCGTATCCCAGTAGGCGAGGCGATTGAATTCTTTGGATTCCCGTTTATAGATAGATGTTATAAGCATATTACTAGCTTTCCCAACATTTATTATTAAACTCCCAACGTCTATAAGATAGTATTTTTACTATATTGCATACAACCAGGCGCTCTAACGAACGCCATGAGTGCACGTCTTCAGAGGCGGAGAGATGTTACAATGCGGGGGTTTCCTGTTGATTCCTGTGTTGGTAGAGATGGCCTACTTGGTGGCCCCGCTTACAAGGGTTTCATCGATAAAAAATTCGTACATCGTTCAAGTGAGAAGTCGATCAATAGTACGGACATCCACTATTACTAGTGGGGACCCCTACTATCTTTACGCTTAGCGTCTTCCCTTAACTTAGCTCTCCACTTAACGTACCCCCTTTACGCGATTATCCTATTTTGTTAAAGAATTTGCGGTTTGCGGTTTGAACACAGCAGGACTGGTTCAAAATCCCATCCGGACCAATCTCCCCTATGCCGAATTACGAATAAATAACGTCAACGTAAGCCAGAAATTACAGGGTTAGATCTCTTGAGATTGTTGTGCCGATAAAGGAATGAGTCCAGGACCCAGGATTTAAGAAGTTTAAAAGGCAATTTCTGTCGAGCATATCGACAGATCCGATCCACCATCTAGATCTCTGACATTTCCACGAAACGTTTCACGATCGTTTCATTCAGCAGTAGATCTTCCTAGCTGAACTCCAACACCAATCTACTCCAAGTTCCGTTTTTTTTCTTCTTTTCTCTTTCCCCGCTAATTAACCGTGTAGTCGTGGCGCTTGCTGTATTTTTACGCGTTACATAATACATAAACGTGGCCGGTTCTGCAATGCTCAAATAGAATCGCGTTGTTTACGTTTCAGCATCATACCTTGCCGCACATTGCATCGCCACCTCCCACCAGCAAAGATCCGGCCGGTGATCGTATTCAACGCAAGTACACCCTGTTCCGCGAGCGCCTTTTGTGAGTGCGCGTGGTGGTTGAAGAAGTGGTGCGTATGAGCGATAGAAGCCAAAGCAGAGGAAAAAGAAAACGATCGTTTATCGAAGCGTTGATTTGATTACAATTCGATTGAGCGGTGGAAGGGCGTTAGCGGAAAGCTGGGACATTGTAATCTTTAGTGGCAAAGTGTTCTGGTTGAAGGTTGATACAAGCAGAATTGTTAGCCGCGTCAAAGCGAGTGGTCAAGGTGGGTTCATGTTCCATCAAGACAACAATCAACACAGGAATCTTCAGTATTCGGGTAAGTCAAGATCTGTCAAGAAGGATATCGGAAGAAGGAAGGATCGGATCTGTCCCCTATCATCGCCAACATGGAAACATTATAATTATATCAATAAATAGATCTGTCGTCTGTTAAAACTCTCGCTTTATAATTGGAATGTCTACTTTCATCCAAATGGCTCCCCGGTCATTGTCGACCTTCAATCCAATGCGAAACGATTGGTTGGTTTTAACGCTGGGAAAACAATGTTCGACCCCTGAAGTAGCTTTTTCGCGATGCAATGAAATGAATATTTATGCTGAAACATTCCTGCAACCAAGCGTTCTCTACCATTGGGGTCTCCCGGCAGGACGGTGTTTCGGTTAAATTATGTTTCGTCCGTTTCAAAACAAAGCCAAACACGACCAGCTGTGAGTTTTGGCTTTTTTTTAGGCTTCTGCTCTCTGCGTTATGCTGTAGGAGTTGTAACTCGGCGTGGGTTTTCAGCATGAGCATTGTGCGCTGAAATTTTCCAGGAAAAGTAATAATTTAAGTGTGGCGTTGTTTCGAGACCCTCAAGAGGCATTAGTGTTCGCGAACGGTTAATACCGGCACTTTAAAGTGGTTTATTGGTTGGAGGTGGTATTTCAGCCAGATTGTGGAAGTACACAATCAAGTGTTTAGATGTTTGTACTTTCCGAAGATGATTCCAATAAGAATTGTAATGAAAGCAGCTGTACATCTAGAAAGCAACTTAAATATTTCTTAATTGGAGTGGATATATCAATTGCCTAAAGTTATGCAATCTGCATGACAAACTTGTTCTATTGAACCGTTTGTAACGTTTCGATATTATGGATAATTATTTTAAACATAATCCTTGTTGACATCCTTATCACTACAGCTACCTTTATTCTTTGGATTAGAGTTGCAATAGGATAGTATTCATCAATTTCGATTAGGTTTTTTTTTGTACACTTCCTGCCATTAATTTTTGTCGAAATTTCGAACTGTATTCGATTACTGTCCCAACCTCCGGCTGATCCTTAACTCCTGGGGCAGTTGCTATAAATCAAAGAAATTGGCACCTTCAATGTGCAGCTCACGATCGGGACAAAGTATTGTGGAAACGTGCAGTAACTGCAGTGCAAAACAACAGGCCGTGGAAATACAATCGGAATCACGCTGTGGGATGCCGAGAGGAAAACAGCAACAGCAAATGATGGAAAAATCAATATCCATCCCTCTCGGGGGGAGTGTGGCCTGGTATGCCATCGATTTCCTGGATAGCCCGGGCAATGGTTGCCGTCCGCGGCGACCTACCGTTCGGTCACGTTTAATCGTCAATCGCGTGTCATGCCCTGTCCTACCCGTCCTGGCTGGTTCACTTCTCGTGCCAGGGGTTGTTCGCTTGTAAGCGTTCAAGTTCAGCAAGTTTTGTTGTTTTGTGCGGTGAAGCTTTGTGGGTGGAAAACTCCCGAAGGATAGGATCGGAGCTATTCGTCCGTGGTGAAGGGTCTAATGTGTCATGTTGAATTATAAATGGCAAAATTACGGGCTGGGCTGGTCTGATTGCTGTTGGCCGATAACGTTGACATTGACGTTTATGGAATGTCCGTATTTGGGAAGATTTAATCAAGCACTGATTGTTTCTGCTGACGTGCTGCGCATTGTTCATGGTACTGACGAAGCTTTACTACTACTCCTTGCAGCTTAAATCTGGTGGTTGAGCTATGACAACGCCTAAATGTAGGCAATCCAAAAAAAAAAAACGCGAATTGTGAATAACATCGTATCGTCTGCCATTCGCATCACATTGAAGATACTCACCCACCGCAACTGGTTCTTGATACCCGGATCTAACAACTTGCCTACGTATTGCCATTAGCACGGTATAAAACCTCAGCAATAATGCGTGTTCCAACATGCAATCGTAATTTCCCTCGTCACTAATGCCTGTGCGTTAATGTTTTTGTTTGTAAACATTTTCCAAATTCTTCGGGAAAACACCCCGTAAACTCTCCACTTTCCAGCTCTCTCTCTCTCTCTCTCTTGCCCTTTGATTGCACAGGAATGGGTTTGTATTTTCCAATTCCTGGAAAATCTCTCTTCGCTCATCGGAACGGTGGGGTTGTGAAGGAAAAGGTGTTACATATTGGTGGCCACGATATGCAAATAGGTTGTGCCTGCAAATTACACTGTTTGCGTTGTGATTTTCAATGGCAAGTGGCAACGTTTGCTTAGGACGGGAATCCTTAGACCTATAATTTTCATACATTCCTTCTGGCAAGCCGTGGAAGACGAATTGATTTGTAACTGGTGCTATCAGTTGGTTGTCAGTGGAGAATCTTTTTAATATGCTGCCACTGTTAGCTCTCCTGCGAGAGCTTTTACTATTGCGCTGTAATGAATTTGCATAAACGTTAAAGAATGAATATGCTACGTAGTAATGTTACATCCCTTTGATTGTAATTCTTCTCGAACAATGACGATGCGAATTTTAAGAAGATGAATAATAATTTAATCGTTTCTTTAACTAACATTTGTGTAGTGTAGGAGATGTAGAGTGTTTTAATGCTAAAGTGTATTAACAATGGGAAAACAAACTAAAACAGCACACGGGAAAGTCCTTGCGCTCATTTTTCTGGATGCAGTTTTCCACGCTCACCAATACCAAAGACGTAAAACAGAAACACAGAAAAAAAAGAAAGCAAATCCAACCAAATCACGGAGAGTGCTCTGCCCTTCTGTTCCTGGTGGCCTCAAAAAACCAAAACACTGGATCTAGCCGTGCTGGAGCGCCAATTGTGGGGGGGGGGGGGGGGGGGGGGGGAGGAAAAAACTGTGTGAATGTCAACTCCATACATTGACCGGACCTGATTTTGGCTCGACCCGCAACCGTTTGACGGTGTTGGCAAATTCGGGATTTTCCCCAAAAGAGCACACGAGAGAATTGTGGAAAATGCTGAAGCTGCGCAGTGTGTTTGTTATTATTATTGTTGCCGTCTCGCTTCAATCGATTTTTCTCTGCCCCTTTTGAAAAACCTCGGCGAGAAAGCGTAGCGAGGGAGCGCTAGCGCCGTCGCCGTCTGGTGGCCGGTGAACGAAGCTCTCTGGTGGTGAATAGTAGTGGTGATGTGCTGCTTATTGCTCTTTGCTAGTGTGCGTGTGGGATTTGGTTTTTTGAATGGGTTGCATAGCAGGTTGCTGCTGCTGCCAGCTGTTTTGTGTTGTCAAACTTTGGCCATTTTCTCCCGGTGGGTGGGGTGGCACGGGTTGGAAAAACGCGTTCGGTGTGGTGTGATGTTACTCTCCATCCTGCTTGTTCTCTCGCCAAAATATTTTTACTCGAACGCGCGCGCAATTGCGTCGAGAAAACTGAATTTCCGTACGCTTAGAACGGTCGTCACTTTGTTTTGAGTGTGGTGGGACACCACTATTTAAATATACACGATTTTCTATATGGTTGCTGGAAAGCCAAGCCACTATTTGCAAGGGTAATTTCAAACCCAAGTTGCGCGATGTAATGGTTGAGTTGCATACATCCAGGAGTTTGGAGGTGTATGCAAGATGCAGCTTTAAAGACTAGATCTAAACATAAAAATATAAGGGAGATGGTGTATCAAATTTTCTTATATAAAATAAAATCATTCCGCCTTCGTGAACTGTAACGTCACAGTCTGTTACTACTACAGCTTCTGCTAATGGCACCCAGGCCCCATACATCTGAGAAACCGGGGAAAAAAAGAGAAGACAAACAAACAACGCAGATGCATTCTGCCGCAGTTACATTACGCAATGCACCGATGCCCCAGCCTTCCTTACCGCCTTCCTGCCTGTCCATTGTGTTGCGGCACTTGTATCTGCTGCCGTTCTGATGCAGTTACTGAGGTGCAATTGCCCACCAGCGGTATTGTTACTGCTGTTTGTTACAGCCACCTACTGTCGTGCTGTACCCCAACATCCTCCCGGTTCATCTCCAGGCGAAGGATCGGGACTCTGCCAATGACACTGAAGTGCATCGATTAGTCGTTTGGCAGCGGGTGGTGTGCTGGGCCGATTAGCCTGAAGGTGGGTCGTGCAGGCAGGCTGATATTATGCATTCAAGATGGACTGCTCGTGTCAGGCACGGAGAGGCTGATCGACTAATCAGCGGGCCCCAGACTGTTGTGTGTGCGTTAGAGGCAAATCGAAGTCGACAATGGGAACGGCGCACACAAATCTCAATCTCGCTCGGAACGGGCACGCGCCCACCTACTGTAGGCCATTTATTACGTGCGAATGTGTCGTGAGAATGAATGATGAGTGCGCGCGGGTGCCGCTGTTGTGGTGGGTTTTGCATTTAATCGATGATTTAATCGATAGTTTTACCGTTCGTTGTAGAACGATTGTACGCATGGAAGGAAAAATGATTGTTCATTTTGCATTTTTATGCCCGCGTGTTGATTTATATGTACAAACGCATTGCAATGTGTTTGCGGTTCGATGCGTTTGATGAAGGTGAAATAAAAATCTTCAGGCAAGGTGCAATCAACAGTTGTTAAAATGCAACCGAATTAATGCGCTGGAACAAGCTTAACCTTAATGCACCGCGGTTTAACGCTGATGCATCGGGAAAAGGGCAAGGTAAAGGTATTTAAGCAAACAAGGATGAATTTTATCTGTTTCCTCCCTTAAAATTCCATATGAATGAATGTAGCTTTTTGTAAGGGTTTCTCACTGCTGAAGGTAAATTTGGTTTGAATAAACACAACCAGATTTATTGATTGCCTCATGATCACAATTCAACTATCGAAATGCTTACGGAGTTTTACGAGACACTTTATTGTTGCGCTACATTTCGACAATGAACCATTTAACAACATTATTAGATGACTTTTGCTTGGCATCATAGCTGCTTGCATGTTGTGAGCAATAACTAACATCGTTTCGTGCCACCGGATTAACGCCATCAATCTTTGTGTCGAATAAACTGGAAGGTGCTCGCAATTTTCTTCTCCACGTTCGCAATGGTGCGTTGAATAAAAAATGCATATTTATGACTTTTCATGCTGCATTTGCTGATATTTTTATTACATGCAGCAAATGGTGATGTTTTTTTTCTGGAACTTTATTACGTATTTTAGCGTTCTTTAAATGTATGTACACATAAATGCATAAAAACCGCTTAAAAAGTGCTGGTACGCTAAGAGCGTTGAGGGAAATTTAGGTTCGTGGACAATTTTCTTCATTATCTGATTGGTAGTATTGTGCAGCAAAATTTTACATGACTAGTAGTTCATAACAAATATCCTTAACCACCAAATAGCTCTACTTTATATGCAAAACATTGAATCATCTAGGTTTTTCTCAGTAATACTAATTTATAGTTATCATGTTTACCCCTGCTTGCCGTGGATCGCTGTTCGTTTGAAAGGGAAATTAAATAGGAACAATTTGGAGCGACGTCCTACTAATGCATACTGGTCACGGAACGAGTAGCTGTATGGTGAAGGAAAAGCAAATGGCGCCGAGTTTCGATGGTTAATGTAAATACCACTATGTGCAGTATACTTTTTCGTTCAAAGGAAAATAAAACGCAGCATTTCCACGCAGCTATAAAGTCTGATGGGTTGCCCTTTGTAGTTGCTTGTTTAGAAGTGCCTAATAAGACATTTGCTGTCCAAATTGTATTATTTCAGGAGTTTTAGAACGCACCTAGTAAGTATTCTTCATACAATGTCCTGTTAAAACGCAATTTGTGGATATACTAGCGCATATAAGTTATTTAGAAACATTTGTTGTAAAAATTGCATAAATTTAGGCGTTTAGTAAGAGGGCATTTAATAAGCTTTCTTAGCACATTTTCCTATTGTAAGGCAAATCTGTATGATAAAGTGGCTGAAGTAACGCACTTCGTTTGCTGACTCACAAGATGTTAGCGAGTTTTGTTCTCTAAATTGCATAACTTTAGGCGTTTTAGTAAAGCGAATGCAGGTAGTAAGCCGTCTGGTTGCATTTTCCTAATAAAACTATTACTTCGTGGTAAATAGGGCTTACATAATGCAGTTCATTTACCAAATGAGCCTTTTGTTTTGAAACAACGGTGTGGAAAATAAGTGCTGCGCACCGGGACGTCGGAATTCCTGGGGCCAGCGACGAATTGCTGGAAGGGGAAATTTTCTTAAGGGTCGTTGATATGGGGAACGTTTGGGGAAAAACTGGTGTGAAAACATGCTCAAAAATAAAGCACAAGAAAGGCTCGGTAAGGTCTACGGTTGAAGGTGGTTGAAGATTTATGATGGGGTTTTCAACTCAGCATGCTTGGCACCATTCAGCATTATGATCCTTAGCCGAGTATGCTTTTTTTTTGAGCGAGAATTAACCAAAATGGAACAGAGTATTTTTTTCCCGAACATAACGAGACTGGTTTTTGTTCTTAGTTGTTACAATTTTTTTGTACTGTATGACGTAGTAATACAGTTAGTATGGTATTGAAGGGATATTTTATGTAAACTAGCATCGAAAGTGTTCCCCATACATGCCATCAAGGTTAAGTAAGTGTGCACGTAACGGTGTGAAGTGCAGATTGAATGTGGTTGCTATTAAATTGGTCCCAAAATTGGCATGATGTAGTTCCGTGTAATCCTTTCGCGATGGCAACGGTTCAAACCTTCAACGCTGATTCGTTCCTAATGGGCGCAATGTTAAGTAGAAAAAATTGGAGGTCGCAAATGATCCCGCTAACTTAATTGGGTCTGAGATTAATTTTGCTTGCGGCTCGGTAGCACAACCCTTCCGACACGACGGGGATGAATGGGTTTGCTTACTACTTTCCAAAACAAAAAAGCATAGAAGCAAAGCAAAAATCTGCCCCAAAACAATAAGGATATTGTTCGCAAACGTGGGGGTGTTTTTGTTTTGGAGTGTAAAAAATTAGCCTCGGTTAGCCTTTTCGCGGTTCGGACGGTTTCTTTGCTTTTTGTGTTGCCACTGTAAGTGATGGTGATTTATTTTCGGTTTGTTACTGCGGTGTCCATTACGGTGTGTGAAATTCATTGTTTCGGTTAAGTTTTGTGTTGTTCATCCTATTGTGTGTTTTGTTATTTTTTTATTGGTTTCCATTTTACGACCAGTGTCGCCAATTAACTTTCGGGAACTGAAAAAAAGGGGGAGGAGGGAGGTTAGATAATTGAGTGGAAAGGTGTTCGGTCGACAATTTAAACTTTAGCTTTGCTTTTTGGGAGTTAAATTGTAGTAATTTTGTTTCATTAGAAATGTAATTAATTACTGGGATTTTGTTTCAATTTGTTTCTTTTTACTTTATCTAAATTAGTTTCCCAACTCTAATGAACCATGATTATAAAGGAACCTGTCTTTCAAACGCCTGAAAGTATGCAATCCTGTTTATTGCACGATTTACACTGCATTTAACGGTTCAAGGAGTACGCCGTGTCTGGAGGCAATTTATCACGCAACCAAGAGAGTTTGATAATATTTAAAAGTATTGCATACTTTTAGGCGCATAACCCCCCTTTTGCAGTAGAATAAAATTTCCCGAATTATAGCGCTAACTACGAATGCTATATCAAATGCAATCCATCAATTAACTTAAACCATCTTTCGCACAAAGCAAACCAGCGATCCAATCACGCGAATAGCATCCGCTGTTGATGATACATTTGAATAAGCTAAAGCGAACAAAACCACCGCAGCATATCGTCACAGCGCCAGACAGTGCATTGCTCCCCATTCGGGCACGGAAACTGTACCGTTGTGGTGTTGTCCTTCGCCAAATGGTGATTTTCTCGTGCGCACACCGAACGAAGTTGAATGAAAAGTATGATTAATGGTCATAGCATTATTGCCCTCCAACTCCCGTCTGGACCATGCCGCGAGTGGAAGATGTATTTTGCCCTTCTTCATAACCCAAGCGCCAAACTCTCGCACTTAGCTTTCGCGCTTGTCGCGGCTGCAAAAATAAAAACGTCCGACGTCACCCTCGTACAACACCGGAAATGCATCGTTTTTTTTTTACCGAGCGGTTAAACAGCAGCATGTTGAACGGTGCATCAGTTCCCGGTCCATTCTGGTCGCTTTGGTGCTCTTACCACCCCACCCCATCACTGCCGCTGTTTGTTCTGCCCCCAAAATGGTGGGATTCCGGACGGCCAAACAGTGGACAAAGACGTTTATCATTGAAATATTTCAATCGGCCCATTGCACTTTTTCCCTTGGGGCTCACACTCAACACCACGTTGGGCGGGGAGTAAAAGAGTGTGCTGCAGGTCATGACCTCGGTCTCTGTGCGCGTCCTGTTGGGTAGGGAACCGGATACATCCTGGTGCAGGAAAGACAATCGTACACATTCGCGCGGGTGTTTTACCAATTAACGATGGTGCAAATAAACACACAGGAACGGAGCGCTGTCCAGCCGCCGCACGTCATCGAATGGCGGTGCGCGAATGAACCCGGCTCGGTCGTGTCCTTGCTATCAAGTGGCGTTGTTGATGGGGGATCGACTAATGTTCTTTATGTGGCCGAGTTAATTACCGGGATGATTGCCGCGCGGTCGGTGCCTGCTGCTGGTGCTGTTTACGAGGTTTTGCAGGACTATTTGCACTACTTTGCCGCGTTATAATTGGCTCGAGCATGGTTAATTATTGTATTTCGTTTTTATGAATTTCCCTCTTTTTTAATCACGAAGCCAAGTGTGGCTGTTTTCTATTTTCACTGCAAACCTTCCTTCTGTACTGTTCTTTGAATTGGAATACGAAATGCACTCAGAAAAGCTCTTTGTTTTGATTTGCATAGTTTACTTAGGTGGGAAACCCGACCCACATTTTACTGGAGACCCACATTTTACTTACCCACAGCACCAATAAAAGCCGGGACTGGAAACCACAAACCACGAATAGCTGGTGGCGAAAAATCCACACTCCACCTTCAAAATCACATCCTGCCAGCTGCAATTTCACCTTCAACCATCATCGTGGGTCGCACACGTACGTGTCATAAAATTATAACTAAACTAATTTAAATTATGTTTATTACTTCTCTCCAAGGAACCCAGCCCAGAGTCGTCCGTCTCGATGGGTAAGCTCGGATGGAGCAAGTTTTCTGAAGTTCTGCGCCCAATAAACGGTCTTCCCTTGGACTGCGGGATTGAATGGGAAAGAGTTCCAATCATAAGCGACGTTCTCGGGGATATTTTGTCCTGCATGTCTGTGTGGTGGTGGTGCTACAAGCACCCAATGTGCATGCTCGATTTAATACCGAACTGGATGGTTGGTGCAGGTTTGGCTTGTGGCGTTTCACTGCGTCCCTTATTTTTAAAGCTTTAATCTTTGCCACGTCGCCCCCGATATCGGCGCAAAGAGCAAAACTTTTGCCGCTAATGCTTAAACTTCATCCTCGACCAGCTCCAGTTGCATCTGCACATCCGGCACGGGAGAAATGTGTGGCACTGGTAATGCAATAGCACCTTTTTATTGCTTGCATCCGTAACTATGTTCGTTTCTGTCCCAGTGTCACGACTTCCTAATGCCATGCATCTTCACACCAAGGATGGTGGAACCTGAGTTTTGGTGTAAAAGTTTACTGTGCCGGAACTTTGGTGCCGGTCGTTTGATTTGCCATTGCATTACCTTGCACATACGACTATCGAACGAATCGTACACGCTGGTGCATTATACTTCGATTGGCTTCGATGTTCCCTTTATCGGTAGTGCGGTCGGTGGCTTTACGGCAAAGCCATCGGATGATACGGCGAAGCGACAATACGGAACGTGACACGTGCCGCATTAATCCAATTTGTTCCAACTTTCCAGCAGGAAAAGACGCTAAGGTCATGCGAATGATTCCGCAGATGTGTAAGCCCTTGAGAGCTGTGAGCCTTGTGAGGTTTTCGTGGGAAATGGATTAGGATAAACATCGACTGTATGTGTGTGTTGGTTAAAATCAATTTAAATTTTCAATCTTTTTAAACTGCAACATAATTTTTTTGAAATATTTATATAGTTTTGAATTTTTCCAGTCATTGCATGATGCTCTGGTCCAATTTTTCTTTGTCATTGGAATAAAGGGAAAGAATGAATGATGGACAATCATATACAACATCATCTCAGTACCATCCATTTTCTGCAGGGAGTAGCCGAGCATGCATCCTGTTTTTGCAATATTAAAAGTACAAAGCCAGGGATGCTAAACATTTAGGTGCCTTGAGGCGAGTATTTGTAATTGTTGGACTTCAAAATGATGTCTTTACTTGTCATCCAAAGTCAATGGAGCTGTTGTATTTGAATTCTCAATATCAGAATTGAAGGCTTATAAAAAGCGCCCTGTTAGATTCGAGTCTCCCATCATGGGTTGTTATTCCCTGTATTATGAGGGCAGCATCTTGATTTCTTTCCTATTCAATTTTCTGATTGGGAGACACTGAGGTTAACAAAGTGGAATGCATTCGCAACAGTCAAGAGAAATGGAACATCTGACTGGGAAAAGCTTGCAAGACGCTTTGAAAAAAAAGCGTGTCTTATGAGCCGGGTGTGTTCGGGTGTGCACAAAAAAAAAAAACAACCTCCCCATTCACCGAAAGGCAGCTTACTAAACTGTTTCCAATCAAAAGCGGTACTGGGTGGCAAAGTAGACATCTTTTTGTAAGACGACCAAAATGGAGACGTTTTAAGACGATTTCCGTCGACGGGGCGTTGTGTTGTTCGTGCTGTGGCAAGCAATATAACCTACCTCAATGCAGAACACTGCGTGATGGATGTGTGTGTGTGGACTGGTTTTCTTAGAATTCTAAATCCTTGCTCCGCAATGCATTAGCAGTACGCGCTCCATTGTTGGGAGGAAATTGTCTGGAATGAGTACCGTCTCCGAATGCAGCAGACGTGTCTTGTGTTTGTCGACCGAATGCCACCGTTCCAGCGTCTCAGTATTGCTGATGCTGGACACAGCACGATGAAGTACGAAAAAGCACTGGATTCGAACTATGACCGAGGAAAGAATGTTGATAAGAAGCTGTTCGAAGCAAAAACCATCAGCTGCAGAGGTATGAAGAGCGGCGTACACCCGCAAAAGTCCAGCGCAGCATTGTGGAAGACGAGTGCAACGCGCTGCTTTAAATTCTGCTCCCATGACACTGTCTGCGTTGAAAGTTTTGTCGATGGTGCAGCAAAACAAAAAAGCGTACCGACCAAGCCGTTGTGTTTGAAATAGATACAGAAGGGAGAAAGCTTTGCACGATAAGAAGGAGGAAAATAGGGGTAAAACTTTTCCGAAACCCATATCGCCAACGCCAACTTGCCAGACCGATCCATTTTACCCCGAATGTTCGGTTTTGCAGCTCTTTTTCTTGTTTGTTTTTTCTCTTTGCCAAAGTGCAATGAATTTGGGGTTCCTTCCTTTGGCAGTGGAATTGCATACCGTCTTTCACAATGTTTGACTTTGAGTGGATTCCCGGCGAGGAGTGCACAGTGTGGGTGTTCCAAATAGCAGAACGTTCGATTGCAGATGACTCCACGAATAAAAAGCAAATTGACTGTTGGCAACTGTTGTGATTCGAATGGAAAAATGCAGATTTATGCCAGTAGTTTAATTGGTTTGCGTTAAAATAAAATGAGGTTGGGTAATGATTTGTATGCTAACTTTATTAAGGACACAGGGTAGGAGTAAAGAGATTATGCTTACTCAACTATTTCGGAATAAGCCGTACACATGTTGGTTGCATCGTGTGTTGGTAACACCACGCCTGCAAGTATGTAATAGCTATTTTTTGAGGACCATTTTATAGTTAACGGGTGTGTTGTTAGGAGATCGTTTGAAGAAGTTTGGAAACAATGCTTTCATAACATAGCGATCCTCTAAAAATTCCAGCTTCAGAATGATGCCAACGGTTACCCAATGGATTGCATATCTTCCAGGCGCTTCAGGCATTCACGGCACATAGGTGAGATGCCGAGTGGAGTTAAGTGGTAATAATATAAAATAATCTTGTTTATCAACAAATACAACATTATTTAATATAAAAATTCTAAGCCTACAGTTTTGCGATTATGTGGGACTAATAAAAGCAATCATTTATTTCTTGACGTAGTAATTTAATTAAGTTTACTGATGATGCATTTCACTTAATCAATTTTAGCTCCGTTCGTCCTTCGTACAATCTCTTCGTGTTTTGAGGGTTGATAGCATAAATCATACTCTGCATTAATATATTGAGCTGTACTCTTCACATTGCACAACTCCGCCAAAGAATGATTACAAATTCTTCAAATTAAATTACAATTTTCCACACACCTGACAAAATGTAGTTGAATAATTGAAGTCTGCATGTGTCATTCCTGTCTGCGTGCCGCGCCAGATCATGCCTCATCCTTACGCTCCAGACCATCCACCACAGATAAGTATTCCGTGCCGCTCCAGAATACATCACCTCGTGCACATTTGCTTCTCTCCCACATTCATCAGGCTGCATCTGGATGCATTCGATTCGTCTCTGGTGGAAAATCCATCTCGAACACGGAAAACGAAAGAAAGGAACAAAATTTATGCTACTCGGAAGCGGAAATAGCGCCAGCACGACGCAGATGACGACGAACCGGTGTGCTTGGTTTTCGCGAAGCAAACCAGTTGAAGATGCGGAGAAGCGGCAAGAAAGTTCTCCCGTCTGCCACAAAACTTCTCGAAATCGTTTGGACGGAAAATGAGCTACGGGCCACGGGACTCGCGTACCGAGCAGGACCGTATCGGGACGACGCAGCGAAACTAGGTACACTGGAGCGAATGCTAACGACCTCACCAGTAGGGCTGTCGGTGAAGAGGTTAAGGTTAAGCGCAACGGAAAGCGCGCCAGACGACCGGGACGACGATGCTCCGGCTTGCAAGAACTAGCCCAGGAACCGACTAAGGAACGACCGGGCGGTACCAGACACACGTTCCGCCTCCTTCATCCACCTGCTTTCGAACAAAGAACATTTCTCACCGCTTTGCACTCGGGTGCACTGGCGTTGAAGTGGTGTGGCATCGGCAAGGGAAACCTAATGGAAAATTGCAGAAAAACCCTTTCCCGGTTCCGGAACTGATGAAAAACGATTCTGCAGAAATTCATCCAACGTGGCGATGGTGTGACTAGTTAATTTGGTGAGGCTGAGGTGGAGAACCAGATGGACGGAGCAGCAGTCTGGCTGGGTTGATTTTAGCAGCGCTTCTTTTTATCGTTTTGACACTTCCTTCCGGCGGTGGTGCCGTTTTGGAGGTGGATTTTTCACGTCCTCCACGGGTGTGCTGGGTCAGTGGGTGTTTAAGCCTTCGCTGCTTTCTTCCTTCCGGGCGGATATTTATTGCCGTCTGGCAGGATTTGAACGGTAGTACGGGGGAAACATTGCATTATTGGCTTCGGGGTGAACCACCCCCGTTGGGACTGGGCTGGGCTGTGTGATGTACTTTGTGCCGCGACCTATCCCAACCGAACGATGGCAAAGGTAGGTCCCGTCGGTGCAGGGCTTCTTTCCGATCGATATCGGGCAGCGGTGTTCCTTTGTTTCTCTATCACCCGAAGGAATTACCTTCTGTGTGGGGGTGTGCGTGTGTGTGTGTTCTCGCTGGACTTCAACGGGAGTTGTCATGGCAGACCTACCCTGCAAATTCCTAGGTGTGGTTCATAGCTGCCAACGGTCTGGGGTTTGAGTGACAAGGATCCTTGCTGGTCCTTGGATGAAATGGAATCGTTTCATTGTCACCATTAGCAACACAATTTCATCAGCCGGGTTGCTGTCTCGGTACTGTCGGACAAGCGTGTAGCAGTTGAGTGTGCCAACGGGTGATTGTCCGCACAAAGTCCCGGCAATGGACGGCCAATTCTTGGTGTGATAGTGTTTTACGGTCGAAAAACCCCGTTTTTGCTCCCATCATATCAACAACACAGATCTGATGAATTGCTTACTCTGTCCTTCAGTGTTTCACGTAAAGGGATAGCATGTCGGTTGTACAAAATTACAAATGGTCACTGACCCGTCTGTGAATCGAGACGGTTCTCATTCAATTTTATGCGCTTTTGAGAACGAACCTAATCCGCTCTTGAGATCCGATCGTCGGATGGAAACTCGTACGGGGAAGTTAATGTCTAAAGTGTTTAGTGCGGTAGACAAACAAAGAAATACACATCTTCAGAGTTATGTGTTTATTAAGGGATTGTATTTTTTGTGGGGTGATTTTACGAGTAAATAATAATATTATTCAAGCACTCCATTTCGAAAAAGTTTCCTACGACAGAAGGAATTGGAAACACTCACCGTGTTGCACTGTTGGAGTGTGTGTGTGTGTGTATAAATAGACATATCTATCCCCACCCTGTTGGAAAACCAATCATCCACCCGGAAGACACATGCTCAACAACGCACCCACTCGAAGATGTCTCCCGATGCGGGCAGCGACCGGCAGTGGGTTAAGGTGTCTTTCTGGCTTAAGAACCTACAGCCGTAAATATTGGCATCGGAGCAAGATACATATTTACACTTGAGATTCCCGTCTAATGGGAAACGCATTACACGACAGTCTCGGCCACATTTGTGCACATGGAATATGCGCTTAAAAGTGGCAGGAAATGGAGACAACAAGCTTTCCATACTCGGCTCCGGTGATCGTTTATTTATTCTCAGCGGTTTGGAGCACCCGTTTTTGAAAGCGTTGATCAAGCATAGTACGGTTGCGGTAGAATAAAGCAGGTCAAAAAGGAAAGCGTCGTATGGGGGGAAGGAATTTCCGGTGGGGATGAGCTGATGCCGACCAACCGAAGCCTGAAAATTAAACAAAACGATAGAATGAAGTGCTTTTATTAGAAATATTTGAGTCACTCTAAACGCACAACTGTAAGGCGCAACGAAGGGGAAGAACCCTTCTGTGGAGTACAGTCATTCATGACATCTAATATCTTCCTTCATATATATATGACTGAAAATTAAATTGATAAATGACATCAACTTCATGAAGTACAAATGCTCCTAATAAAAATAACAGAATTCGCCTAAAGTTATACAAAATGGGTGCAAAAGTATCTTATTGCCCTACAGCACAGCTCTTTTACGAACAGGACTGTGTTTGAAAAATGATTTTTGATAATAATGTGTGATAAAACCCGTCACACACCTATCGAACATTTTAGTATTTACTTTTAGCCCTTTTAATGATGTTTCTTGTTTCCTCATTTGTGCCATTACAGATTGCAGATAGCTGCAGCAAGCAGGGAAAAGGAGTGTGTACAGCCAAAAAGACGTAGTAAATGTTAACAGGTAAGTCATGTAACGAGTAAAAATAGCTCTGATTATTTCCGAGAGAAACAAATGTCCTTCCTGGAACATGATAACACTGTGCCATATAATATGAAGAGCATCAGCAAGCAAGCGAGCATTTGCCGTATGTAGCTCGTTCTTCCACCTGGAATATACTATTAGTGTTCCGTGTCAACATGTAGCAATGAAGTGAATCCAACGAAATAACATCCCTTCGTAACTATGCATCATTTGTGAAATGACTGTTTTACTTTGAGATCTAAAAGCATTCAGGAAAGGTATCATTGCGCCAGTGCGTATGTGGTTGCATGTAGCATAACAAAGCATTCGTTATTCGAAGTAAACATGTTTGAGCTTCCTGTCCTGGAAAGGAAATTACTGCTTACATATACCTCATTCGTACAAGTTGTGTGCAGTTGGTTGCTGTTTGTTGCATCGTTGCATTTGCAACATCGCACCAAGGTTCGAGAGGACGTTTCGTCCTGCCGAAGTGAGAGAGAGGATGTGTGGCGTTAGTACTTTTGTGAGTATTGGTGAGACTTTCCCACCCACCATAGCTGATACGGAATCTGATGGAAAATGGGAACAAAGAACTCCATTTCGGTTCACTGTTAAGCTGAGTTTGTCTTGCTTTCGCTCTTTTGAAGGCGTGCTGGCTCTATCCTTGCACTTCCATCCAGCGGAGCTCAATGTCCGCTCCACTAACGATGCACTTCTGTCTGTGCTGCCAGCGAAACGCGAACGGTTGTCCTATTTAACTCTCCCTTCGACCCATGCTCTATGTGCAACACTATGTACGATGGGCAATGGCACTACTACAAGCAGAACCCCCTAGCACTAGCACTGCTAGCGGAAGGATTCGAGCCAGCGAGTTGTTTGATAGATAGCTGCACGGTTGCAAATCGAAACACGCTTCCTGTAAGCGAACTGGGTCAGGCTCTGGCTCTGATTCGAAAAGAGGTCAAACCTTTGCCGAAGCTCCTATATACTTGTGGCAAAGTCCTTGAAAACCATCAGTAAACAAAAGCACCTCCCCGCCCAGCAGAGTGTGTTCTGGCTGACTAGAGCCATCCGGTTCGAGCGGCCAAAAGAGTGAAGCGCTCGAAGGAAATATTCCAGTGCAATGGACAAGGATTCTTTTTCCCATCGGGACCAGCAACCATGCATTTCTGGGACACATTTTACACCATGTTCTGCTCTAGCTATTCGCTGTTCGCTATTAATCCTTTCCGTTTCATTCGGCAACAGACAGTTGTCACTAGAGTGTGCTAAATTTTATCGTTCGTCTTACATTTACCACTTGGCAAGAAGGAATTGAAACACTCGGTCTCGGTTCACATTACTGCTACCCTGTTTTTTATCTAACTTAATCTATGTGTCCCACTTGGAATCGTAATTCAAAAGGCACTACTCTGGCTTGCAGTTGCGATGAAAAGAGGGAATGTATAAAACTTTTAATGTAGCCTTTTATTCGTCGGGGGAATTTCTTATCCAGGAAGTATGATCGGGAAATGGTAAAGTCGTAATATTATCAATGCTGTGCTATACGTGTTACCCCATAGACAATGAGAATAAGTATTCTTTGTCAAACTGCTAAGAGCGCATCAAAACTAACTAAACTCTTAGAGAATTCGAAAATGCGCCTAAAGGTATGCAAAAGGTCTGTATATAGTGTGTGATTACATACACTGGGCAGCCAAAAAACGTGTAATAATTATGCAAACTGCATACTTTTAGGCGTTACACGTTCAACGCTCTAGTATACCTTGAATATCGCAAATGTAACATTAGTAGCTACTTTAATAATGATCCTCCATGCGAAGTACGTTACAATTTACGATCGATGTCTTCATTTACTCATCTAATCGCTAATGAAACTCGTTTCGAGAAATGTTTTTATCGCCATGTTGTGTTATAATGATGCTGCTGTTGATGATGCACACTCAGCTATGCTAATCAGCTGTCAATCCGTTTGATCGGTGTCACTTTGTCGATGAACAATTAATCATTTGCCGAGGTTGGGACGAACCACCGTTACCATGCGCCGTATGTCGACCAATCTGTGTCACCTAAAGCCCGGCCACCCGATTAGTCAACCGAGCGGTGTACTTTGTAGCAGTTTTAAAGTGTGCACGGATGCTCCGCAGCGTACCAGCGGTGTAGCGTGTGGCTGGGTCGATAAACATATTTGCATAATGAATCATAATTTCGTTTTATCGAGCAAATCCTTGATCTTGACACTGCGCCAAGGGAGAAGGTTGAGGCTTTTGCTGTGCCCGATGGGTGAAAGTGGACAGTTGTGTCGTAAGTCTTGTAGCATACCCGCGTTGCAAGATACCTGCTCGGTGATGATGACCTATTCGGCTTGATAATTGTGGATCGACCCATTGCCCCGGCGCTGTGGGTCATCGTGAATAGTCAGGAAGCGCCTGGAGAACATGATGTTACACTGTAAGAGGTGCGTGACAATGGAGAAAACCAGTTTCCTGCTAGAGGATGCTAGAGAAGCTACACCGTCTGTCAACGGGGATGGTAATTGCACGGTCAGCGAAGTGAAGTGAACGAGAGAGAAAAGGTGGCTGGGTACAGCGCTAACTGTGTCAGTAGGGAAACGGACGCATGCCTTTGGGGTGGACGCCAACGAGCTGACTGTCTTCCTGTAATTTATAGTCGACTTTGTGCGATGTGCTAGATATGCGTGCGCTTAGAATGGGGGCGCGCGTGTTTCGCGCTGAAGTAGCACACACGATCATCAAGATGACAGGTTGTTTAAGTTTTCCAGCAGTAGCATGCGCGACTCGGGAAGGACGTTCTTCAGGCAAGGATTCATTTTGAAATTGATTTTGGAAAGTTTATCTGTTCCCAGTTTTGCGTTCGTTTATCCGTTCCAGCCGGCTCGAGTTTCCCATCACCTTGATGCGTGCGATATCCGCTCGCAGGTCGTGCTGTTGCATACATTTAGACCTCGGTTATGCTTCGTCATACCCGCAACAGGCACTAGTGGTGCTCTTGTTGCCGTGTGCTTAGAACGATAGGTTGCTCTTCATGATGAAGCATGAAGCAGAAGATTGACGGATTTGTGCTACTTTCCTGTTTAAGCCACGGGACAGCTTACGTGGGCTGATGAAAACAAATGATGTGAAATTATGCACCGGCCGCCATGTCGTGGTGTATGAAAAATTGATGTTGCATAATTGATAAATGAAATAAGTTAATACAAGCGAGCGGAAGGGCGTCCTACACTGGTTGGGGGAATGATGGGTGTAGGTTCAAGTATCACATTAAAACAAATTTATCGCAACTCACGGAAAATGAACCAGCAAATTAAAAAAAAAACGAGTATAAAGTGAGTTTTTAAATTTGTTCGTTGTAAATTTAAGTTATTAGTACAGGAGATCGCTGTCTTTTAGTACAAGAGACTGTAGCCTTAGTACTGACATAACTTTTAAAAGCTTTATTATAATTTAATTACTATTATGCCAAAAGTGTGTCAAGCTTTTTTAAAGTATTTAAAATTATTCCAATAAGGGCTGTACAACATAAAAACGAAGAGAATTAACTATACAAATTCTATCTTCTACTTTCGATCTCAATGTTGAATGTATTTAAGATATTATGGTAAATTTAGTTGAAATGCAAATTTGATACGTTGTTTTCTTTCGTGAAGTTTTACTGTTATCGCATTGGTGCATCTTATGCTGGAAGAATAAAATATTCCATTTTTAAAAGGATTTTCCCATTTTTCACCTCCCTCGAACACATGCACCCCATTACTTGTAGAAATCGAGCCAATGATTTTATTAGAAGCTTCATTAGCCACCATTATTCTTTCGCTACCACAGCGTGCACCACGAGGCGCGTTTTGCAGCGCTTTTGCTGATTGCGCCCAATGAATATGTAAAGCGCTCCATATCGCACACACCATAAATTCTATCTCTAAACAAGCAGCGGCAGCGAATGGAAAGCAAACTGCGAGCACGGCGACGACTACGACGGCGAGGGTCCGTTCGCCAAATGGCCAAAGGGCGATCGTTTTCTAATTGCGCCGTTCGCTACGCTGGAAAACCCCAAGGCCTTTCGACAGGCCGGGTACGGGTTTAAGTGCTGCAAATAGGGAATTCCTTTTAACATTGGTTTGGTGCTAAATAACAAACAAAAACCCACCCCGGAAAAGCGTCGGTCCGGTGGGGGGCTATATATATACGAGCTGACTATCATTCGCTAGCAGGACGAGCATGTAACATGGTAGCAGGACTTTTCACGCCGTTTTTTTTATATCGGTTCGGCACGCGGAATGTGTCATTCGGTTTCGGTTTGTTTGCCCACCTAACGACACCAGCGGCCGGTTGCATATGGGAGCAATTTCGTTATGGTGTTACGACTATGTCGCATGGGGCATAATGTTCATGAAAAATTCAGCAGACATGTGCGACACGTCGTTAAAACTGTTCTTTATATATTGCCAACTTTAGTGTTTTAGATTTATTGAGTGCCCAACGAACGGGGCCAGTTTTGTGATTATTGTCCATAAAATTGCGATTGTTAAAGATGTTACTGTACGCTCAATTTATATCCGAGACGCATTCGGATTCTACATGCTACATGGGTCAATTGGAAGATTTGAAGCCCTTCCAAAAAAGCACTCGATGAAACATGATACTTTACAGCAGCAAACAAATCCGTGTAGCGCACTGGTCACGAACCGGTCGTATCTTCTGTCACCAAAGTGGCATATGCAAATGCATATTACCAGCTGATGCAGCTCCGGGGCTAGTAGTGGCACCATCCTTTTTCGGATGCTGCCTGCACCAATATTTTACCATCCTATGATGCACGAGTTGGCTCCAGGTTTTTCGTTTTGCCATTGCTTCTTTTTCTTCCTTCGAACCATTCTTCCCGAGTGTAACCGTCTCGTGAAATGGAGCTCGGATTCTGTGGGCAACTAAAGAAAATTGCATCCATCGAACGGGTACGGTGACCTAGATTTGTTGCCTAGTTGCGTTTAAAGTCTGTTTGCCTTCCACTGTTGGTAGTTGCCTGCAGCCGAGCTAAAGCTGTACTGGTTTTTATTTGTGGTTTAGAACGTTCCAGAGTTTCAGTTGGAAACAATCGCACCCGCAGGATGCACCCGGGATGCGTTACCAGCGTGTACTAAAGTTTAACTGCTTGAGGAATTATTTTGTAGTCCTGCTTGGTGTGCTTCAGGGTCTGCACTCAGAGCTTGAGGATTTGCTTCCATGCTGCTCGTGCTTCGTGCTGTATTTTTCATAGTCTTTAGTTTAGTACAAACTGAAGAAAAAAACAACCTCAAATAGCAAAGGTGTTTTGAGCTGGCCCTTACAAAACTGTAGCAAACAGCAGGACTCTTCCATTGCATGTTGCGTTCGTTTGTTTACTTGAAGGGACGTCATACTAATTGTCTCATTGTTCCTAGCTTCACGGATACAACAAGCATCCACATTTCAGTTGTCCTTTCATCTCCCAATCACCTTCCTTTGCTCCGTAACGATTGCGTGCCCGGTTGGGTGCTGTGTGTTTGTGTATTTTAGCATTATGCAACTTTGTTGTCCCTGGCACCGGGTTGGTTTGGGGTAGATACGATTATGTGATTGCGTGATGTCCTTGGACGTTATGCCTTTGTAAGAATATAATTTGTCCCATTACACATCCCGTCCATGAGCCTGGTGCGTCATGCTGCTGCTGGGCCATGTGTCCTGCTGTGACGTGCGACGTGGATGCGCATGTAAAGAGTGTGCCCGTCGTCATCTGCCTTCCAACAGAAGCATGCGAGCAGGTTGAATTGATAGTGTTTTGTGCAGTTTGAAGTTAAGAAATTATCCACGAGATTGCAAATTGAATTTGTCGAATTACGAAATTGGGTGTATGAAGGGAGACAGGTCAGGCACCTGCTGTGCGCTGCTGATGCAATCAACTGCTTGTTAAAACCTTCTGTACATTACTTTGAATGATGTGGGGTGTATAACGCTTATTGCTGTAATGAAAAAATAAGTTTACGATCGAAAATACGACACTCCGTTCTTGGTGCCGTGACCAGGATGATTGGTTCTATCATCAAATTTAACAGAGTTTCTATACCATTATGTCCCTATCGGAATCATCTTTGTGTGATATCAACTTTGCTTGAAACAAAACGAAATGTTGAAGACAAGCCGCTTAACTTCGAAGAGCTTTACGGATTGTGATACGCTCCGCTACTTCCACATTCGACCGTATGAAGATGCAAAGCTAACAAGCAGCTGAAAATGGCACTAATATGGGCGAAAGAAAACAAACCAAAAACAAAGCTGTTCAACTTTAAAGAAGGTTCCGGTTCAGGTATTTTCCGAGGTCAACCACCGGTGAAAGAACAGCGCCGAAATAAAAACAAAAAAAAACAAGAGTAATAAAATAAATAATCGATTTAATTACCAACGTCCCAAAAAAAAAAGCAACGGTCGTTTCCAGAGAGAGCGAGAGGAAGAGTGGAATGGCGATCGTGGACCGGGCCATAACCGTTCGTAGGTGGGTCACTAAATCCGTTGTGTTCGCTGAGTGAACAGCTTAACGGCAACCGGAGGACAGTTAGATCCACATCCATATGTGAACCTCTTAAACAAGCTTCAACCTGTGATGTGTTTCCTTTTTGTTCGGCTCTTCTGGACGCAGCTCAACCGGAACGATTATATGCCGGACCAGGATAAAAAGCAAGAGGCAAAACAGATATGGTGGAGTCGAAGGAATATGATGATGATAATCGTGTGTCGGGTGCTTCAACAGGTCGCGGTAACGGCGATGTTTGGCGTAATTATTATTACCATCGTATCCACGGACCTGATGATGGGGCTCTCGCAAGAATAGAAGGGACATCCTTTTCTCGGGTGCCGGATAATCCTTTTGCCGCTTTGGTTGCGGATGTGCTAGGTGTGATACGCTACGAAGGTAATTGACACAGAACCGTGGTGACTACGGACATCCTTGGGAACCCATTGGTGGGAGATGAGATTTTTGGAATAAAGTCCAGTTTAATGTGATTTTGTGTAAAAAATATTTTGAAAAAATATTGTGTTGTAAGCTTTTCTCAGCTTATTATCATAAAATAAGTCGTTTTTTTGTGACAAAGATTTTAATGGTAACATGTCAAAAAACCGATCTACTCCCTAAGTTTGTCTTGTTTATGTTCGGCGTGATTTAGAATGGAATGTCCCACTTCTCTTGGAAACCCACTATGCAAAGTATCTAAATTCAGAAATAGTTGACTTAACCTAACTTTCACCCGCACGGTATGCCACGAATGTCTCGAACACCGCAAGTGGTCGGTACACCGAGCTGTATCACTCCATCACCACAGAACTGCATTTGCGTGTGCATTCGTGCGCGGGTTTATTCAAATATCAAACCCCACTCTGCCTGCCGCCCCCAAAACGTTCGCCAAACATGCCGCGAACATGGCTCGACGGCCCGAGATCACGATGTGTTTACACTAATTGTTCTAGAAATGTGCATTTAATGCGCACAGTGGAAAGTGCATGTGGCTTTGCTGCTTTCTCTCACACATTGTGGGACTCCGGGGTTTGCTCCGTTCCGGGGGGGATTCTGTGCGTTCTGCTGCAGCTGTTACGGAAATTCCACGGAACGCACCTACTCGCAGGGTCTGCGAGTTTGCTTCCTCAATTAATTAAACAACGGTACGCCATTGATGCTGTCGATGGTGAGATTTTTAAATGCAGCGAGAGTGGTAAAACCGCCCGGCTGGTGGTTGCAATGTACAAAACGCTTGTCGTACGACTTGGCCTACAGCTGAAGTAATTGGATAGCTCTGTGATCGGCAAAGCCAGTGGTGAGCAGATTCACTAGGAAAAGCTGTACTAAAGAGTGCGTTTTTCATTTGTTGTATTGATGTTCGATGGAATTTATGTTTTATTTTTATATCTTTGAAGAAGTCATATGGATGATGATTTTTGTAGAGACGGTGTCCCTGGTGGCTCCACAGTTACACATTGAATCGAATAAAATGCTACAGTATTTATCATTAAAAAGCGTACATTGTAAACCACTGCCTTTAGTACATGGTAGATCGACGTAAGTACCCTTCAGCCAACAGCACAAAAACCCTCTTCATTACGACCGAAAGCGAATCAAACACATTAGGCTGATGAATCTGGGAAGGGAATCGAGAAGTATCATCCATTTCCACTGGATGCACCGGGTTTAGTACTTTAGGCGAGGGTTGGGCAGAAAGCAATCGAAGAAGAAAAGTGAAAATTTGTCGACAGACTGTGTGGAAGTGCATGCATGCCACACGCGCTCGCGCGCCCTCAACTTCCTTGTTTCTTGCTGGCATCTCAACCGAGGGAGCAGCAAAAAAGAAAACGCACGTCCATTGTGTTTTCCACTGGTTGTGTGGGATTAATGCGCCGTAATCGTATCCACGATAAGTCGTGCCCGGTGCACGCTCTGCATCACAGGCACTAAGCACAGCACAAAGAAGCACAACGAGGGTGTGTGCAGTTTTATTCGCGATTTATACAACACCGGAAGGAAGGTGGAGAAATTACACCGAAGATGTCGATGACACGTGGGCGAACCGGAGGTATTCGGGAATAAATTTCCTTAAAACCAACGCAACGGCGACGTTTGAGGAAAGAAGTGATTGAGGCTTGATTGCGTGACTGCGTTCGGTGGCACGTACGCCTGTTCTGTGTGGCCTTGAGACCGGGACACGTGTGAAAAGTGGTAGGTAATCGGACGAAATGCTATAATTTCTGACATCACGACGTGGAGAACCTTGGGGTGAAATTGTTGTCAGACATTGGAACCACTGATTGCAATAATGCAATGAAATCCGGCGCGATATTGCGTTTTGGGAATGTGGTGAGAAGTGTACCGTGATTACGATTCCGATTTCGTTCTTGCATCTTCAATATCTCGTGGTCCAAGAGTTGCATTTCAATCCTCAACCAGCAAGAATTGATGGGTTATAATTGGACATATTTGAACCACTCCCCGGCAAAAATCGGCAAATTCCCCATTCTTTCCGATTCAAATCAATACTGTAAGGAATACAATCTAATCTCCATTGACCAGGAACTTCTCAAACGATGGTAATTAACCTAATTTCCAATTTCGAGTTCGAGTTCCGGCAGTAAGACAATAGCATTCGCTTGTCATTTACTTCCTGTAATGGAGAAGTAAGTACCCCCTATCGGTACGGTAGAGAAATTGCAGTAAATCGGGTAAGTACTCGCTACATCTCGCAGGCGTCCAGACGACGACACACGGCCAAACTTGGTTCTCTTTACCCACGGACATTACGTAAGGTGGTACAATTCGCGTCTAGCGCTGCACAAACAACGCCGGGCCGGTTATTAAATGAGTTCAATCTTGCAATCTTGCTGCGCTATTAGACGACACTGCATACGAGGAAGTGTGCTGCACAAACAAAGCGTTACGATCCCCGCACACTCCCGTGCCTGATGTTTTGTTTACATCGGGCCCGGCATCGTCCAACAAACGGCCACCCCATGTTTATTGGTGCGTCTATTTACGAGCCGTGAGCTTCGAATCTGTCCAACGCCATAAATCCTAATGTTTGGCTTGGTGTTCCGGGTTTGTAAGCGGGGCGCGATAATTCTACCATGATTCATTCACTATAGGCCATGGTGTTGGATACAAAGTCTGCCAAAGGCGGGCGACGCAATTACATTCGGCTAGCCGAGAAGTTGATTGGGGAGTATTTATTTTTTTTAGTTTCAACTGTAACAGAAACCATATTTGAACAACAATGATAAGCAGCATGTAGCAGTAGACAAACGATAAGGAAGATTATTATGTATGGCATTAGAAAGTCGGTGCACAAACGCAACAGTAGACGGGAGTAGAGAGGATCAACCGTGGACAGAGTTAGTTTGGTAGAGTAGAGTTGTGGCGTGCCTTTATTTTGTTATGCATTCACTTATCTTGTAATCTTAACTCGAAATATAGCAAGTAATCAAACATCAAAGCAGCACCGAGATAAGACGTTGTTTGTAAACAGTTCCAGGCGATTCCAGCGTGAGGGAAAGAATGACTGTCTGATCCACCTGCACCTACAGCTAAAACCGTTCCGTATGAGCATCTCGTTCAAACAGTAAATGACCACAGTAAGTTGACAGTTTTAAAAGCTCCTTCACGTCCACAAGTAGGTCACGCCACTGTGTCTGTTTGCGTTTTAGAGGGTGTTGGCCCCGCCTGTGTATAGAAGATAAGAAGATATCTGGAATACAGCGTTGATGTACAGCACCCTTTTCCTGTGGAGTAGTTCTTGGGCCATTCATATCTAATCAGGCATCGATCGATACAGCTGGTGTAGCTGTCAAATTTTATCAGTCGAGGCATGTAGGTAATTTCTGTTGTGTTGTTTAGTAACCATATGGCAAGACAACTAAACTCCATACATGTTTAGAAATTCGATCAAACCAGTACATTTTACCGGCGCATCGGACTGCCCCAACAAATATTGTTTCGATAGCAAATGTTTCACCTCACTTTATGATCAAGTTCCGCTATGTGACATCTGTTTTTCCTCACCCTAGAAACGTTACATTAGATTGTGCAATTATTCAAACCAATAGTAGATTGTTGCGGGGGAGAATTGTGTGATACCGATAACGAGGCAAACAAAGTGATACCTCGTGAATCACTTTTGCCTCGTTGTAGTACCGTGAATCTATATTTAACTCAGTTTGTTATAAATGTCCAGGATGTTCTGTCAGAAATACTTGTTGCCGTGATCTGTCATTTGTAATTTTAGTACAGTGGCTATGTTTTTAGTACAGCCTCATTGGAACCTTCTTCAATTTACATCAAGATTTACATCATTGCAAATAGATGTACTTATTGCAATTATCCAGACTAATTTAAAACAAAAATACATCTCACATAATATAGTAAATCAACGCTGTGGGGATTTGGCGAATGGAATATTTATGAGCTGACAGGCCGGAAAGATAGGCACACAATGACAGCGAACAAGCAAATCATTAAACACTAGCAAGAAAGTTCGCTCGTGTAGTGGGACAAAATGGCTCCCTGTACAACGCCAACCTTACGGGTGCACGTTGTTTGATAAAGTTGGCATCGCGGCACATTAAATTAACCAGGCCAGAGACTTTCCCGTGTCCACTAGAAGCGTCCGCCGACGTTTGTGACTTTTCTCGCAAAAATCGTTCAGCTTCGGGCGGAGATTGTGCGAAAGAAAAAAAGCGGTTTCCCCGTGCCATTTCGTTCGCGCGGCATTGTGAGAATAAAGTGGAAGACTTTAGTCCCGTACTGCCGTGTTGCTGTGGCTGCTGGACAACGCTTTCTTATCATGTCGCTGTAGCTTCTGGTACTTTTTGTGGTTGTTTTTTGTTTCTTTGTGAACGACTATCGTTTCACTCGAGATACCGTATTCGAGACTCCTGTAGAATAGGACCGTTTTGTTGGTGTAGCGGTTGTTGGTTCGGCAAACTAACCGCGATTCATTTTTCTTAATGACCAACGGTATTGCAACGACAGTGCAACATTACCTCGCGGAACACTTTCTTTGTCAATTTCGTGTCGTGCCTTTTTTATTTTTTAGTGTTAGTATCCAACTATCACTATCTTTGGGCGGGTTGTAAGGGGCAAACGTTTTGGAGATTTTTAGTACATCATGCAGTACACCCACGACGCAACCCCTCCAAGAGAACGCCCATAAAGCAATAAGCGTATGCAACGAGCGAGATCCCAAAAATAGTTGTGTGCACCGAAGCAGAAGGAAGCAAAACGGTGCACAATCTAGTACGTCCCAAGTCCTGCTCGTTAGTAGCGCGAACGCGTGCCATGCGGGTGGGGAGTGGGCGGCCTATTTATAACGGCACATTAAAACGGTTCACATTTTTATTGACTTTCGTTACAGGTGAGCGAGTTTTATATGTGGCAGTTGCTTTTTGCTGTGTGGATCGCCCTGTCTTATCTGGTTAACCCCACCCGGTGGCTTTTGCTTTCGAATCGTGGAAGGCAGGACGGTATCATCCTCCCAATCTGATTGATACTGTGGGTGAGTCTGTTAGGGTCGTAAAATTGATCCAGTTGAGACGTTACTGGCGCAAAATGCGCACACAGTATATCATGGGATACTATCAACTATTAGCGCTTAATGCGATGCTTTGGGCCGGGAAAGGTCGGGAAATTATTTGTGATGTATCGTTGCTGGCTTACAAGATCAATAAAATATCGACGAAACATTCACGAAGGAAACAGGAAAAAGGCGTGCCAGAGAAAATGTCATTAGAGGCAACCCGGGATGGCTGTACTAAAGAAATAAAACTTATTTATCGTAATGGTTGGGTTGGGGATTTGTGAGCGGCAGCTATTGGCTCGTAATAAACATTAGGTTAGATGGAACGAATTATAGAGAAATACCATCTACGACACTGGAATCCTATATCTTCAATCTGACATCTTGCAAACAAGAACATTTCCAACAGCAATTAGATTGTACTAAAGATTCTTAATTTAGTACACGATTTGACAGGCGTTGTAGGTCTCTAGCTCTTGATGCTAAAGTGATTACACGCCATTGTGATGAGTTCTTGTGATGAAGTAGATAAATAGAAATTAATGTCTACTTATGTCCCGTAATTGTAACCGGATGGGCCCCTCAGCGGCAGGGAGATACCGTTACCGATGACGAAACACGTGTCCTTAGAAGACCGCGTTCTCTTAACACATTGCTCTGATTAAGCGTGGCCTCCTTTGTATTACATTACTGTCCGCGGGGTTTTATTCTTTCATGCTGTTCATCGCCTGTCCCTTGTTTGCCATTATCAAACGACACGATCAGCACAGATACCCTGGCAGACGAGAGGATACGTTGAGTCGTGGAATGTCACCACTGTCCACTCCTTGCAGCCTCAATCGCTGACCTCAATCGATTGCTCTCCACTGCTCACCGATAATGAGCAGTTACGGGGCAATAAATAATAAAGAAAATCGTGACACAAAAGGAACGGATCGAGAGAATAAGGAAGAGTTGACTAAAGAGGCGGCACAAGAAACCCAGAAGACGCTCGACGTGGACGTATGCCAGGGCGTCTTAAAATGCACCCCGGTGCACCGTTTTTTCGCGCGAGTGCATTCTTTGTCTCGCGCACGTTGCGATGGTATGTGTGGTGTGTGAGCGGTTTGCTGCTGTTACGCCATCGTTGCGTCGTTCGGTGGCGTCGTCCATGCACTTGACTTTCTTTTCCAGTCCGGTTAAGCTCACCCCGGAAGATTAAGTAAGGTGGTGGTGGAATGTCCATAAATAGAGGTCGTCCATCGCCGGATGGGGTTGGGTCGTGTGTGCAGTGTGCGAGTTTGTTTGTCGTTCGTTCGGTGTGATAATGAGCAGAAGTTCAAGATGTAAAAGGAAACGATCAGGTTGATCAGGCTGTAGATGCATGTGGGTACGATAAGATATTATCATTTGTTATATTATGCAATTTGAAAATAAGTTTATTATCGAATAACCTGTCTTATATCTTGCAAGCAAGTGATTGCTTGGAATTGAACCTACTTTAAATTGAAATCCTTAGTCGTCGACTGAATCGTCTAAAAGTATGAATGTTATGAATGTATGAATGTGAAATGTAATAAATGTTTACTAAAAATGTTCGATTAATTAAGTTTTACATTAAAAACTATTTTCAAAAAGAAAACAATGCTTAAGTTAAATTGATATTGAAAAAAGAATTGTAATCCTTTACATGTTGAAAAAGCATGCATTTTTGTGCACTCTACACACACACACACACGCGCTGCCACGAATTCACCCTGGTACTTGTGGCAAAACTAAAGACAGATGCATCCCAAAAGGCTCTCGTGTGTAGACTTATATGCTTCATCAGTGCACACCTGTAATCATCTTTCGTGTACAGTCTGTATGCTATGTTCGAGCTCGATGATAACATTTTGGCTTGATAGATAAAGAGAGAGAGAGAGAGAGAGAGAGAGAGAGAGAGGAGAAATAGATTGGTTTCCCATCGAATGATTATGGTTATTTACAACAGCACTGAACAGTGTTGCGTGTTATGTTTTCTCTCACACAAAAATCAGCTGTCGTTGGGAGATTTTTGTACACGCGTGAAATGTGTTATGTTGCGCGTGTTGTTTTCGCATGTTGCGCGACGTTTCCCTTCGTTTGCGTAGGCTGCGACTGCTGTACAGGTGCTTTTCCGTGCGGTGCTTAGTGTTGGTGAACGCATTCAAGAGAACGATAGACGTGAGTGTGTGTGTGTGGTTGAAGAAGAGAAGACACCTCTCTCACCAGTAACACGCGGAAAGCTGTGGTGCGAGCAGCGTGGAGCACGTTCGAAACCGATGCGCCAAAGCGAGACAGGCTGCGTTCTCCCGATTATCCGTGGAAACGCATCAAATAGGGGTTTGTTTCTCTTCTACGGTATGCAGCCGAAACGCGGCTTCGACCGTACCGTCGATCGCGCTGGAAAATGCATTCGAAAATCGGCCCTCGAACAACACGGCTCGTCACTCGCTTTGGGGTTCGCGGATACTTCGCGTCGTGCTTCTGTTGGTGCGTGTATAGCGGTGCGCTGGTGTTGGTGTTTGTGGTGTGTAATTTGTGAATGATGAAAGGGTGGTACAGACCATCGTCCCAGGTGTGACTCGGGCACAGCAGTTAAAGAAATATCATTTAGTAGCTTTTTGTGGTGTTTTGCGTACTGTTGTTTTCATGTGTTAATGCAAACAGAGCAATTTTCGTTCGTTAGTGCGTGGGTTTTCTGTTGTTATGTGTGTGCGTTTGATTCCTTACTCTGAGTTGTGCTTCTTTCAAATTTTGCTAACCGTTTTCTGGAACTCATTGATCGTTTATAATATTTTCTTCTCACTTTGCATCAAATGTGACATGTGTGTTTTATTGTGTGGCTTATCTGAAGAGTTTTGCTCAATTTCTTCTTCTACTTTGCAACGTTATCTAAATCCCTTCAGTCGATAGATTTATTCGTCTTTCATGCGTGTGAAAAAGAAACTTTAAAAGGCGGGCCTAATTGGCACCAGGGATAGGACGTTCCTTTATGAGTGTAAATTTTGCCAAGTAATAAAACGAGTAATTAAGTGCATTTTACGCTTCCCGCTTTAAAAACGTGACACTTTGGGAGTGGAATAAGATATTCATTAAAAATGCTTTTATTTTTGTTTCTCGCATTGTGAGTCGAATTTTCAGTGACTTTATTGCGATTGAAGCGTTCAGAAAGTAGTTTTATGAAAGTAATTAATATGCTAAAGGTGAGCAATTTTTTCATTGCCATCTTTCAAACACTCTACAACCATGAGGGGTTTCGTTACCTTGTATAGGGATGAATAAACTCGAAGGCTTTTTTAATGCTGCAATACATAAAGAAACGCTTTAAAAGCACCTACAAGCTCACACCAACACACAATCATGGCTGGCTCGGGGTGGTGTTGGGTCACTAGCCACGCGGTAAAGCAAATGAAGAACCAACCGAACGTGGAAGAAGGCTCCCCCGAAATAATGAAAGAAAAACGAAAAACGAAAACTACCAAAAAATAAGCTCCAATAACTGTTGACTCAGGTGAAGAACCGTGCCACATACGGGAAGAACCAGAAAGAGAGAAACGCACCGCGAAAGAGAAAGCATCAAAGTGGTTTGCGTTTGCGTGTGCGCGCGCGCTCGCGACGATGACGCGTAGTTCGATGCTTAAGCTGCTGTTTTGCTTCCCTTTTTTGTTGTATTTTCTTCAATTATTTTTCTTTCCACCTGTGCTGTTGGTATTCTTTTCGCATCTTCTACCGGTAAGATCTGGAGGAAAGAAAGAAAAAAAAACCCCTCACACGCATCATGCGGCAGGTGTGTGAGAAAGTGTTGAGCGTGTGTGTTGGCCGCTCGCGAAACAAACACCGGCTACAAAATAACGTGAATATAGATGAAGAATGTAATAAACATGTTCAGGGAAAGAGAAGGAATTAAAGAAAAGGCACGAAATGATGATAAAGCAAAAGGAACAGAGAGAAGCAGTAAATCGAATTCACGGTTAGGCAACGAAATTTTTATTTTCATTGCACACTGTTAAACACGCGGACAACGAAGGCGAAAAGTGCTTCCCGAGATAGAAACAAGTGAACAAGTTAACAGCATGAGAAAAGTGAGTGGGTGAATGAATTTAAAATCGGAAGATGTTTACCAACGCCATGTAAAAGCGCAAAAAATGGCGGTTTTTTGTTCGTGGTTGATAGAATTTAAAGAAGTTTCGTTTATAATGGTGGATTTGTATGCGTATTTACTCAAAGATAACGAAAAATCCTTTTGACGATTATTAAGTTTAAATCTCGTCTTAATGTGCATTTTGTGTGCGTGTTTGTGTGTTTCCTTTTCTGTTTCGTTTAAAGCTCCATGATAGTGTTTGAACAGTGTTCGGTTTAGAGTTTTTTTTTCTACGATACGAACCAGGTGTAAAGCACCCATACACAATCTCACCCGTGAAGCAACAGCTTAATCCATACCGAGAGTGGCCGACAAAAACCAGTGACCAGTGGAAATGAAGAAAATTGTAAACAAATAACCAAAAAGGATCCAGACAAACTCCCGGCACCAAAGGGAAGCAAACGCGTAGTGGTCTGTCAAAGAAGACCCATTTCATCACCACCGTACACTGCCGTACAATCCCAGGGAAAAGGGCGAAAAAACACCATACAGCAGGCAGGTGTATCGAGAGCGGAACAGCAAATCCTTCAATAATCCTACCGAAAGAGAGGAAGCTGTTTCCTATTCCCGTTTCCCGCTGCCCAGGTTCAGCTGAAACGTGCTGAAAAAGGCGTTCGTGTGGATGTGCTAAAGCTGTGGAAAATCAACGGAAAAAGGTAACACTTGTACCACCACAATGTAGATTATTTAAAATATAAGGCATTTTTCTGGCACAATGGTTGATGGTGATGGTAAAAAATAACAGGGAAAAAGGAAGCAAAGGAGGGGGGCGGGGGATTGGGGGGACTGCGGAATGCATTTTCTTTGCTTGCACGAATATTTCCACCCTTGACCCATGGTGTTGGTGAGTTTTCACATTTTCCTTCTTGTATTTACTGTGGCAAGGGAATTTTCCCCCGAGTCCTTTTTGTTTCTCTTTCTCGCCGTCGTTCCCTCTCTCTCTCTTTCTCGCTCTTTCTTTTCCCTCTCCAGATAGTGCAAATATTTTTGAAGGTCGAGATTGGCATTTTTTGACCGAGTTTTCCATCGTAGAAACTAACTTTATACCGGATCCGGGGTCTGCAGCCACTCTGTATAGGCCACTAATACTTTTGCGGGGCTTTTCCTATTATTCATTTTTATTCCGCATTTTCACACAGATAGGGAGAGAATTAAGTTTTCGAAAGTTTGTTTTTTGCTTTGTTTCTTTCGGCAGAATTTAGATCAAATTCAAGCTAAGCTCTTTGTCGAGCTCGAGTTGCAATGCAGCAAACCAATGTTGCGCAAATATTTTTCAAATTTCCAGAGAAAATTCCTTTTGATTTATCCGGATGAATTAGGTTGGCCCCTAGAAGTATGCAATTGTGGGGCGATGTTTTCCTATTAGCGTCTTACTCTTCAGTGTAAGCGAAACGCTGTTTTCGATTACATAAACAGCAATGTTTACCATTCTTGCACTGCCCATTAAACCTCCCCCGATGCCAATAAAGCAAAGTCTCGTGATGCTGTTCACGGTGTTCAAGTGCCAAAAAATCAAACCAACCATCTGACTCTCTGGCGTATGTATGGTTCGTTGCCGTTAGCGAACAGCTGACTTTGTTGGCCTTTACCATGCAGCCGTCACATCCGCTTCTTCGTGCCGTCACCCGTGTATGGTGGCAATGTGAGAAAAACGGAGGGAAAACCCCTGTTTTCCGATGGCAAGAACTGCACGTCCGGTTTTTGGGACACCAAGAGAGTTTTGTATGTGAGTGTGTGTCCGCCCGCTAGGGTGAGAAAATGGATTCTGGTTATTGGTGGAGGAACGGCCTGTGTATGCTGCATCGTTGTATCGACCCCACTCGGTGGAAAGGCCGTTTTTCCCTGACCGTGAAAAGGAAATTCCCATCTGGCCGCTTGATTGTGTCCGGCTGTTGCGCGTCTGTATTTCTTTTCGTTCTTACGGCAACTCAGCTGTTTTTTGATGGGTCGGTTTTTTTTTGGTTTTGTATTGAGGTGGAGTATTTTTCGCGTTATTATTTTGCTTTAAGCAAGGAAATTCGAAAATAGGTTTGCCCGAAAGCTGGAGTGTGGTTTGGGTGGTTGAGCAGAAATTTGAGCATAAAGTTTGCACCGTTGGATCGATTTTATTAGTGCCCGTTTCCGTGTCCTATCATACGTTCGCGAGTGGTGGGCTTAGCTTGGTCGACTTTCTACGCCGGCAGCACGACAGAATCGATTGACGGTGTTATAAAAATTTAATCCAATACTCATCGTATCGATTTTTTGTGACGGTATTGGGAAGGAAAATGAACGAAACGATTCCGTTCTCAGCACATCCAGCGTTAAAGGAAGAAGAAAGAAAAAGAAATACATATTGATAGGAAAAACCGAAAAGTAGAGCAAAAAAAAAAAAAAACAAAAATTGCTTTGCATTTTGATTGTTCGTCTGATCGGATCCAATATCGGATGGATTAGTTTTGCGTGATGGAATTTTTGTGTTAGTTTTCCTTTGCCATCCGGATATTCATACCAATGTGGTTACTTGCTTTTCCAGGTTTTTTCCCCCAAATGTTAAAGTTGCCACAAGTTTTTTTTTATCAATAAAATTTTGTGTGACATATTCGTCCAATTGCGGTTTTTCCCATGTATCACCCGGTGGGATGTCGACAAGTGGTCGGAAAAAAATGGTGGGGTGTAATTAAAATTTCCCGTGCTACGTGTACATGAAGCGTGGTTTTAACTATGCTTGGAAATCGTTTGAAGTCACTACGTGTGTAATTACCCTTGTAGTACTGATTGTGTTTTTTGCCTGTTCTTTGAAATCCAAATGAAATATGAGTTCATACAGCATAAAGCAATTATTGTAAAATTAAGTTAGGGAAAGGTATGTCATTAAATCGTTATGTATTTTGCTTTAGTTCAATTGATTTAATTTTGTTACTATTTTATTGTTTGATAAATCAAGTTCTCCATCATTTATATTCACTCTTTTATTTAGTTTTTTGAGCAATTTGACATAAAACCTTCCACTCGTGTAACTGAACGCATTTAAAAATTCATAAAAATGCTCTTCGTATCCACCATGTTGATTTATTCGAGCTTGTTGAACAAATCCCAACTGGTTCGTTTAATGATAGCAATTTTTAACAATCAATAGCTTATTTTCTATCCCACTATTGTTATCACGTATCACGACTTACCACGTATTTTGTCTTTTCCTAACACGGGTTTGGAAATCATTATTTTCTGCATACCTTGTCCAACATTTGGGACACTAACCTATGATTGGGTCCTGCGATGTACGATCTAATCTTCAAAGTCGTCGTACACTGGTAGCGCTAGTAATCCCACTAAAGCTGGTGGTCTTACCTTTCGAGTATAAGAAGGCACCTCCAGCTGATTGACTTTTTGGCATATAATCCTGTTTTTTTTTGGGACTTTCGCCTATTTCGGTCCGTGCTTTTATTAAATTCTAAACCACGATGTATCGAGGCTTGAAAAGATCACCCGAAAGGGTGATGGTGCCTGTGAAAATATGTGCCGATCTATCGATTGGAAATCAAACACCATTTTGAAATCGAGGGCCATGTTTTGGCTAGAAGAGGCAGAGCTATAAAAACCACTGAGCCACATCGGAAGAAGGTCAAGTGCATATTTTTGGCCACAGCGACATATTCCGATGTCCAAATCGGATGTCGCTGGAGAAAGAATGCAGATGAAGTTTTTGAGTTGGACTATCTCTCTCCTTCTCTCTTTTTCTCTCCATGTGTGTGTGTTTATTTTAGGTTATTTTCCACGATTGGTGCGGAATGTTGTCGCCAGGAAAAAAAAAAAAAACTGCCAATGTCGCATTCCATTCGCGCTCATTCTGTTTGATCGATTCCAGCGCGGCAAGGTTATGACTTTATTTTTCCGCTGTTTGTTGTAGCGTATTTTTTTAAATGTCCACAAAACCATCTCACTCCGAATTTTATTGCACAACAGATGAAACGCTCCCAAACACAAGCAAAGCTTAATCGAATAATGAAGCTGGTAAATCGTCCCTATCCTTTACAGTCGTCGAATTAAGTCGATTTTAACGATCCAACATGATAGCCGACGATGAGGTAACGATAAGAACGTGTGTGTGATGGAAAAACCCCTACCCGTAAACTGGCCGTAGTTGAATAATTTAACCTCACCGTATCATTATGAAATGACAGAACGTCACGCAGAGTTGACGTTAAGCTGAAGTTGTCTTTATAATACGGCTGGGGGATGGCCGGAATTAGAATGGCTCTTCCCCATAACTACGCACCAGTGAGTGTGTTCGCGATGTAATTGTACCACGGTTGTGTTTAAGGAGATTGTGTCACTGTGTGACGTACGGGTTGACGTTTTCAGCTGTCAGAAAGCACCGTCCTTTCTTTGGCAGATTAGAAAGGGCAAAGGTGAATGGGCTGGCGTACGTAAATCTGTTGCGTGTGGGAGGGAAAGTTTCTGCCACCGGAAGCGGTAAAATCTAGCCATGCGAAAAGGAAATTTTTAGACGATAAGGTCATTAGTTTCATTTGATTGGAATGATTCAAACGAATTGGCCACATTTGATGGTATTAGACCGTCAAGTGTTATTGTCGAACGGCGTAATGAGGTTTAATGATACACGAACGATTTTAATGTAGAGTCATTTAAAAAGTTACATCCATCCATCTTCTAGCTGATGTAAAAGAATAAGACATGATATCCATCTGGACATTGTTTAAGATAAAATCGATTCTTCATTTTTGGTGATGTCTCTGATGCTTCTCACGGGGTTTTCAAACCCCTCAAGGCGAAGAAAATCCTTCATGATCAACCGGATCGACTAGCAACAGCTTCCATTTATGGGCATTAAATGTTGATACCGTCGGAGGTAGATTTCTTTCCAATTGAACGGTTGAACACGTTCCACAGGGTCTTGCCTGGGATCTTAAAATGGACATATCTTGCCGCATACCATGTGTGTGCGTTGCTGTGATTTAATATCACACTGTGTACAGCATCTTGATCGTCATATCAGTAATGTACAAGCAATTTGCCTCAAGTGCTGTTCCTATTTTTATTTGCCTCTAGAAGAAGATGCACGGGAAAAAGGTACGCTTTGCCCTAGCAATGATCCCTTATTTGGTGGTGTAAAGCACACGGGGATGGTGAATCGAGGTAATAACGGTTTGAAGAAGCTGCTGCTTTTGCGTATGCAATTGACAGCAAAGCAAAGGATTGGGTGCTTGTTAGCTCTGCGGGGTTAGCAGTAGCATTTGCTGTTGATAATTGGAACGTCATGCGCATGGTGATGCAATTTCTGACTTCAATTATTATGCTTACAATTTTGCAATAGCTGATGCGTCTGTAGATGTATTGTTGTTCATATTTATTAAACAAGAAATTGGAAGAGTTGCGATCTACTTTATTGCGGCAGTAGAAAGATGGCTTTGTTTCTGTTTTAGAGATTAAGTTAAGTTCAATGAATAATTAATTTCTGCACAGCATTTCTCGAGGGAGCATGCTGGAATGTGCAGCTATCGGTGAGAAATCCAGCCGGCTTCCTAATGAGTGAAGTGAGCTCATTAGCATCGTTATGAAACGTATCGTTATATCAGCTTCATTGACGCTTCCTAATTGTCTAATTCCAAATAACAGAAGAAACAGATTTTTTAGATGTCCGATAAGACATTCCTTGTTTCATGCTTGTTTTGCTCTTCCCGCTGGCTTGGCTATTGTTTCACAGAGAAATTGGAGAGATTTCATCTTTAAGGAATGTGAAAATGGCTGAGTAACAGATAATTGGTTTAGTCTCATCACATATCTACCCGAAACATATGCAGGACATTTCCGGAAAAAAAGATTTTACCTTCAAGTATAAATAATCTATAAGCAAACCAAACCAATACTTGGTGTAATCTAAAGCCAAGTCCTCCAACTTTCTTAAGATCTTGTATTGATATCTTCATTAAAAGTCACATAAAGTGCCTGAAACAAGGGCATGCATACTGTTTGGGAGCTTTGAAACATTCAAGAATTCATGCTCAACCTGCAAGAACATGATAAAATAAAATCAGGTTAATGAGCTCTAGAACGGACAAACGGAACGGCCGTCCATGAATCACATGTTTCTAGTGCCGCAGGTCTTAATTTACGTGGGACGCTAGTTTGGTGCTGGTGGCGATTTTTCCTGAAGGCGATGACTCTGCGTCATAACTTCAAAGAGATGGATGGATACGGTCAGCGTCTGAGATTTCTGTAGAATGTGTTTCTTTTTATTTGCCATCGCTCTTAACAATGGGACCGAACTTCTGGCAAATGATTAATGGAAGCGGCCCGTTTTTCGGAGCGGGCAACTTTTCCAGTGTTTATTTTCTTCCCCTGCGAGGCTGGTAGGAAGCGACACATCTTCGACGGCGTTCGAACGATTCTGGTAGCTTGAATGTAACTTTTCATCAACTTTTTTTTGTCTGCGTATTCAATTCTTGCCATTCTTTCGCCCAACGAAACGGATAAATTTGCCAAATCAGTGCACCACTCAAGCTCGAGTGCGGGACACGATACAATCACTCCGCATCATTGTAGCAATTTGTGTAACTGATCGATCAACGACCAAAAACCCACACTTGCAACGCTTTATGCTTCGTTCCGTCACGCCAAGCAAAGCGGCCCGCAACATTATCATCGCGAGCTTTCTTCTTCGCAACGCCCCACCATCGCCCGACCGGCGATGGTTTCGCCAATTATGGCAAGTGAATTGAATGTAGTGCTTCGTTCGCAAATAGCTAGCGCCACAGTATGGCTGACCAATTAAACTTAACATTATCAAATGGAGCTGTAGTTTTGCTGCCGATGGGATGCTTTCACTCCGATGGAGCACTGTCGCTTGAAAGGCACCGTCACGTTTTCTGTTTATCGTGAAGTTCTGACAATAGTTGGCGCGGAATTACTTTACAAGAAGCCAACTCTTTTGCCTGATTTGAATACTAAGCTGTACGATAATATTTCGCCCGAAGTTGGACGGGCGGTCGGGAAAAGTTTCACTGCAGATACCGACAAAGGACAAAAGCAGCTTTCTCGGTGAAGATCTCGCTGAGCCCGGCTTCTGTTATATCGTTACCCCAAGGGTTGGATTACATTTTACAATCGAATTAGATGACGAGCGTGATCTATCTAACGTTTCTCTCTCCTTTCGCCGACCAAACCGACAACCGTTCGCCTCATCAGGCTCTCTATCAAACGCGATCCGTTGCAGAAATTGAGCCACAATTCGACGCGCGAAGCGTTAACCTTTTACGTCGAGAAAGGCGGGAAAGGCGTACAAGGAATGGGTTTATTTACGCGCCGAAGGTGGCCTCGGGAACGTTCTTGGGCTTGGGCGCAGCGAATCGCGCTACCATGTTGCGAATCATCAAACAGCAATGGGTGGCTGCAGCATTTTCTCTGCAGCAGCAATCGCCTTTTTTCGCGCGGATGGACATTGCGAAGGAAAGATAATTAGCAAGTGGTGCTGTTCGGTGTGTGGCTGATGTTGAGGGTTGTGTTTGTGGAGCAGAAGTATAACGAACAACTTTATCGCTTTTTTGTGTGTGTCGGGGATTGTGTTTTCTTTATCAAATGTTATGATTTGTTTTGTGTGGATATTCTTTAATTTTCCTTCATTATTTTGAGATCATCTTTGGGAAAGGAGTTGGGAAGAGCTGGAGAAGATATGAAACCCTACCAAACATTTATTGTTCAACAATTATCTACACGAGAAACCCTGAAATGAGTGTAATGATTAGGGAGATGATTACGAGAAAACTCTCATTGCCCAATTTTTTCCTATGATACAAGACATGAAACATTAATATGAATATGAAAGGTAAATACAAAATATAAAATTCGAAAACATGAGATTAAAAACCATAAAAAGTAGGAACGAAATCTACAACAATCTGCCAATGATTACACATTTCTGCATGTTTGTTGGATTCATTTTAACAGAGCTACGTTGAAGAAGAAATGGACTGTAGGGGAAGGAATTCACTTATTATCATCATCGTCTTTATCGCTAGCTAAGCTTGTTTATGCTGGGTTTAAAAGGTTTGTCTTACTCAACGTTTGAACGAGAAGATTGCTGCCACGGCAGGAATATGAAGTGAATAAAGTAGGATCTCCAGTATTTTTCCTTTGCGTTGCAGCAGCATATTGAAGTTCCTTTGAAACTATCCAAGTCTAATACACCTCGGGAGAAGTCTCAACTCGGATGCCTTCAGTATCAGAGCGATGGAAGTAATATCTGTAACCACATCTTAACCACGTCTTCATGCGTTTCTAGGAGTTGGCATTATGGTACCGATGGTACAGTTTTCACTCTCGCCGAACATGTCGTATGTCATCAGGTTGCGGGGGGAGAATTTTTCATTTGTTCGTTCTCTGATCTCTGCTTGGTGCCGTTGCCCCGTACTGCCCTCTAGCGTGACACACTTGTGGACTCGTAACTCGTTCTAATGTCGCCCTGGGTAATAGTTGTGCTGTGAAGGTTCAGCTCATTAAAGGTTTTTTTTTGCCCGACGTACAACAGCATCCCAGCAGTATCTTAATATGTCCGACACGACGCATCCACATCTGGAGGGTACGATCGTTATTATCATCATCATCAGTTTTGGACCCTTTGGACCCGCAGGGTGATCTGCGTGATTGTGGAAAATTTGTATCCCTACGAAAGAAGCTCGATCAAAAGAAACCACGTAGAAAAGAATGTGACATAGTGGAAATAAAAAAAAAAAACAAATCTCGTCCATCATGAACAACGTTCAACAGGGTGGCAGAGAATGGAGGGCACGGAACGAGAGGCACATAAAAATAATTCCCTCCTTCCAAATGCTTCCACACAGCCGGGAGCAGAATGAGACCAGACAAAAACGTACATATTTGACTGATCTTTGATTCGCTTTGTTTTTCTTTGCGTTGCGTTGCGGTTTCCTTGAATTGTGCCATTGAACTTGAGATTGGCGGCATGTTTGTCGTGATGACACATCCATCATTCGGTGAGCGAGGTGACAAAAACCGATGGATGGAGAAATGGTGGTGTAAATTTTAGAAAGCGTCTTGGAGACCTGAGGCAACGGTCGATCGATGAATTAGTCACGAGCGATCTGCTTGCGATGTGTACCGAGATCAAATATGTTGGTTCAGGTTTTGGGTTGATGACATACGAGAACTAAGTTGAAATCTCGTCTGGAAGATGTTTTCCGTACATCCTACGGCACATTAGCATTTATTCTTCAGCCTCGAGTAATTCGAGTTACTTATAACACCCTGTCGGACAAGGCAGACAATGTCCAAAAACGATTCCAGAGCCAATGAAGGGGAATAAAAAAAGTACAATAAACTCCACAACTCCGGGAATAATTAGCATCCCCAACGGTGTCGATGTCGCTTATATTCTTGTTCAAAACAAAACCCTCGCCTTTAGGGAGAAATTTAATTGAAGCACATCATCAACACGCAACCACCAAAAAAAAAGACAGTCACTTTCTGTCGTGCCTCAAATACATTTCAGCGGAAAGTTTCACTAACAGGAAAAAAATAACAAAATGGTTCACCCTGTTGTTCGCTTGTTTTCGGTGACGAAAAACCGACGATTTATGTTCCCATGGTGGAGCCACATATGATGCAGTCGCACCACTACATGCAGTCGCACGCAAATTGGATGAAAGTTTTCGCTGCAAATGCACTTTTGATTCGGGCCGAGAAGGTAGATTGGGCGGAGTAGAGGATGGTAAATGGAAGTAAATGTCTACAATGCTGCAAACAAAATCGCTCAATAGAGTTAGTGACTGCGGGAGGCTGCGGCTGATTCATGGGTGCCGGTACTGTCGGGCGTTGTCATCTTTGTCGTCTAGAGTGTTGGGGATACATGTTGCTCGTTTTAATTTACCTCCCCCCGTTCGGAGACGTGAGATTGACGTTGCGGCTGATGTCTGGTGTCTGGTGGCTTAGATGCCGCTGTTCGCTTGCAGTGGTGAGAACTGCACACTGCTCATCGTCTCATGGGTTGCCGGATGGAGTCGCTGTCGAATGCGCTGCGGGCCGGCAAACGGTGCGATGTAATGGTAATTGCAGAGCACTGGGATGATGGGCGGCAGTACAATGTCAAGTTTGCTGTCTTTGGCTGCATTTAAGCAAGTTGATTTTACCGGTATGAAGGGAGTCGACACACGACACAAAGACCCGGGCGCTATTTAGGGAGGCTGTGAAATATTATGAGAACTGGTTTGCTAACTAACTGCTTGCTGGGGAGGTAGTGGTGGTTTCTGTTTTCTCCGAGGGGAAAGTGTGTGCAGAAATTATGTACCGAATTTGTGGAGATATTTGATGATGTCTGGAATGTCTTTTTGTGGTTTTGAAGAGAGACATGTCAACACCCAGACAATAGATTCTAAAACATATCGTTCGTTTTTTTTTTGGTGTTGTAGTTGAACTTTCATGTTGGGTTTGACATCAACATCAAACCGTAAAATGGCAAAGTATTCCATACTCGACCACCTGATCACCTAAAAGCCCTGTTTTTTGCGCGATACCAAAAACAGTGGTCAGCAATACGGTTGAAACTCCTAAGTGAAAGCAATTCTGCATTGCTTCGATATTGCAATGACACGCTAGTGTCAAGAATAGATAATTCCCTCTTTATCGTTGTTTTGCATCCATTTACCCGCAAGGTTAATTGTACAATTTGCCATTCTTGTTCAGAAATTCTTCATCCAGCCGGCTGCTCGTAGCTAGAATTAGCAAATCAAATTTACAGCAGTAAAACTGCAACGCAGCGCAGAGCCGAACCACATACGAGAAATTATTCAAAAGTCAAATCGTAGCTAGGGGTTCGGGTCATCGCTTATAATATCATTTTGCTCTACTGCACACCGAGGCCTTTCTCGAGGTGGTACGTAAAGTTTCTAGCCGCGGTGCGGTCGTCTTAATGCTTGAGGTTTATGCATTCCGCCAAATCGATTCTTTCAATCAATTTTCCTGTCTACTGAGTTTGCTGAAACTATTCACTGGTGCGCTGGCACCTAGGGAGAGATGCCCGCGAAATGGGGTGCGAGGTGAGTTATGGAGATGGTTTAAGAGGAGTAGTAATATGTGTGATCTCACCGGTTCGACACTAGAGTTCACTGCAACTGGAGGTCGATACGCTCATTATAATTCCAGTCGTAGCAAGCAAGAGACCTTCTTTCGATGATTTTTGCACACACATAAAAACTATCGCGAGCAGTAGTGAAAGAGGGTTAGCAACAAAACTGACACCAGCGGCAGTTCCCTTTCGGCGTCACGACAATAAAAACCCACCCGTACCGAGCTGTCAACGGGCCGGGAAGGAAAAACAAACACCGCCCGTTCTGGATTAGTTTGTTTGTATTTATTTATGTTAATCCTTTCCATTTTCTTCGCCCATCGTCCACTGGCTGCTGCTGCTCGTTTCGCATCGTACGCGGCCAATGTGTGCCAATGCTTTCGAACATGGTTTTTTTTTGTTGTTGTTGTCGTTGTTTGTGCACAAACTTGCCCGTTGTTAAACTTTTGCTACTAAGCTAATGCACACACCGTGCAGAGAGATTCCTTCCCTACACGGGGAATGCTGTGATTGACGGTTTCGCTTTGCTGGAGCAGGTAAGTGAGGTGAATTTTTATGTGCTACCTTACTAAAAAGTTGCTGATATCCGAACGGAATCTTGGACGCATTCCACCAGTTTTGTTTGTTTGTTGCCAGTGCTTGCGATTGATTGTTGCAAGAGGGAATCGCTAGCAGCGATGCGCTTTTCCCATGTAATGGAAATGTAATGCATCCCAGCAGGAGCCACGAAGAACAAGCGACACAAAAGATTGCTATAACGAACAGCAATCACGAGGAAAACTTAGTTGTTATTTATGTAGCCGAGTACGATTGATCAAATTTCAATTTCGCGTGCTAGTCTAGGTGAGCAGCGTATCGAACGTGAGATTGAAGCCGCGCTTCAATCTGCGCCGTGTATAAAATATTGATTCCTTCCTTTACACCGGTTCCGAAACCGATAACTTTGACTGATTCTTCGATTAACCTTTCTGCACCTTATATTCGCCCTCGGTACTGACACTGGACTGTTGCCAGCTCTGTAGTTATAGCGCTAACGATTACTTACACAAATTCTATGTAGAAAATTATTCTGTAGCCTGGACATGGACAGCATTAAATGCACCTTAACAAACCTATGATATTTATTCGGTTTTTGGACTGCTTTAGACAATTAGCTCGATCATGCTGTAACAATACAATTCTCGTGTGTTTACAAATTTGCAGGTTGACATAGCAAAACACATGCCCCCGTCCCTTGCTAGTACTCCATGATGAGTACCACCACCGACGACAATCGGGCAGGGAACGACACAAGACCTTGCTGACCTGACACGCAGTGTGTGCGCTTAACTGCGGGAACTATCGCAAGAAAGACACAAAAGAACGAAGAACTCTCCAACAGTCCGCTTCTGGAGAGTTGTCCAGCGTAACAAGACTTGTTTATGCTAGGTTGAATGGATTGGTGTCTGACGAGTTGTGGTGTGGTAGTCCTGTTCTGTATGTATTTTCCGTTGGCTTTGTGTCGTTATGTGTGTTGTAACTAAACCGTCAAAAGGAAAATGTTGGACGATAAATAGAACCCACTGTGAGGAGTTGCTCATGAGAATGTTGAAGATCTCCGGACTTTGGAGATAGTGTACAAGATCCAGTTGGTTCTCAGCCACACACACACATACACATACAGAAAGGTACATTGAAGGATCATAACATCACCAAACACATCGACCCACACATTGCACACCTTCACAATGCTAGAAGAGGAGCTAGAGATAGCGCTGAAGGTGATCGTAGTCGGGAATGGTGGCGTAGGCAAAACCTCCATGGTTCAGCGGTACTGCAAAGGCATCTACACGAAGGATTACAAAAAAACGATCGGGGTGGACTTTCTCGAGCGACAGATCGAAATCGACGGTGAGGATATACGGATTATGCTGTGGGATACGGCCGGGCAGGAGGAGTTCGATGCCATCACGAAGGCGTACTATCGTGGTGCACAGGCGTGCGTACTCACCTTCAGCACGACCGATCGCGCTTCGTTCGAAGCGATCCGCGAATGGAAGCGTAAGGTGGAGAACGAATGCAGCGAAATCCCGACCGTACTAGTCCAGAACAAGATCGACCTGATGGATCAGGCCGTGGTGTCGTTCGAGGAGGCGGAAGCGCTCGCGCACGCACTCGGCTGTCGGTTGATCCGTACGTCCGTCAAGGAGGACGTTAACGTGGCGACGGTGTTCCGGTACCTGGCGACCAAGTGCCACCAGATGATGAAGCAACAGTACAGCCAGTCGGCCCCCATCAGCCAGCCGACGATCAGTGCCTTTAGTCCGACGTTTCAGTCGAAAGCTGCCAGCAATACGATCACACTGACGAGGCCATTGGTGAAGCGCAAACCGCTGCAGAAGCGTTGCGGGATATTCTAGCGAGTAGTAGATTTAGTTGTATGTTACGTTGTTTTTCGTTTTTAGGTGTAGATGAATGTGCGTAGCGAGCTGTGTTGTTGATTGTGTAGGGAGGAAGGTGTGTACCTCAAAGCGTCGTTGGATGCAGAAGACTTAAAATACTCACACGGAAGACTATACCAACGAGTGCCTCAAACAATGTTATGTACGTGCTGTGTACTAACCTAGCGTTGTAGACCCAGTAGTTAGAGTTCGCTCGACCCTGTGGAATGTCGACGTACAGAAATGAAGGAACTCGTGATATAATTCACCATCTCGCTTCGAGAAGCCGCATGCCCAATTTTAATTAACTATCGCAATCTACAGAATCCAGTTCTGCTTTAAATTCTGCCCCGAAATGTATAATCATCAGAAGAAACTATTCCCATGCGGCAAACCGGCTCCCGGGGGAACTAACCCACACAAAGGCCTCAAGAGTTGAAATGCGGGTCGTAGATAATCTTCCAAAATTAGCGGTCTTGTGGATAACGGTCATCAGTACATACCATTTTCGCGATGATCCCGATTAGCTAAACAGCACGCCAGGTGGGTCGAAGGTGGCACAGTCAGCTAGGACAGAAGAGATGGCGAAGAAAAAGCGAGACACGGTGACAAATTTGGTCGAAATGGCAGAAGCGCGTTTCTTTCTGGTGGTGCAATTTTCTCACACAGCGGTAAAGCAAACGGCCTGGGGCGAGTAGGGGCTTTTGAAATCAAGCGCTGAAGCGCGCGGTGGATTAATTAAAGGCTCCAAAATTCGACAGTAAAACAATACTCATAATTAGTCGTTTGTATAGGAGGCGGCAGTTGCTGCTTGTGCACAACATAAAAGGAGAGGGCAAACCCCTTTGAATTGTTCGATCGAGCGAACAAGGAAAAGTAGTGAGACGAAGTCAATCATGCTCAAACGGTACGTTACAGCTTAGTTAAAGAAGATAGTAACAGCGGCAGAGTAGTGAAGTAACCAATTGCTAGGGAATCATTATTATTGTAGGGTAGTGCGAATGGAGTAAAGCAGAATAATAATGAGCATAACGCAAACATATGTCAAACGCCAAGTTTTCTGTGTGCCGAGCCGTTAAGGCTTGCACCCTCCAAGGGGTTCTTCTGGAACGTGTCTAGAATACACACAAGACATGAAATAACTGAAAGAAATTAATAAACGAAAAGCATGAATGAATGATTATAACAACAAGTTTCCAGAAAAGGAAAGATGAACCGTAGAAAAGAATGGTAGGAAACAGAAAGAACTAAATGCTGAAATGAATTTTTAAATCACTGTAATTATTATTTCGGACAGTATTGAACGATTGAAAGAAATATTTGATAAATAATCTACCTCGAAATGAAAGCTTTGAAAACAACAGGAAGGAAAATGAAGAAAAGTCATTTAAATGTGATGTGAAAATAGACAAAAAACTCTCTTTCAATAGGTCGTAAAAGAAAAACAGAGAAAGAGAGCAAAACAAAACGAGCAGGAGGTTTTTAATTGTGATCTTGTTATCAGAATTGCTTTCTTCCGCTTGGCGGGTCATTTACAGTTTCGTTTTTTCTTTCTTTATTGTTTTCGAAATGATTTAGCTGGAAGGATTCGTTTCTCAAGTGGTTTGTTTATATGGTTTTTGTTTGTTTTCAATGTTTTTTTTATAACTTTTCATTTCTTATTTTTTGTTGTTAAAAGATTTGCATTTGGCAGACTTTTTTTATAATTTTTGGATTTAATGTATGCGCTTTTGTCACGTCTTGTTTTGTTTTTCTTCGGTTCATTATTTTTTGGTTTTGTTTTCTTATTTTTCAATACTCACTTCAAATTTCCCTTTTATTCGCTTAAAATAGATAATAAAGCAGCAGTAACTAAAGCAGTCTCCATCCAAAACAGTGCAAGAGGTGTGAGTTTTACACCTTAACGTTAACATCAGTCATTTTCTCACACACGTACAACCTTCACTTTTCTCGATCTGTTTTACTTGATCGCCGGCATGAAAACTTGATCATTGGAGGCAAAGTTTCAACACTTTCACCTTGTACTGGGCACCCTCGGCACGTCACGAATCGAAAGCATTTTCCTTCCCAATTTACCTTCTGGCGCTCGGGGGCATGCTGATTGGAAAAGCGATCACAAATTCCAACTTTATTCCGACGAAAAGAAAAAAAAATCAGGGGTAAATGTTTAGGGGGATGGTTTTTTTTTATGTTTTTCTTTCTGTTTTACTCATAAAACCCTTTTCAATTGTTAGGCAAATTCATTTCCCAACGGGAGGGAGGACGCTTGTTTCTTTCAGCATCCCGTTCCCAGGCAGCTACAGCTTATAGCACCATGAGGAAAACTATCGATGAAGCGTGTTTGCGGTCGTGGTTTGGGAATTCGCACGATTTGTTTCGCTTTTCGCCGTGTGCTATAGTTTCCACGTCTCCGGGTCGCAGGTGTTGAAAGGGAATCAGCGGTTTTGCTGCTGGGAATAGTAGTGAAGATGAAAGTAAGAAAATGAATATCGCCCAAAGGCTTTTCGCACCGTCCGATGAACACCCCTTGCATTAGGGTTGGAAAGCGACAGGGAGGATCGCTGATTACTCGGCAAGCTTATTGCTTAACCGGCACAGGGAGGGCCGGTACACGTGGTAGTGCGGTGGAATCGGATCGGATCATCATTCCCGAACGTGGCGCAGAACAACGAAACGGAAATGCCCGTCCAACGACGGAGCCAGGGTGGCCCATTGGCAGGTGAAAATGGATTCTTTCTTTCTTCCCACACTGTTTTGTTGGTTTGTTTCGGTTTTTCCTTTTCGTCCCATTTATTTCACTGCCACCAGAACCGATCAGATGGATACCGCACGTCTGGTGGCAAAATGGGTGGGCTGGTGGTGAAGATTCAATCTTGCCCCATTGTCTGAATGTTTCGATCCCCTCATGGGAACCCTCCCTCCCTTTCGTTTGGGGACGCATCACGCTGAAGTTTCATTTCATGAAGGCCACCCCGGAGTGCGCTGCGAATTGGGTTCGATTTTCCACTTATTGAATGTGGAAACTGCACGAAGCAGCATGATGGGTTGGCATTGGAGGCCGAATGTGGTCGTGGTGGGAGTGGGGGGAGGGTGGGGATAAAATTTGTTGTTGTTTTTATCCCGCACTATCACCACCTTTGCCATTCACTCGCAGCAGACTCGCATCCGTGGCAACGGACGTCAATCATAAACATGTTTTATGGCGAATTGGTTTCATGCCGGGTTTCTGTCTGAGTTTGAAGTTTCGTTGTGATTTGTGAGACGTCAGTTTCCAATGTACGTCTCGGGCAATCCCTGGAGAAAGAAGCAGTGAAGGATGGCTCGTGTAAAGCTTCATGAGTGTGTGTTTTGTAGAAGTTTTATGCACAAAACATACGATTTGGAGTATATTGGGTAATTCTGTGGAGTTTGATAACTTGCAATGGAACTTATTGTGCACAACAGATTCAGAACAAAGTTGAAGTAAAGGAACATTTTTTAAAGATATTGAAGAATTCACATAACATCGCTTAGGTGGTAACAACGATGACTACAACCTTTCTAGTCATCCTTTCTGTTATTTGCTATCTTTCACCATCTTGCACGTCTTGAGATTCAGTCTAAAGTCATTAACGATTTATCAGAATATTTTTGGTCTTTTTTTTTTTTTGAAAACTATCGATACCCTGATAACTATTCTGGTGGATGAAGTTTCAGCTATAGAAAGGCAGACGAACTGATACTGTACTCAGATACGGAGAGGAAAGGATAAAAGATTTTACAATTACTGATTAAAGTGATCGAATCATTGTATCGAAATCATTCTACTAAATGGCTACTAAATGGATAACTCAATAGAAATTGTTTGTAAATAATGAAGATTCAGGCTTTAATAATTTCTAAGCTCTGGAAATTTATCTGTTCGTTTAAAAGTAAATCGGTTTAATACTCAGATAAAAGCATTAGTCCAACTTTTTGTAACACCCAATAGAAAGCACAATGCGTACGGTGCAACCATTTAATTTCGTCTTCACTTTGTATCTGATGAAGAAAAACCCCGAACAGCGATCTAATAACATTCCCAGTGCAGTCGTTTCAAAAACGGTTTGAAAACGATATTGCTTTCCCCGGTTTCGTGTTCGTTGCCGGTTTGCAATGACCACACTCAACTCGTGTGCGGTTCAACACCATTGCTTTAAATCACAACCGGCACACACCCCACGCTGACTCTTTATCGTTTGTTTGATTTGAATCGGATCGTCGGGCGTATTTGTTCCCGCGGTAACACGATCACCGGTAAATGGTGCATGCAACATAATCACCCACCAAAACGAGGGATGAGCTTTGTGTCTGTAGCCAGTTTTCGTTAATTACGAATGCATAATTGAATGAAATTGTCCGTTTTGTCGTGAGTCTGTGCGCTTGTGACGTTTGTGATCTTTGGAGGGCATGGAGTGGATTCTTTTCTGCCTGTTACATATTCATTTTAAGTGAACAAACCTCTTTGCCTTTGGGATTGTGTTGAGTGTTGTTTTGAGCAATGTTGCGTAACCCACGGTACATAGTTGTAGAATGGTGCTTGTTAAGAGAAGTTTTGGTAATTACCATCATCGTTTTTCGTGGTCAAGCTGTTACGCACGTCGCCATATGTGTACTCTTCCTACTCTCGTGCAATTATCTTAACCCGTATCATTATCTGTTGGGAATTTTCATACAATACACCTCCATAAACCGCAACTGTGTTTAATAAAAACAAACCAAAACATATGTTCCCTTTGGAATAATGGTTTTGTATGGTATGGTAGAATAATAAGCTCGTTTTTTGAACCAGTTCGAATTCTTTGTCATTAAAGTTTCCAAGTGCCAACCACCATGATCTCAAGATGCTTGGCTGATCGGTTCTGTCGAATAGTTGTGCCGGTTAACTACAAAAAATAAATGTAAAATAAAAGCACACCACATGTGTGCGTTTGAACTGAATCTGCTCGTGAAGGTAGCATGGTAGCAAACGTTTGTTTTTCGCATCTTCTCCTATTTCGCACATGAATAACACCGCCAGAGTCCACGCAAAAAACTTACCACCACCCCTGGAGTCGGGAGAGGTTTCAACCTACGTTGCATACACTCACTGTAACTGGTGACCTTCGTAGGTAGCCACTTCGTTGGGGGGTTTGTGTATGCAAAAGGAAGGTTCTCGTTTAAATTGGTCTGAAAATTTCATTTTATCGAATCCGTTTGGTTTGGGTGTGTGTTCATGTTTTGGCTTTGGGGCCAGAAATGAAATGAGGCAGGGAGGTTGGTTTGGTAATGTTTTTTCTCACCAGCTCAGGCACACGCAACCCAAGAGTCTTCTGTTGGGTCATTTAGCGGTGAAGGAGTGTATGTTGTGTGCAATCGACCACTACCTTCATTCAATTTTTCTTCTGCGTTACAGAAAAAAGAGGGAGAGAGAGGGAGGAAAACTGCTAAAGGTTCAATTGCCCTTCGAATTAGTGTGTTGTTCGGTTTGGTTGAATGAGGAAAGAAATATATAAATAAAAAGTTTCATATTTTATGTAGCAGGCAATTGGTTCTTTGGGAGAAAATTGAATCATACTCCTAAGCAGTTGTAATGTTCGTGTAACGAAGGTTGAAGAAAATGACGGTAAGCAGTTAGGTTGAATAATCCAACAGGAGTGTAACTGTGTAAGATTTGGGACAAGTTTAGTTGAAGCATTCTAAGAATTGTTGTTGAAAAATAAAAAATCTTTATTATGTATTCATTAAATTGGAACTCCATTGCAAATTATTTAATTACAATAATTCACCGATAATTGACGTGCGTTGAAAATTCGTGACGGTAAACGCCTGAAAATATGCAAATACAACCAAACTATTCAAAATTAATTGACGATTTTTGATACGTATTGCATATCTGTAGGCGCTCTTGGATATAAAAAAGTACCATAGATTGTTGGGGAATTGATCTCGCAGGTTAGGTCTATGAATGATTGTCAAGATTGCCTTGTTGATCGGATGGTAGAACAAAGATTAATAATCTATCGGTTGATATATTCTTGAATTATGGACATTGTTGTACGGATCACGACGCTACGGACGATTTGTCATAAAGAACTGCACACCCAAGTAGTTGTCATGATAATATCATTGTTTTATGTTTTCTTCTATTCGCCAAGTCTATGGGAGATAGCTTATTAACGCGATTTTAATTGATATTATGCACTCGCGATCGTTTGAAAGCAATAGTATATTATAATTATTTTTTATACTTGTATAAACAACCGATAAAGCGTTGAGTTTTATTGATCGGTGATCTTTTCATCGACCATTCGTGCTAATTGAGGGTTGAAATCCTCCTATGGACAGGTTATCGGCAATGGTTTCCCTAGAGCACTTAAGCACCGTTCGCAATTGATGAGGGATTAACTCTGGACAGTAATGCTAGATGCTGACTAGTAAGAATATCCCACACTATAATCCACTTTACGATATGCTCTTTTAATCGGTGAAATGCAGCATTCATGACCATTAGTGCTGTGCTTAAGGAGTCCTCATGATGATGATCGCTCTCCGCACTGCACATCTCGAGTGGTTCGCTCTTCACCGATCGGCGCTCTTTCAATGCCGACGACCTTCATGCGGACGTGTCGGGTTAGTTATGGTTTTGAAATTCTTTCCAACCAGGTTTACAAATCGTTTCGCTTGGACACGTTTACTCTGCCTGCCCGGGGTTGGCATCAAAAGCAAACGCAGAAGAAAGCTCACGATCTGGCCGTCATGCGCCTGTAGCCATAATGTGAGGTTATAAAGAAATCGTGTTACTTCACGCATCTACAGAACCAGATTATATACCACGAAACTGCTCTGGATGCAGGAAATTAATGCTGCCTCCTACCCGTTGCGCGGGAAGACCGTTAAAAGGTGCGATTTCCTGCAATTCTCGAGCGCCGTTTTAGAGCCACTTCGTCAAACCTGTTGCACCAGTGCATCAGGGGTATTACGCGCTGGAAATGGCAGAATTCTTTAATTCTTTTCCGAAACTTCCATGGCAGCTTTTCGCCATTGTAGATGCTTTCCATCGCGAATAAAATTATCTTAACCCATCATCTAAAGTGGGCTTTTGACTTAAACTCGCTTCTCTTCGTGGATGTCCGTCGATGATACCTTGGAAGTAAAGAAAACGTGTAACAAAACGTAACACAAATCCCGCTCACTGCCTGCAGTGTTAAAATTTGCGGTCATGAGGCATAAAGAACTCATCATATAAATCGCCCATTAACACGCAGTATGATGCCAGCAGTGAAAAACGACGAACGATCTGGGAAATGGAAAGGAACTCCTGACCGCCCCCTAGTGGCTGTAGAGGTGGTTGTTTTAAAAATCGTGTTCTGTGTTACGCCACACCGTTTCTGAACTCTTTTTGGAGGTGGTAGTTTCGTTATATTTTCCACTCCACTGAGCAAAGCCCATCTTTAAACGTAAGCTGCAAGGCTTTAACTGTGGACGCTTAGTGGTGCACATCTTCCACGTCAAAGAGTTCAGTGGCTTTTATTTCTCGGCAAAGCTTTTACTCTTCAGACATTCTACCGAGATAGTACCACGTCCACTAGATGATGGACCCGATCACTATTCTTTATCTGCCCCAACCTTTCCTTGGAAATAACTTTTGGGACCCGAAATTAACGATCGTAACGCTGCTGGAGCAAAAGGAAAATTAAGAAGCAACAGGGTAGCTTGATGCGTAAAAGTTCAGTTCGAATGGAAGCAAAGGTACAAATGTCGTTAAATGAGTTGCATTACATGTTTTTCTTTGGATTGGTCCGTTGAACCGAACGCGTGATGCTTAATGCTTCCCTCGAGATTGGTTTGATTGGCTAACCGTTTTTATTAGTGCGTTTATTTGAAAAACAGATACCCTGTACGAAAGCGAGATGATGGTTGATTGTTTTATGGGCAGTGCATATATATTCATTTTTTTAAGAAGTAGGGAGAATCACAGAAATCGTGTGTCACTGAAGATCGTGTCGGGAATGCAATCAGGTTATTCTATTCTTCTGCATATCACAATCCCCCAATTAAGATCGTTCAATAAATCGTTTTTAGCTCATGTGTCGTCATTGCCTAAAGTAAGATCTATTTTCCTTTCCTTTCTTCACAGGTACGTCAGCGGTAGAAAGTGTCTCGAGTTTAACCGATTCTTGTTGGTCAGACAGCTGGAATAATTAAACCTGACGGCAAGCGGTAAGTGAAACACTTTAGGGTGTTTGGGTCTCGCTGAAGTTTAGTCATTTGGTCCAAGCTTTTAATTAGTCTGGGTTTTGATTCGATGTTATCTAAACGCTATCTTGGTTTTCGATTACCTGCACAATGGAGATTGCTTTTAGTAATCGGAGGAATCGAGATCACGGACGGTTAGGTCACTACTGTAATGACAGCTTAGTTTGAGGGTGTTATGACCTCTTGAAGTGAAATGTAAATTTGACACTCAATATTTGGGTCGAAATATTTTGCACTTCACAGGTTTATTTCACCGTTAAGTAGGGATATCGAGATCGTATCTGTACCGTTAGAATGATTTCACCAATTTCACCACCGAGAGTAAGATTAAAAAGAAACATTTTCGACGATGACGCAGGCTAAACTGGTTGTTATGTTAATTATGCACCCCCAACTGATGAGTACATAAGAGAGCAGACGATTTCCAGCAAGAGATATGGACTAAAGTGGACATACCTTCGATGCGATAGTAATTTTCTTACGGTTAAACATGCATAGTTGATGCCTGTGTGTCACTAAGTGGAAAGAAAGTTCAATAATAACCGTCTGACATTAATAGGTCGTTGACATTGTTTACTTATCACCATCGCCATCGGTATTTAAACAACGCGTTCGGAAACTTCACCACACTGGACTATTTTCTTCACAACAGAAGTGCAAAAGGGCATTCACCCATATGTGTCAATCGATACGTTTCTATTTGTTCTGGCGGCCAGCGGTGTGTCCAGCAGGTTTCCAATACACTCCCGAAACGGTTCGGCTTGAGATGTTGTTTTTTTGTTTTGTACTCACGCCCCACCACAAACCGGATTAAGGCTTGCATGTGTCACGTCAATTGCAAATCAACAGCCACCCTTTTCCCGTACAAACCGTTTTCAAATGGCACCAGTTGATATCGGTGGACAACCCTGATTCTGTATGCTAACTTGAAACCCACGCTCAAATATACGTATGGCGATACGCACAACTGTTAAATTGACGACGCCGCGCGATTAATAACTCTTCTGGATTCAACAATCGCGCGACATGACAAATGAATTGTTTGATGGACCGAATGGTTCGTTACGTTCCGGGTAGGTGGTCGGTAGGGGTGATACTTCTTACCTCATTTCTTCCCTCAAAACCTGACAAAGTCTAGCGGTTATTATGTTTTATTTATCGGAACTCCGTTTGCTGGACATTTATTTAGTCAGAGGCGTCAGACGGATTCATCATAATACGGTTCGACGGGATTTTTTTATGTCACCGAAACCTTTATTTAGATTCGCCCCACAAAGAGGAGCAGAATTATACTTCAATTCGAGTTGTCCGAGTCGTAGACCATCCTCTCATGATATTCGCCAAAATCCGATAGACTGATTACTTCCCGAATATGGCGACGGTTGAGTGAAGTTTTTATAAGGCATACTAGGACAGCACCGGAATAAATCTGTCTACGAAAGATGCAACACAGCTTTGTTAGGATATCATTAGGAAAATATCATTAATTGATTTCATTTATTATCGATCATCGAGTAATGAGAGTTTGACATCCCTGTCAACAAACATGAAGGCAAGCATAATTCCTCGTGAAGAATTAATAGATTCCACTTCATTCGTTTCTGTTCCTCGCTGCAGAAGTTCTAATAAGTGCCACTTTGCAAACCGGTTCGCAAACAGGTGGATTTATTTTTCACAAACTCTTCTGTATAGCTTCATACCCAGTTTCGAATTGGAAAAAAAACGAAACGCACATTGCCGTTTTGGTTTGGTTATCGGATTAGCGTGAATGCGGGAATCGCACGTCCGGGAGGCTTCTACCGGCAGTGAATGCTTAATTGAGTTATAAGATATAAGACTGCATACGACACCGTTTTGTCAAAGAATAAAATTAAGATTTCATTTCACGATTGATGGCGCGCTGTGCTTGTGCTAGTAAATCTGACTGCTTAGTTTATCACGATTATTGGGTTTTGAAAGACATGTGAAACATTCAAAACATTGAGTTCCGGTATGAGACGGGCTAAATGTTTCCGTTTAATAACTACTTCTCCTTCACGATCTATGGCAAAATACTTATTTGGGCTGCTAAACACACAAAAATAGCAGTCATTTGGAGACTATTGCTTTTTCAATTTGGTTACCCTTCTTCTGCAACACCATCGGCAACTGAGGGAAATCAGCTTGAAGATCACTACCGTCAGCAACACCAAGAATCCCACCACATCCAGCGAGTGACGCTCGAAGAAGTTCATGTCCGCACCGGGATATCTCAGGTGGCGCGCTCCCTTGTGCCGTACGACATACTCTGTCCAGTAAACGGCCGTATCCATGGCACTTTGCGGCCGATCCCGGAACAACAGTGACAACCGTTGCACATTGTCCCGATAGCGCGGATCATGCAATACCTCATGGACTGCTTTCGCAAATTTGTCCCTTGTGAGTTCGGTGTACTGTAACACGTATGCCCAGCCTTCCTCTTCCACCTTCGCCAGGTTTACGGGTTGATCGCCAAACATTGGAATGCCAACCAGTGGCACCCCGTGGAACAATGCCTCAGCAATACCGCCCAATCCACCGTGCGTAATGAACAGCCGGACGTTTGGATGCGCAAGGATGTCGTCCTGCGGTAGCCACTCTGTAAGCATCACGTTCGCCGGTTTGTTCGGCATGTCCTGTGTGTCCCACTTCCAGATAATGCGTTGCTTGATGTTACGAAACGTTTCCACGATGGCACTCAACATTTCCGGCGGTATGGAGGAGCTAAGCAGATTCGTTCCAAGACTAAACAGGATGACTCCCTGCTCTGCTCCTTCGATCCACTGGCGTATGTCTTCGGGGAGTGGAGAAGGTTTGTCTTTAATCTGTAGACCACCCACCTCGACCATCGCTGGTACATACGGACGGGGAGATCCTTTAGTGAAATGATGATTCAAGAACACGAGCGAAACATTGTTTCGGACCGCATCGTACGCAGGGTACTGACCCGGAGGGAATAGCTCTCTGTAAAAAAAATTCACATCAGACTCTTATCAGTGCTGATGTTTGTGTTCGCATAATCACTGCTGTCACTTACTCGTAAGATTTCCGCTGATAATATTTCCACATAGTAGAAAACATTTCTTCAAACACAAATCCAGCAATATTTGCTATCCGTTGTCCGAACGACATCGGGTTTGTTAGACCCAGCATCATGTTCGGGATGGTGGAGACCGGTGTTGGATTTCCGACCAACGAGTTCACAACCGCCATGGGTGCGTTCGGACAGACGACAATGGTGGGACAGTTTAGTATGTGGCTGACACCAAACACAGCGTCACTCATGATGCCCGTTATCAGCAGATCGTACCCTTCCGGTTCCTTCATCAGGCTTTGGAACTCTTGCGAACGTAGCGTTTTATTCACTGGAACGGCGCTTAACCGAAGCATCTCAGGCATAAGCATCATTACCGCCCATCGGGAGTTCGAGGATCCAAAGACGGTTTTGGTGAAATCTTTATGTGAGAACTGTGCGATTAGTTTCCATCACTTTTGGGTGTGTTTGGGAGGGTGTCATACCTGTTGCCCACGGATCCATAGGGACCGTAATCTTGCGATAGTTTGGAACCTGTTCCGACTCCTTATACGGGCTAACCATCGTGACGTGATGGCCGCGACGCGCTAGCTCCTTCATCAATGCATCCTGTACGATCACATGCGATTGGCTGGGGCTGGTGTTGATGCCCAATATCCTGTAACTGGTAGCTTGAGGGCAGAGGGTCACAAACAAGCACAAGGTCACTAGTGTTGCTATTCGTTCACTCGACACCATCTTGGTTAACTCCTCCACATACGAGCCGTTCACACGAAACTAACGCGCATGGTTGCTTGAATGCTATACTTTATAGCGTGGCAGCTTCTCGATACGCTTTATCAGTATTACTGATTGCTCGAAGTAAAACTGCACTTCACCGTTACCGCAGAGCAAGGTGTATTTTATGTAAGCGTAATTTATTCAATTCGTCACACAAGCTAAAATCAGTACAGTTCAACAGTGGGACTACCTAGGACTGACTGTGCTGCACGATGACTTGCAGGTCGTTTCCTTGCCCGGCTGAATGTTATCGGCGCCTCTGTGCTTTGCTGTGTGCGTTATCTTATCGGCAGTGTCTCGGGGGTTAACAGATTGATCATTCTTCCCGCCAGAACAGCTGATCGCCTGTGAACAGTGGATGACACAGGGGTTTTGTGAGCTTGAAACAAATATATGCGCAAGGCTTCCAAAACAAAACAAAAAATCGGTCCACTCATGCCAGCACGATGTGAAGTTTGAGGACGTACTTCACGTGTACAACGCAATGCTATGCCTTTGGAAGCGGATGCCTGCCACCGTTACGTATCACCATCCTGCTGGTGGTGTCAAATTTTCTTATTCTACCTTAGCGCTGCTCTGTGGCAGGAGGCGGCCCACTGTATTCATCGCGCCATCCTGTCGCCGGCGGAAAGATTTCATCGATCCGTCGGCATGTAAGTCGAGAAGCAGAATAACCTCCCCCATACACGTATGCTGGGAGAGTAATGCTTGCTGCATAAATAGCACTAGTTTCAGCCATCATGCAGTATCGATTTCACTTTACTCGTGTCCTGGTGTTTGATCCTGGGAAGGGGACGGTGTGGTGAGCGAGGGGAGCGGTTGTCTGTAGGTATTTGGGTGAAATTTACATGCTTAAGAGATTCTGGAATATTCGATGTTTTCCTTTCTGACAATGGGCTGTCAGAGTGGTCTACCACAATGTCACAAAAACCCGTAGCGTACGGCCACACACAACACCAGGATAAAACATAATGAATATGTATCCTGAAACTCTCCTCCCTAGCCAGGGAATTGAAAGTAAGTACGTGATATAATTACCGCTCTGATTCGCATCACGTTTGGCACACTTGAACAGGGATGATCGGTGAGCATTTTTGGCCGAACAGTGAAATAGCCATAGGGGCCATAGTAAATCAGTCTTCAGATATCCTTTCGCACATCAGAAACAATAATTATTCCAAAAAATCGCGTGACACTTTGTCGGCAAAGGTTACCGATGTCGATCAAAATTGTGTGCGAAGCATGAAATCGTGCGCTTAATTACAATAAGCATAACGCCCCGTGGCGAGGGATATTCCCGATGGACTCGACCCCGACAATTGAACTCCAAATCACGAAACCTTGCGTTAAATTTGTGTGTCCCGAAATGGGTTCTTTTTTTGTGTTGCCGTTGTCCCTGACCTGGCGCATGGTGCTTGGTTTCGATTTCAATCAGCGTGTCGTTCCGTTGGTTGGTCTAAAGAACCAAAGTGGGCTGTGTCAATCAACGTCAGCATTGCACTGCCAGGCTTCCCGAGCAACCTGGCGAGTCCTAGCAAAAGCTCCCCGTGTGCGGTTCTGGTAGCAATGAAAACGAAACTTGTGCCAGTGAGTTCTGGTGAGCTATGACGACCTGGCTGGTCGAACACGTTAATTGGATTACGTGATGCACTTTTGGGGAGTCACCAAAGGGACCACCCCAGCAATGGCGTCCATTGGAGGCACTAGAAGCGCAGGATCGCTTTCGCCACGGCGTACAGTCACTGTTGTACTGATAAAATTAGACGAGTCGGTTGGCTTCTTCTATTGCGTCGCGGACACTATAAATGACCAGACGATGTGGTAACTGAATATTATAGCGTTTTGGGGAGGGGGGAAGTTGGCCTATTTTTACTACCCAACAGCGGGTACTATTAATAGCTGATGTTTGTGTGGCTTTGAGGGAAGGAAGTGTCTGCGTTGAATTGATTTATTATTCTAATTAATGTATAGTTTTTGACGTAAGAACAGTTTCACCATTACAGTAATGTCCAATGTCTTGAATTTTTGGGTGTTGCTAGACTTGAGCTTGACTCTCCATATCGATAGCAGATCATTCTTGTCTGTCGGTTTCTCCGTTCGCTCTTCAAAGCTCATAGCGGTTCTAACGGATTTGGTCCAAAATATATCCGGCCGTCTTAAAGCCCTTCCTTTTTCACTTATCTTTCACACCGCCAAACCATCGTCCGTAGCATAAAGAATTTGGATAGGCAAAAACCTACCGCACATGGCTTTGCGCTTTAGGTTTCTTGCGTTCTTTTTGCTTCCAAGTTGAATTCTGTAAAGGGAGAATGAAAATTAAAAATTCCAATCAATTTCCGAACAATAAACACAATGAACGCACACACACACACACACACACACATAAAAGCTTTTCGGTTTTGTCGGAGTTCAGAACCTTTTGGGAAGTTGTCCCGTTAATGAGCGAGTGCCCCGACGGTTCGTTGATCTCATTCCAAGCGGAAAGTAGATTAGCAACACCGACCCCCGGCCATTCTCCGGCAAGATTCGTGTAGGTACTGTTGAGTTCCCTCGTCACAAGTGATAGTCTGACACGGTTTCTGTCACCGTTTGTGTCAACCCGCCGCTGTCAGGCTAGTGTCGGCTGTGTCCATCATCTTCGCCACGGAAGTAATGGTTTATTTTTGGAACGCCACAAGTACCGCGGCGGCTGGTTGGGTTGCACTATCTCTCGTTAAACCCCGAAAGGTGGTTGAATGACACCTTGTGGTGTAAGAGTGGCTTAAAGCATAAGATGAAAAGCCTCCCGGGAAAAGGGAAACCGCTTTGTGGCGATATCATTTGTGTGCAGCACACAGTTCCGGGTGGTTCAATTAGTGAGCGTGCTGACCGTTTGCAACTAATTTCCTGGTGAGTTATAATTGATTCTTATGTTTTGCAAAAAGGCAAATAAAATGTTTAAAATTGTCAGTCCGCTCACGAGCTGATTTCTACCAACTTCTATTCTCTGTCACCTGTTACGATCAGTAATTGCACACATGATTTTCTCAACGTTCATTAATCATATCCAGCATCAGACATCGAAGGAGTCAATGAACATTGTGGAGATGAGTTTTTCAATATCGTACGTCATCTGGGGCTACAGTGAGTGTCATAAAAATGTCATACTTTGTACTCACCTTGTAATGTTTTAATCCAAATATTATCCACAATGTCTGAAAGTAAAGTTTGTTTTTATCTTGAAATGTAAAGTATTGGTTTGTGTTAGTTTTCAAACATTGTTTTCTAAATTAAATCTTCAAAACACGTTTAAAACAGTCGCCCTCACTTCATTGTTACATTTATTCGCCTCGACATACTGTTACCCTAAATGTAAGAAAACCCCCTGGAACATCATCAATCAAAACGAGCACTGTAGGAAGTTTACGTTGGGGGTTGCTCTTTTTTTAATTTTGTTTTGCCATTAATATGCTTTAATTTCACTTTATACGGAACGGATTTAAAGGCTGTAGTACTTCACTGGGTGGGTTGTTGATCGAAGGCCCAGTAATCGCACCCACTGCGTACGGTCGGTCACCATCACCCAAACGAGGCGCAATTATGCGCACGTCCTGCTTCGCGGAACATTAATTTTATAACCCTTAGAGTGTTTTGCTGTGCGAAACCTTTTTTTTACGTGAGCAGAACGCGTTATTTCGTATCGTAAATTGAATGGTAAACTCGATCCGCCGTTGGCACGTGGATTTGGGAGAATTCGGTGATTTGCGTATTAGATGCAAAGCGATAATGACGCTGTACAACTATTGTGGAGGTGATTTGTGCGTTGTAATCGTTAGCGGAATGGTTTGTTAGTAATTCAATAGACGACACCAAAAAAAAACCAAGAACGGATTAAACTACGTCAAAAAAGCTGTTGCGCCAACCGAAATGATCAACAGCAGCTTTTAGTTTATTTATTATACTCTAATCTAGCAGCTACTGCTACCGTGGCCAGGTCCTCCTCACCTTGGTTGACGTTGGAAGCGAATTTATGTTGGATGTTGAATATTGCAAAACGCGCCTGCCACAGACCGGTTCCCAAATCCTATAAGCCTTTCGCATCGATCACGCTCGTGGGCTGTCTTGGGTCGTCTAGTCGCATGAACCAAACGAAAGGGCAAGTCCCCGCCCCGTACCTGTACCCCGTCCCATAATTCCCATTATTCGGTGCTCGGTGTTTAGTACGGATAAAAACGAGTTTCTTCGAGAAGCTTTACTACCCACTCGTAGGTGGGTGATTCGGTTTTTATGATCAGGTCCAATCAACAACCGAACCGGCGGGTGAGAGTGCATTTGCATTTCTTTAACCTAACCGTATGGAGAGTGTTGGTATTTTGCTACGGTTGGCAGCTGCAGACACGGCCACAGCCACGAAATGCGTTTGGTAGGTCGGATTAGTGTGGCAGCGAGCTTACTATTTGCATAAAAGTGTCGAAATTGTTGTCGCGAAGGCTGCCGAAAGCTAGCGAAACTGAAAGCTGAATAATTTGTATTAACCAAACAACATACAATATTTACCACGTTTAGTTTAGCAAATGTTTGACCATTGTTGTCTAGTGTATTTTAATTTATATTTTCATGTTTTTTTTTGCATTTTTATTCGCTTTCAACTATGTTGAGTTGATTCGATTATTTGTTTGATTTTTCAATTTGTGCCTGTAATGTTTAAATTTATTTCTTCTAATTTTGTTGCTCTTGTGTTTTATAATTTATTTCAACGTTTTTTTGTACGTTTGTTTACTATATTACTATATCTATTAAGCTGTTTCAGCTTTTCTATTCTTTATCCTTATTTTTGCTTGCTTATTAACTTTTATCTTTTTTAGCACGGTATGTTTAACTTGAACTTTACTTTATAAATGAACGTGTTAAAGCAACTGTTTTACGTTTATTTTTCCTAACTAATTTTTCTATATATGTACAAGAGTATAGGAATGAATTTTAAACATCGTTACGACAGAACGTTCATCTCAACCTACACGTTTGTGGTGTAGACCTAAGCATTAGCTCCATAACCGCGGCCCTTCAAAAACCAGAACTGTGTCAGAACCGAGTTTGCCCTTCACATGTGCTCTGTACACCCCCGTTCCGCAGCTCCCCGCCATTCTTTCCCCCTTTTACCAGCCATTTCTGCTCCGACCATGGTCTGGATCCGATGTGGTAACGGAGGCCCTGTTAGTGAGAGGGCGTTTAGAGGGCTGTTGCATCATAAAATAAACATGCTCCCGGTCAGTTTGGTGAACAAACCGGACCGAAGCCCTTACCACGCGCAGGGTATCAAACGTTGCGCAAAGGCGCCCCATTCCCGGTCGGACGGACCGCTCGACGAAGACAGAACCTTTCCTAAGGTGTGTTTCCGTGGTGGACGGTGGTCGTGTATGTTTTCGCCACCGCCTAGCATAAGCGGTGTTTTCTAAAATTAGCTCATTTACGAGCGCGTATGTTGCCCAATTTACGGATGCGTCGGGGCACCATTAGCGAGCAGGAAGATATGCTTTTTTTCGGTGTTGCTTGTGGCCACCGTTCCGTAATGCAGTTGGTCGTGTGTGATTTTTTTCCATGGGTATGGAGCGTTGGTGTGGATATCCAGGAATAAATGGAATGTAATGGTCAACGGTTGTACAAAACCGGAAACTAGTTTTAAGCGTTTAGGTAAAGCATCTTTTAAAAACATTGTGAAACTCAGAACTCCAAGAATAAAATTACTGGAAATGTTTTTAATTAAATTTTATATTGTCACTGGTCTGTTTGTTTTGTTCACTTTGCTGTGTATTTGTGTGACCGTCTTCTGACGGGACATTGTGCAAGGGCTTGCCTTACTGTCCATTAAACAATTATCACCCCAGCCCGGGTGGAATTGAACATTAAATGTCAGAATTGTTATCCGTGCGCGGTGCTCCAGTTGCAAACCGCGTTACTGTGCGGTGGTTTGGGTTTGTTTTTATTACTTTACAACACTGCTGCCAGCATGCAGCCATGCAATAACACACATCACACCCGTGTGGACTGAACGATCGAAGGGCAGTAAAGAGTGCAGTTGTGGCATTTATGTGGCATTTTGTAGCGTTGCTTTCCCGCACGTTCATGCTCGAAATAGCATAACTGTTTGCGATGGGTAAAACTACAAATTTGAATGGTCAACGTGTGGGTCAAAACACATGAAACAGTCGAACGTTGAGGCTGAATTTGGTTTCGTATTTACAATGCTACCCAAACATTGTTTTGGGTACAAAATTATCAATCTAAACAATGTATTTTGATTTCAATAAAGCTACCCTTAAGTGTGCAACTCTTCAGTACCTTCTTCGAAAGCGGCATTCTGTTGGAAGGTCCCGCTCAACTAGTTGTGGGCGTGTGATTGACATCGCGTATGTCACAAAGTGCCCAAATTTGTCTACGAATTTAGCATACCCACTGGAATTGAGGTCGGGTTAGGTCGTGTGGCTGGAAAATGTTGCATGTAACCCGACCAAAAACCTTGACATGGAGCACAACATTTCTAAACCAAATTCGCCCCCCCTAGAGTTTCGCCATCCACTCTCAGCTTTCCCCAACCCGGGAAGGGGATGAAGATGAAGTGTTAATTTTACGTTTTCGTGTGAATCTCAACCGAACCCGTGGGAGTACCGCGAAGTGATGGGTTTAATTACTGCGTTTAGTACCGAAAGCGGATGGGGTTGTTGAAGTTTACAAACGCCAACCAAAAGGGTGGATCTAATTATTGACTTGCACGGAAGATTTGCTAAGGTGTGTACGGGCGCGAAAATGTTGTAAAATGTAGGACGATCAGCGTTACAAACTGGGCCGATGAAATGTGGTTTGGTTGTTTCTTTTAGGTGGAAGGTGTTTTTTTTTTGGTGTGTTTCGCTTGAGACCTTCAAATTGAACCCAATATAATAAGTATCGCACTTTATTGTTTGTTAGTTTTGGTAAAAATAATGTGTTTTAATTCATAACGAGAACTTGGGAAGCTGTTACAACACATTTAACATTCAAAATAACAAATATATGGACATTTACAATTTTGGAACATTGAGGTACGACACAAATTTTTCTTCAACGAAGTACGATATTTATTAAGATTTGCTCTCTATATTCACGCAAAAAGTATGAATGTTACAATTTCTAATATTATATTAAGAATAGTTTAATGTTTTGCAGCTGGAAAAAGGAGTACAGTTCGCTCACCAACACCTTCGCTGTTGTTCTGTTAGGCGGAATTACATGTCATTACATAACTATTTACATACGCTTCGTTCCCGTTCCCGGTTGCTTCGTGTGTCCATACCATGTATTTATAATTTTTCGCTGCCAAGATCAGCACCGATTCGTTCGTTTTTGGTGATGGTGGCGTTTGCGGTTCATTTCAATCGCCCATCGCGTGTCTGGGCAGCATGGCCGCGCGAGCCGGGTAGAAAGGGAAGATTCACGATGTCCTAATGTGACCAGAAATAGACTAAAATTCTACCATCGATTCACTTTCGCAACGGACGTCATGAAACTGTTTTGGCTGAGCAAGTGCCGAATGCAATGAAAATTAAATTTCGGGTGGAAAAAATAAATATGTAAAGAATGTTTGCCTCGTTACTTAGATGTCTCAGATTGGATTAGATTTATTGAATACCACAAATCGATCTGTGCGAGCGTGAGCTGAACAGTGAAACCTTTCAAGGATGGCCAAGAACTGGAGCAGTTGACTTCCAAAACGGATCATCGCTGTGTAAACGCACATAAGCGAATTAAGGACAAAACTAACAGCATGGAAAAAAATGTATACCAAAACATCGGCAAACAAACTGGCAAAGCGTACCGGGGGACTATGGGCAATACCAACAAACGGGGGGCCACACATAACCAAGTAACGCTCAACCTTTATTGGCACTGTGTATACCAAAATAACACACAAATCGCGAAACCGTACAAGCGTTTTGTTTGGTAAACAAAATGGTACGAAAATACACTCTCGTGTAGCGTTGTTGTTTTTTTCTTCGCTTTTTTTTTATTTTGCTGTTGGGGGTATAGCGCATAAACCGGCGACACGACCCCGTCCCTATCCGCCACGGTTGGGGGATGGCGCAATTTGTTGTTTTTTTCTTCTTTACAAAGTTCTCACCTTGGGGAAGTGTGAAAATTTGCTTGACAAGCGAGAAGAGACTGACTGACGCGTCTGTCGTGGTTGCGGTGTGTTATGTTCTTGTTTTCATGACATTATTTGAAATGATAGAAATGACATATACAAAATGAATTAAAAAGATAACATTTAAGACTTAATCCACATTTTATATCATACTTTTTATCTGTTTTAGGTCCTTTTCCTTTTCCTTTTCCTTTTCCTTTTCCTTTTCCTTTTCCTTTTCCTTTTCCTTTTCCTTTTCCTTTTCCTTTTCCTTTTCCTTTTCCTTTTCCTTTTCCTTTTCCTTTTGCTTTTCCTTTTCCTTTTCCTTTTCCTTTTCCATTTCCTTTTCCTTTTCCTTTTTTTGTTGTTTTTTGTTTCTTCTAGTAAATTTGTCATTCTACTTATCTGACAAAGAGCATGTTTGTGTTATGAATCGTTGAAGTTTTGTACATGCAAAACTTTAAGTCATTATTGTTTTCACTCGACAGCATAAAGCCACTCTCGTAGACGAGCCCTCCTTTAATTAATCCATTGCGTTTTTTCTTCAATGATGCGCCATTTTGTTGTTGTGCGTACTCAAAAATGGAAATCACCTCATTTTCAAAGCAAACAAATACGAAACGGTGACAGATACGTACAATCGTACCAAGCGCATGACCGATTTACAAGGGCGAAAGGGATGAAACTTTAATTGAGGGTTATTTGGTTTTGTAATGCAAATTGAGTGACGCACCTAGCGGTGTGCGTTGTTTGTTTACGTTGGAACGATTAATATGTAGCATTTGTGCAAATAACGAAAAAAATACGTAAAAAAAAAAACGATTATTGTGTATTTTACGCAGCCTGGTAAAACACATGTCCCAAAGCGATCGTCCTCATTTCAGCATAAATGGCTGTAGCTTTGCTGTGCTGTGGGCTTCGCTTCAGTACAAGATCACCAGCACGCACGAACATGTTGCAGCCTCCTTCGTTCGTGTTCATTCACGCTATCAAGTCAAGGCCAACGCGTCTTCAATCATCCCCGATGGGTGCGCAGACGCTAGACGAAGGTGGGAAAGCGGTGGAAAAGAGAGTCAACAGACGAAAAAAAAAAACCATAACAAGACAACGCGCCAAACGCAAACATATGTTGCGGAACAGGGCCATACGGACCCCGGCAGATCGCGACACGCCGCTGGTTACCACCGTTGGTAAAAAAAAAGAAGTGGGCAACAACTCACCAGGGTTTCCGAACGCAATCGTCATTGACCCGTCCAGCGTGTGGCGTGTGTGTGTGCTGGTGGTTGTGTTGGTCAAATAACGTGTACACGCGATGTTGCGCTGGGTATTCCTCCCCCCACGAGGCCGTTATCAGCTGCATGTGCGCGACATTACGCGTGGGTCGTCTGTCGTCTTCCAGCGTCGGATGTAAACAAACCTGCGACAGATGACCCCAAACGAGCGTCCTCTTCCAGGAAAAGTTGTCTGTCCCCGGGTGGCGAGGGGGAGGAGGGAGGAGGGGGTCGAGAACATTACAAAGTCAAACAAAGCCCGGCTGCTTAGCTGCTGAGATACGCAGCAAAGTTAGTCGACTTTTGTGTTCGTAATCGGTTTAAGGTAGAATGATAAGGATGTTGCGGGCAGAGGAGATGGAGAAGGGAGATACTTCTTCCTGTTTGCTTCATCATGCTCTTTTTTTTGCGGCGCAAAATGGCAAACGAGCACGAGCAGCAGCAGCAGGGAAGCGTAAATAATCGGACCTAGTGGGGCCACAGATGATAACAAGGGCAGACCGGTGAAACGTCAAACCAATGTCGACATGTCTGTCCGATAGAGGGAGGCCCGCTTTGTTGATACACTCCTTAGTGCATATGGTGATGCACTGGGGTTGTCCCACTTTCGTTCAGGAAGTTTTGTTGAACGAAACACCTGTTCTATCGGCATCCGTCGCCACATCTCTCTCTCACGCAGTCAGTGGAAAAAGGATTCTGACGATCACACTGCATCGGGTCTATAGCAAGGACATACACGTAGGTAAATGATCTTGCATCGTACACATGTTAAGTAAACAATGCTGGAGCTGTACTAACAACTACCCTTAAGTACTCTCTTAAGCATTAACCATCGTCGGGATCTCTGCCCTTTGCTGTGTGTTTAATTCGCCGTTAAACTTTGCTCGGGTTTTACTGTTGGCGCAGAACGCCCCAAGGAGAAGCTTTGTTGAAGACGGAAAAAAAAACGGGGGAGACTAATGTGCGACTAGTGCCCAAGGGGGGGGAGGGTGTGCTTCGGGCAGGACGCAAGGCGCCAGGTTGAACAGTGGGGTAGAACGCTAGCGCTTGTGTCTCTTTGTGTGGCATCGCACGGAGGATCGCGTGGAGTGGGTAGTTTGTGTGTGATGGAGGCGACCACCCTTTCCGGACCGGTAGATGGGGTAAGAGGGTCGAACCCAAACAACCAATCTTTTTCTCGTGTACGCTCTGGCTCTATACCAACAGAGCCAGTACGCTTTAGGGGTGTTGTGTAGTTGTTTTGGTTAAAAGGCAGACGCAGAATGGGCGACCGACCCTGCACTATAGGAAGTTGTTTGGTAAAAACGAAAAACAAAACTGAAAACGGGACTGGGTTCAAATCTTGACCACACGAGTCGGGTTGTATGTTCTAAATACGGTTGTGCTAACTATTAGCATTAAGATCGTGTAAGCTGTAATATGTTGAAAATGTTATCCATTCTTCGCATGTTCCCACTGTGCCGACCGATGGATCAAGCGCCGCGAACATCGCGGAATACAAACAAAAACCGCGACTCGCACGGATGGTGTTGCGCTGCGTGGTGTGTGAATATGCACCCCACCGACGCACCAACACACCCATATGCCGATATGGTTGCGGTCATTTCACAGTGTGGCGAGAAGTTTGTGTGCTCACCGTTGCCGATCCAGCTCACCATTCACCCCCCCAATAAAAGCCAGCTTGATGCTGCGCATCTAGTTGAACCCACCCCCTTGTCTAGACCCTTCTGCGCCATTGTTGATCGTGGTCGTGGTTGATGGCCGGTGCTGCTGTATTGGTGATGTTTTTGTTTGCAGCAGTAGCGGCGGCGGCGAGACATACGAGACACACCGAACGGTTCGAGAGACTGGCGACGCGCAAACACAGAAACGGCGAGCCGTACGCACGTATGGTGGGGTTCCGACGGTTGAAGCGTACCGTTCTGCTACCATATCAGTTACAACCGTTGCCGTATGCAGTGCGCAACACCGTACGGAAAGCGTTCCTTTTGCGTGGACCGACACGACAAAACCCTAAGGGCTACGTTAGGAGAGGCGAAAAGTATCCGTTTCCGTTTTAGTTCCGCGCTGAAGTTCTTGTCCACCACGACGTGGTCGCATTTCTTGGTGGAGCTTTTCTTTAGCCTCGAGCGTGAGCGTGAGTGTGTGTGTGTGTCCGTCCGTCCGTATTCCGTGTCTTCTACAGCTACAGCCGAGAGACAGCTGTTTCGCGTCTTTTATTGCGTTGCGGTCGGCTGAACTTCCGCTGCCATCGCCGATGGAGTACGTGAGTGCGTGTTTTCGTGCTATCAAAGTTTGAAGCTTGCAGTGAAGATCACTCCCCCCGCCAGTGCACGGTGGAAGCAATTGCGGGCAGGTATTAACCTACAGGCTCCCAACGAAACCAACCTCGCGAGAATTTCCGCTCCGAACGGTGGACGATGGTGTTACAGTGTTGCGCAAAACGCGAATCCACCGGAGTTGTCTGCATCGTCGATGGTGTTCAGTGTTGCCTAGCAACGTCAACTGCCGTAGCGTGGCGTTACAAGCCACTGTGCAAATTGCAAACGTTCCTGATCGAAGGTGCGTTTCTGCGTGAAAAGTGCGTCCAGAACTCGTGTGCGGGAAGTTGAGTGCCCTTAATTTGCTGCTTTTTTTTTCGGGGTCAATATCCGGTGCCGGTTGGCTGCAGAGTTCGTCCGCTGAAGATCGTTCGCCAGCGGTGGTAGTGTGCTTGGCAAAGCCTCCGATAGACATTGCTGGATATTCTCGAGCATAACGAAAGAGCGAAACGGTACCGAAACGGAGAGCTGGAGAGAAACTGTACGAGTAAGTTCTTTGCCTCCTAACGAAGTAGTGTTCACTACCCTGTCCCACCGGGTGTGTTGGGATCGTGCACCAGGAAAACCACACGGTGGGGATGATCCCCACATGGATCTCCTCCGTTGGTGTCCGATTTTTTTTTCTGTGCGAAAAGAAGTTCCGTTGGAGTCGAACTGGAGTTGCTGGTAGGGTTGCTACGAGCGAGAAGTTTAGGTTCGCTACCATTCTTAGGTCCTCTTCACTGCTGGTCGTGTGGCGCAGTCGAAAAATTGATCTAGTGCTGTTCGATCACCTTAAGCCCGGGGGCCAACGCATCATTCGGTGGCATTAGACGTACAGCAAGCGAACGGTCTTGTCTTAGCGAAGAGGTGTCCAAGTTTTTTTTTCCCGGTCCGTGAGTGTTTGCCATCCAAAACCACTCGATTTTATTTCGAATCGGCGAATCGGAGGTAAACGAGTCCTCCGCAGACTCCGGTTAGATCTCGATTGGGGTACAAGTTAGGGGAGCAAGTTTTTTGTTGCTGTGTGTGCTGGACTTGTTGCATCCGACAGCTTAGAGAGGGTTGGTAGTGCAGTGGGTTTGCGGTCCGTGGTAGGTCGTCCGGTGGGTATAGGAAAATTGTGTCAGGCTTTCTGCGCGAGGCTCGGTTTTGTGCTTAATACGTAATTTCGTAGCGGTTTTGTGAGCGTGAGGGCTCGCAATAAGCCAGAGGTCGAGGGGGTTGGTAATGGGGAGACGGCGACCGCGCTCTGTGTGTGAGAGTTCGCGATAGGCAGCTGTATGGGAACATTATACACGATGGCGCAGCTGATGGCAGTTGATGATGATGACGATAGTGGTGTTCCGTCGTGTTGCGTCGCGGTGTGTGTTTGTTGTTGTTTGTTGTGATGCGGTGTTTTTTTTTCTTCGCTCCCATCGCGGTGAAAGTTACACATTGTGGCCGCTGGTGTAGGGTGACGATGGGTGCGGAGAGCGTGTTGTGTTGCTGATTATCGCTGCCTGATATTGTGTCGTAAAGATCGCGAAGTAGATCACACGGCGCCCTGAGGATAACCCTTCTAGCTCCGTACGGCGTCAATGTTGCGTCGTACGACGACGTCTTAAATAACCTCATTTTCTACATACGCCGATGATGGGATATCTCTTCCGGTCCGGGTGGCTTCCTCTTGAGCTCGTACGATTAAGAATTGATCCATGTTTTTGTTGACTTGTACCGCCCATCAATGACGTTTCTTTAACGATTGTTTGTCAGGTACTTGGTGTGAGGGAACAAAAACAACACAACAAGACCCTATTACTTTGTTACATTGTTACTGATTTACTGCGTAGCAATTCGTGCGACCGGTCGATCAGGGCCAGGCTTCCCACTGGCTGCCAGAAGTTACTGTTGGTGTAGACATGCAGCTACCGAAGAACTCCCCACGAAGTGCTGAACGCAAGCCAACGCTTGCAGAACAGTTATGTAGTGCGAATACGTCTCATGCCGAGTTTGATGAACCCGGTTCTCTCGATTCTTGTGCCATCGTTCCAATCGGTGGGAAGAATTAGAAATTCATTCTCTTCTGCGTCGTGGAGTGCGTCCGAGGAAAATAAAACACCAAGCGACAAAACTGGAAACTGTAGAGAGGGTTACTTTTATTTTGCAATAACGAGTTTAAAGATATTAAATACCCTTTTCGTTAGTATTTTAATGCTGCGAATTGATGGGTATAATGCTATAGCTTCTATAGATATATCTGCGTTTCTACATACCGTATTATCTCATAAGGTTATCTCACAATCTAAACAAATGCCATGAAGGAGGTGTGATAAAGCTAGTCTGTTTTAACAAAATGTCTACTTAAGTTCCTCCGCTGGACAACAAGTCATGAACTTCAAGAAGAAGTTCGTCACTTAGAAGAAGTCATTCTTCCAACCTTGTCTTGTGGTTAAATGATTTTCTTCGCATTTTTCTTTATGTCCAGTTCATCAGCTGTGCTTCGATATTATTATGTATGTTTCATATATTCATTTGATAAGTCGTGCTGGGTTTCAACCTTTGCTTCCACAAGCTTGTATCTGAGCTTGAACGTCTGGAGATAAGCAATTTTTTTAAAGAATAAGATGATTTTGATTATGATAAAGAGATCATGCCTTTTCATCTTGATTGGAATCGACATTAACACATTAGAGATCACTTGCCAGTGTTACTGAACTGTTAAGTATATTTGGCTCATCAATTGAATTCCACACTGAATTACCGTTGTGGCGACACACCTTGGCCAAGGAAGCACTTTCATTACCACTCGAAAAACACTATTCCTCTCAGCATGATAAGTCGTTTTAATCGGTTCCAGCAAATTCTTTCACCAACCGTTCAAGATAGTTTTCGATTGCCTGCTCACACCTATCCCTGTGACGTTCACTCTTCTCGGCCAGTCGTCACCTATCTCCTTATTATGTAACGTGATTTAACGTACGAAAGTCTGCAAGTAAATAAAACCTTGACACACAGCACAATTGAGCACACGCGGCGAAGTGTCCTACATAAATCCCTGTCGTCCAGTTGGTTGGGCCAGTGTAGGACGAAAACTTTCCCACAGCTTTCGCTGAAGGAATTGGGTGCTTTTTGTTGTTGGTGTGGTTCTTTATGGGCTGAAAGGCAGATGAATTGAATAGCACAGGCTAAGGGGAGTGCAAAGAAAAAAAAAAGGATTAAAGCTCTACCGTGTCCTTGACGAACATTGAACACCAGTGACAGTCGATGAATGTACGATTTGTGGCGAGTTTTTTGTGTTGCAGTAATTGAAGCTTAATGAAGAGAGCTGCCCATTATAATGTGTTGCAGTTTATGCCTTATCATTGAGTGCTGATGGTGTATTGATTGCTGGAATGAAAAAGGAAGAATGTTTACCATGTTTCGAAGCAATCGATGTTTTTAGTAAGGAAATTGTTTGTTTGTATATAAACGGCAATATTGTGAGGTTCTCGAAATGTGATGTAATAATTCCAGCCATGTGCGTCACTTATAATCCATTCTAAACAATGCTGTTTGCTTTATTTCTTCCTTGTAGATTTCCAAACTGCACAATAGCACGGACAAAGACAGCAGAGAAGAAGCTTGCGAGTTTTCCGTGTATGAACTAGCGCAAACAGCAACAGCAGCCATACAACAGCCGACGATCGAAGTGAATTAAGCGACAGAAAAAAAGCTACCGCCACTAGTTTACATTGCGCTCAATTTACTACCATCTACAGTCATCTGTGCGTATTCGGGGCTTCAGGAGCAAACAGGTGGAAATAGTAAAGAATTACCCAGGGAAAAGCCGTAGTAAATGCTGCTAAGCGTAAAACAATTGTACGTAGGTGGCTTTGGAGCGTTGTGTGCGCACTAGGATGTCTGTATGATCTGCATGTCGATCGTAGTGTGCGCTGACCGAGTGTTGCCTAGAGACGGATTTAAAACCACAACGTATATCAGCTAGCACTGCGAGTGTTATTCGCCTGGTGGTGCAATCTTATTGGAGACTGTTTTAAGTGGACATCTTAACCGTCAGGCTCAAGCAAGCATACCGTCCCTAAGACGGACGAAGATCACCGGTCGCATCGTGTTCGGTACGACTCCTTCACCAATCCTGTTCTAACCCTGCCAGCAGCTGAACGGCAGGAGACGAATGCGAATAACGTTCCTGTTCGATCTACTATTTCAGGTACGGATATTTTAAGTACTTATCTTCAAATATCAAATCCAGTGTGACCATTCCCAACACCATGCAGAACTCCTCCTAATCCTACCACCCAAAACATCGGGATACGCATCTGCTAACATCTGCTTCATTCTACTTCACGACACGCGACTAAATTCTTATCCACCATTACAATCACTCCATCGGACATCCAAGGAGGATCATCGGGGCAGTTGGTGGTTGTTGGGTTGGTGGTATTGGTGGTGGTGGAACAAAACATCGATCTGCTACCCAAAATCGACAATTGTCGTCGGGTGCGCCAAGCGTCCCCTTTTCGATTGGTCCCAGTTTTGTGTTCGCACCGGTGTCCCCTACCGTTTCCGGCCTGGAATCCAATCAAGAAAACGGTCCTACCCAGGTACAAGCAGTTCCTTATGTGCTCGTTATCACAGTGTTCTCTGCCATATAGTTTTAGCGAGGCTTGAGTTGTTCTTTTCTATAGGTAGTTGTAATGCCGCATGATACATTCCATTTTTATACGTAGTTGTAGTCTTGTAGAAGGTATACTAATAGTAGACGTTGCAACTTAACGTAATTTCTGCTTCGCTTCTGCGTTACAGGAGGCGGCCAACGGAGGGCACGCGAACGGGCAATCATCATCGGCGTCCTCTTCGTCGTCGGGAAGTGGCACAATGGTGAAAACGTTCCAAGCCTACCTGCCGCCGACGAATCGAACGTACTCCTGTGTCCACTGCCGGGCACACCTAGCTAGTCACGATGAGCTTATATCGAAATCGTTCCAGGGCAGCCAGGGACGAGCGTATCTGTTCAATTCAGTGTAAGTATCTCCTGTACCAAACCAGCTATTTAGCAAATTTTGATGATCAGGCGAGTTAACAACATATTTGTTACGCCGTTGCAGGGTTAATGTTGCCTGTGGCCAAGCCGAAGAACGTGTCCTATTGACAGGCCTACATGCCGTGGCCGACATTTACTGTGAATGCTGCCGAACACCGCTCGGATGGAAATATGTAAGCGCTGTCATAATGGTGGCGGCGGGAAAGAGCGATCATACTAATCATATTTCATCTTGTTTTAGGAGCATGCGTTCGAATCGAGCCAGAAGTACAAGGAGGGCAAATACATCATCGAACTGGCGCACATGATCAAGGAGAATGGTTGGGATTGATTTGCGTCGCCGGTGCGGCGCACCCGTACCAGCAGCAACAGCAGCAGCAGCGGTGGCAGCTCATCGGCGATAAACTAACCCGAACAATCCAACCCCGCGCAGATGGCGCAGATCACCACTAGCGGAATATCTGGAAGACCAGATCGTCTTGTGTTTTCCGTTTGCTCGAGGTTTTCTTTGATTTTTGTTTTGTCCCCAACTGTGCTCAAATACCGCCATTACAGCTGGCTGGATTCGGCTGGTAGGAGAGACGAGCGATGCCGGATTGTTCGCTAGATTTATAGCGTTTAGTTAAATTCCCTTCGAATGTCCCCGACTAGAAGTTTAATTAAGCTAGTTTTGTAAACAGGATGCGCGAAAGTGGAACACTTTCTCGTTTTATCCCATCGACATTTTTCATCAAGTTGCCCTGAACGTGGGCAGGGAACATTGGAAAGTTCGGTAGGATTAAAAAAAAGTGGTTCCCAGAAAATTTCTGTCAATACTGCCCTTGCGTTTTTTGGAAGGTCGGATATAACCCCCGTGATAACCAATACAACTCCTGCCTTTTTTTTTGTCTTACGGAAATAAATTTTAGTTCCGTTTCGTGCGTGTATGTGCATGTGCGCCCGGATCGTATTGCGATGCTGATGAGCCCCCGGTAAGGGAGCGGATTTCCTTTTAACTACTAGGATAAGGTTTGAAATTGATTAACAGACGAACAAACCATACAGCGAGATATAGAGCAAAACGGGGAAAGATAAAGTGAGCTTTTGAGGAGATCGTGTTAAGAAATGTGCGTATGCATGGTATGTCTGAGATATGAGGAGCAAATGAACGGAAGCGAGAGTGATATTAGGTTTAGCTAACACGACACGAAGAAGCTGGGGAGAGAAGCCAGGCCGGGGAGAAAAAGAAATCATTAAACATTTAAATCCATTGAACAAAAACTCATAAGATATGCGTAGATCCTTCGTAATCGCAATCACAACCCCCGTTCCTCCCTCCTACAATGGCAAGTAGAGGGGGTTGGGATTAAAGCATCCTTCGTATGTTAGTCCAAATATACAACAAAAACAAACAAAACAAAATCTAATCAACACGCGATTTAATGGTTAGGGCTAAGAACAGGTAAAACTCCTTTTATGCGACACAACAACCGGCAAGCGGGATAAGTTGTGTGCAATAAATGCGACTGGTTGGCCAGGAATGCAAGAGCGTATGATCGTGATAGATAATAAGGACTCAAATACTGTGACATTTGGTCGTAGACGTAAAGGGAATGAGGAAAATCAAAAACATCATAACAAGAAAAAAACAGAAAAAAACAAACCAAACCAACACTTCCCCCTACAAAAAAAAAACTTGTTACTCAATAGTTAACGAGTGTGCACTGGTAGAAATTAGGAGTCGGAATGATGTAAAAACAAGATAACACAAAATCTACAACCAAAACCAACACAACTCCATAGAACTGGACAAGAAAAGTGAAAACACTTTGAGTGAAAGTGCTTCAGGGTGTGAAAGGGATATGTGTGAAATGTGTGAGTGATCCAATTAACCACCGTTCCGGCGTAGTTTTTCGGCTTGTGTGCAATCTTTAAAACCTAAACCGCTCCCCCACCCCCCTTTCAAATATTCCCCCTTTTAAACATCCTTAAAACTGTGAATGTGATCCAAATAGTAATAGGATTTGTTTGTTTTCTGCGTAGGTGTTAACACGTCAAACGCAGAGAAATCAATCGAAAGTGAACACAAGTGTAAGGTTTATGAATAGAAAACAAAACAAACGTAAAATTGCATCGTACGTGCATGGTAGAATATCGCGAATAACAATAGAACAGTGAAGCAGCGAACCATACGAGGTGACACTAAACTAAACAATGCCACAGAATCTGTCCACAAGAGCAGCTGTAGCATGTTGTTGAAAGAGGTGATACTGCCCGGTGTGGAGATCCATCACATCATCAACCATAGGTTCTACAATATCAAAGAACAGTAGTATAACAGTGAAATAATTCTAATGCAAAAAACGCAAAACCAAAATGCAAAATAACAATATGGCATGGCTGGAGCAAGACACATAAAATAGAAGAGGAAACAAACAAACAACTACTGCCAATAGAACCAATTCAATATACGGGAAGATGTGAAGCTCCAAAGCAAACACAGAAACAGAAAACACTTGCTAATCGGATGTAAACAGCATAAACGAACATAATCGCCTAAACAATAAGACACATCGGTATCGTCCTACCGAATGATCAATCGATATGATCAAACCCCGGCGTGATGCGACGCTCGCTGTTAAGAAAATCGTCCCGTGTAGCTTTGTCGGTGGTACTTTTCTTCTTGAAGCGAAATGAAAACTTGTTTATTTTTATAGCAAAGTTATTCCCTCTCTCCCGCCCCATCATGATCTCTTATCCTGCTAACAACTTTTTCTTATTTTTTAACATCTTTTTCTCTTTTATTCAAACATATTTTCTTTTCCTCTTTTTTGTCCCTCTCTTTGTTTTACTTTCTTTTGTTTCTCCTCAGCACAACGCTATTTAGCATTGGTTTACGTTTGTTTTGTATTTTCTTTTCTTATCTTCCACTTTGTGACAACTTTAGAACGTGAAGAGAAAATTTTATGTAGAATCAATATAATTTTTCGCTCTTTTTCGATAAGTGATTTGAATAATGTGATGTGAGCGATACGCGTGAATCGGTGTGTGATGGTGAATGGTGGCTGTATGCGAGTGAAAACATGACGATGTTGAGTGAAGTGTACGGAATGGAAACGAGCAGCAAAACTCAATGCAATTCCTAAATGTTTTTCTTTGTATTAGGCCCAGATTTTATACGTAGAAATATGTTACTGTGTACAATACATAAAAGTACTTTATCAGTTAAGCTCAGTCGGACAAGTTAAAAAACAAAATGAATGGATAAGCCTGTAACAGAACGTTCATTAATTTCGCACTTAATAACGATTGCACTTGTTGTGATCCTGTGTGGTTTTCTTCCCTTCTTGTTCTTGCTCTGTGTGCAAGGGCAAATATTTTGCACTTTTAAATGCAGGATAAAATAGGATTCCTTTTCGATTCCCCCACCACACACCACCGCTGCCGTTTAGAGGCATAAGATAGTGCGAAAGATACGAAAAGAAAGAGAGAGAAAGAGAGAGCTGGTGAAAAAAAAATACTTGCATCGGTTTCAACTTTGTTCTAATATCCTGCCTGGTTTTCGGTATGAGTGCAAAGGAAGCCGGACGGTAGAATGGAAAGGTGATCGAAACTATACGTTAAAGAAGAAAAAAGATAAACAAACGAAAGAGATAACAGTGAGCAAGTGAATAAGATGCGTTAAAAATACGAAAAGAAAATCGCAAAAAAGTTCACAAAACACATACACACACACACATACATGGGAAGAAAATAAGAAAGAGAGAAACAGAAACAACTACAGAATAATTACTTTATACACATTGTAGGCTGTAAGAGATATATACAAACGAGGTAAAATTACTAGAATAATATGTTGATAGGCTGCGATAAGCGGAACCCGAATAGATCGATAGAAAACAGAAAATACGGAAAGTAAAAAAGAAAAAAAAAACAAGTGCGCCAGGAAGAGAAAGCGAGATAGTGAAAGTGTGTGAGAAGTAGTATAGAAAGCACGGAAAATGCAAACGAAAAATGCAAAGAAAAAAAATCTTTAAAACAAAAAAACTATCAAATAAAACACTTAAATGTTTCAGTAAATGTCGTCCTTTAAGTTTTCTATTCTTTTAGTCTACTTTTGTTTGGTTGCTTGGTGGGCTCTTCCATTTTGTCTTTTGCCGTTTCGTTATGACATGTTTGTTTTACTTTTGTTGTAATCTTCATCTATCATTATGTTTTGTTACTTTCTCGTATTTACTCTATGTTCTATATGTTCTGTTCAACTTTGCTATACTCTTACCACAATTTTTATTATTTTATATAAAAATCGAACAAACTTAAAATAACACTCATAAACACATTTCATATCGTGCATTAGGAAAAGGCCAACCGACACATTTGCAGTAGATAACAATAATTATCGCCTCATTGACACGCGTGTGAAGTAGTTTTAATCGTGTGGCACGGTCCTACTCGTTCATACGTGCATTTAAATCTCACCGTTACACGTCGTATCGTTCGTCGTCGTCGTCGTCGTCGTCGCCATCATCGTCGCCATGTTTATCATAATCATTCTCATCCTCACCGTCGTCGTGTAGAGTATTGTGCTTGATTGTGTCCACGAAACAGCAGCCATGTTTCGTATTCATGTCGCAAAATAATGGTAGTTTAATCGAATTGCCCTAGTGTGAGAGAGGTGTAGGACAAGCAAAACGAAACAAGTAGAACCAAATCAACGTTAATAGTTTCTAGCGGCAATGGTGCATCCGCACGCATCGTTGATGTGTCCCGTGCCGCTGGGGGTGTGTTATGTTTGTGTTTCCTTTGGATAATATTGCTCACAAGCGAAACGAGCGATTAGCGAACCAAATAAAACCTAACCGATTTAGCTTTCACGAACGAGATAGGCTAGCGATAACTTTTATGGTGAATAATAATCGATGCGGTCGTGGCAAGCGTTAACAAGTGATATTAATTTCTAAACCTTCAACGTTTGTTTCCAACTGCTTTTACCATAACCCATCTCGTCCACTCGACTGATTACTCTCACTGTTTTGCGTAAGGAAAACGAGTAGCATAAAAGGAAATTATTGTTTAATTTGGTTAATGCTTAAAATAACAGTGCAGTATAAAAAAACGGATATAAGTATTAAGAGAGGAGCAAAAGTCAGCTAAAAATTGTGATATTTCTAAAACACGATAAAAGAACGGAAGGTAGAACGGTGTAGCAAAGGAGAGAAATGAACACTTTGATTAATTTAAATACAACACAAACAAACAAGCAAACGAATCAATAGTTGGTGCTGAAAATAATATGCAAAACGACATCATAAATGTGTGTGGGAGAGAGAGAGATTGAGGTAAGATACAGTTTTAAGGAAGCAGGTCTTTGCACACAATGTGAAGCCATTCGTATGATGATAATAATATTACTACTTTACAGATAGCTTGTAGCGCATAAAAGCGCCATGATTGTGTTTGTGTATGTACGTGTGTTTGTATGTATGACAGTAAGCGGGGTGGTCTTGTAGCCGGTCCAGGGATGACGAGGGCATGAATTAGAACGCGCGAAAGGATAACGATCGATCGATATTCCAGCAGGTCAGTGTGAATTCGCTTTTCAGGACGGATTATTGTTTGTTCCTTTTTGTCGCCTGTAAGAGTGTGTAAGACGAGTGAAAAGTGCGTTGAACATGGGTTAGAAGCAGAGAGCTGGTGCCTGGAATAGGGGTGTGTGCTGAGGAAATTTGAAATTAAATTGAATTTATTTTTTCTCCTTACAACAATGATTCTGGACGTGTCAATTCGTGGTTCCATTGAGAGCATTAGATCGATTAGAAGTAAAAAAAACGCATAAAAAGATGGATGAAAAATGGAAATGGAAATAAATAAGAGAAAGAAGTTCTCATCATATTGATTTTTAAATAACTGACACTATCGCTTAAAATATCAAAGAAAAGGGCTTTGAGTATAGGGCTTTGAACCATAAGAGAAGGAATGTGAATGTGAGTAAACAAGCAAAGTGATATGAACAAGATGGAACACAAAATTTAATTTATTCACAACCGATACATGTTAAGCAAAAACCGACCAAAACACGTAGCAAGGACATAGCAACAATGGTAAAAGTAAAGAAGAGAAAGGTACATTTATTAAAGTAAAATTTCATTCGGCAAAAAACTGCAATAGAAAAATGAGGAAATGAAAATAGTTGTGAAGGATGATATTTACACCAAACAATGAAAAAACATATACAGATGAATTCAACAAAACAGAGCAAAGAAGTAAAGAAATAGGAAAAAAGCTATGAGTGAGGAAACTGAACTGGCAGAATGGAAGGATGCAGAACAAAATAGTACACGTATATCTTTATAAACCACGCGTAAGAAAATGACAGGTTTTAAAATTATATTTTTCTATGAAATGATTTCTATTTTCACACCTAATCACTCCGACAGAATGGCAGTAGAGGGGGTTGGAAGAAAACATAAAACAAGGCGCTAAAAAAATATTCATAAAACAGATGTTACGAAAAGGGAACGAAAATTGAAGGGAAAACATTACCGTCTGACCGCTGGAATCGTTGGAATTTTTGAATGCAGGACAAATCACGTTTTATAGTGGAATGTGGGATAATAGGACCAGGCACCCGAAAACACCTACTAGAACTGGTTCGATTTGGGTGTAATAGTTTTGGGTAGCTACAGGAAGTATTACGAGTTGTTCCGACTAAATGCGGACTACGGCACACGGATGCAAAACTGACCTAACTGAATGGCTTAAACATTTTTTCCTCCGAAAAGTGGATTCATCAGTGGTGGATTGAAATTGTAATGTACATCCACTTGCGGCATTTGATGAAAAAAAGAAAACGTTTCTAACTCGTCCTATATTAGCAATTAATGCTTTGAAAATGGTAGTAAGCAGTGGAAAACGGAAGAAAAAGAACTATTATTTCGATTGAAGGGAATAATGCTGGATGTAAACACTCACGAAACAATAGAACTTTTGTGTTAAAAATAGTTAGAACAACAAACAAATGCGATCAAAAAGAAGAAAAAAAATGGAAGGAAAAGAATAAGGAAAGAAACCAACAAGACAAAACTTAGCACAAGATATATAAGAATATGAAAAGAAGAACGTTCATTTAGAAAGGAAACCATTGCAGCCACCGATCATTAGAGCGCGAAAAAGAGGAAGGATAAAGTTAGAAGAGAAATGAGAGAGAAACGAAAGGAAACGAAAAGAGGCCCAGACTATTAAGAGACAACATAAACAGCGTTTACTTACATTAAAACTAATCAATTTAATGCAAACATGATAATAACATAAGGGGAAAATAAAGAAAATGGTAATGACAAGACAACACACTTAATTTACAAAAAAAAAAATCCCATCTCTTTTTTGTGCAAGAAAGAAAAGCAATACGCAACAGGTATTTGTTTACAAACAAAACTCTCCGTTTTACGTGCATCAATGTGTGCGTGCAATCGTGTGTCGATCGAACTGTCAGTTTGGTCGTTATGGCAACCTGCGCTACCAACACAAAACAGGTCACAAACAACGGGATTTTTTCTTCTTGCTTTGCGCAGGCAGGTGTGCGAACGCTTCGATTGGTTTTGAGTGGAAAAACGGTGGAAAATCTGTAAAAAAAAGTGAGTTTTATGTTTTAAAAGGTTTTTCCTGTTGTTTAAATGTCACCGGGTACGAAACGCAACTGTACAGAATGTTTATTTACCTGAGTAAAAAGGTAACGAGCGATACAGAGAGGGTTAATTTTTCAACCCTCGCTCTGCTTCCGAACGCCATATTTGATTGTATGAATAATTGTAGATTGCCATCCCGAACAACACCCGCCTGAACTGTATCGCGTGGAACAAGGACCAAGGGTACGTGGCGGTGGGCGGTGAGGATGGTTTGTTGAAGGTGTTGAAGCTGGAACAAGCCAGCAGTACGGCGGTATCAGCCCAACCCGGAAAAGCGCTGCAGGCGAGCAATCTTTCCATGAACCAAACGCTGGAGGGCCATAAATCGGCCATACAGGTGGTAACGTGGAACGAGTCCCAGCAGAAGCTGACTTCCTCCGACAAGGATGGCGTTATAATGGTGTGGATGCTCTACAAGGTAGGTTGTTGTATTTCCCCCTCTAAGACGGTATTGTTAAACTGTCGCTTTTCGTTGTAGGGCTCCTGGTACGAGGAGATGACAAACGATCGCAAAAAGTCAACCGTGAAGGGAATGGCGTGGACAAGCGACGGGCAGAAGATTTGCATCGTGTACGAGGATGGTACGGTGATCGTCGGTTCGGTAGACGGCAACCGGATCTGGGGCAAGGAGCTAAAGAATGTCTCACTGACTGGTGTACAGTGGAGTCCGGATGGTCGGTTTCTGTTGTTTAGTATCAAGAACGGCGAAGTGCATCTGTACGATAATCAGGGCATCTTCGTGATGAAGCTGCACGTACAGTGCGTGTATTTGACGCCGGCCAAGAGTGTTACGGTGGTGGGACTGTGCTGGTTCCACAAAGGTACATCACCAAGCCGGCCGGTGCTGGCGATCTGTTACGAGAATGGACGCATGCAGTTGATGCGGAATGAGAATGATGATGCACCGGTGGTGGTGGATACGGGATTGCAAGCGATTTCCTGCATGTGGAACCATGACGGTACGATTCTGGCCCTGTGTGGCATGAAGACTAACCTGAACAGTGACAAGGATAGCAGTCAGGTGTTGTTCTACACTCCATACGGTGTGGTAAGCCATCTAAATCCAATGATTGGATTTTCGGTCGCCAGGAAATTATCACATCTTTCCGTTTACAGCACATTCGGACGTTGAAAATTCCGGGAAAAGAAATTACATGCCTCTCCTGGGAAGGCAAATCGCTACGAATAGCGCTGTCGGTGGATTCGTTCATTTACTTTGCTAACATTCGGCCTGATTATAACTGGTGTTACTTCAACCGTACCGTTTGCTACCAGGAAGCGGCAGCGAACGGTAGTGGCGAGGAGGTGGATACGGTTACATTTTGGGACACAAACTCGAACCAGTGCGTCTATGCGAAGCAGATAGACGCGCTGATGTCGATGGCAGCATCGGTAGATCATTGTGTGCTGGCCGTTGAGACGCGTATGACCGGGAAGGAGTTTAGCATCGTGAGCGAAGGCAAGGGAAAGGATCTGATGTACCAGTTGTTGGTGTGTAATTCGATCAGCACAACGGTTGATTGTGAGTATAAGAACGGGTTTCATATGGAAGGAAATTAACAATCTATCGTTTTATGTATGTTACAGCGAAATATATCGATATACGACCAGAGTTTATTACGATGAACACGTCCCACGTGATCGTCGCCTCGAAGGATCATTTTCTGCTGTGGCATTATCATACGCCGAAGGTAATGATTAATTGCTGAATTTGAATTTTGTTTTGTTTTTACGCTAATATTTGTTGTTGTAAATCTGTTTGTTTGTATTCAATCTCTTCCGAACTATTTTTTCGTAGGGCGCGTCAACGTTACATGCTAACTTAAAAATTAAACGAGATCGCAAATACCACATTGACGATACACCAGCCCTCGAGGTGCTGAACGATCTCGATTCGAAAACGGCCAACGAAATCCCACCCAAAGTCGACCCAAGCCAGGATCCAATATGCTGTGTAGCTTCCTCGGAGAATCTGCTACTGATTGGACGTGAAAGTGGGCTTATTCATGAGTACACACTACCCCACTTGGTACTGCGGAACCGTCATTACTTGCAGGCACGCAGTTACAAACTCGCTATCAATTGCAACTCCACGCGGGCCGCCATGATCGATTGCAACGGTGTACTGACGACATTAACACTTCGTGACGATACGAGCGAATCGGAGCCAGCCTCCACGACACCGCACATTGAGCGGAAAGATGTGTGGGCTATCTGTTGGGCACGCGATAACCCACAACTGCTGGCAATAATGGAGAAAACGCGCATGTACATCTTGCGTGGTGCCGACCCGGAAGAACCGATCACTTGCTCTGGATACATCTGTAACTTCGAGGAGCTTGAAATTACGGGTGTGTTGCTGGACGACATCGTGAAGGGGGGCGCGACACCGAACGTAAAGGAACACTTGCTGCAGCTACGAGTGAAGTCACTACGGGACACCGAGGATCTACTCGCACATGTCGGCATTGCAGAAGCGAAGCAATTCATTGAGGATAACGCACATCCACGCTTGTGGCGCCTTCTGGCGGAAGCATCACTGAAAAAGCTTGATCTCGAAACGGCCGAAGCAGCATTCGTACGGTGCAGCAACTATCCGGGCATTCAGCTGATCAAGCGACTGAAGACGATTCAGCTGGAGGCACTGCAACGGGCAGAGATCTGTGCATTCTTTGGGGAGTTCGACGAAGCGGAGAAACTGTACATGGACGTAGATAGGCGCGACTGTGCGATCCGACTGCGGCAAACACTGTGTGATTGGTTTCGCACGGTGCAGCTGTACCGGCTCGGGCCGGGAATCTCCGACCAGCAGATGGAGAACGCGTGGCGTGAGATCGGACACCACTACATGAGTATGCGTGCGTGGGACAATGCGAAGGAGTACTACGAGAAGGCCCATCACACGGAAGGGCTGATGGATGCGCTGTACGCGTTGGAGCAGTACGATGAGCTGGTGGGGTGTATGCATCGACTGCCGGAGAAGAGCCCACAGCTGGCAAAGCTCGGACAGCAGCTGGCCACGGTTGGGATGTGTGAGCAGTCGGTAGCTGCCTACCTGAAGCTTGGTGACGTCAAGTCGGCCGTTTCAACGTGCATTAGCCTGCGGCAGTGGGGTCTCGCGGTGGAACTGGCACAGAAGTACCGTATGCCGCAGATCAACACGCTGTTAAGCAAGCATGCGGCCCAACTGCTCCAGGAGGGCAAGCTACCGGAAGCGATCGAATTGCAGCGCAAAGCGGGAAGATATCTGGACGCAGCCCGTCTGCTCGTGAAGATGGCCGAAGCGGAAGCAGAGAAACGATCGGACTACGTGCGGATAAAGCAGTTGTATGTACTCTCTGGGCTACTGGCCGAAGAGCACGTAGAAAAGCAACTGACTGTACAAGCGGCAGGAAGCAGAGCGATAGTCTTGTCCCAGCTGAGTCCCGAAGATGCGGTACTGATTGAGCAAATCTGGCATAACGCGGAGGCGTATCATTACATGCTGTTGGCACAGCGTCAGCTCAGGACAGGCTTGTTGCATAGTGCCGTCGTAACAGCGCTTCGGCTACGCGACTACGAGGATGTGTTGGAGGTGGAGTCACTGTACGCACTGCTCGCCCTAGCCAGCTGTGCTGATCGGTCGTTCGGTACGTGCTCGAAGGCCTTCATCAAGCTGGAATCGATTGAGACGATCTCGGAAGCTCGGCGCCAACAGTACGAGGAGTTGGCGATTGAGATTTTCTCCCGGTACGAGCCACAGGATGGAAAGATGAAACACATCAGTTGTTTTACCTGCGAGACACCGGTCGCCGATTGTAGTACGCTCTGTCCGAGCTGCGGTAGTCGGTTTCCACCATGTGTAGCATCTGGACAACCGCTGACAAACCCTACCGGCGCATGGCAGTGTACCGGGTGCTATCATCTGGCGAGCCCGCTAGAGATCAGTACCCGCAAGACGTGTCCGCTGTGTCATCGAGCAATAGCCCCAACAAAGGGAGCGATCGAGATATAAGAGTCTACCCGAATGTGTGAGATCTTTAGAAATTATATTTGGTAGATGGCTTTTCAAAGTATGCACAGCTTTAATTTTATGTAGACGGCATTATTACATGGTGTACTGGTTCACGTAGCTGCTGAAAAACGTGTTCTGAGCCTGCGTACTATCGAAATCTATCCGAAACTTTAACCCATCGATCAGGAAATTCAGTCGCTGCAGTTGACGTTTGCTTTTGCGCATACGCATCGGCGCTCCACGACCTTGAAAGCGGTCAAAGAATAGAACCTTCACGAATCGTTCCACTTGCTGTTCATGCTCATTAACATCCTGCACCTTAACGCAGATGGCCGCCTTTTCACATACGAACAAACGACACGAGCCGGCATCGGCAGCGTGTGGAGGATTGATAATCGCGACACGTTCGTTGTGGCACACTAATCCATAAGCAGATGCCTGTTCATCGATCACGAAAAGCTCATAGTTGATCGCTAGGTTATTCCGGAACGCGTTTAGATGTACCAGCACGTACGCTAAACGTTGAAAAAGCTCCTTATCAATGGGGATGTTGAGCGTACTGTTTTCAGAGTATTTGACAATGAGTACGTTAAAGTAGCGGCTGTACTCCTGCATGTGTTCGATGCAAAGGAACGTGAACTGGTTGACCTTGCGACTGTTGCAGTTCTGTTGCAAAAAGCCAAATTCGTGATGTAAAACCATGTCTACGGTTAGTTGTTTAGATGCTGCGATACTTACCGAAGGGGTTTGGCTGTGCTTGATCCACTTTGTAGCTTTCCGGAACTCACGCAGGTAAACGAAGTACGGGTCGAAAACGTCAGTCTGAAAGACATGAGACCATGAGCATGAGGAAGGAGTGGCAGACATGTGAATTGTGCAAACAAACCTTTAAGTAACGGTCAAAACATTGACAAATTTTATCTGGATCCGCGTGAGGTTCGGCAATGTCTTGCAAGATCGCTTGATGAAGTTCCACAATAGCTTTGAAAGCACTGATGAAATGTGTTAACTTCGTCTTTCCCTCCGAACTGAGTGTGTCCAGATAGAAGCGTCCTTTAGCCTTCAACACCTCAAGAAATCGTCGTTGGGCCTCGACCAAGGACGCCGTTAGCTTCTGCTCATCCCTGAAAATGGATGTATTGTACGATGAAAACCATCTGAAAACACTCTGTTCAAACTCTAACTCTTACCAACTATGGCTCGCATCGTTGGATGTTGGGAGATCCTGCTCATCTTCTTCCGCTTCCTTCAGCATATCCGGCGATGTACGGTCGTCAGTTTTAACCGTATCGTATATCACAGCCCTTGTCATCGTGTGTACGGTTGCCACTAGCGGTTGTAGTTCCGTGTTGGTGTCTGATTGTATGATGATTTCGTGCGTACCACGTGGACCAGTGTAAAGGATAAGACGGTTACCTTCCTCAAGATAGCACACCTCACTGTCGCTGAAGTGACCGCGGTACTCCAACCGATCGCGCTGTATTTCAACGTAGAGGAGTAGTTTTTCGAATGCAAACAGCTTTCCACTATACTTCCGGCGAACGTTTGTATCGTAGATGTCGACTAGAAACAGCCGCTGGAACTTGCCCTGGTAGAGGAGATTTATCTGTAAGAGAACGAGGTAAGAAGTATGAATAACAGAAGAATAACGCATTGATTAGTTGATTAACTCTCTTTCTTACAGGAGTATCTCGAGCCGGATTTCGATTGCCTTCCGGTTGAAGTATCAATGACAGCGGTATGTCCGATCCGTGCTTTAAGTTGGCGTTTGTCGTCACCTGACTACCACTACACTGACGGATGTCGTGCACATTGATGGCCTGATTGACGCGTTCGATCAGTATACTAAGCCGCTTGTCAACCTTGCACAGTATGGCCGTCCTTCGACTCATCGTGCACGTTTTGTTTCCGTCCTTTAGCAAGTCCTTTACCATCTCGTTCAGCAGCAGCTTGTATCGCGGTAATCGCTGTATCGGTTGTAGCATCAAACTGTTCAGTCCCAGCTTATCGTCAATATCGTGCTGAATCTTGCGGAAGTAATCGTAGTACCGTAATCGTAACGTTTCCGAGTCAGCTTGATGCATCGCGAACTGAACGTAGCAGTAGAACCGATCGTTCTCGATATAGCTCAAAAACACTTCGGCAATATTTTCCGCCATTCGGCCACTGTTGAGTTCCGACGTGGATGACAGATCTACCGCATGCTCCAGATCGGGCAGCAGTTGGTCCCTGTGGGTGCGTAGTATTTCTTCGAGGTTGATGAAAATAGTGTTTCTTAGGCCGCGTAGTGCTGCTGGCAGTGTTTGGGCGTACATAGCTGGTACGTAGTTACGAATGCCCTGGTCAAGCGTTTCAATGTACTTCTGTTCCTTCTCGATCAGTTCGGTGATCACTTTTCTAATATGATCGACAGGGTTAGTTGTGTCGTAGTCGGTCACTTCAATGTCCGGAGTTATCGAGTAGTAGTACTTGTTTCTATCGATCTTTCCTTCCTTTCCTGTTTCATCTTCATCATCAGTGCTAAACAAAAAGTAGAAATGGTTTAATATACAGCTGGTGGCATTGGTATACACATCGAGACATCACATCAAGCAAAACCGAACCAATCATCTATCGACTAAACAGAAGCATTTGAGCAGCCATACCAAAAAAACGGAAATGCGACATAGCGGACTACAGACGGATTAGAAAGCTACTCACGACGACTCAAACGAAGAATAGCCATCGGTTAAGGTTGGATCATCTAATTCTTCGTAGACTGCCTCAACAGGGTTTTGTTTGTGATGTTCCGAATGTTTTCTGTTCGAGGAGGGACATTATCACTTTATGATGTCATACAGTTCTTATTCTATGTTTCTTCTCAGCGCTGTGTGCGATTGGTTTTCTGAGGAGATCAAGTTCACGCGAGCTACCAGCAACGAGTATATTCAGTTATGAGCATACTAGAAATCGCCATGATTGCATTACATTCTTTTATGTAAAACCTCAATCCATTTGAAGAAATTTGCTCGATTAAGCCAAATCAAAAATACCAAGAGAATATCCACATAAAAGACTCAAGTTCATTTGTCAGCTTTTCAGGATATGAAGAACCGGAATGGTGGTGAGGTAGTGTACCAGAACCAGATTGATCAAATATGTCAAACATACGACCCGCAGATCGCAATAGTGCGAACATCGCCTGCTACATGAATGAATTGCAAGGCTGGTCGGAGAATTTTTCACATTCACTAGGCCTTCACTTGCCCATTCTTTATGGGGTAAAAGGGATATTTTAAGCCCTGTCAGCCCGTCAGTACTGAAACCTGAGAGTGAGTTAATCTAAGTCGAAGAAGAAGTGTTACCTGCAATACTAAAGTGCACATCTGGAAAAAAAACGAACCGAAACACAAAGTCCAATTATACATGATCAAGATAAAGAATGGTTTTGTGGTCCCTGATTTGTATCGAAGAACAATGGAGGGAAGATTAGGCATGCGAAGGTTTTTGGCGAGTGTCGTGGGCCAACGTGTCGTTTTCAGTTAGCGGTGAGTCATTTCTAAAAAAATCTAAAGATCAAATAAGGAACAGAGGATGTGTTCTTTCCAACGTGTCAACTAGCGTATTGTGTAAAGAGCTGTTTTAATCCCTCTTTCTCTGAACTAGACAGCCATACCGCCCAGAACTTGCGACCCAAATGTACACACGCACGCATAATCCCGATTGCAAAATGATTCACCCGGATTATTACGCGAGAAAAGGGGAAGTTTGAATGAAAAAAAAAATAAATTAATCGATTGTAAATTTTCTTCCTGTTGAAGTACGGCAGCGTTATCGGAGCGAACCATCAGCTTATCAGTGCGCAGAAGGTCGTATCGCGGTGATGTTTATATAGCCCGTGACTCATGACAACTGCGGGGTGTAAGATCGCTTACCTCTCGTAAACGGTATCGTATATCCTTTCCGCGATACTGCTCGCACTGCGTGAAAGCTGCGTTCGATCGTGCGGCAAACGCAGAATTGGAAGGCAGGGAGCTTTTGGAGCAATGGCCAGAGTCCTCTCGACATTCGTTTGGAGCCTCTGCATCAGCTGCGTGGTGGATGGTTTCCGTGGCACGGGTGGTGTTTTACCTTCCTCACCGGTCGTTCGCTGCAGACTGGGACTGCCGCGGCGCAGTGCGATCGTTTCGAACTGAGTCGCTAATTGCCGCACAGCACTCGGCGTACCCAGTGTGGAGCTCGTATCGGAGGTGCTAATCGTTGGCCGGAGCGAATCCATCGATGCGGCTGGGTCGTCCGATACGGAAATACCACTGTCGCGCAAGTCCCGATTGTGTGGCACGCTGAGAAGCCTCGGTTTGGGCGGAATCGGTGGTCGAATCGGATGCATCTTTGCTACGGTGATCTGATCACTGGTAAGCGATTGTTGCGGAACACTAACACTTTCGCGAGACAGACACAAGGCACGAGGTAGAGAACAAACACTTCATACGGGGCTCTCGGACTTCAGATGAAAGAGAGCAGGGAAATGTCCAGCCGATTGATTAGATAACGCATTGATTCACACTTCGGGTAAGTAAGCTCCCAGCCGCCCTAGCGAACTGCCACGAAACACTTCAATGGTTTGCGACGCCTGTACATGCGTACCCGCGAACACCGTCCGTCCAGTCGAAAGGTATATAGCGAACTGTCCAATACCGAGCGTATCGACGCCCGGCGTTCCGGCGTCTCGGAGAATGGGGAAGTTGCTTATCTCGCTCCGCAAAGAGGAATGTCTACCGCCAAGCTATCTAGCCGGGCGCATGTTATCAGAAGCGAATAATGGATTTTGGATCCGATAGGCCCGATGGACACCCCACGGTAAAGAGGGTGGGCGCTTATTTGTTTTGCGTTGAGCGTTTTGGTGTGATGTTGACAGAACCGCGTCCAGGAAGGTACCCCACCAAACCGGGGTAGTTCCGTGGAGAAAGTACGAGTTTCGGAGAATGCGTGGCGATATTGGATGACGGGGATGTTTTGGGGGTCTGTTGTTTTAGAGTGATTATTAGAAAGTGTGGCATTTATTACGCGCTTGGTGAGGGTTTTAAACAGAGAGGTTATCGACTAGCGACTAGTTCTAAGCGTTCCGTTCGTTTGCTTGCACGTTCTAAGCGTGTTTTGCATGTACCGCACAGTACTGACCGTAGAACTTGTCCCGGTTGGCCGTGTTGCCGAAGTCAATCGGGTGTTTCGCCTCGTTCATCACCACGTTCAACCGCACCTCGGACTTCTTGCTGACCCGTACGTTGGGCATCTTCACGTCCCGCCCGAAACGATCGATGAAGGCGAACCCTGTGTACTTTTCCGTTTGGCGTCCAAATTCCTTAAAAAAAAAAGGGATTACCGTGCGTGTTGCTTTAAGCTGTTGCATTGGCTATCTGGTGTAGAAGTTTTTACCCGCACGAAGTGGAATTTGACACAGACGACCGCTCGCTCACAGAGCAGCACACGGTGGGAGCTGATCGTTTCGTTGTCATACCGCACACGGTCGGAGTACAGCACCAGGCCCATCTTTGCCGGGGATATCTTCTCGTCCATGTTGAAAAGTCGGTAGTTTTGGAAGAGCAGTTGGCGGAAACCGGCCACCTGCACCTCGACGTATGCCAGCTTGCGGAACAGATCCTGGTGCTCCATGTGGCCCGAGTTCATCTGTTCGGATATCTGCACGATCAGCGCCTGCAGGAAGTGTTCCAGCTTGTTCCAGTGCTGTACGGCAAGAAAGGTAAACTCATCCATCGTCGGCGCGACCATGCTGTCGGTGATACTGGAGCGCTGTAATTGAGGTGTCGGTCAGGTTCAATTGCCACGGCAAAGAAGAGGTGCAGAAGATTGAAAGCGATGCAAAAATAAAAAGACGGCAATGGGGTGCAATCTCTTGTCTAAGTTTTGATAGATAACATATTGCTTTGTAGATTGATTGCTAATCAGTAGCAGGAAAAAGTGAGTTCGATTAGCCGAGAGGAAACTTGTATATAATAGGGGGGAAACGATCGATGTCAAGCTTAATGTGTTGTGTCAAGTGTATCAACGCTCGATTAAGTCGCTTCAAGTAGACTAGAGTTTAACCAGTTTCATCAACTATTAAGCAACCCAGTTTCTCGTCACTCCTCGCTCGACAATGTGAAATTGTCCGATTTAGCACGCTTCCATCTCTAACTCTACCAAACTAAAGTGAATGTCATTTGAACCCTGGCCGAAAGTGGTTTCGGTAGAGAGGAATGTTGCGAAGCTAATATGATAAATCTATTTTACAATGCGTTGCTATTTGATTAGTTGTGAGCAATAATTATCAAACAATTATACAATAAACTTTTTAGACTGACCCGGGGTATGAATAAAATTAGCATAACTTAAATAAATTTTCATAAAAATACAAAATAAAAATTGTACTCATGATAATGCATTGGATAAGGAATTATCAAACAATTGATAAAAGTGATTTGTCCGCAAAATTTCGTGAAAACGTTCCATGGTGACGCAAACCCCATTGCAACTGTTATACCGCTGCACGTGGACTGTTATACAAACAGCAAACCTTTTCATTTCCATGAAACGTTTCATACGGTGCGTTGAAACTGTTTTGAAATATTTCACACCATGCTGGTTTTGTGGCCGATTTGAATTGAGATGAGGTTGTAAATGGTTTAAATGCAAGCAAAGCCTAAACTCACCGATGCTTTGTGGATGTTTTTAAGCACTTCCGCGGCCGGTTTGAACAGACGAATGTATTCGTTGTACACATCGAGCGCCCCTTCCTGTAGAATGAACCAGTATGCGCGCTAGTAACGCATTATTTATTTTTTTTGGTAATAATATCCTCAACGCACCTTTAGGTATCCGATGAACATCTCGCAAACATCGTCGATTCCCGTGTCTGGTCGCGATAGCTCCTCGTACAAACGTTTGGTGTGGAAGTGCAGTATCCGGTCGTACACGCGCATAAAGTCAGCCACCTGGGACGCCAACTCCTGGGGCAGTTCGTTGAAGTAGTAGCGCCTATTAGCCGCCAGTATTCGGCAGAAGTTCTTCTGCATGGTGGCAAGCTGTGCGATGGGCTTATCGGTGCTCCTGTGGAAAGATGCTCAAAGTTTGTTAAGAAACGTAATCCGATACACGGACAGTTCCAGGCGACGACTACCAGCACCAACAATTTAACGCAGGTTCGGACATGAGTGCGTACCAGAAGGCGAATACGAGATACGTAATGAGGGAATATAAAGCACACACATGTGAAACACGAACAGCGCCTGATTCCCACACCGAATTTTCCCAATAACACAGTAGTAACGTCCTGTTGCTTTCCAATCCGTGGTGTCAATTTTATTATCAAACCACACAAACAACGGGGGGTTGAAATGGGTCGTGACGGGCGTCTGGCTTACAGCTACCACGTACGCAGATATGTACAGAGATGATTTGTTTTTTTTTTTGCGGTCGTACAGGGAGGCGAGGGAACGAAGGATGTGGACGAGCACACAGTACAGAGGGCCTCTCGTTATTGCTGAAGCCACACAGATACCACCTACAAGCTAACATACCAGGTAGTTTGCGATTCGTAACTTTCCCCTGAAAAGAAAACGAAAACTTATTGTTTACCATCGGGCAGGTGCCCCGTAGCGAGCTTGACGGGCTCCAAAATATGGTATTCTTGAGGGTCGTGTGGAGGATACACACACTTTAGCGCTCGTTATGCTTGCAACGGAGATCTTTGTTATTGCTTATCGTTCAGCCCGTTAAGCGCTTCTAACGGGCTGTCTTGACGGACGCCGGCTTAAAGCTTAACGGGCTGAATTTTTTGACAGGCGAAGTGACACACTGGTACGACAGCACAGAACCGACGCCGCCCGAAATCGCACAAAACGCCCAACAGTCTGTCGCATGTTTGTTCCCACTGGTGAGAGTGGAACCAAACGTTCGAGAGAGAGAGAGAAAATAACGGGCAGGCAATTCCTTCTTACGGTATAATATTATCATTTTGTAAATATGTACGATTGGCAAATGCCTAGATGTTGAGCAATAGCAAATAAATAAACGAATCGTATGACTTCGAACAACATTTTGCTATTACCAAACAATAGGGGGAAAAAATTATAAAATACAGAGATTACTAGGGCCAAAACACAAGACTAAAGCATGGTTACTTAAAGCCTCTAGGAATTTGGATCCATTGTTATCGTTAGAGTGCGGCGTACTCGTATTAGTAGCCTTTTTTTTGCACTAATTAGTAGGATTGGCTTCGGCTTCGGTTCTGTGACAGGAGCGTACTAGAAGTTTGTCGCCTGCCGTATCGTGCTTTGAAGAGAACTCTTCCACTTACGCATACTAGTGGTAGCACTGTTGCCGGACACCATGCTGGCAACGCTGCGCCGGTTAAGCGTCATCACGCTCGGTATTCGGGGCCGGACCAGCGTATTGATGCGATCACGCTCGTTCACCGCGAACTCTTGCATCATCCTTTCGACGTGCGCGGACAGCCGCTGTGTCTCGTTCATGTCACCGCAGGTCACCTCGATCTCCTGGATGCCACGCTTCCGCGCGTACAAGTACACCTTGTTCCGGTTCTCGTTGTGGATGCCTATCTCGGACTCGTCGTACCGGCCACGGTACTCGAGCAGGGTTTTCACCTTCTCCGCGTAGATGGCGCTCCGCTCGAAGAGGAACAGCTTCGCCGGGTAGCGTCTACGGTGGTCCCAATCGTAGATGTCCACCTCGAACATCTTCCGGAACTTACCCTGGCTGAAAAGGTTAATCTGTGGAACAGGGCGACAGAAGTCGTTCAAGATATTATTAATCGAATGAAAACGTGTGTTAGAGAGAGAGAGAGAGAGCTTGTCTACTGTTTCCCGATAAGTGTTTGCTTCTGTCCACCTGGTTAGTGTAGTGCGTAGATCATAGAAGGAAAAACCTGCACCCCCTCCCCTTTCCCCTCCCCACCCCGTAATTGTTATTAGTGTCCAACACCCTGTCACCATCTGAAATGCTGTGTTAGTGTGGTGGACCATACTGTGGTCCGTTTGAGTGTTTGCGATCAAGTGTCAAGTACAACCGGTGACAACCGTTCTCCAGTTCCTCACTCACGGGTTCTCGTTTGGCTGGGTTATGATCCTGATGGGGGCGCAGTATCAACACCATCGGTGTGTGCACCGGACTGCTGAAGAGATCGGATATCGCAAGGCACTGGTTCATGAGTTCCAGCCGCACACTGTTCGGACCCTGAGTTGTATACAATCGAGGTAAATTCGTGCCAATTTCAATCACACACACACGTGCGTGGAAATTATTGCTTTGGGTGTCAAAGTTGTGACAGTCTCCGCATGACGAGAGACCAGATCCGTTTTCACGCTCAACGCTCAAAGTAGATCAGTGTGGGTCAGGGTCACGCCACTGGATACGCACCTCGTAGCACTCCTGAATGTCGTTGATGCTCATCGCCTCGTTCACGATGTCGATGAAGCGTTCGAGACGCTTTTCCGCCTTGCACAGGATGCCGATCTCGTCCTTGACCGATTCGAGTATTGTGTCCTCCATCTGCTTGAGGATCTCCTTGTTGATCTCGGCAAGCAGAAGCTTGTACCGCGGCAACCGTTGGATCGGTTGCAGAAGGAAGCTGTTCAGTCCGAGCTTATCGTCCACCTCTTGCTGGCGCCGCTGCAGAAATCAGTGAGAGGGGTGACTTATTGGGACTACCTATTTGCTTTATTTTTGAGGGGAGCTTCACCTACCTGAAAGAAGTCCAAATTCCTGTTGCATATCCGTTCCGACTTAGGACGGTTGAGCGCGAACATGATGTAGCAGTAGAACTTGTCATTCTCCAGAAACCAGATGAAAGTTTCCGCGATTCCGGCAATGCTGGCCCGATTACACTCCAGCATCGGCAGGAATTGGCTCTGGTGCAGGTTGTGTATCTTCTCGATGTTACCGAAGATGTGATACTTCTGACCGCGCAGCGCCGGCGGCAGGTCCTTCCCCGTCATGATGCTGACATAGTTCTCGATCCCTCGGCCGAGCGTTTGCACGTAGTTTGCCTCGTTTGCCAACAGCTCCTGCAGTATGCTGGTGACGCGACTGTGGTAGAAAGACATGGCGATTGGAAGTGACGAGCTAACCAGGTCCAGGTACGGTCGTACTTACGCCGTCTTGAGTGAACTGTTCGAATCGGGTCGCACGACGAACGGTTCACCATCGTCCGAGTCACTGTCGAACGAACTGCTGCTGAACTCGTCGTGCTCTTCGTAGTGTGGAGTACCGCGATCGATCACCGGTACGTGCGTGTTGTGAGCTTCGAAAATCTCTGGCGGTGCTTCTCCTTCGCCGAATTCACTCCCACTGCAAGCACAAAGCACAGTTCCAAACGGATTAGCGAACGTCTGTTCGTTAGCAGCATGAACCTTTCAGCAGAGGCCGATAAAGAACTTCGGCGGAATATCCCATGCATCATTAAGCAAGCAACCAAGCAACCTCCCTGGTCAATGAGTAACAAGAGGTTATGCTGTTTAAGGCCAAATTGTAGCCAAATTTTCGGTGCGTCCAGGCGCAAATACAATTCGCTACTGATGATACAACCCAACAACTATGTGAAACGTGATAAGGGAAACTAACAAACGCGTTATTGCTATACTAACATAACAACAAATTTCGATGCCAATCAACCATATGTCCTTCGCTGTGTTCCCGTTTTATTTTTCGACGACTTGTATTGGCCATTACCAACAGACGCAGCCGTGGTAAGTGGTTCTTATGTGCGAGCTTCGATGACTCAGCAGCCGTTCGGGCCCACACGCCCGCTTCCCCGACTCGCAATGGTTCAAGTTCTTCCGCTAATCGGGTCGGAGGTGCTCGTTCTTGCTAGAACCGCGACGCGCAAACCCATTTGCACAACCCTGCTCCGATCGTGATCGACCTCGTGAGAGGGTCTTGGTCTTGCTGTCGTCGTTGTTGTTGCAGGGTTCGTCCGTTGTCTATCTGGCGTCATTAGGAGCGATTTCTTTGTGGTGTGTGGTTCGCCGCTCGCATTCGCAATCTGTGCGGCGTCTGCGAGCGTAGAAACTTCCAAGAAGCGGGCGAGCATGCATTATTCATGCATGGCGCTGATAGGGCTTATTATTGCAATTGCATAACTGGTAATGTAAGTGTACGGAACGTTCTTCTGTGTTCCCTGCTTCTTCCTGCACCGGTTCGAGGTCATCACATACTTAAAGAGTGGAAAGTGTACGAGCGTTTCACTTGCGCGGCACTTCCTGACCTGGTAGAACGTTTCGGTGGAGAATTGTAAATTCTACTACCCCAAAGTGGATTCGTCAAACGTGAATGGTTTATTCATGCGAGCACATCAAGATCGTCATCGTTCTGGGCGATCAAGTGTAGCAAATGAATGAATCTTCACTCGTACATAGTTTGTTAAGCATGCGGGAAGATAAAGTCGGTTTGTTTCAGCTAGACTTAAAAATTTCTATAACTAATCTTCTAAAACCCTGGATACAACTTTCAGTGGGGGGAATCTCCTTCTTGGGAAATTGGTGATTATGCTCCCCTTTTCCGTATAAGGCTGCGATGCTATGCACATTGACTTGTTCTAGCTGCCTTGTATAACTAAAATGATCAAAGCAGGCCCGGCAGTGAGCAAAACCCATTTAAAAAAAATCCTCCTGTAGGAGTCGACTGTCAAATGGAACGTTATGTTGCATATTTTAAGGCGTTTACAACGCTAGAAATCATAAATGATGCATCAAGCATCAGGGAAACAAGTTAAGCGATGTGAAGTAGACGCTTTTGGAGCTCAATTCGTATGAACCATCCTGTCATGCCTTCTTCGCTTCGTAGCAAAGGTAGATCCCAGAACTTTACACAGTTAGGGCACAGGCGTTTCGTCAAGTGCCGCTTATCGAAGTGAAGTGATACAAATGTAATATTTATCATCAGTCACTTTTCACCCATTGCAGCGGTCTCCTAAAGTTCTTTTTACATCGGCACTTTAAACCACCTTATCGAGTCCATAAAGCATAGCTACCCAAAAATGCTTCACCTTCAGCAGCCTTGAAAAAGGGAAAATACCCAAAACCGAACGCTCTGGTTGTGCACTGTCCAAACACGGCCCAAAGCTGTGTGATAACTTTTTTACGTAGATCTGCGACCTCCGATACGAGGCGATGATCGCGCCCGGTATGAAAGATAAGCGTGCTATCTTGTAGATTTGGATGTTGTTTTTGGGGGGGTTTGTTTGTGTGTGTGGCTTTACTCACTCACCCTTCAAAACAGGGAGGGTGGTGGACAAAGTATTTACCATTCGAAAGTGAACATACCTTCCCGCGATACCAGCCCCGTGCGGTTCCGACATCTGCTCTGTCGTTTCCTCTTCCTCCTCGCTAGTGTCGAACTCGTCGTCATCGTACATGTAGTCGTGGTCGTACTGTTCGCCACCATCCATCTTATCACCCTGCGCGTTGCTGTAGCTGAGTGCTCGCGCACCACCACCGACGCTTTCGTCCGCCACCAACTGTTGCGTTGTTCGGCGACGGCGACTTAGCCTTTTCTTGCCCACCGCACTCGCACGTGCACCACCACTCACCCGCACACTCATCGACATAACACGATCCTCCGCACTGGCCTCCAAATTGGGCATCCGTAGCGTACGAGCCACAACGGGCAGCGGCGCTAATGCGTCTTGTGCAATTTCCGCATCGTTGGAACCATCACTCGCGGGTTGATTTTCACTTTCCACCGTGCCACCCCCGGCCACAACACTTTCACACACCGTCGGTAGCACTTGGCACGGCACTGCCCGCAGCACGGGTGATTCGGCGGTCACTTCCGGTGTGGTTGGCTCTTCGGTTACCTGGTGCAGTTCCCACGGCGGGTGAATCGACGGACCGACGGTGGTCGAGGACATTGTGCACTGTTCCTGCCGGTGCTGCTCCTGGCGCAGCTCGTCGTGTGTCAGGTTCTCGAATAGCTGAGTCAACCGTCGCACGTACGACGCACCACCATTCGGGCGGCGCACCAGGGTCGGTGGGTGGGTGGGGATCAGTGCCGGATCCTCCAGCGAAATACCGCTGTCACACGAAATGCGATCGGCAGCTGGTTTCAAGTGCGTCTGCCTCTTCGGCCGGGCGAATGACTGATGGTTCGCCTCCTCAGCATCGTCGTCGGCGTTGGTACCACTACCACCATTGCTACGCTGGCCGTACATGTCGCTTTCCCACCCACTATTTTGATATCTTGCGCAAACGGAGGCGTGTGAGTTGGATGCGTTTCGTGCCGTAGGCAGCTCACGTCTCACGCACCGAAGACGATCACGGGCTCAGATGCACGAGGGAAAACGGAGGAGAAAACTGTGCCAAACGAGATGAGAAGATGTCATGCAGTGGAAGGCTTCGTTTCTACTGATTTCGCGTCCGCTTTTTATCGCGAACATACACAGTATGTTTTCCCCTTTTGTATCCCCGCGCTATCTGGCGGTTATCGTCGTGTTTTCGCGCACCCACTTACACTACGACGGGCTCCCCACAAACACACTCGGACGAACTAATCGACACACACATTCGCGCGGGTTGTTCAGCAACGAAATAGGGGTGAGAGGGTGGAATGATCACTTTTTCCTCTCTCTCTCTTTCTCTCTCTCTCTCTCTCTCTCTCTCTCTCTCTCTCTCTGCTCGCTGTATGCGGAAATTTAAACGACACACAGTAAGACGTACGAGTATGACCGGTACACCAGTCGGCGAATGTCGGACACTTTATTCCAGCCACGCACAGTAACCAAAAAAAACAGCGCAGCGAGGAGTGAGTATAATCCCAAGAGATCGATCGGCTTTTCCTGCACAATTTTTCCGACACCAGCCAGCTCCCGGACGCCACCGAAACCAAGACCGTCACTTCTAATCAGTGGAAAGAAACTGCCCTTACGCGCTGCGCGACACCGGACACACACTGCGGAATTCCGTGACTCAGTTGAATGGCCGCGTCCGCTTACAGGCCGTACTGACGGTGTGTTGGTTACAATTGGGCCGTGTGCTGCGCTGTTGTTGAGCCGCGGGACAGTTTTTCCTTACCCCCTTGCCTGCGTGCGAGTGCGGCAACAGGTGTGCGGAGGCTAAGTCGATCGTTATCAGAGGTGTGCGTAGTCTCCCTCGCTGTGGTCGCTATTGCCCGACCGCTGGAAGATGACACAATGCCGGTGTTTATTTTTCCACCGCCACAAAAACCGAATGCGAGTGCGGTGTTGTGTCTGTAGGAGATTGAAGTAGATTATACCGCAGCTAATGACGTAGTTTGGGGGCTTTATTCTCACAGCTTGGATGCTTAGTTTGTGAGATCGGTAGCCATTATCGTAGAGTAAACCAAGAGCGAAGCATCAAATAAGCACGTGCTAGTGTGCAGTGATGTGATAGCGAACCCAGTTCATGCTATGTAAGGCTAAACTTTTCCTCCGTTTACATGACTTGTTTTATATCTCTTTTTAAAGAAAGCTTCAAAAAATGAAAATTCGTATCTGTCCGTTGATTTCATAAAAACATCTTCACCTCATCGATTTAATTCTTCATGGCAGAAATATCATCCCGAATGTCCTGTGCAATAGCTCTGATCGACAGATCGAAAATGTGATCATTAAAAAGAAAATAGTTCTCTCAATTGTTTTTTGATAATATCAATTTTGAGTCATGGTTTTCAGATGTACCATAATAACACTAAGAAATATGTTTTTACCAATTTTATTCATTACTCAACAAGGTGTCCATCACAGCGAACAGATCGTATGTGGCTAGTAGATACTGATCATTTATTTTTGATACATTCAACAAAAATCTTCAATATTATACAACAATTAAGTGTTGTAAAGTTTCGCAAACAAAAATCCAAATTTTAACTTGTTGGTGTGGAATATTGCGCGTAATTTAAAATTCCTTTCATCATGCGCACATATCGTTACAGCGCACAACTCGGGACACATGTTATTCCATGCGATAATTCCAACACGGCGCTGTGAAGATAACACACGCGCACATCCATTCCAACCCCTTCCCGTGCATCCAAGGCCGGACGGCTACAGTTCTTTCCAAATTAACGCTTAATGGCGTGGTTCCGTTGCAGTTGAATTTTCCTCATGCTTTCATTCGTTTCACAGCAGCGAAAAAAAAAAACACGCGAGAACCCGAACAATGTGGCCGAATACTCGCGTTAGTCCCATGTGTGCGTGTGGTTGTGCATTTTCAGACTCGCAGCTCGTGGACTTTTCCACCCATAAGGGGTGGGTGTTATCGCGGATAGATAACACCACTTCTAAGGCTACCCAGGTGTAACAGATACCGATGACTCAGCGCGACCTTATTGATTTTCGGAAACGTTAGCGATATCGGCAAATCATTTCGGTGTCAGGTATGGAATTCCGGGAAGTATCCCTTGCCTATTCACTCCACATAAAAAGGAATGGGACTCCCCGCCGAATGCAGAATGATGGAATAATTTATTGCTGACTATCGATTACATCACCGTATGGCATTGCCGTGTCCACACACACACACACACACACACACACACACACACACACTAGTATCACGAGTTCCATGCGTCAGGTGTCCTGTTGCAACCGAAACCGTCAGGTCACGTAGAAGAATGAACGCCGCTTTTCGCGCTCCTTCTGCTTCATCTGAGTGGACAGGGTGTTGTACTGTTCGACCGTGAGGTAACGCAGGTGCCGCGAAGGAAAGATCAGTGTCGTTTTCCGACTGTCCAAATAGACGTACCAAACGCTACCCTTCCGCTTGCTCGTCCGCGCCGATAGCTTCGTGTACGGACAGTAGAACGTGACACTGCTGTACGTTTCGACTTTGTGCTGGTGGGACGTTAGGAAGGGAGAAAAGGCTTACTATTCAGTCCACGCGTCATCAACCCCACCAGAACTCACCTGTTCGGCGTTGATCTTCATGCACAGCAGGCCTGTTTTCGTGAGCAGCAAACGAAACAGGGCGTACGATCCTTCCAACTTCACGATCTCGGAGTGTTTTACCAGCCCGATCTCGTTGAGAAACTGCACATCCATGATCAGCTGACGGATTTGATAGTTCTCGTTCACCCGGCGCTGGATAAGCGCCATCTGATCGTGTACATACTGCAGCTCAGCCTGCTTGAGCCCGGCGTTGGCTGTTCGGTCCTCCTCCTCCTTTTGGTGCCAGACAACACTCAAAAACTGGTGACACCGATTGATGTACTTGATCGGCAGGTAGAGAAAGGCATCGATCGAGAGAGGTGTCCCCGAACCGGCGGCACCTCCCTTCGGCTGACTGTTCGAGTACTGCTCGAAGCTCATCAGCATCGATTCGACCATCTTCGTTTGCTCAACGTACCGGAGAAACACGTCGAACTCACTGCGCCGTAAACAGTCCTGAAACACGCTGCAAAAGTATTGTAGATCACTGTCGAAGCTGAGCCGTTCGTACTCCTGCTCGAACAGCCGCTCGTTGATGGCACGCTGCAGGGTCAACATCTCGTCCAGTATGTCCACCATCTGCTCCAGCTGACCGGCGACATCGTCCGGTAGCGTGCGGATGTACACATTCGTACACTCGTCGAGCGTACGCTCAAAGTGCTGTTGAAAGTGGAGCATCGCTTCGATCGAGCCACATTCCGAGAGGACACTGCCGGTTCGTTGAGGCGCAGCGGTGGCGTCCTCTTCCTCGGGAATATCCCCATGCGTAGGGCCGCTGAACACGCTGAAGAAGCTGGAATCGCTGGTCGTGCTGGAGATGCTACTGCGGAAGCTGGAATTCCGACAGGTAAATGTGTCCCGCACGTTCGACAGCGCATCGGTGGTACTATGATCGATCGCAAAGCTTTCGCGCTGATCTCTTCGATCGATGATCGTCTTGATCGCCATCATGATGTCCGGCAGGTGCGTTTTGCCCGGGCTCTGTATGTTAATCTTCACCTCGATCTCCAACCGGTCGTGCCGCCGCGAGGAGAGCTTCAAGATCTGTCGGTTGCTAAAGTCAAACTCAATCTCCTGATGCGTGTAGTGACCCCGGTACATGAGCGACTTGAGCTCGAGCTGTTCGGCATAGATCACACAACGTTCGAAAACGAACAGGTGGCCCTGATACTGTCGCTTCAGTCGCAGATCGTGAATGAACACGGGAAACGCACTGCGGAATTTGCCCTGGTGAAGAATGTTGATCTGGAATGGAAATGCAGACGCTGTTGGAAATGCACCGAAGGGTTTTAGGCACGCAGTACAGATACCTACCGGTTTGTTGTGGTCGACATTTTCGTTGTCTTTAGGATACAGGAACAGCACCTGATTATCGTGGTTCTGATTCTTGAGCACGACGGCCGGTTTGGGTACTCCGAACCCAAGTTCGACTTCATCGTCTTCTGCCTGGAATTGGTGTAAGTGTTACTGCCAGTGCGCTTGATCTATCGCGACATGTGCCTCACCTTTTCACACTGTAGAATATCGTTGATCGTAACCGACTCGTTCATAATGCCTATCAGCGTCTGGAGCCGCTTCTCCGCCACGCAAACCTTGTGCAGCTGGGTGTTCCTACTGATTGCGCCCGGTTTCTTCACCAACTGCTTGAACAAGCTGGTCAGCAGCAGTTGATACCGGGGCAACCGCTGAATCGGCTGCAGTATCAAACTCTTCACGCCCAGCTTATCGCCGTGCAGCTGCTGATGGTCGCGGAAAAACTCGATGTGCTGTTCGCACAGCCGCTGCGACTTGGGATGATACATCGAGTACAGTACGTAGCCGTAGAAGCTTTCATTGTCGAGAAAGTGCACGAACGTGTCGGCGATGTGCTCCACATCGTTGCCCGCGGTCAGTAGCTTCGGTAGGAAAACGTTCCGATGAAACCGGTAGATGTACTGCAGGTTCCCGAACAGGTGATACTTCTTGCCGCTCAGCTCGGGTGGCGTGCGATCGCTGAACACGCCGTCAATGTAGGTGGCGATACCTTTCTCGAGCGTGTTGATGTAGTTTCGCTCCGTGTCGAGCAGTTCCTCGATGAGGAACGAGATTTTACTGCAATGGAAAAGCAAATCAACACACGGTTATCGTGAGCGTGATAACGGGTGCTGCTGATAGTGCTGAGGCACTGAAACAAAGGTGGAATGCGGCGTTGTGTTGAGTAATACGTTACATGTCAATATCACTTGGGTGCAGATGCGGTTCCGGCGATTCCACCGGACTGTCTCGGAAAGCGACCCCTTCGTCGAGGGAATCCACCGATGGGGTAGCGCGCGTTTCGGCGTACTCCTGCAGCCGTGCATCCACAAACACAAAGTCGGAACTGGACGAGGCGTGCGAGGAATGGGACTGGATGTCGTCCTCATCGTCGCTGTCGTCTGGTCGATCTCCTCCGTAGAGTATGCGATGTAGCTCGTCCGGTGTGAACTGTAAAGCGATGATCGTGTTGGACGCTTCTGCTGGTTGGTAGAACTCATCGAATGGTGTTGTTTCAAAGTCACTGGCAAAAAAGGAGGGATCTCTGCTGTATATCTGGCATTTAGAATGTATGGCGCGATTGCTTACGGGCTGTAGGAGTTTAAATGCTTGACGTTGTCTTCGGACAGTCGCAGATAGATGAACTCATTCCAGGTGTCACACACGTCCGCCACGTCCGGCAGAGAATCTTTTTCAAAGTCACTAAAATGTAAGACGATGTTGGGGGTCACATTTCCAGGGTGGTGAGGTAGCAATGCGGATGCGTTTTCCATTACTTACGAACAAATGCTCCACCGACCGGAATCTTCCCGATCAATGCTGGGTGTGCCGGGCACGGTTTTGATGACGCGCTTCTTGTCTGCCATCTCGTCATTCGGCAATCTGCAATAAAACAAAGCAAAATAGCACCCAGTTAGGATTGCTACAATGTACGCCGCCCGTGGTATAATCCCGATTGGCGAAGGCTTCTTTTTCGAGCCTCAGCCCCTTTCGTCCCATGATAAGCAGCGCTTTCAAAAACAATGCGCGACACGAATGCACCCGGAACTCGACTTGCAGGTCGCATGTCACACACGAGTCATATTACTTCGATTCGTTCGATCAGCAGCTGGTAGGTGGTTGGCTCATAGGGGCGTTTAAAAAATGTGCTTTTTTGTGCGAGTAAACTTCCGGAGTGCTGAGTGATTGATATTTGTAAGGCGCGATCACACCCATTTGTGGCCGAAATACGCAATGACTTGCTTGTGACGCAAACGAAATGGATTGTTTGGTAAATGCGGAGAGTCATGCGGATGTGACGCGTACTTTGTCCCTTAAACCGGTTCGTTTTATAGGTGATTTACAAGTTACGAGGAGTTCACTGATGACGTTTACCATGAAAGTTATAATTTTGGTTTTGTTTAGGCAACACTTTCTAGTACTATGTAAGGCTCAAGCACTTAGTGTATCCACTATGTTTGATTCGTAATCCTCGAATCACTCTCCAGCACTGGCGGCTAGAATTTGTGTTAAAGTTTAACAATAAAATCAACAACTAACACTCACAGCTCACACAAATCCAATCCCGCTTTGTAACGCACGAAAAACTCGTCTCCGTCAAGTTGGACATTCCACGAGTTCATTAAACCGCTCCGAGACCTTCGCCACATTCACGGCCACTGGTGTAACTATTCCACTATCAGGGCTTGATTAAGTCACGATAAAACGAACTCTTCGTCTTAGAACCGGCAGCGCGATGCTAATCAGCTGTCTCGGAAGTTGTACGGATTTCGACTGTGGCACACTGAGGCTGCTTGCTTGCTATGGTACAAGTTTGCGAATCAATCGATGATTGAATGTAGTTCAGGTGTATCTATCGCCGCTTCCCCCGTGGACAGGGCTCTCCAGGCGTCCGAGGTACGTGCATCATAATAAACATTTCCCTTACCGTTGGCTAAATTCAGCGCTATCTGCGGTTATCTTATCGCACCCGATAACGCCCTGCTGGACGTCGTCGTTGTTGTCGTTGTCCCCGTCTGTAGCCACACTGGAGCTGAGCGAGAGAGCAGCGCCCGTACCGTCCGAAAGGTTGGATCGTTTTTCCGGCGTCAGGTGCACCATATACCAGGACCGTGGCGATGAACTGGTGGGCTTTTCTGCCTCCGATTGCACGCCGGTGCCCGACGTGGACGCGGTAAGAGCAGATTCATCCAGTCGCTTCTCTTTCCGAAGTCGGCCTGAAAACCGTCCACCGAAATTGCGCTCCAACGATTCGACGGCACGGGTTTCTATTTTGCTCACCAGATGGCGTACACTGATCTTTCGAAGGCTATCTGTGGGTAAGAGAATGTCGAAGATAACGGCGGGCTGGTATGAAAGTCCGATTGGTGAGAGCACCACTTCCACTCGATACTGACCTCTTTTACGCGTTCTTCTTGCAGGTGCTGTCGGATTGTCGTCCGGGTCCGGCAGTACTTCGATTTCCAACTGGGATGCTGCGCTGCTGCCACTGTGTTCGCCGAATCCTAGCAGCCCGCTAATTGTGGTGTACCGTGCACTCATGTTGCTGACGTCGTGTGTCACTCTGCACTCGTGCACATGGTCTACGGTTGGTACGAAATTACGCCGAACCGAACGGTACGAAGATGTCGGACAGCGCAGTAGTCCGCTCACCCTCACAGTAAAATGATATCTGAGTAGGCGCTTAACCGTGGCAGTATGTAAAGGTGCATGTTGCGTGGTACGATCCCCCTAGAGATAAAGATAGCGGAGAGGAAGCCATCGCATTGCTGCGAAATTGTTACCGTTTGCAACTGCCATCAAGCTGGTGAAAGATGTGGCAAATGTAGAATATCTATTTTCCTCAACCTGGTGCGTGTGCTACAGTAACGTGAATTTCGATATCTTTTTTATCGTAGTATAACTACGCTTTGATAAGATGGTACTAAACAGGTATCTTCCCAACACTTTGATAGCGTATGGCTCTGTGTAGAAAGAATGATAGCACGACGAGAGACTTATAGTCTTTACAGTGCAGCTTAAAGTTGTGAGTAATGGCTACTGCAGCTCCTCGTCTAATAATGAGAGGCTAGCTAATTTCAATTGTTTCCCATTGTGTATCACGCTAATAGGCGGCAGGGTGTTAAATAGGCTAATTGCTCCGTCATGCTCAATTCTGTACGATAAGAGGAAACAGTTGAAACGCGCTTCTCATCGCCCTTCGCTTTGCTAGCCGATAGTTGATAAACAAACAGTTTTCACTACCGTCCGCTAGATGGCGCCACTGCAATCCACTTGAAATCGCGTTCGGAATTTATATTTGAAATGCGATAAAAATGTGTGCACTGGCATAAGTTTTTGTTGTTTTATGTGTGTGTGTGTGTTTGTACATTTGTCTACCCTTTGTGGGGTCTACTATGTGGACTATCAATTTGAACGCAAATTGGATCGTGCATGCAGATAAGCTGTGTGGGGGAATACCCACGGCTTTCGGACGTTTTGTCCACTATCGGCAAGATAAGTAAACTCTCGCATAATCATGGCAATGCAATTAGCTCCATGAAAGCAATAGCCTTGGTAGTTGTTTTTTTTCTTGTCTGTTTAGGGATAGCCTACTGAGTCATCTTATGTGTGCTGTTCGTATCTAACATCATTCCTTAACCCTTCAGTAGCACAAGGTATGCCGTTGGCTTGGGGTTTACCAAAGGCTACCTACGCACGAGCGTTCTAAGAACAATCAAGTTCGGAAAAGAAAAGCACACGAAACACTCCTTCCCATTAAGATGCCATTAAACCCGAATAAATCTTTTCCACAAACTAATTTTCTCCGCACGGCTACAGTAGAGAGGAAACAAATTCTCACTTAATTATTCATTAAAAGGATTAGGACACTGCTCGGTGGGTTTCTTGTCCGGTTTCTTTGAAGGATCACTGTCCGGTTGGTTTCCCGGCGAATAAAGCGAATCTCAAGAGACGTTCAAGGCATCCAGCGGGGTTGTGCAGGTTAAGTGTGAGGTTATGTTATCCGTTTTTGGAAAGTAAACACCGAACAGAAGCCACTAGCGAACCGACGCCGTGCGTATAGTGTGGATTAGATCTTCCTAATGAGATATAACCTTGTTTGATAGCCGTAAGGGTGTTAGTTGCCGGTGTGTGTGTGTGTGTGTGTGCATACAAAGACACTTATCGATTCCGGTCACATTTGTGTGTCTAATTTTCGGACAGTCCAGCGCAAGGAAAAAGGGTTAGTTGACGTGTGCGTGAAGATGATTAAAGGTTTCTAAGAGGAACGGCACAACAGAAACGAGAGAGAGAGAAAGAAAGAGACGTGGTTTTAAGGAAGCAAAGTTTCCCATTTATGGCAAACAAATGGGCCGGTAATGAGCGTGTAGTGGGATAGTGCATTGTTTTATATGCCGACAGTGTTGAGAATTAGGGTCCGCTAGCATGACAAACCCGAGATTTGATAAAATTCGTTAGATAGTCGGCTTAAGAGTGTCACACATGAACCGAATATTAAGTGTAATTAAGCGAATAGTCTAAGGGAAGTTGATGGCACGAGTGTGTCTTCTCGGTTTTGTTAAGCTTCAATGAGTTTCCTCTAGCAAGGCGAAGCTTTCATTGAAAATAGCATCGTTTTCAGTGTGCCAACCGACGATTGAATTCTATGCTCATTCAATTAGTTTTATTACACCAAAGTACAAGCCTAAAGGGCACCGGGTTTGGTGCCGTGACCGGGATCAAAATTTCATCTACAGTATTGGACATCTAATTTTATCGCTAGACAGGGTACGAAGTACACAATTGGTAAATTACGACTCAAAACTTCGTTTCGGTTCATCCGTTTGCCGGTGAAACTGTGGAACGGAATCGAAACAACTGTGAGCAACAAAACAAAAAAAAGGCTAATAGAATTAATATTCAACTAGCAAAATTTCGTTAGCGAAAACACAAAGAAAAACCAAACGAAATGTGTGTGTTCACATGTATTAAGGAAAAAAAAAATGCCCAAAAAAAATCCACTTCACTTTCATCTGGCAATGTTTGGCGTCGCTCAGTTGTGACTGGTCGTTGTGAGGAACGGAAGAAGCGATGGGTCTGCCTTCGGAATGGTGAACATACAATCAACTTGTTACCGTGTTAGAAAAGACACACACAAAACAGAACGAAAAACAGTAAGTAAGGAACATAAGAACGCGTTGCGGATGGATGGACAGAACGATGGATGGTCATTGGTAGTTGGTAGCGATTCCCGTCGGTTGCCGTTCGCATCCGCGGTTTGTCTTTCTTGCCTTGTCGAGAATTCGCCGCATGTTGTTGTTGCTGTTTTCCACTGGCCGCGTTCTTCGTTCGCTCATGCAAATGCAAATGGAAAAATCACAGTACGAAAATTAAATTTCCCAACCCACGAATGGGTGTGTGGATGGTTCTGATTCCTTGTCTTGCACGTTGAAGCTGGGTCGACAAAAAGGAGGTCGTGGATACGCATTTCGGATAGTACTTTTTTAGAAAATGACACTTTTGATAGTAAGAAGGAAAGCATTTTAACATCAATAGTGAAGTGTGAATCGTTCAGATATTTTATAGATCACGTTGAATAGTGTTCGAGTATGTAATAATTGATCATAATTGTTTACAGCGGTATGATAGTTTATTATATTTGTATTTATTTTGTAATGTTTCGTTTTCGGTTGTATTTTCTTGTTTGATTTTTAATCTTGTGGAGACTTTGTTTTTGTGTGTTTAAAGTTTTCTTGTATTTGGATGATTTTGTTCATTTTAGTTTTTTGGTTTCTTATTATTAAATTGATCGCTTGTTTCGTTTAACTTTCATAACGCTTTATTTAATAAAATTTGCTTTTTTTAATCACTTATTTCGTGTTCCATTTTTCATGAAACAAACTTCCAACAAAATCACAATAGATGATGAAGTTATGAATTTAAAACAAATCCAAATTAGCTTACAAAATGTTTCCTTGCTTCATCCTGCTCCACCGTACCGCACATTCACGCGACTGACACAGAATTTCCTAATTCCGTTGACAGTTGATTTTAATTTGATAATTTGTTTCCCGCTTCCACATCGCATGGCGGCCTAGCAGTTTTTCGTGTGGTGTATTTAGTCGTCGCACGTACAACCGTCAAACCATCACCCCGTGGTGTGTGTGCCGCCGTACGATGAAGATGGAAAATTAATGAATTTGAATGATATCAAGGGATGGTTTAAAAAAAACACACACAACAACATCACCAAACACCATGGCCCATTACCATAATCCCCGTTCCGGCTGCGGGGAGACAAAAATCCGTGAAAAATCGTCCAGATCAGGCACATCTTGCCACCAAGGTAAACCCCGGTTCGGTAATCACCGTATAATCAATATCCATTCCATGTTCAATCAAAACAATCTGTTGAAAGGCAAAAGTCGCGACTAGAAATGGGCGGCGAATGGCGGCATGGACCATCATGTTTCAGGTCAGATACGTTCCGATCCGGTCGCATAATCAAAAAGGTAAACGTGACAAACTTAATAAGAGTCAGCGGGCAATACTGAGGGAGATCTACACAGGAACTGGGACTGGGGGGAAAAAAACCGACAAGCCTTATAGAAGCCGGGGCCAACGTTATTACACTGCCAACTCATCTTCATTTGCAGTCGAACCGGAAGGCGTATCCCGTATCCAAAAGGGTGCCCCTTTCAGCGTCGTATCGGTGGGTAGACTCGATAAATGACGGACGGATGTCGTCAAATGTTCGGTTTTGCGCCACCAAAGCCACCATCCCCATCGACGACTGCCTGCTACTTGTTACACTTTTGTCACAGTTTTGTACCGTTTTTTTTTTTCCTGTTTTGCTCTCCAGCCGTGTAACGACGCGCATGGGGGAGATGGCTGTAAACGTACCATTTTTCTGGCCTTCGATGGAATCCCGATGAAGCCGTCACTCGGAGGTAATTTCCTCCGAATTAATACCGGGGAGAAAGTTTTACGATGAGATTTCCCATTTTCCTTTTCCGCTGCCGATGTTTCTTTTTTTGCCACTGCCACCGTGTGTTATGCTTCTGGCCGCAAAGGCAAATAGCAATAAATAGGAAACTTTCAACACTTATGCCCGATGGTTTGGCCGGAATTAAGCGCCCATGAAAATGGTAACGGTTACACCGGAATGGTAGCGAAACGGGATTAGCAACATGCAGCGTATCGGAGGTTTAATTGGTTAATTAGACAACCGGATGGCGGGCGGGAATGGGGGCGCGATGGGAGGTCAGAAGTAGCAGGACGGAATCAGTCAGTTCTTATTAAAGGTTGGCCCAACTTTTGGGTGACATTTCCCGTAACGTCGCGGGGATGGACAATCGTCTTATCAATGTTATGACGTTCTCATTAGCTGCAGATGCGATGAAATGTCATCCTTGTCCGCACAATCGGACGACTTTCCCTTTCACCCCTAACGAGTGGCCGGGCTGGTGATTTTAAACAGCATACAAATAGCGCAACCGGGCAAGGGAAAACTACAGATCAAGCACCCCGTTTTGTGCGTATTTTCCAAAAGGCCAACGTGCAAGTGCACATAAAATTTTACGACAGTACTTTTGACAGTTTTTTAACGCTAAAGTTTTGCCCAAATTATCAATCCATGGCGTGTTTTAAGTGCGAATTAAAATGATGCTTCTTTTAAATATTTCTCCCATCTGCTTTTGATAGATTCGAATCAGCTGCTATTTCGATGGTTTAATGGAAAAATGGGATTTAAATAATAAATTGTAGATGTTGTTTTAAGGGTCAAATGAGAAGAATTTTTATAATGGTTATATCTATAAAAAAATATGATCAAAAATGCAAATAAAGTCAACATATTCTTGCTTAACGAAGTCCTCAAACAGCAAAGCAACTTTAGATCTTTTAATCCTAATGCAAACGATAAATTGGTTCTAATGAAAGACTTTATTTGAATTGTTACTACCGCAGCCCATCCGTTTGATTATGAGTAATCTAACATCGCACCTAATTTGATTCAATCCAAAACAAAGCACAATAAAGCGAAAAATTACGACTCATTTGTTCCAATACGAATGAAAAACCATCTACCAACGTTCCGGCATAGCAAAAGGGGTTGAATTTCGTTTGTTTTTTTTTGTATTGAATTCGTTTAAACATTCCATCAAACTGTAGTTGATGGGAGTAAACACGAAACGTACAACAAGAAGGGCGAAACAGTTTAATTGACTTAAGAGTTTTCTCCACGACGAAAGATTCCTTCGCGATAGCAACCAATCATATGGCTCATTGTCCGATTCGGGATCTTCAAATTGTCCCCAGCTTCCGCAGGGTTTTGTTTCTATCGTCATTTTCACCCGCCGTAAACAACATCGTTTACCCTGTAGAAAGGGTTTGTAGTCTGGGAAAAGGCACACAAACGCAACACAGACTCGAACACAGAATATTCAGCCGAAAAAAGCAATAACCGACAATGACTTACTGCAAGGACTCGTCGTACGCCGAAAAGACACTCCGTCATCCACTGAGAGGGGTTGATAACGGAAGGACAAAAAGATTCGGTTTTTCAGACAATTGAGGGGTGTATTGTTTCCCTGGCTGTTTTTCGCGCCGTGCTAGCAAAAACCGGAGGAATGTAAAGGATGGTGTTGATTATTATGATAGTTGTCGAAAACAGAACGGAAGTGGTTTGAACAAAATAATGTAAAAATGAAAAAAATTGCTAAAAAGAAAGGAAGAGCAAGCAAAAGGAATAGGTACCGCCGAGCGGCTGTAGTTGGACGAAGCGAATTAAGATTTTTAAAGGAGAGAACAATCGCAGTAGCAGGCGACAGATTTTGTCACTTTCTGCCCATGCTTAATCAAATATGCTGCATACTTTTGATTGATGGTGAATTGATTAGCATTGTAAGCATTGATTAGCATCATATATTATGTTTATTTATTTTGCCATCGAATGCTCAGCTGTATGGTACTTTTACTAACCATTGATTAAAACAAATGGCGTGGCGTCGAACCACATGTAGTTGGTTCATTTATTTGACATCTTCATCAGGTCTCAATCTCGAACTGTTTTATGGACATATTATTAACTATGTAAAACCTTCCATGTAATCTCAATCGCTAATTAACACAAAGCTTTACTCCTGCACCCATTCTTAGACAAACTTCATTAAAAAGCCCTTACATTAACAGACACGATTCAATACGTTATACTTCAAAACGCCTTTCTCCTGTTGCCTGCTTATTATCGCTAAGCAGAATTGCCAGTCATTCTTGTTTCGTGTCTGAATATTTGCATTTATCAAAGGCAAGCATTCTATCACACTTTTAATTTCCCTTAGGTATTTTTGTCACACGAGGCTTCGGGTGTGCAATGAATCTTTGCTACCTTCCCCTCCGAAGCCATCTTCCGCCGTACACCGGGAAACAAAACGTCGAAGGAATTTCAAAAGATCATCCATCTATCCATCCATCCGGGAGGGGGGAGGCCAGCATCCACGCCCGATGGGTTTGTGTGATGGTGTGTGAGTGAATTTAATTCATTCCTCCGTTCTCCACGGGTGTGTGCGGTTGGTGGGACGCCGCAGCAATCCGGAGTGTATTATCTGCATATGAAGGCAACATTAAAACATGGCCCGTGCCCGGGGGGGAGGGTTCAGCAGCTTCTTCAACAGCAGGATAATAATTACCATATTTATTACAATATCTGTTGACGTGTAAAATACTTTCCTTTCATATTCGAAGAATCTCTTCCCATCATCTTGACGACGACGATGACGATGGTGATGGTACGGGAAGGATTCTGGAGAATTTTCTTCGTCGTTGGATGGCGACGATGTTTGCTAAGTACTTCCGTCCTTTGCATTTGTTTGGCGCCAGGAATGATACCGTACTGCGCTGGTTTAGTTTGTGTCTGGTGAATTGATAGTATTTTTCCACTTTTTATTGGAATCTTGAGTGAAATGATTAAATGAACATGAGTGAAATGATTAAATGAATTGCATTTAGAAGCACCCAAAGAAATTCCGATAAATACAAAGGGACATTCGAAGAAAAATGTTTCAAATGACTTAATAAAACTTCCATCTTAAGCTACTGTTGCCGAAGAAAAAGCCACTCCGGAGGGAATAATCATGGTCATCCTTCGATGGCAGTGCAAATAACCTTCGAGAGTTGGGAAAACCCGCAATCCCGATAGCTTGCCCGACAGTGTTATGAACGGTGTTGGCCTGTTGCTCATCACGGCTAACACACAGGACGAGCTTGTCCGCTTTGGTAAGATTGTATGATTTCCCTTATCAACAAATCACTTATCACTGTCGCCACCTTCAATCCGAGTCCCTTTCGCAGCCGGACGTTGCCAAGTGTTATGGGATCGATTTCCCTGCAGAAAGCAAACAGTGGTTTGGATGGGAGCAAAAAGGGAAGTTTGATTATTCTTCCATATTGGTCACTTGACACGTCTTGGAACCAAGCCCTGGGGGGAATAGAAAAGATGAAAAGTAACCGCACGACATGCATGTCAGGACACACACACACATACGCTTGTACTGGCAACAAAAAAAAAAACAAACCCCACGAATGAAACCACAATAAATGTCTCAATCAGATAATAATTTTTGTATCAAAGTGATTCCGTGCAGCCAAAATTATTTGTCCACTCCCTCCGTTTTTTTATTTGTCACCCATTTGGCAGGAAATGGAGGCGCCTGGTTTTTCGTGTGTGTGTGTGTATGGAATTTGGTTAGTCATCGCCATTCGGTCGCGAGCGGTCATAAATCATAATTCCCATTTTATCTCTCCTGTTTCACCAAAAAAAAAAACCGCCATTCCAAACACGTCTGTTTGGGCCAATTTACCTAATTGCCAGGTATTAGGCAAATTAAAAGGCACGATTTAAGTTCACTTCCGGGCAGACAAGGGTTTTTTAATGCCCGATTTAAGCATACAATTTTGGTTGAATTTTTTGTGTTAGTTTTCGCAAATGCATCGAATAATCTTTGGACAAAAAAAAAATCGGCGTTTTAGTGCAGTTATGAAGCGTAAAATTGCACCGCTCGTCCTTTTAAAATAGCCATTTGCCAAGCGAACCACAGAAGTGTGCTTTGTCATTCGGTTAGGGTTCATTGTACGGGGCAAAAAGTACCGAGTGCCCAGGTTATGCTGGCGTCCAGCTGACCAGTCTCGTTGGCGGCCGTACGATTCAATTAGAGCGGTGCGCACGTATCGCTTCTGAATGTGTTCTTTCGGGAACGGTGCTTTTTTTCGCTGCACTTTGCCCACCAGTTCGGGAAGGAACTGGCACACCCCGGGGGTGGGGGGAGTTCAAATTATGCGAATGCAACTACTGAAAGCAATTATCGGTATGCATTTGCCGGGTGACATCATGTAAGTAAGAGATCCCTCCTCCCTCAGGGTTCAGCACGAAATTGATGTGCCCGTGAGCTCAGAACTTTCCCGAACGATTGGTCACAATTTCGATTCAATTACAATAAATAAATTAGATAGTTAGTGGATGTGTGTTGGCGAAGGGAACGTGTGCTGGTTGTGTTCATAATGGTGTATTGGTCAAATTTAATGCTAATATGTAGTTTTTTAAATTGAGTGTTTTCGACCAATGCCGTTTTTGAATGCAATTTGGATAATGTGAAAGACAGCGGTTAAACGGATATAAAATCATACGGGCCCTTAAAGGTTCCTACTACCTTTCCTAAACCAGTCTGCAATTTCACATTCTTTCAAAATGTCATTGTGATTGCTGGGATATGGGATTGTAGTTTTGTAGGTTGTTACCTTAGAGATCTTGTTTATACTCTTGTATGATCAACCGAAACAGGATGGTGCAATGGCTCGATACTTTCAATTTAAGTTGTATGACGATCGCGATCGCTTAAACAAACGTTATTGGATAGCATTATCGGCAATATGAAGAGATGAAGGAGTATTGGCGGACGATCGTTTGCGATCTCAGAAAATAGACAGCGAGATAATGAAGTCGAACAGTTCTGCAGAGGAGTTGCATCTTCAAACTTTATTTATGATCAGTTCTTTTTCTAAAAAATTCCCAAGAACAGGAACAGCATTCTAGTATTTCTTTTTGGATGGCTAAAAGTTTGAAATTCAACTGATGTTTAATCATTTAGTTAGCATTGTGTTGCCTTGGTTATTTGTATCCCAAGTTTAGTGAGCAATGTTTTTAGAGCCATAATTTCTAATGTTCTTGATATTGGAAGAAAGCCTCTGTGAGATCATTCGAAGATATCTGTGCAGTTGTGTATTTTACAAGCTCTCAAAGAATACCATTTTCAGTTTGTTTCTTAAAATGGGAAATACTTTCCCCGAACGTATGGGGCAATATTCTTCGAGAAAAAGACATAAAATGTAACAAAATGAAACGGCTTATTACCATGGTGGGTGATTCCGGTTGCACCAGTTGGCATACGGGTGTAAGGTTGTGTATATTTTTTCCACCCAATTGAATTTACCCGTTTGAGGCTTTTGAAGGCAGAGAAACGAATTTTAACCCCGGGCACCATGCTGCCATCTCACATTTACCCTCACAAAGAGCTCGTTTGTGTCGAACCGAGAATGACATGCATATTTGGCAAATTTGTACGAAATTCTTTCCGTCTCTTATGGGCTCATGTTGTTGTGCTTCCACGGACAGCGAGTCTGCGTAGGTTTTAGGCTTCGGTCCGTTGTCATGCACGTCGCCATGCAGAGCCTCATCTGGCATTGGGAGTAACATACGAATTTTCCTTTCACTGCAAACCGGCACGCCGGCAAGAACACGTATGCGTACCACCTAATGCGTGCCATAATGCAATAAGTCAATGGTAGTAAACACTTCCCAACGCACACACAATGCGAAAATCTCCAACCCAAAAAAAAAAAACTGGGGAGTCAATTCGCGATAGAAAGCAAACGGAACTCTAAACGCACGCAACATGGTACGTGCTCGGTTGAAATTGGCACCCCGACGTGTGACGTCGTTTGTCAATTTGGTGAATAACATCGTTAAGTGAATATTTTGACACGTGAAGAAAAATTTCTTGCTCTACCACGGCCAAGGCAGAGCCAATTTTGCACCGATCCGGCCAACAAAAAAATGAAAAGGACAACGGACAAAACGCTGTTGGGAAAAACGCATTAGGTTTGCTAATGGAATGGTGTTTCTATGGAAACGAACAGGAGAAATGGAGCAAAAAATGATAGTGAGCCAACACAGACGACATCATTGCATCAATTGTCATCGTACCGCAAAGCAAAATTGATGGGTAATTTAACTATATTGGGTTTTCGGGGTAATGTATGGTACGGTGTGATGAATGCTGATGATTGTGAAGGATTTGGAAAATACAGTCTGCTTAGTTCGAGACGTTCTAGATGTATAAAAGTGGATTTGAGGTGAAGAAATCACTTTTTTGAAGAGTTTAACATAATAGATGTTGGATATATCTTATAGCAAACTCAATCATACTCTCAACACCTTTAAATTTCAGAATTATGTAAAATACTTATCAGCAGGAAATTAATTGGAATGAAAAGTTAAATAAAAATATTTCAAAAGCTTGATTGTAAAAGGAAAAATCAGTAGTTGTGAAGTTGCGGAGTGTAAAATCAACATATTAACTATAATGCAATAATAGTGCTGGATGCTGGATATATCATTGATTCGATTGGGTTCATGATCGGTCACTTGTCTTAGGAATTTCTAAACTATGCAAAGGGTTCTTTAAAATACATTGCATACATCTCGGCGTTAATCAAATGGTCAAGCGTAGGTATTTGTGGGATTGGTTATTACAGCTCGCCATGAATAAATCATTTAAAAAATTCTCATTGCCAAAAACACATACAATACGTCATCATCTAATCTAAGAAATCATCTAATGTGTGTTCAAATTTTAAGATCACTATACTTTCTAATTTGCTAACGAACACAGCATTCGACCACTAATGTACTCAAACATAGCCCTTATCCGAAATGAAAGTGAAATTGTACGCTTGAATAAGCTTTAAACATGAAAAACTTTAAATCTGCTTACTTTTATAAGTAATTACAAGACGTGACAGGACGTCTTATTTGGTAAACTTTTAATCTTTGCACAAGATGAGACAAACCAGCCCGGTAGCATCATCGCACGAAACCTCCAATTGGTTGATCAATGACCGTTGGGGGGTGAGATTTTACCTACCTACAGGTAGCAAACAAATGAGAAAAAAAGAACCCCGATCCGGGGCGTTGCCATCAATTCTTCACTTTCATTTGAAATGTCATGTCGAGGTGAAACATGCAACAGTCCGCTGGCGGTTGGGTGCCGAGGAACGAACGCACTGGGTTTTCCCACCATTATTCACCACACACCACCAGACAGTTCGTCGCCAGGATGCAAGCCAACCGCGTGTTATCAGTGATTCACCTATGTAATAATTAAAGGAAACGCCTTTTCCAACGCGCCCTCGGTGCGTGTGTGTTAGAGGCATTCAACGATGAATCGCTCGAGTCGGACGAGTTTCCCCAAAAATGGCCCTAAAAAAAAAGGATAGGTAAAATAATTTATCCCAACAGTGGAAAAAATAAATAAAACACCCGTTGGTACAGGTGAGAAAGAGCACGATTGTGTGAGCTAAAGTGAGTGAGCGTTGGCGAGGAAAAAGTGGGCGGAAACCTCTGTATCGTCAGATTTTATGTACATTGGGTCTTCATCCCTACCGAAAAATGTTTTATGTAACGAAAAAGCATGGCATACTTTTCTTCTCCCAAAAGCGCAGCATAAAAAGGTGGCGTTCTCTCTCTCGCTTCGAAAATGGAAAAATAGTCTCTGGTTGCTGGTGTTCTCTCTGGCGGACGATCTCACTTTTATGCTGCTCCAGGATCGACTGAACTGTTTTATGCTCTCCGGTGTTTTTCGTTTATGTATGGTGGCTGGTTTTATGTTACGATCGGTTGTGACCCTGTGCAAGCAGCAGGTTGTTTTTATTCCTTTTTCCACACCAAGCGAAAAGGATGCACGCGTTCGTTTGCCTTCTCGTTTTGGTAGATAGGACGTAAATAAAATCCTTCAAGTTAACATCCCCAACGCAACCACCCTTTTTTGGGTGTATTTAGAAAAAAAAAAAAATACAAGGAAAGGGCAAACTTTATGACATTCGCAATTTACGTTGTATAAACAAATACATAAAGCATAAAACCACGCACGTACGCGTAATTATGCACACTCTCGTCAAAGCTCGTACAAGTGCGACACGGGCCATGTACACGGGCGAATCTCAGTAATGGAGCACCGAATCTTTCGCTATTTATTTCACAATATGGAGCCTAAAGGCAGCTTGCCGCGTGAGCGATTTTATGTGTCACGTTTATGTTTCCACCGGACCGTTTTTCGTGATGGCGGTTTTCGCGCCCTGTCAAACGCGGGTTCGTCGGAAAAGCGGGAAAAAAGGAGTCGTGGCTAACACGCATCGTACGCGTGCTTTATGTACAGTGTGTGGGAGCGGAAAATGCGTACGAGCGATCGTTCCAATCGTTGTTTTGGGTGATTCCAATGCCGGTTAGATGGTATGTCGGTGTTGAAACTGAAATTGCTTATCGCGCAAGGGGACTTTGGTGGGGTGATATTTTCTTTGATAGCGCCACATTTAGCTTCATCATGATTGTAATTAGTGTGCCAAAATATCGTGTGCAAAGATGCGTGAGATCGCACGATCGTTTATGAGGGCACGTTTGCTTAAGGATGTAATAAATTTAGATTCTACTTTCGTGTCGTATTTTTTGAGTAATTTTCTCTATGTATATTCTATTTTTTGTGTTTGATTTTACATTTATACGAAAATAGATGTTATATAATAAATGATTAAAAGTTATGCAAATTGTCAGTAAAATGTTTATAAAACTGGTGTTCCTAACTTATGTTCATTTGTAGAGCAGGGAATTATTACGAGTTAGTCTTATTTTAAGTTCAGATGATAGGGCACGACAGGATACGGTGAATAGTATTTACCAGGAGTGGTAAATATTTACCGACATGTGGACATAACTATGAGCTTCTTGAAATTGAAGTTCTGAAGAAATATTCATTGGTTAATAAAAGTTCAAATCTAGTTGCCAGTTTTACATCTTATAGCAATTGGATTAGATAGACTCTAGATTTTTAGAACTCCAGATGTTGAGGAATGGATTACAATTTAAAAAAAACCCCAAATGAACGAATGATTTAAAAATAATTATTTTCCTATAATAAATAGGCACTAGAATCAAGGATTAGATAATATACACGACAGAATAGTTAAACTCATTTCACACCGTCTTCGGATAACACTGCATGTAGTCAGATATTTAGTTATTTGAAGCAATCAAAGAGAATGTCTGGCGCCTAAAAGTATGTGAAATGAATGCACACCCAGCTTGAGAAGATTAACCCAATGTGTAAACCGCGTTAGTCAAATACGGTAATGAATTGTGCTCATGCTACTAACCTGTTTACCAACCAGCCCAGATAACCGGAAAGTTTAACATGATTTGCGGAAATTACTACCAACCTACGTTCCGGGGTAAACGGTTCGATTTGCTCTGTTTGCAGTTGGAACAGCGAAACCCAAAATCAATGCCTGTAGAAAACGGATTCCGCTGCATTTGCGTGATTGGAATTGGGTCGGTGCAAGTAAAGTCCGCTCCCGGTACGTACGTACTAATTTCCGATAAATTAGTTTCGATCTTACAGCGGCACCCGGCGGATATTCCGGTGGTGTAAGAGTAAGAGTAATCAAATTATCTCCGTGTACAGCTGTAATTAGCCCAAGGGTACTAGCGGGTAAGAGATTACAGACGGTAGAAGAAGAGTTAGCCGTCGCTCGGTACACCATTGTCTTCAAAACGATGGCCAAATGAGGTAGCGTGGTGGGAGGTAGGATATTCCATTTCACGCGGACTGGATGCGTTCTGCTCATCCTTCACGAGCTGCCTCCGTTCTGGCGGAATCCCGAATTTACCGTGTACGCGGACGAATCTTGCACCAAGTGCACGGAGAACAATGGTTCGGTCAGTGCTAGACGCTGGCCCAACCCAACAGAATGATTAAAAATGCATGCCGCATTTTGATTATTTCTCGCACGTTTTCACTTTTCCCTCCCCCTCCTACACACACACACAAAAACGCTGGACGGTAAGGATTCATTGGATGCTTCCCATTTCGGGTTGGAAGAACAATCTTGCCAAAACAAAAAAAAAGGTCCTTCTTTCCGCTTCACTCTACACTCCGTTCAACCGGAGCAGCCGAAAATGGAGCGAAAATTACTTCTTTTCCGGGATAATAATTTTCAAATTAGTTTTCATTTCGACCGTGTTGTAGAAACCGGCACCAGCACCCAAAGTGTGTCTGTGTGTTTGAATCACGGTATGTGTGAACGTGAGCTTTCAACGGGTGTGCTCGTGGTTTTGTCGACCGAATGATAAAATCGAGATTTTGGTTAGGTGCGAATTAAAGATGTCCGTTATAATGTCCATATAAAATAGGAAATTATTTAAATCAGTGCAAAATGTTCCTAACACAAAGCAAAAAAGAATAAAAAATTCGTTTGCGAGGTGCGCCTAAATGTTTGCTATTCGCAATAGTAAATTCTAAATGTGAAAGCTAAATTAGTAATCGCAACGAGAGCGTTGTTTTTAAAGTTAGAACATTAATTTGTTCGCATTTAGGTATTTAGGAGTTTGTTTTCTTTAGTTATCTTAATCTCTAGCAAGATCAAACACAGCAGTATGCTGATAAGGAATGACTTACGATTTTATTCTTCCCAGGCACGATACTATCTACAATCACAAGCAAGAAAAGAAATCGTAAGAAAAGTTTCATCAGCTTTCACTTAACGAAACTGACGCCGGTAGAACAACTGTGCGTGCAACTGCGACGTGACAGACCGTTGACCAATACGTCTTACGCAATCAAGCATTTCGTTGTGTACACATTGTGTGAGTAAAAGAAAAATAAACCCAAAAATTCGATCAAAACACCAACAACGCCGGGCTTAGGCCGCTTGCGAGAATAAAATAAATTACGCAAACTTATTAAATTACGTCTTACGAGGAATGAGAAAACTGCACGGCTGTGCCCGTGTGTCACGTGTTGCCTGATTCAGCACGAAACCGAGAATGGCCAGATGATACGGTACCGGTCCCGGTCCCGGTTGGAGGCAAAACTGGCAAAGTCTTAATCATCGGAACAACATCTTAATCGTTCACCGGAAGAAGGCAACTTCCCGGCCCCAGTTGCCGTATGTGTAGTTTGATTTATGCGCTTTGCTACATATGTATCGCAGGCGAATCAGCTTCACGTGCGTCTCGAAGGCTAGGACCAATGCTTGCTTGGACCAACTTTTCCACCTCGACGCTCGGCTCTAATCAGATAGGGTCATCTTCGGCCGAAACGAAAGTCAAACCTCATGATTTGCTCCGTGAAGCGACCGCTTGAAGTGAGTTTGGCGATGAGCCAAACCAAGCCAGTGCTCTGCACACTACGGTCGGGTAAGTGCAAAATGAGCTAAAATGCGTCACGAACGGCACGAGGAGAAGGAGACCAAAGCCAATGCAGCAATAAATGAGACTATAAATAATTGGATTTATCAACGAAGCAAGACATCAGGAGGCCGGGACAATTAGTCCGAGGACAAGACGTTCCTGGCCGCCCTGCCCGGTTGACCTCGCTCGCACGAAGTTAATGATTGATATTTACTTAAAGGACGACCTTTTGCAGATGTGGTATCAGTTCTGGCCCGCCAGTGTATTCTGAGGGCAGAAACACTCGCACTAGAATTATGACACTCATGCATGGTTTGTTAAGCGCCTGCTAGGTAGGCTAGCCACAGCACACAAGAGCAGGCAACACAAACAACAGACGGTTGGTTTGAAAAGTCAGCTCTACACCGTTGATGACCGGCCATTTGTTAGGAGAATTATGTGATTCAGCAACATTCATCCTACCGGCTACCAAGGGCGGGGGGGTCACTTTGCTCGCTATCCTTGTTCGTGCGTAATTCGTGTAATTAATCACTGCGCACCGTACACGCCACCTTGGAATCAGCAATCGAATTGGTGGGCCATCGATTTGTTAAGTTGATGTTTCTATATGTGTGCGTTAATAGGCGTTTATTGATGAAGCCGTGCAGGTGCGTACGCGTGTAACAGGGTGGCTCGTGCGCGTGTTTGCTGAAATGATATGATTAATGCGTAAGAGGTGCTTATCACGGGGAAAATTTCACGGCTTCCTTAGCTCGATCAGCTAGGAGAGAGTGAGCGACAATTTCTTACGATAATTGTGGAGGATTTATTCTGACGTCCCTATTGAAACATGTAATCCTTGCTTACAGTTGGTGTGTAAATTGATAAATGAGCTGTAAACAAAGCTATTTACTAGTGATCTTGTCATGTGGACTTAGTCATCGGACAAGTTGGTAAATTTTTGCATGTTTTAACGCAATTAGTTAGCAAAGTTAACAACTAAAAGAGCTCTAAATACGGTGTGTTTGAATAGTGTTGCGTTTAGACAACTTTTACTACTGCTAGTTCGGAACTTTGTTAGTATAGTTCCTCTGGCAGGATTCATGAACGCCGGAAAGTATGCAATATATGAGTACTTCGTTTGTATAAGTACAGATGTTATAAATAAGTTATTACATTACTATCATTTCCTTATACTTATCGGGTTCTTTCTATTGATAAAACTTTATTATTTTAGTCCATCGTTCGGGAAGGGAAAAAACAAACAGGATAGCTGAACATGATAGTCTTCTAGTATTTTGCAATAAAATAGCGAACCTTGGTGGAATGGTAAAGTGTCTCTAAACCCAGCGACAGTACGGCAAATGCCTGCCAAACGCTACCAACAGCAAGCTTCGCTAATTCATTCAAATGGGTAAGATTACGATCGTAAAACTGCAACATGGCTCATCCAACGAGTTGTGATCGTAATCCAGCTTTACGGTACGGCGGCCATTTTAAGCTGTGCCATGCCGTTTATGGCCACCGAGCATGCCATGCCACTTATTGCAGTAGGCGTAATTTTTCGTCAATAACTTTATTCTAATGAATATCCTTGGTGGAAATGCGATGGAATGCGAGGAAGAAAGAGAGAGAAAGAGAGGATACGAGAAGGAAGGATAAAATAGATGTTAAACTGTCAACTAAAAATGAAAGACCTCGAACTTACACTACCAACGCTCGGTGTGATGCGTGGGTTATTCCAAGGTGGATCGTATAATTTTCATGCGAATATGCATTGATGGATGGCTAAGCCTGGACGGTGAAGGAGGAAGGCGTGGGATCGGACACATGAGTCATAACTTTATCTTTCCCTTTGTTCGTACTACTCACACACACACACACAGACATCTTACCGCCGAAAAGGGATACGGATGGATACAGTTTTACTGTCATTTACCCATAATCCAGACATTGAGCACTCATTGTGTGCTCCGATGCACAAAAAAAAAGCACTCCCCTCAGAATGTTCGAACCAACCCAGCAAAACGGACATGTTGGTGGTTCCATAAACGGAGAAAAAAAGAAACCCTCCCAGCCCTGTAAAGCTTTAAGATGCCATAAAACCACGCTTTTTGTCGTTGACTTAATGTGGCGCGGTATAGCTGAGGAGGACGCGAGGACATAATTTTTCGCACATCAATCCACCAACCCGCTTCTGGGAGGCTTCAGGTTTGTGTGGCAAACTTTAGCACACGGAACAAAGAAGTATTTATGTTGCGCTGTTTTGTTGCCATTTTGTGCTCATTCCGCTTATCCCTCCGAGTGGTGGCGGTTAAGTGATGGCGTGCTATTGTTATGGGAAGACAATTTTGGTATGACTTTTTTTTTACGATTCACTGCTTGGGCTAATGCTTTTGCTAGTTACGATTCCATTGCTCATCCCACTACTGGACGCTGTTGCAGACTGGGTGGGAAATTTTTATGCTTACGATTATTTTCAATTTTGAAACTAATTTCCCCCCCCCCACTGGTAAGGCCTCTATCGTCTGGAGGTATATCTCTCGGGGCCTTCCCCTTAATAGTGTCCAATTTTTTCGTCTAACTCCGTTCCCGTAACCTCCGCAGCCGTAAATTGAAATGTTTGGTTTCGGGAGTTCGTTGCTCGTCCCGGAGGCAATTATCGAAGGCACGTAGCCGGTGGATACGTCGGTCAAATTAGTCGGCTGCAGGTTTGTTGTGTGGTTGCAGCCGGAAGTTGTACGCTCGCTGCTCGGCGCCGTAAGCTAAAACACGCCACCACTCGAAACCGGCAATCACGGACGTTTCGGTTGGAAGGAAATCTTCCGAAGGAGTAGAAAGAAAGAAAGAAAGAAATGCCGCAAAAAAGAAACGGAACTCATGTTGTCCGCATTTCCTTCTGGTGGAGTCTGGCGCCACACTGGTAAACACTGCAGTTAGCAGGTGCATGTCAAGAGGCAGTTTGCGCATTTTTAGCTGTGCTGTATGATACATTGAAGGATGGTTTCGTGATTGTGCGGGAAGGGTTGAAGCTGGTGCGGAGCTGAGGTGTAGTTTATTCCGGAGCCGCCGGCTGGAGCCAGGTTTGGTAATCATTTCTCATTTGGATCCCATGTCCCAAACGGATTAGAGGGTGCGATGCTTTTCGTAAGTGTTGGTGTAGCCCTCTAGACGGGTACTGGTGGTTGCAAAGTTTAAGTGGAACTTTTCCTTCACAGATAATTTGCCATAATAAGCTATTCTTTAAGGGGGGGTTGAGAGGGCATTGAAAAGGCATAGGACATAAGAAACCGTGTAAGGAGTCAAGGGCTCTTCAGAAATGTCTGGTGGTATAAAATACAGTTTGCAATGTTTTTTAAAACATTAACATGTAAAAAACTCATTGATTAAATGATTGAGTGATCTATATAAAGTCCTTCTATAAGTCAAAAAGGACTAGGGCACTTCTATAAGGACATTAATAAATATGGATACACCGTTCGTTGGCAAGCCTTATTGATTAAGCCTATTTAAGATGTTGCAATGTTCGTTGCATTGCATGTTGTAAGACAGAAAGTAAGCAATATCTCATGTTTAAGCAACCGAACCGGCCGACCTTACCGTGACCGATATCGATAGGTGAATAAATCTTCCCCAGAAGCTGATCGTTCCAAGACTGCTAGGCAAACAAAGCACCCTCTTATTAGCCAGCCGGGAAACAACCACAGCCGGAACCGGAACCGGTGCGAACCTTAGCCCTTGGTGATGCTAGAAGAAGAAATCTTCACCATCATCCAAACGGCACGTTCCACCCGTACCGTCCCACGTAAGTTGATTTACATTACCAGTGTGTAGCCGTGAATCACCACGAGCAGGACGATAAGAAGAGATGAAAATCAAAACGTACCATATTGAATGTTTTACCTTCCTTCCCTTTGGCGACAACTTTCCATCACTTGCAGTTGCACACGGAAACATCCCCATGCACACGTGCACCCAATATGAGGCCCACGTCTGGGCATCTTTGGGTGTACGGGAACGAGTGAGTGAGATTCCATTAAGAATTGCGAACCTGAGATTGGTTTTTTTTTCCTCTCCGCCATTTACTTTTTCCCATTTTGCTTAAGGATGTAAAGTTTGCTCGGAATTGTAGTGCGCAAAAACGTGGGCAAAACTTTTATCTTCACAAAACCCGTCGAAATGCGTACCGCGTGCCATGTTTGTTTTTTGTTTCTTTGTTCGATAATTTGTTTTTCATGTGTTTTTCGGTTCGGTCTCGGTCGCACCACTGAACTGAAATGGGAGCGGCGAATGGTTCTAATCTGATGCATTTCATATGGATGGTTTTTTTTTATCTTCCCGTGTTGGGTTTTTTTTCTTTATAACGCTCTCGAAGCGAAACGAGCGTTGGAAATGGATGAGACTTCCAACTCATTCCGTAATTCCTTGCCCTGCACAGCAAGCATCTCCCGTCACCGTACGGTGCGCAAATTGCGTTATGCAATTTGGGTTTGGTCGTAAGTGAATTTTCACCCCAAAACGCGTTACCAGGTTGGGTGGAATGGTTCACAGAGCGTTGTTGGGAAAACCGTTTTTCAGCAGTTCCAACTCCCCCACCCCCTCCGGTTTCGATGCATTACCCAACCAGCAATTGAACGGCCCTTGGATCCCTTCGAGATGACAAATTTGGCCACATTCCGGCACTGAGCCCGGCGATGAAATGGATGCGTAAAATTGAATCATGACTGTTACAATGTAACACCACCGCCCTCATTGTGCGGGGGTGGCCCAGGGCCCGGTGGAACACTTACACACCGAGCGAGGTGCGTATCGGTTCGGGAGTGGCAAAAAAAAGTTTAGCAAATTGACACCCAATGAAGGAAAAAGGGTGGCGGTGTGGCGGAACAATTTGCACTTTTGAAAACTTTTACGTTTTATGTCCTTATTTTTGAAAAGAAGCTTTGCCGGTACGCATTTTTTTGTGCCAGTAAATTGGTTAACGGGGAAAACTTCCTTACACGCAATGGGGAAAAAAAAACCCGAGAGGAGTTGTTTTGGTTTTGCTAAATTGGATACCAAAGAGGATCGCGAGTTGAGTATATCTGTTGGAAGGATTTTTAAACGATTTTTATGGTATTGGTTGTGAAGACTTATCACATTACAGTAAGAAAATAGTAAATAAATTTAATGCAAGACTGAGCGTTTTCTAACCATCAACTAAAAGTATCTAATTTCTGGACAAAAAAACCTCGACAAAAAAACCTGTCCCAAACTATCAAGTCCTAAGAGGCCTCAATTGCCATTTTGTTCCAAGGAGCTTGATCTGCTCCTGGTCTCAAGGTTTCACAAGTCTTGATGCCGTGATTGAGATTCCTGAACGTTCAAGCGGGTTGTCGGACGTTCATAGTTCGTATAGGTTGTGTAGGAGCTCTCTGAGTGGTTAAATTCTATCAAACATTCGTTTGCGATTCAAATTATCCAAGCCACAGAGGAAATTACAGCTACAACTAGATACTATAACAAGGTATTGGTATTGGCATTGGTATTGGAAATAATACTTCTGAACCATAGGATGATTAATTGAACAGCTGACGATGTATCGATTATTCCCCTTTGGGTTTAAGCACAAAATTTCCATTCAGGACACTTAATAATTTGCTGATCTAACCCTCTCCATTGCACTCACAAACTCACTGAACGTATCCACACAACCTTACGCACAGTTCGTGGAATCCATTCCATCAGCACTAGCCGCAGTTTAATTATTGATTATCTTTCCATTAAAGAGATAATATCAAACAAAAAAAAAACTCCACTCCACCATTCTCACTGATCTGAAACGCATTAACGCACTCACAGAACCCAATCCCTTTTACCTAAGATTACTTTTGCCATCGTATTTTTTTTATAAAGCCTCCGAAAGACCGAAACGTGTTTAGAAATCGTAAGAAATAATTACCACTCGAAGGGAAACCAATAAAACAAAACCATCTTTCAACGATGGGCCGACATGCTATATTTCACATTTTCCACGCTTTTCCCGCAAGTCGAAGCGTTTACGCAACACCGCCCAAAAGTATTTCCCCTTTCTATTTCTAGTCAATTAGTGGAAGAAAGAAAGATGACAAAGAAACGGTGGATCCCTTCGCACAAACAAACGAAACAAAAAAACGTTGCAACCATCAGCAAAAAGTGATATGTTTGAATTAATAAGCCCTAACGAACTGGACTGGACTGGTGGACGAAGGAGAAGGACACCCCGACGTGGTGCAGTTTGCTTTGGTATGCAAATTCTTCGCTTCCGTCGGCGAAAGGAAAGCGAAATGCCGCCCGAACCCATAAATAATATTGCTAGTTTGAGGGCTGCTCCATGGAATACTACCTCCCCCATCACCCCCCGAAATCGCGAACTGTCCCACCGGTTTGGGCGACAGTGATGTGTTTGTCCTGGCTGTTTTCTTTTTTAATTTTTCACTCCCTGCCCGCAGGGGGTGGGTACAAGGGTTAAATGTGCAACCGAGCAGAACCACCACAGCCACGTGCGGTTTTCCCTGGAAGTAGGAAGGAAAAAGAAGGCAAAAAAAATGGACACAGGAATTCAGAATGTGGAAGTGAGGAGAAATAAATTCGAACCTGCTTAGCGTCGGTGGACAGCTTCAGCAGGGAGAAAGAACCAAAGGAACTGAAACTCTTTTGAACATTTTGCCTTCTTAAAAGAAGGGTTGAAGACGGTGGTTTTTACGTTTGCTGCTGCTAAACCGCCCACCCACGGGTCCCAACAGAAATAACTTCCATCCTTATGAAGTACCAAGCCACCAACGCAAATGGATCGTTTGGATGGTTGTTTTTCTTCCAGTTCCCTGTTTCGGACAGCACGAACGGGTGGTTTTGGCGGGTTTGGTTTCATCCAGGGCGACACATTCACGGAAGGTTGGATTTACGTGTGTCGTTTTTAAGGCCGTCTACAGCGGCGACATTCCTTCAACGGGTGCAGCGGAAGCGATTGCGTACGTGGGAGCAGAAGTTGTTCCTGGGGCAGGCAGGCCGGAAGTTACGATCCCTGCACGAAGCAACCGGGGACACTATTCTCCATCGGACATAAACCAGCGGCCATAACGGAGGCAGAAGTCTGTACAGCTGGGACCTTGCAGGGCTCACCTTTCGGACTTTTCCGGCGGACCGCCTTTGAGAGGCTCACTATGGGAAATTGTTAAGAGCAATTTAAGTCAATTTCTATTTCTTAAAATATGTATTTTGCGTTAGTAGAAATGAATTTAAATCGTAATTTTTCTTCTTAATGTTCGTTGGAGGTTCTGTTTTTTTTTTATTATTTATTATCTTTTCCGTCTTAACCTTGATTCTGCTTCCCAGATTCACGATCAATAATTAAATAACATTTTGAAAAGCAGCTATCTGGTATGAGGGCATTTCACAAAATATCTAAAATGATTAGAATAATGTTATAAAAGATTAGTAAAAATGTTATATTTATCAGCGCATTGCATAACTTTGGGTGTTTGTGTGTGGATTGCATAACTGTATGTAAGCGCCTATTGCGATTTTAGCATGTGTTTCTCGCCATCGCCATTGTTCCCACTGTGCCGCGATCGTTCTTTGGCAGGTTTGCGTTCCCATTGCACCAAAAGCTGTCGCTTTGAAGGATTCCGCACCGTATCCCGTTTACTGTACCTAAGGAAGGTTGGAAACATTCGAGAGACACAAATTTACCACAAACACACACACACGCAAACGAAGAAAGGCTATGCAGATGAACTTTCCACGGCCTGGTATCAGCAGACGTGAAAAACCTGGCTAAGGTGGACGACATATTTATGTCGCATGTCCTTCAAGAAGCGTGTCGGTTTTATTTGTCCCCTCCCCATCCCCCAACCCATATCCTCATAATGCCACCCGGCACATATGTGCACATGTCCGGGGTCTTGGGTCGAAACCTACCGGAGCAGTCTTTTCCTTCAAACACTCGAACCCCTAATGATGTTTTCCCCACCCAAAGTGCTTTGTGGGCGAAAGAAAAATGCCAACTTCGAGCCAACGAGCAGCTGGTGTGCGCTGCATGCAAAAATACTAAGACGGTCACAGTGACACGCGCTGCAAAAAGGCACCGGGTAGACTTTTGCTGTAAATGTGCTTAGAATAAATTAAGCGGTTTTATTGAAGCAGTACGCGCGCGGCCGGGCGTCTTGCAACCGTACCTTTGGGCGTCTTTTTTGGGGGCCGAAACGGTCGACACTTCTGCAGCAGGAAGCCGAACCGACCGCGCTGACCATCATCATCAGACTCGGCCCTTTTCGTTCGTGCGCTAAGCCCTCCCCGGTTACTCACGGCTACTCACGGCTCGCAGCAATCAGCTAGTTTGACAATTTATTGAAGAACTTTCACACTGCAGTTTAATGCAGTTTAATCGATACCAGGCCAGCATTTGCCTGCCTTGGTCGCTACCGGCCGGGATCCGTTTACGGCCGGTGACACTAGTTTATGATTTCCTGCCAGGGGTTTTGCATTTGGCTGTTTGATAATTAGTTTTTGTGCAGAGGTAAGTTTGGTCACAAATAAGCGAACGCACGTTGTGGAGTTGTGAAAGTTTGGCAATTAAGCAAGGCTTTCGGGTGTGCGCTTAGCAGTCGATAAGCTTCGTCAAAGTTTTCTTGTGAAGTGTTTAAAGAAAGTGGTTCTAAGGTGCAGAATGTACAAATTGGCGCTAGGGAAGGACTCGGAGCGATAGGATTAAATATTGAGAAAGTAGAATGAATTACTGAAAAAAACGGCTTAAAGTACTCACTGATAACAATAACACATTTTATTCGTTGTCTCTCAAGCTTATTGAATCGAACTAATTCAATAAATGATTAAAATATGAGATAAAATGTTCGATTTGCATATGTATCACACGTTAGTTTTCCCCGTACAAGCAAGAATTTATTTAGTTTCTATAACACGGAAAAAATGCAGATTGGGAAAAATAATCTTCAGCCACAAACTGCGCTGCACTACGTAACGCAAGCATAATCCGATGCAGATATCTCACGCCGGGAGCAGCACATCGGAATAAACGATCCCCTTCATAAAACCGGCTACTGCAATTTTCATGCACTCTCATGCATAGCAACGATCCTGGCGCCTCCGTACGGGCTGTACCGCTGCAAATACATAAATGAGGTGCAACGGATCAGAACGGCGAGATAAAAATGTGACCAATTGCAGTCACGCTAAACCCTCTCCAACCCGAGGACACCGCTCCCGCCCGTAAGGGTAGTGTTGGAAACGGCCGGCGAAAAGACGCTCGTATCCTAAACGACACGTTCCGATCGGGCAACGGGACACACAGCTACATGCAGTGAAACAGATATTGGAGACGGGCTGTTTTGAGGGATTTCCCGTGAACATCCCGGGCAAAGCACATCCGGAAGTAGATAATTTCAAACACACCCGGACCCGGACCGTGTGGTGGTGGTCCGCATCTTGAAGATGGCTAGTTTAGGTGAAGGCACTGAGCCAGGGTCATAAATTTTTGCTAGTTTATGTTTATATCCCTCAACATAAATCCATAGATACGAGGGCGAACCGAAGCACATTTGCTACGCTACGCCACGCTCTCCAAAAAAACCCGGAATCCCCGAATGGAGAAAAGTCCGCTGGACACATCCTTACGATGTGTGTCCCTGGAAGCGCGCATATGTGTGTGTGTGCGGGTGAAAATTGGTTCTTCTTCATCTTTGGGCTCGGGGAGAAGATGTCGGAAAAGGATCACCCATTTCCATCCCCACTGTGTGTGTGTGCGGAAATCGATGTCCAGAAGACATTCTGCCCGTTTGCCCTCGATGACATGCGGTGCATCGTGCAAAAGTCAAACTCCTGCGGGAGATGTTTTCCCCCACTTGGAATGGGGAGCTGAAGGAAGGAAATAAAACACAATTTAATATAATTTTACAATCCAGTTAAACTTCCATTAAATATGTTTTATGTGTGGCAAATTTCGTTTCGCCCTTCGCTTCGTGGCTGGTGCTGGAAGGAATCCTTTTTCTGCCAGAGCTACCTCCCGGATGATCCTGGGATCTGCTTGTTTGATGGGGCGCGTTGTGTGAGAGAAATATAAAACATACCCCGGGTTTTTTTCTGCTTCCTTCCGCACTGAACGGGCCAAGAAGGTTGCTGTTGCTGGTCAAGAGTTTATGTTGTATTCGATCCCGGACACTTTGGAGCATCCTTGAAGACGCTCGGTTTTGCGAACAAGCACCCCGGACGACTTGTTGTTGCTGGGAAATGGGTTTAGCTTCAGTTCGACCGCAACGTAGTGCTTGCGGTCGTGGAGGTCGTCGTCTCCGGAAGCTATCTATGAAAAATACAATGCAACATGGTGAACCTTCACAGGGCAACCTTCCAATGTCCGGAGCAACCAAATTAAGATATTCTCGACCTCGAGGTAGCGAGTTTACCTTCGGAATCGAAAATAATTAAATATTTAGCGAATGGTGGACTGGAAAATTGGTGTTTGAAGGTGTACTTTTTTCGAAGGTTTGGGTTGAGATGTTCTATTTTTTTTTTCTAACCTTCGTGGTGCTTCCCAACCAATCCGGTGTGTAGTTTGTGGGCAGTGCTAAATAAAACAGTAACTATGCAGGAAGGAGAACAACGGAATTGCTGTGTAGAATTATCCTGCTACGGTGTAAGACACGGTGTCCATTGCAGACTTTAAACATGGTGGAGTAGCAGCCTCCCCCCCCCCTGCCAGACGAGCTGATCGTACCTTGCTGGTGCACAAACATTTCATCTCAATTTGTTATGAGACGACCAACACTCTGTTCGGTCATGTTGGAATGCTGTAGACGTTGGGTTATTTTATTCCGGGTTGTCTTGCGGTGAGTTTTATTTGCGCCGTTGCGCTAACGATGGCCTTTGGACACATTTCCTTGGAGACTCATATTACTACGTTGTTCCGGTACAGTGTTCCATTTTTATGACGATGCTCACCGTGCAGCAAACAACCGGGGAGGGACGACACACATCGCTGTCGTGTCTTCAAGGATTGGTGTTCATCTTCCAGGCGGTTGGATAATATTCGCATCGCTCACACTCGAGGATCCATCCTCGAAAACTCAACGACATGCATGTGGTTCGCGAAAATTGACGGTAAGGATGAGTATTCCGTGTGTGTGTGTGTGTGTGTTGAGATGAGCATAAATTTTCCACGTCTCTTTTTTGTGCCAGTCTCGTATGTACGTAGCGCTAAAACAGGATGAGGGATAGACGCGTTAAAGGAATACCTTAAGTGAACGGATAAAACCCGACCAACGAAACGATGCACTTTATGAGATGCAATAATTTATTTATGCGCCCCTTCCTTTTATCGGGGCGATTTTTTTTTTGGTGGACGATGACGAAGCGACTGACGGATGAAAATAAAGGCTTCACACCTAATGTAGGAATTACTAGAGGCGTTACAAATTGGTACAAGTAATCACTTTGGGTCGTTACGAGTGAGAGAAGCGAGTGCGCGAGAATAGAAAATTATCCTGGGGATTAGCAGAGTTATTTTGTTCGTAAGGTGAAATAACCGCTGTAATAATAACGTTTACTGGAACATATAAACCATTATTTGATAAATCCATTTATGAACTAAAGTTTGTTAATTAAAATCGTATTTCGTGGCGAGGATCTTAATATACTTTTATAATCAAAGTGTATTTTAGTACCTTGCACCACCTTAGATACCTGCGTGTCAATACATAATTTATACGCCGGAAGGTATGCATTACGTAAAACATATCTTACCAAGGAAGCTCAACTTTTGCATGACATAGGAGCTGGTGCGTAGTAAGCAGATAGTCTGTTGAACTCAGGCATGCAATTGACTTAGTCGATCAAGGTTTCCAGTCACAGGTTGTAAGGACCACTTGAGTTACATTCTCCTGGATAACTATTTTCGGCCTCATGTAAAAAAACCCCTAAAATTATGCAAATGTAATTTATTAGTTTCTTTGCAATAGCATGTTGGGGCTAAAATATCAGTTAAAAAATATTTACCACGTACGATAAATGCCCGTAATACCCAAATATATTTGAACTTTTTCAAACACTTCATAGAAATATTTCGATCAAACTTTTACTGCACGTTTAGATCAGCAATTGCTATAATTAGGGCTTTAATTTTTTTAATTATTATGGAAACATGCTGTTGGTGCATGGTGCATTGTACTGCATGAATCATTTCATGAACCATTCTTTATACAAAAAAAAATTCGCTTGCGCTTCAAACCATCATTACGCCTCCCAATACAAAACCAATGTCATCCAACAACTGTTATTAAAAAGGGGTTTGGTCCTCAATTAGGTGCATGCAATGCAGATATTCACTTCTCGTCCTTTCGCAAAAACGTGTTGTATGCCGTAGCCATTTTCTTCCTGGGACGATATTCCTCCATGCTTTTTCGCCCCCTTACTGCAGTTGATGGCAAACGGAACAGGCGCCGTTTCAGTTTGTGAGTCTGTTGTTTGTTTGCTCCCGGTTTTATACGGCATAATTATGGAAACTCGAAACTTTCTCCATACATACATTAGTGAATTCAAAAAACGAAACCCGATGTTAATTGTTATAAGTGGCAAAGGGTAGAGAGTAAAATGACGAAAAAAAAGCCAGCTTCAGCACAATTTGTAATGGAAAATGTATTTATAAAGTTGCTTTCGTCCATTTACCAATTCTCGAAATTTTGTTCGAGCGATAGGAAAACAAATTATAACTTTCCCGTTGCATCGTGTACGAGGTTGTGCATTACGATCACCCGCAACAGCTACATCCTTGAACTACTTGAAGGTGACTATCGTGGGTTTTTTTCTCTCTTTTGTTTGCGACTTGAGACTACAGCGATAACAGCTGATCTGGGACACTTTTGCTACAATGTTTCGATGGAAGTTGGGTAACTTGTTGGCTGCACTAGGTCCTTTGGCTTAGTTTGTTTTTTGCTCCTTTCCTTCAACGAGCAAACGACGAGCAAACGAGTAAAGGAAAGTAATTCGCTAGTAGTTTCGGGAGAAATCTTTCAGCGTGCATTCAGCAAAAGAAGAAAAAATCCATCCCTTTGCATTACCCATAATCAATTGAAATGATAATTTCGCTTTCGAACTTTCCCCACCGTATGACCTCAAAACAAACACCAACCCCAGCCAACAGAACCCCTGGTTGAGAAAAGTGAGAGAAAGATTTTTTTTTTATGAGAAAAAAGCAAAATGTTCCCACAATTCTTGCGCGAAAGAAAGCAAACAAAGTACAAAGAAGGACCAAACCGACGGAAGATGCGTTAGTCGTTTTGGAGCAAGATTTATGGTGGTTCAGGAGCCAAAGTTTCGAGCTCATGCGACAGATTCAAGACAGTGGAACGCAGTGAAATGGTTGGCCAAAGAGGCAGGGCGAAGAAATGGGTGAGAAAGCAGGGAGGGTTTATTAGCTAGCGTAGGGCCCTATGCTGTCTGCGGGTATCCAAAAAAGATACACTGTTGGGTGTGTGCAAAAGTTCCGGAGCATCTGTTGATGAGGTATTGGGGAACATTTTATAGAAATGTTAACAAATATGCTTAAATACTGCTATTGTAACTAACGATGTTTAAATAGAGTTAGTTTAACTTCAAATTTTTATCCAATTATCTCATCAAGAAATGCAAGGAAATTATATAAAAAAGTATAAAAGAATTCAAAAATTTCTTCTCATTTTATCACACAATGATTTCTATCATTCGAAAGTTATACAACAATTTATTGTCATTGCAGAACTCGCTTATTCACCCAAAGAAATGTCGTCTTCGCGTCGAAAGGAACTAAATGGAAACGAACACAAGGAGTGAATATTGGTTCCCATCCAGTACGCACTAAAAATTGCCTAAAAATGCTGTACGAATATAAAAAGCATACAAGGACGTTATAGTTTCACTTGCCAGCCGGAGCAGCAGCAGCGTACGTCTACGAAGTGGAACCCAAAAAGAACATGCAAACCTTGTCGAAATGGGCCGTCTATTACAGCGTCTACGTAAGTGGAAATCTCATCGCAAACGGTCTCCAATTCGCACATGTTAATCAACAGGGGCCTGGTCGACAAAGGGTAGAATGAGGGCAAACCCCCTTTTCGGGCCACCCCGAACATGGAGCATGTTGAGCAAGGAAGCGCGTTCCGGGGCTCGGGAAAACTGGTTCCGGATTTTCCGGCGCCAACGGGTCGACCGGTTGGACCAGACGCGTCCGTCTGGCGCCAGCGGCAGTTGCAGGTTTCGGTGAGCGTTACACATTTTCCCCTCGTCGAGCACTCACAACTCGAGAGCAACTCGCTGATGGTGAGATCCTCCCCGACTTTCTCCATGCAGTTCGAGCGAACATTTCATCCGGATCTGTTGCGGAGGATCACGATAACGGATGATGATGGGGACAGAAGGATACCCGCAGAAGTAATCGAAAGAAAATCATCTTCCCCCCGGAAATGGTCTCGATTTCTCGACCTCGAAGAAGGAAAATTGCGTTGCCTGTCAGCATTCCCTGTGTCTTTTTTTTGTGTATATCCAACAGAACCAGTTCCCTCAGGGAGAGCTTCAAAAAAAAAAACATAATATGTCGACGATCATTCGTTGAAATATTGGCTGGAATGGGAAGGGGGACAAAAGTCGCGAAGGCAGTGAGCGTGGCGAATCATCCAGACGAAGGACAACTGTTGCAAAGCAATGATGTCCGTTTTTGGTGGGTGTGGAAAACCGTCGCTTCCCTTCCGGCGTACTTCCTTCATGACAGAGGTTGGTGACATCTGTAGCCTGATGGTGGATAGACGGAAGGGAAGGGATGGAAGGAAACTGCAGGACAAATAGTAACGCGTCGCGAAACGGATCTTGGCTGAAGGATTCGAAGCGCGAAACCGTGCCAGACCCGTAATGGTTGGGGTTTCTTTGTTTTTCTAGATTACCGAACCAGGAAGAGGAATGGGAAATGTATCATCGTTGGGATAGTTTTATGCCAGCGGAACAGCATGCGAGAACAACAGACTGACACTGGCACACATGCTGCTGCCATTAGCGATTGGAAAGTTTAATTTATCGTGGTGAACTATTGGAAGAATGTTGGTAATGTGACAAACAAACCGGAAGCGACACGAACAAGACAGGAAATACGAAATTTCAATCGAAAAGGGGTCTGTGCAATGGAGTAAAATTAATATGATTTAATAACCTATTAGCTAACTAGCTTGGTTTCGTTTTGTTTTTTTCCGGAACATCCATTAAAATTTGATGCACCAGTAATATAGCTTTTCTCAACAATTTTTTAGAAAGGTACAATTTGAATCTATTGCCAGTTGTCTCTTTGAATTCCGGCGAAATCGTGAATCGAGAAGAATGGTGAAGTATTCAAATTGCATACTTTTAGGCTCTGCAACTTATGCAACACATTCGGAACAGCACACGCAGTTGAATTAGGTGATGTAAAATGACATGTTTGAATATTTAAATAATCTTTCTACATTTGAATAATCTGTAAATAATACTGTCACTAATTTTTCCAGTGAAGTACTAAAATACCCTAAAAACGGTACAACATTTACATAGGTCTGGCTCGACTAACGGCGTCATAATCATTTTGCCCATAAGCACTCATACGGTTTATTCTCTATTAGCGTTCATGAATATTTGCCACGGCAATTACGGCTAATTCCGGTGTTCTCGCAGGCTGCCCACACGTGGACCTACTTTGCAGTGTAGCTGTGTATTGTAGCGCCAGTGTGAGTACAGGGGACAATCTAATACACCCATTAGCACAGTCACTGACGACCCTATCGACAACGATATGTGACCGACCGTTGGGCAACATTCCGGACGACCTAGGAAAACTTTATCAATAACAAATTTAATTATCATAAAGTCGTCTTAATTATGCCCTTTTCCCTATTTCAGTGATAGAGCTGGGCAGCAACATTCGTAAATTTGTCCTTCTAGCCCTTTCCACCATGGCGGCGAGGAGGGTCAGACTCGGGGCTGCGACCCATTAGCCGGTGAGAGTCGATGAATTTGGCGGCAATTTTCCGCGAGCCATTGCCGTGAACATTTGCCATGGAATCGGAGCGGCAGGAAAACTTTCCCCATTCGGTGAATATTTTCCGGCATGACAGTAAGAACAGTATTTTAGCACTATCGAAGGAAGGAAACTGGCCTGCTTTCGCCATGTCCGGAATGCATCGAACCGTGACGGAAACGATATGAGTCAGCTGGAGTATGGAGAAAAGCAACAAGACACAAACAAAAAAATTCGGAACCCACCTCCAGGCCAAACAAGATTCTGTGTGCTTCCCTTTTAGCAATGCAGTAGTATCAGTAGTGGCAGTACGGAAGTTTCCCATTTAATTTCGCAGATGAAAGTTTTGCTTCCTCCCTGCAAAAAAAGGGGAGGAAATGAAAAACTACTGTTGCAAAGTTCGAACTACGCGCTGCTGACGTTATTGTGGGACGTGATTAGAATGATCGATGATAAGTGTTATTGGCGAATCTTTCAAACACGCCACATCCACCAGCGTTCGCATGCTGACGCATCCTGCTTTCATCCGTTTTGCGCCTTTGTTTTTGTGTGTATGTGCATTTCGCCCGCTGAAGGACGTGGAAATTGGAAAGAAAAATTCGATTGCAGGTTTTTGCAAACGGGTTGGCGCATTTTACAGGTCGCGGTTGGTGTGGAGGCGCTGGACGCGCGACCAGTCCTTCCTGTGTTTGATGAGTTTTCGCCCGTCTGAAGTGCGGTGGAAGAAAAGTTTTTTCACAGCTTTCGGTATTTATTAATCCATTTACTGGTCCCATCGTGCCGGGATGGATCGATCTGTTTCCGCCACTGGTGACAATTTCCAAAAGTTGAAAATTGCTGCCGCAGTTTAATGTTTCTGTAAAGCGTTTGTTGCATTGATGATATCAAAGGACCACAAATTGTAAAATGATTTCACGGAGTTATAATTGAAAAAGTTACCTATCATTGTTTGCGCTGAATCATGTTACAATAAAGAACTAGTGCACTTTGTGCTTAATTCTTGGAAACGCTAGCATTAACGTTATTTTCAAAACGTGGCTGTATATACCACCGGGTCGAAATGTCAACTGAAGAGCGAAGCTGTGTACAAATTTGTTTGTCTTTTTATAAAGATATTCTTATGTTTTTTTATCTTTTCGATAAGTTATTTAATTTTATTTAGCTTCATTAATTACAAACAGAAAGAGAGAAAATCATTCAAAATATTCACCGTTTGCGCACAGCTGTCAAACAATGCATTGTTTTTCGGGGAATGAGTGATTCTGTCTTCCGTCAGTATTGCAAATTCTCAATTTTGTAAAATCATTCAAATTGACACTGTGTGTATCATCCATGTGAAGTGAACGTGCTGCTTCGCATTGTGAAACAACATTACAAAAATGGCTGAAAATATTCCCGTAGTGGAGTCGATGGCGATCAATATCGACGTTCCTGAGTATGAAGAGTTTGTGTTATCATTGTCAACTGAAGAACTGGTGTCGTACGGCCTGAAAATGGACAACGTGATCAGCTCAATGCAACAAGATATCATCGAACGTGAACGGCGTGCTGCAGCGTTAAAATGTATGTTGGATAAAAACACCGCATTTCTGGACGAGAACCGTAAGGCGCCCTATCTTGTGGCGAACGTTCTGGAGGTGTTGGATATGGATCCACTGGATGATGAGCGAGAATGTGTGGACGGCATGGTGTTGCAGGATTCACAACGAAAGGGCAAGTGTGCGATTATAAAAACCTCTACACGGGAAATTTGCATCCTGCCCTTAGTAGGCCTCGTGGATTTTGATAAACTGATCCCAGGAGATTTGGTTGGAGTTAATCGGGATACTTTCATGATTATGAACATCCTACCGAAGGAGCATGACACACGGGTTCAGGCGATGCAGGTGACCGAACGTCCAACGGAGCAGTACACCGATATCGGAGGATTGAACAACCAAATCCAGGAGTTGATCGAAGCGATCGAGCTACCCCTGACGCACAAGGACAAGTTAATACGTTTGGGCATTCGGCCCTCGAAGGGTGTGCTGTTGTACGGCGCGCCCGGGACTGGAAAAACACTGCTAGCGCGTGCGTGTGCCGCCGAAACATGCGCTTACTTTATAAAGCTTGCCGGCTCACAGCTGGTACAGAGGTGCATCGGTGACGGTGCCAAGCTGGTAAGGGACGTGTTCGCCCTGGCGAAGGAAAAAGCGCCGACTATCATCTTCATCGACGAGCTGGATGCGATCGGTACGAAGCGTTTCGACTCATCCCAGGCCGGCAGTCGGGAGGTCCAGCGCACGATGCTTGAGCTGCTGTATCAGATGGATGGATTCGAATCGACGGACGACATAAAGGTGATTGGAGCGACCAACCGGGTTGACTTACTCGATCCGGCCCTGCTACGTTCCGGGCGTCTCGATAGGAAAATTGAGTTTCCACACCCGAACGATGCAGCACGGGTACGCATCTTGCAGGTTCATTCGCGCCAGATGAACGTCAGTGCCGATGTTAACTTTGAGGAGATTGCCCGTTGTACGGATGACATGAATGGGGCACAGTGTAAGGCGGTTTGCTTGGAGGCCGGTATAATTGCGATAAAACGATCGGCGGCCGTGGTTGAGCACGAAGACTTCATGGAGGCAATCAATGAAGTGCAAGCGAAGAAGAAAGCTAATTTGAATTACTTTTCATAGCCGGAGATCGATCAGCGTAGATCACTTTTGTTGTTTGTTTCCCATTGTGTGCGAGAGATTAGTGCGATTGGTTGTATTACATCCAGAATCTTCTAAGTTTACTTCAAGAATGCTGTGTGAAATGTCTCTTCGATGTATATTCTAAACGTTTACGGGATATAAACGATGCAGCGTATATTTTAAGTTTCTGGGAAGGCTTTGTTGTTTATTGGATAGTGAAGCCGATTTCACACGACAGGAATGGTTAAAAATCCAATCTGTACTTGTACCCCGTACGCAGAATTTACAATTAAAGTTCGAATAAATACAGTCGAAAAAGGCTAGAAATGGCAGAGCTAGATATCTTCCTCTTCTTAGGTTTAGGCAAAGGTCTGCTCACGTAGGACTCGAGTTACAGTTTGCATGTAAAGGAACTAAAATCAACGACAAATTTGGCAAATGGGCCGTATAACGTAAACCTAAACATCAACAGAAGTAAAATTTAAGAAATTTGCTTAAAAGCCATATAATCGATCAACATTGCTGAAATAATAATAAAAAAAATGTGACAAATATAAAAAGATTAGGCCACATAAAATGAGATTCGTTCGCTAGACTTGTTTTGTAGTGCGGCAAATACCGACACATGACATTAAGAGCAGAAGTCTTTCTCACCAATGAACGATGGAGTAGCAGTTATCCTAAAACCTGAACCTCCGACCCCCATTGACATTTTGATGTCTTTATTGCGTAATCCTACACCACTTATGTGCCACGTGCTGCAGCATTTGCAACTCTTGTAAGAAAAAACCCCGATATGGAAAACTAAAATAGCACAGCTAGCCAGAAATTCGATCAGCTTTCTTATACATATTCAATCGGTTTTCTGTCCCCCACCCTCCCCCCTCCCCCTGTGCCAGGAAAAAAGTAAGTGAATAGAGGTAGTGGGCATCGTTTCGTCTAGAAACACGTGTTTCCCGATCGTAACCCTTAACCGCAACCCGGTCGCACAAGTCGTATTTGTGTGTTCACATTGGTTTTTATTGAATTTTTAATTCATGGATTTGAATTTATTGCCTTTCGCTGGTGCTCTTCACCGGAACCGAACACTTTCCCGCACGGACCCATTCCGGTGTGCGTTAGAAGGGTGTCGTCCGGCCGGTTTCACCCTCACCATGCTCGTAATACGAGAACATCCCCCTGCATGCGGAAAACCATGCATGGTTGTGGGCAGAATTTTCTCACTTGCGTTGCGCTTTTTTCCATCTTCGTGATTCGTTGCGTGTCATTTTACTACCTTTGCACGTTTCCGATCTCTCAATTGCTTTCACTAATTCCATCATTTTCCGCAACATATGTACGGGTTTTCCTTTCCTTCGCTCTAGTTCTTTTGGGTTGAATCTTACGCCCCTCGTTATGTTTGGTTTCCCCGTGGATAGGAAATGGGAATGGTCTTTGATGCGGTAACATGTTCCCTGTCCATTATGCGCCTTGTACGACACTTCCAATATTGGATGCTGTTGGTTGTTTCCTTCCCATCCGTGCCGTTAAGCTGCTGGATGTTATGATTTCTGTAAGTTTTTATTGCACCTTCATAAATTACTTTCCGCCTTTAATACTGGCGCTACCTTTACACGGAGCCACGGAGTTCGGTGCCGTGTTTTATTTGCCTTTGAAAACCGTTTCGATTCGTACCTTTCGTACGATTTTCATCGCCACAACCTGCTGTCATAAACCGGAGGCTGTTGTTAAACTTTCGTATTAGGAAAGAAAAAAAAACATGGTAAATAAACACACATACAAGCAGGAACTCACTGCCATCATGCCCAATGATGTCCCGCAAAAGGAGTCCCGGGGTAAGACGGCTAGTAAATCACTCGTTACTTATGTTTTACGTGTTCCGACACCATCTTTCGGGGCCGGCAATGGAGGAAATAATCCCGAAACGTGTGTAATTTTGTCCAGCCACTTTTATGCGTTCACCTTTCGGGCTCCCGGTTTTCATTGGTGGTCATTTTTGTGATGTCGAAACCTTCGCCAGCAGTACAATAACGGGCAGCGTGCAGCAGGGAAGGTACTCGGAACGATGTCCTGTGATGCAAGTTGAGTTGTTGGCACGTTTTACGACACTCGTTGCATGCAGTTCCTGCAGCTTCTCGAGACGAATGATGGAGTTCTGTCGGAGTGGCCGTGGGGAGGTATGTACATCCTCTTACCTTAGTTAGTTTGGGTTTTATTGGTGGGATAAGATGTCTCATACCTCGTAGACTGTATGCTGGTGGGAAACTTGTTCATAGGTTAAGTTATTAAACGGGAACAAAATACAACTGCATCAGCTAAATGGTGTGAGAGGGAGAGCGAGAAACCTTCCTGCCAGAAAACACGTACTTCCGGTACAGTAATATGGGTCGGGAAATCCTTCCAGGTGCCGGAATGGATTCGGTACCGATCGTAACTCCTGACGTCCACTGGGAATGACCACCAGAGAACGCGTATCATCAAGCGTCTAGAGCTACATGGTAAAAAAGAAGTGAACCGTTTTACGACCGCATTCCAGCGGCACTGGATTAAGATCGGTTTGCAATAAAAAAAAAAGACCGGGACGTCCATCTGACTGCAGGTCCATCAACTGGTACATGGGTACTGTAGACTAAAGGCGGCCCATTACAAGCATTCGTAATGGATCGGACCGTCCTGCGAAGGTGTAGCTTCACGCTAATCACGTTAGGACCATAAACAATCCATTTAGTGTCACAATTTGCGCGTATATGTCGCCTACCGAATGACCGCATCCCGTTTGTATATTCCGTGCGTGTCGTTGCAGTCTTCGCTGAGATAAAACCCAAAACCGACGGGCTCGATCTCTTAACGGCATGTGTTTAAGGACGTCCGAACATGGCGGTGTTTGGGTGGTAAATTTATGTGCTGCAGCTATTTGATTTTAGCGATCTATTACGTAGATGATGCCTGATGATTTGTTAGGTCATGTTTTTTTATTTGCCCAGTTTCGGTTGGTTTGGGCCTCGGAGATGAGGCGTATGTTGTGCAGTAGTTGGGATTTATTTTATTACCATTATTCCAATGGAGAATTGGTGGGTACCAGTACTGGAAGAGGGACATTAAACGTATGTGCCTCATTGTATGTTTTGTAGAACTAAATGTAGCCCAATATAAGTCATAATTATGGTAAGTCAGAGCAATTTTAGTTCAAGCAACTTTTGTCCGAAATATTTGGTAAAGTATATTAGTTTGTAATATAACTGTAATCGCAATTGTACCAATTGTAACAACTGTTGAACAGGTTCAAAATCCTCGAAGCAGAAGATTTGGTTTGTTCGAAAGTATTGGTTATTAAAATTGTTAGTAGTGAACATATATTCCCATGTGTGTTGGCCCCTCCAAACCTCATCTCTTCCAAGCAAAACAACCAACTCCGTAAGGAACTACGATCTTTCAGCACACTTAAACAGTCTTGATCAAAGCAATATGTATGCTTTGTAGTGACGGGGTTTTTTTCCAAAAAAGCATATTATACTTCGCAGATCTACTGAATACCCACTGCTAATCCGTACGTATGTTAGGAAGAGTCGTCTGTCCAAGGTTCCCCCAAAACCCTCAAAGGGCTGACCCAAACTGCTGAGCAGATGGAATATCGACTGCATAATAAATCAGAGCAAGTGATGTGCATGTACACGTTTATGATGCTCCCATTTCGGTGCACTCAATCCAAAAGGACACACCGAAGCGGCGATGATGATGATGATGGCAATTCCCTGGAGAGCGTCCCAATTTTTTGTTTTTTGCACCGGTCCTTCAGGGATAATGATATTGGTTTTGCGCCTGGACACGATTTGGAAGTTATTTCTTGGTGTTGCGTTAGTAGTGCTGCATAGTACGAGGTAGAGGGTTAAACATCATTTACGTCTTCCATATGATGTATGTGTCTTATTTCGGATGAAGCTCTTGTGAGTGATTCCCGCCCAAAAAAAAGGCAAGCTAGTTCACGTGTATCAGATACTCTAAAAATTGATAAAAAAGACGAACATTTGCTTAAGTTATTCAGTACGGTCAAGGTGCAGCAGACGGCATCGTCGAATGCAGCAATACAAATGATGTTTGCTTTTACGATTGCAACCATGATGTCGTGTGTGATTTTTGTGTCCATTTACTGCTTGCCTGTGTGCCGTAAGCTAAGTCCCTCAAGGACCACGGACGACGACGAGAAGCATGATGCTGATGATGATGGTGAGGACGCTTACGATTGATGCTGACGGTGAATGGCTTAGGCAGGAAATAACCCTCAAACTAAAGCTCTGCAGTGCGACATCGTCCGGGAAGGACATTCGGCTAAACCTTCCGAAACCCCAGAAATGGGGGATGGAAATAAAAATTCAATCAATCATAACTGGGCACATAAATCAGGGTGGGTTCAAGGTGGTACGTGCAAATGTTGCTCGATGTGTGATTGTGTGCCGTTGCCTCTTCGCAGATACAAAGATGTCAAGAATATAGCCACAAACTCTTGTGCTGTTGCGAGGAAGCACGAATGTTAACGAATGTGTGGAACATTTTCAAACCGATTTGCTGTTAACATTAACACACCATTAAGAACAATTCTCTGCTGAATTATTCATCATCATTTTGTTTTTTAGTTTTTGTTTGTTTTAAAGATGTCCACAGCGGGAAGACCAAAGCGTCCCATGAGTTACAAAACCATAACCGTTCGCTTGCTTTGGATGGTCATTGGAAAATAATCACCGCACAGCGTCCCATCCAATTCCCGTGAGTGCTTTCGACAAAACAATTAAACAAGCGGTGCGAACTGTCTGTCCGATTTCATCAGTTATGTGCCATCGGCAACGCTTTCCGGTTCTCATTTGGAGCTAACGTTTTTTTCCCCACCACTTCTAGCGCCTGTTTGGGGATGTCCTCCAATAGGGGGGTTTTTTTAGCGCCCTCCCATTCATTCATTTTGCAAACAGTTCCCAAACCCATAAAAAGCTGGGGTAGGAAATGAAATCGAATGATCGTGTGCCCTAAAGGTCTGCCGCACGATGGTTGAGTTGCAGTGCCACACTCCGTTCGGCTTAACTTGTTTCTGGCTAGTTAAGCACGGTAAGCTTCGAAACCTGGCACCGGGCCAACTGCAGTGAAAAGGCTACAAAGTGGTTCATTTACCGAGGCCCTGCGGTGGTTTTCGAGTGACTTCCGATTTTCCATTTTCTTTGCTGCATTACGGAACCTGGGGTAGGTTCGCGCGTGTGTGTGTGTGTGGGGGGTTCAGGAGTGCGAGTGCTTCTTTACAAGTGTGAAGCAAAGAGATAGAGACAAAAAAAGGGAGGTAAATCACCACCGCCGTTTTGCATCGTCGGTATGGTTTATTGATGGAAGATTGGGAGAATTTTTTCCTTCTCTTCTCGCTGTATATGGGACACTCGAGTGCTTTTGTGCTGACAAATGCTTGACTTTTGTGGTGAAAGTCAAAGTGCATCCGTGGAAAAGCGTGAACAAAGAACCGGGCTGGTAGTTTTGAGAAGAAAATTAGTTGGGATTTATTGATTCGAGTCAGAACAGGGGAGAACAGATAATGAGAAACGGAACCTTCGTTAGCTCTAGGAGAATCTTTTACGCATTTTTTCAACTACAAACATTTTACGAGTGGAGTACAAAAGTAAAAAAAGGAAAAACCATAATGTAGAAAAAGGCATTTGAGTGCCAAAAACCAACCGACCTTTTGCCCTCTTCTTTACCACCCTTGAAGTCATTCGATTAGCAGTGTGCCTGGCAGAACGTACGTAAAGTCGCAGAATTTATGGGACCCTGTTGCGAGTGTCTTCGTAAGCTAATTTTTCTTCCGCTCCCATTCCACCGGTGGACGCATTTGGTGCTTATCGTTTCAGAACGTTTCAAAAATCGTTTTCAGTTTTTTATTACAACCAGCCGTAAGCTCTCGAGCGGGAACATCCGGATTCTTGGGAAGCCTTGAGAAGGAGTCGTTCCGCGGCCGTATGGTGGTAATGATTTATTAAAATGCAGTAGTATAATTTAAGCCCGGCACAGCAAACCGTAAGCAAAGGGAAAAGGTCGCCAAACGGTGAGATAAACATGTAAACGTTATGACAAAACCTTTACCCAAAATCAACAGACAAGTTCGGTGGCGTTAAATTAAATCATCAGGCTGGGCGCATACCTACCCCCCGAGATCCAATAACTTTGAGCTCTGTTGCTCAGGTTCTTTGCTGTGGAATTGTGAAGCAATTTGGTTGTTTTATTTCGTTTCATTTGGCTTAGTTTTTCCAGCACAGCACAGCACACCTGTTCCTTCCACGCAACACGGTATGGTGCAGGAAAGAGGCCGACGCTCTACGCGACATCCACCCCCCAAAAAAAAAAGGATTATTTATGGGTCCGGATCTCGGAACATCGGTGGTAAAATATTTACAAATACTCCTCTCCCGATCCGGACGATTTTCTTGAAAGCGTAGCCCCGGCACAGACAGATCACCAATTCCAATTGCTAATGTGCCGGAGCGATGGTTTGATTTATAGTGGCGAATGAGTCGACTCACGGCCAAAATTAGGTGGAGGACATTTCACCCATCATTAGCAGGTGTTTTTATAAAATGTGATTCAATTTATGGTTTGCTAATGATCGGGGGTTAAATTGATTCTTTTAATAAAACGCTATCTACTCGAATTATGGAAAGTAATTAAAACTGTTGAACACCTGTAGGGCAATTTGACCGGACATTCTTGAACTGTAGGAGAATCAGGGAACCAGTTGTTGCAACGAGCGAAGCTGAGAAATTTCTGTCGTTCCGGTACTCACATACGCCTCTGAGACATGGACTTTGTCCAAAATTATCGAAACCTTCTTAGTCGCGTTCGAGAGGAAGATGCTCAGAGGGATTTTTGCTCAGAGGTAAAAAGACCATAGAGTGGCCCCTGTAATGAAGAGCCATGAACTCACTATGGTTCAGTGAAATGGATTCGCCAGGCTCCGGTGGGTTGGTCATGTCATTAGAATGACACCCGACGACTCAGCCCTTTGTAAAGTCGCTTTAGCTCGTTCACATGGAATGGTGATGGCACTGATGAGTCCCTCAAAAAGGCCGGGATATCGGATTGCTGGACGACGTTTAGAGGACTTCTGCAACAGGTCAAGATCGCGAAGCGGTTATAGGGCTAGACAGGTGACAATCTTGATTCGTTTTATAAAAGATATCTACGATATGTTGTTGTAATGCATGAAAAGTCATAAACATCAGCTATTCCGATTGATTAATCGAACCGTTCTTCAAGGCTCCTGATAGGGCCTATCAATGCAATGGGAATTGTTATTAATGTCACATTATGCCCGCAATCGTTTATATGCGTACGTTTCACGCATTTATTCGTTCCTTTTAGGTCAGACTCGTGGATGATGATGTGTGTGTCTGTGTGTGAAAGATCATTCTTTAACGAAATGCAAATTGAGCATAGCACTTTTGTCACCCTGCAAAAACCGTCCTACCAAATGCAGCAACGTGCGTTCCGGCTAAAGAAAACGGACTAAACATAATTTGGTTTACCATCCCATGCAAGGAATTCGTCTACAGAAGGGGCGAACTTTGTACGCGAACTCCTTCTCGCAAAACCATCTTCGCTACGCATCGCGTTGTCTCGCTCCCTGCCCGGTGGATGTACTTGGGTTAGTGGCAGTCAAAAAGCATTCGGCAAGTAATATGGAAAAAGTACCGAATTTTTACCACTTGCGCGCCATGAATAAAATATGAAGCGGCTCGCGTGCTTTTTTTCTCTTCTGTGTGCTCCCTCTTATCGGTGATGGGTTTTTTTTTTTGGTGGGGAGGGGAATTTTCCCTTCCCTTATATGCTGGACTGCGTGCCGAGTGTAAAAAAAGGCCCGTACGACTGGGCTCTTTCGTTGGGGAGGTTGGTTTCGTTTTAAATGATTTTCAATTCCGCAGACATCCAATTTGTCAGCAGGCCAGTAGGCAAAGAAGCGGCTGCAAAGGAATGCTTGTACCGGTTTCCGTTTCGATGGTTCAATGGGAAAAAATTGAGATTAATCGTGTTTCCGGGCCCAGCGCCGGAGCAAGGATTTGTGGCCGATCTCCGTGCCCTCGAAAGCGGGCGAAAAAATGGATCATTTTGCAGTTTATCATAACATTAGCAAAACGCAAACATGGATTTAAATGGGCAGGAAACCTCGTATCGGCGATTCGGTAGGATGTGCAGCAGGGGGTGATTTGAGATGATTAGAAGAGATTTGGAGGGATAGGCAGTACGCTTACCATGAAATGGGGGATGCAAAGAGGGAGAACTTTCTACATCTACAGCTTACGGAGAAGACATTTTTCTTCGTTATCTTCAGATTCGTAGCGTTTAGCGGAAATCCCATCCAAACCATGTTTGATTCTTGGAAAAGGCTTTGCATGAAATTTTACACGATGTAACTCGCTTATCCGGGTGGACACTTCGCGCCCGGGTACTTCGCGCTATACGACATAAAGAAATGTCATCAACGGAAAAGTCCCATGGCACCCAAAAATCAGTGCTGCACACGTAAAAGCTACATTCCCATCTGATTTGCTCACCGCACGCTTATGAAGCACGGGGTAAGGGGGTAAAGTTTTGTCATTAAAAGTTCCGACGAAATCCTACCGGGGTTGATTCCGGTCTGCCAGCTGAAATGGAAGGAAATAATTATTCTTCCCAGGTGACCGAAGTGCGTTAAATGGGTGACAGGTCGGTTGGACAGCAGTTCCTTCCGTGGGCATTTTGGGTGCTCCCCGAAGATGACGATTTAATTAAGTTATCGGAATTACGGAAGCAGTAAGCCGGTGTGCGCATTTTTTGCGTCCGTCATTGCCGGGGCAAAACGCGACCGTCATCATCTTTTTCCGTCCTATGAATAGTGATGTTTATTGTGTTTTAATACTTGTGTTGTCATGCTGTCTTAATGCACGGAATATCTTAACAGAAAGGACATGTATATTCAGTGCAGTTCGTTGAGATTCTTCAGTATTCTACTTTAATTAATTAATCATGTGATATGTTTTGTTTTATCGTGTGATTAAACCAATCCTTCAGTCGATATGCATTGGAATGGTTAGAAAATATTAGCATACAATTAAATTTTGTAAACAATTTACCTGTAAACTTCCTGTAGGATCGTTGGGCATAATCCTAATACACTGATAAGTGATGAGTTTGCCCCATTACTAACACTTTTATTGAAAATCATTGCGAGATTTGTTCGAAAATGAAAATTTTAACACCCTCCTTTCGGTACGTCTGGATAAAATCTCACCTTTTGTAGTACTTAACCTTTCAATTGTTACACTTGAATTGCATCTCAATCTTGGCTGCGCATTCGAAACCACTCGTCCGTGAGGGTGTGAGAAAACCGAAAACGTCAACCCATCGTCACTGTTCGCTTTAGCCGCAACGAACAAGCCACAGCATACGTTTACCGATACACCGAGGGCTGCCGAAAAAGGGCATCGCTGGAGGGAAAATGAGATAATCAGGATCCTTCCCACCGTACGACCTCCGATGCTTTCATCATCGCACACGCACCGTTGTCCTTTTTTTTCGCTTCCTGTTTTGTGTGTTTGTGTCCGGGTTGTTCTCCCTTGGTTGTTTTCCCGCAACGCTCAATTATGTCCCTTTCTGGTGCCCAGGAGTGGGAGGAACTGTTGAAGGAGAAACACGAAAAAATACTTGTCACTGCACTCATCTGAACACCAACCGTAGTGGGTGGACTGGGAAAACTAAACGGAAAAAGACCGTTTGTTTGCAGTGCAGTAGGGCGGGCAGGATAGGGACAGCGTTTCGGGCGAGGGTGGGTGAAGGGACGGTCGGGTTTAATACCCGTGCCGTGGGGTTTGGCGAATGTTTCGGAAGGTTGTTGCACACACGCAGCACAACGGGAATGCTGGAAACCATGAGTGTGTGTTTGCACAAGCTGATGAAAAATTTATGTTTGAGAAAATAAAACCGAATAAATAGAACGGTGGAACGCCGTTCCCGAACCGGGATTGTGTGGAGGGTGAAACAATAAAAAAAAAAACAGCCAAACCGACTCACGACAAGGTTTTGTGTGTGCGTGTTTGCTTGTGAGTTGCTTTTGCATCCGTTCTAAGACGAGGATGTTCTCGGGACGATGGAAGTCAAGGGCCAAATCAAGAATCCAATGAATGCCTTGCAGAAGTTGGGGACGGTCGTAGAATGGCACACAAATGACTTCCCATGGTACGGGCACTTGGCAGGCTTGCTGGTAGGCATACGTCTGGTTGTGGCAGTGTGGTCCACAGCAAGACGGAAGTGGCCTCCCCGTACAAGATCGTAAAACAAGAACATCTTCTTGGTGCGATGCTGCAAGAACGAAATTTTGGCACTAAAACTAGCATGCGAGCAACTGCTGGCGTTAGTCTAGCGAACGCTCTTGTTAGTGTGGAGAGCCTACGATTCTGGAGCTTGATGAGTAAACAAACACACTTGTGCCGGAAAGCGGAAAATGAAGTACCGGGCCACAATCCGCCCGGTGGACGTTTTCGGCACGTTCCGGATCGGTCGTTGCCCGTGGAAGCCGTCGTCGATGAACGTGAATTTGAATCGGACGTTTGAAAACCTGTGGAAGTTCAATAGCACATCATTCGGATCGGACGCACGCAATACCAGAAGACCTTTTCCCGGTCATTCCCATTGTGCTTAAAACTTGCTTTTCCACCCAAGAATCACCATGCTGTCGATGGTAGGGGCAGTAAGAAAGTGTGTGATGCTGTTTCTCTCCAAACCCAGCTATCACATTACCATAGAAATGGGTCCGATGGTCTTGGGACGCGTACCAAGGGGGTCGGGAGGGGGAACCAGTTGTCGAATTGAGTTCGCCGTTTTTCCTCGCCGAACCAAGAGCAAATAAACATAACCCGAACTGCTCGGTTTATGGTCAATGTGATTGCGCTAGTTGGATTTTATTTTATTTCCACCAGCATACACACTGCACACTTTGGGATCAACTTCCTTGCACGGAGATCTCGTAGACAGCTGGTTCGTCGGTGAGTGATAGGAAGCCTTCACCTTCAGGTCTGCAGCTGGAACAATGTTAGATAATGTTTTATATACAATTCTGAAAAATCTTTGTGAAAAATACTGCAAAAGTTCCATTGAAAGTGATTGCAAACTAATGTCTTTAGTATGTAAAATATGCTTCTTACTTATGTCCTTTCGCCGGGTGTGATTTCGCCGGTTCTGGGAATTTTAAAATGGAAATTGATTGTATCTATCCAAAACACCGTAAAACAAACCTTTTTTTATATAAATAACTTCAACGCAAGAGTACGGTGGTGCACCACGTGAGCAGCAGTTTAGTACAGCACAGATTACAGACGTGTGCGTTTTTAGTACAAGTGACGTCATCGATGTACACTGTAAACTGTTGGTTGATCCTTGTTCATCCGGAGCACCGAGCATCAGGAGAATTCCCGAAATTGTCGCCCGTAGACTGTTCTTCCAATGATTCACCCAGTTGGGACATGCGCAATAGAGAGGGCACATAATTGTTTCAACTCTGCCGTTCAAAACATCGGGATAAAATATTTCTTTGGAAAGACAATTCGAAGGTAAAAGATTGTTGGAGCAGTTTAATTTCTTTCAGACGTATGAAACTCGTGGTGGATTATGAGATTGAACTGTTGGAAGGAGCTTTATGGTTAAAAAACGGAAAGAAGGAACTGGGAATGTTTCCACGAATGACGTCATAGATTTCCGTGACGTTTCAGATAGTTTAGTTCTGTTATTAAACAAAACTACATCTGAAATGTTTGGTAAACAATTGTATAAAACACGGGCCTTATAGCATATTTTTAACGCAACTAGAAGTATTTCAGAGTTTATCGTTCAAGAAAATTATGAACGTTATCACGGACACCTGCTTCTTACTGGTGGGTGTCTTCGCTAAGCGTGTGTGTCTCGGCTCCACATAAATTTCCCGGAGTTTTCTTTGTTGAGGACACTTCTAGTACATACGGCCGACGAGTATCGTTGCGTGCAGCCGACGGAACACTCACGCACACCACCATCCCACAGTTACTCACTCACACAGATGGTATCAACCACCGTTTTTTGACAGCTTCTCGGTGTACGCAAGTTTGACACCGTCGGCGGTACCTTTTCGCTCTGCTCGTGCTACTGTTTGCCTGCTGTTAGTTGTGCTCTCCGCTTTCAGTGTTCTTGTGTTTTGCGTTTGCCCGCGTTCACCCTACCTTTCCCACCACCAAGCACCCGCGTAAGGTGTCCGCAGGTTGCCCACCGTGTCGTACAGTGCGCGTCCCGGCCGTGAAAGTGTAATTCCGGTGCTTAAAATTCCGTGCGTGCAGTGCGAAAGGTGTTGAACCCTGTGTTCCCGCAAGGGAAGAAAGGTCGTGCGAGTCGCTCACGTGTGGTGTGCGCCTGCCTGTCACGTCACAGAACGGGAGTTTAGTGTGTTTGTTTGTGTCCATCCCCTCGTCCCGTTCGGTACCGCCGAGCCGCGTCATTCCGGTCCAGCACCGATCGAGCGTCGAGCGTGTTTGAAGGTGAAATTTTGTACGCACAGGACACGTATACAAACACACAATTGTTTGTCAGGCACGGTGAAAATCTCCGTACGCCATCCATCGGTTGTTTGACGCGCTGGTTGAAAACCCAGCTCATTGGAAAGCCACTCACCAAGCATTCCATGACAAGAAAAACAGAGGGATTCCGGAACCATGCGCTTGCTGTCATTAGTGCGGCGGTGTTAGTGCTCGTGCAGTAGTGTGCGTCTGCTGTGCCAGAGAGGGTGTGTGTGCGTGTGCTGTGTACTAGCATCCCTCGTACGCACCGTGCTGGAAAACACTCTCACTTCTCACCACCACTACAGGAGAAAAACGTGCGGTGTGTATTTTCCATTGGCATTTTCCTCGCTGGTCAAATCATCTGTGCTGCCTAGACTGCAACCACTACCAGCAACGGAGCGCCCTGTAAGCCGTGTTTACGATAAAACGTCGCGGAAACTCATAAACAGCTTTTCCAACGTGGGGGAACGCAGGAGATCAATTACCAAGGGAAAGCCATTTACTGCATAGAAGGAAAAACCGTCCAAAAAGGGGAAAATTAGTAGTGAAAACAACAACACATCTGCTTATTGTACGTATCCGTGGAAAAATTCACACTTTTCAATACAAATCTCATAAAAATCGGGATCGTTGGTGGATAATTGTTACGGCGGAAAAAAGGCTCACTGTTCCTGGTGGCGGACCGCTTTCCCCCAGTTAAAGCCTACCCAATTAAAGCGGTTAGATGTGTGTCCGTGTCTAGCCTGTATGTTTGCGTGTATATGTACAGTGTGCTGATAGCTTTTCGCGGGAAAATTCAATACTCGTGTTGCCTTCCGCAGGTAGTTGAATGTAATTAATGCGACACTGGAGATTACTGAGGAACGTTGGGATAGCGAATACCGACCAGAAGTAAAAGGTAAGTGTGATGAAATTAATCGTCTAATGGGCATCGAGACTGCAGATGTTGATAATATACAGATCGACAATGGATCAATCGGTCGTGTTGAGTTTAAGACCGATCGTAGTACAAGATACTCTCACTAGTTATTTGAAATCATGAAAGATAACTCATTATTGGCTTCGATCAATCCTTCTCATCAATACTTTTTCTAAGGAAAATGAACTCTGCTTGATATTTCCAAAAGTTATGTGAAAGCTCAGCATTGAAAGAAAGTCAAAGTTTCTTTGAGTTAATATCCAAAATCAATTATTTACTTTTGGGTGTCTGGTCTGGATGTACATAAGCTTTAAAATATGCTACGTAAAACATTTTGTTAAATGGATTGCATAGTTTTAGGCGTACCGTTATTCTTGAAACACGGTCACGGTGTGAAGGAAGAATTAAATCTTTCTTCACGTTGTAAGTACAGTTTGGAGCTATGGTTGATTCCATTTTACTTAGGAAATTCATACATGATTAGATTTACAAACAAAAATAAAAGTTTATTAGCGCTTATGACGTCGAATAATGCTTTAATTCCTTTTTAAAACGGAATCTTTACTAGACGGCAATATCGGTTCCAATGTTCCCTCCACCAAGTACACCTTTGTAAAAAAGGCTTTTTCAAATGGCATTTTATTTGGAGTGTTATAGTTGCATTATCCTAACGCCTGGTCCCACCTATCCGACAAAAACTACCTCCGTGTAAACTATCCCACTCGGAGAGGGCAGCATGGTAAATCCCAATTAGTGTCCAATGGATGCATTCATTGAGCGTTCTCATTCTGTGCTGCCAATCTATTGAATAGCCTAATAAAACGTCACTGCGGGTGCACCATTCCATGGGCAGACCGTGTGGAGCAGTGGGAAAACTGTGAAATTAGTTTTAATAAAAGGGATGCAAGTGGCCGTTTGTGTGGAGCGCGTTTGTTGTCAACGCTCGCACACGCTGTGGCCCAATAATTACCACTCAAAATTGGCAACATTCGATTGCAATTATAACATAATTAACCCTAAATAATAGCCTTATTACAAGCGCATACATGCACATCTGCATGGGCTGGCTAACGGTGCTACCGGTGTACGCCGTGCTGGTGTATGTTTTCCAGGAAAAATTGGAACTTCGTGTGTGTTTCGTTTCATGTTGTGCCCCGGCTTGTGGGGTTGTAATTTTATGTGCATGCAAAATATTCCCCATTTTTTGATTGCCTTGAACCTAGTAAGCTCCCTCGCCGAAACGATCCATCGTACCATATGGTTTCTTTAGGGAGGGGAATTCTTCTAGCCCAACGTGCCCTTTCCACCCCCGTTAGTGCATTAAGACGCAATGCACCGCTGCTGCTGTTCAACGCTGATTACATCGGCCGGTCGGGCAATGCATTTGTGCCGGATGTCGGAAACGCGGACGTTAGCAGGTCGAAACTGCAGCAAATCTGCATCGGATGGGCCCCGGGTTTCCCTTAACGGCGTACGGTGCCAGCCCGCTGCAAGATACGATCGCAAGTGCATTAACGAAATGAGAGGGTATTCACCAGCACAGGAGGGAGTGTTACAATTATTTTTGTTCTTGCTACGGAAAGTTGTCGGTACGTTTCTTAGGAAGCCGTGCAGAAGGTGGAGGTTGGTGAATGTACGGAACACCGGAAATGACCCACCTGAATGGGAGGGTACAGACACACACACACACACACACACACACAAAGCCCGGGGAGGTTAGTGTCACATTTGGTGCAGTCGAGTAGTGCAGTTGTGGTGGCGAAGAGAAAGGACTCGTGATATTAATCTAGTTAGGTCTGGTTTGCCTTAAATTATGTACTTTTTTATCATAATGCATGTTGAAGGGATGGCGAAAAAAATATCACCCATAATTCATCCCTTTGCGAAAGCAACATTCGAAGCATACGGTTTTGTTGGTTACAAACATTCTACTTTGGTGGTGATACGGAAGAGGAGAATGGGACGTTTGGGAAGGATATTATGTGGCAATATGAGCGTTACTCATTATTTCTTTGTTTGGGTCTGCAAACATGATGAATAATGTGGAGATTAATAAATGGTGCTCCTGTATTTTTCGTACGTAGACGCCTAAATGTATGCTATTTTCTATTAGTGTGTACATTCCACCCTTTTTAAATATATGATTTGACATTTGCTATGGGTTGTGGGTCGAATATCGAATATCACTTGTGCTATATAGATGTTAAGGTCGTATTTAAAAAAATAGGCAAACAATAAGTTACTTCCTTTAATGTTCGTCTAGACACAAACATTGCAATAACCGTAAGCCGTAAATGAAGGACATTTTTCCTTTCCAAACACGAGAACACACATATCCCTTTGACACGAACTTGTCGGCGCAGGGTTTCAGGTTCGTACACTTGTGAGTTGTGCTATTATTCCCGAGAAAGTGATTAAGTGTAATTTTAAAGCAAATATCAACCCTTTCAACCTGTGTGGACCAACCTTTTTCCAGGGGTAGTGGATGTGGTATGCAACGTGGCGCTGTAGTCTTTATGTCGCCCCAATCACCACAGCAAGCTTGATTGATTGAATTCGACATAATAACACGAGAAAGGGAGTTTTAAAGAAAGGAAAACCAATGCAAAAACACAACCCTTTTTGTTGGAAATTTGTAATGATCCAATTGTTGGCGCTGTTTTTTCTTTGTACACTTGGTGGCAGGGCGCGCGGTGGTTGGTTTATTGAAAGGAACCACAGCGTGGCCACCGGGGTGTGGGGATTCGGAATTTTAAAATGAAACGTTGCGTTGTGTAGCGAGGTAAAAGTAAAAAAACACGGGTGGCGCGTATAAAACCGCCTGAAATTATGCAATCAATAATTGCGCTGTCAATTAACCTGCGACCGAGCCGGTGTACTGTGGGCGGTTTAATGTTTGTCAGGTTTCCAGGAATCGGGAAAACGTGAATCATCACCATGTCAAGTGCAGCTAATAATGATCGAAATACGCAGCTGGAGGAGGCACTGGTGGCACAATATTATGTTAGTTAGCAGGAGGCTGGAGCGTTTTGATTTCCCCAATTGTGGCACAACCTCCGGTGTTTGATTTTAACGGGTCGAATTTCCTGCGCTTTGCCGATCCGATCTCGCAGCATTCAACCGTGCGTGTGTGGAGGACGCTCGTTCCGTCATCAGGAGCAGCTGTGTGGATTATAATGTATACAGTGTTGTGTGCAAACGAACAGTTCGGGCCGGGCCAAACGGGGTAGAAAAAATGGAAACGAAAATGTTTGTGAAAATTTGTAATCCGATACGGTTGCATGGATGCAATAATATTGCAGTTTTGTGCATGATGTGTGCGCTACGGACGTTAGATCTGGTGGAAGCTTTCCGTGGAGGTATCTATTTCCAGTCACCCAGCCAATAATGGTGAACGGACGGCCGGATGGACGATTTGACAGCAGCGTGATGCAACCTGATGAATTGTCAGCCGTCAGTGGGATTTCCAGACACACGGCTATCGAATCGGGTTGGTGGTGCTGTTGGGTGGTGATGTAGATTCAGCGAGAGTGCCGGGACAGGGAAAACATGACACAATGGTTTGATGGATTTCCAGCTAGGTCCCCGGCAGGACTCGCTCCCCGGAACATGCAGCTCTGGTGAAGGAAATTAGAAATGCCTATCAATTAACCAGCTCCGGGACGATTGGACGCTGGGGGTTTTTGAAGGTGTGGCATGAACTCAGGTGCAGCTTATGTTGCTAAGCCACATGATTAGATGACGCTTTGTTTCGTGCGGCCGCATTTAATATTGACCCCGGAAGATCGAGAAGATGCTTAAAATTAAGCTCGGCAATAGATTTTCGTAAATAGCTCACTGCACACGCTTCTTCAGCAAAATGGTACCGCCGAAGGACAAGGGATTTTGAACAGTTTCGTACAAAGTTGTTTGTAAGGTTGACGGCTAGTAGAACAAGCTTCTCAAGTTACCATTTCTACGAATATGCTACCGATTCGTACAAAACAAGCGAGTACACGTACGGGGTCTTGCCTCGAAGCGAGTTCTCAGAAGTTATCCCCCGAATAGTGCCGTCTATTTGATTCGATTTTGCGATGCTATCAAAATGTTTTGCCGCGATTTACATAAATACCACAAATCGATACCCGCGACGGCAAATCACTTCAGTTGGTCGCGGCAAGATGATGACGATTTGCACTAGAGTAGAACGGCTAACCAAGATCAACGTAACGAAGAAGAGGAGATAAAATAATACATCGAAGCGTGGCAGCCTTAGAAAATTGTGTCCTTTTTGGCGTGGTTTTTTTTTGTGCTCTCTCTTAAAGATATCACTTATTCTATCTGTAAAGTATCGAACATGATTGAATCACAATGGACGGTCTGCAGCTTGTGGGTGTTGTGCCGGTGGTGCGCCGTCTGGCACGCTTACTTTGCGAAGAACTTATTACTGCCGGACAGCGTTGGGGTCTATTGGATTAGGATTCATAATTTATTGGCTTCCTTTCGCTTGTTTTTTTTTGCGATTTTTGTTCTCGTTTTTATTTCTCTGCTTTATTGCTCTGCTGGGCGAAAAGTGTGCTGTACTTTGCGAGTACCATTGATCATGTCGCTTGTTTTGAGATGAATCTTTTGCTAAGATGTATTGTACGTCAACGATATTATTGCTGCTGTTATTGAGTTCACTTTGTTATGGCTATTTTGTTTAACAGCCAGACGGCTTAGAGTTCCGCTAAATATTTTAAAACAGTGAGGACTTTGCATCTTACGTGAACTGATCTGATTAGTGACTAATGTTTGTTTGTGAAAGTTTTGGAGGCAATAACATAATTATTATCAAGATTCTGAATTACCTTATCGAGCATCTTTGTTATCTGTTTCTTGGCCATCGAGTTTAATTTGTTTGCTTTTTTAAAAGAAAGCAAAAATTTCAAAGTCTAGCGATAGTTTGATGTTCGTGTTTGAATTTTCCTCCGGTGCGCCATCGACATTGGGTGGAGTGGCATTTTTTCTGACGTAAATGAGGTTTTTCGTTTTAGGATTTTTGGTAGCTCTGGTCGATCAGTTAGTTCGTTGACATGTTTGTTTTTGTGTGTTGGATTGCGTTTTTTTGGTTATTGTTCTGCTACTCTCAAACACTCATGTTTTTAGCCACCTTTGCACAACCGTACACGAAAGGCCTCCGTCGCTAAGTCGGTAGGACAACAACTTTTATGTTTTGGCGTTGAGTTTTAGCTTTTTTACGATTCGGCCGCGTTCATAAAACCGAACGGCAAAGGTTCGGCTGTGGGACACGGGTGAGCATTGGTGCCGCGTATGGGGCGCCTGCAAACGAAGGGGAATCGATGGAAGACACGGTGAATTTCCGGTATCTCTCTGCCCCTGTTTGCCCCGTTTCGTTCCGTGCTCCACGTACGTCCTAATGGGTCTTGATCTATCTTGATTCGGAATGAAGGGAGCGGAAAAAGGACGACCAAACAGACACTCTGCATATATTCCGGGCAGGATGGACGACGCGGACGACGTGGTACATGGCAGCGTCGTAGCGCAGTCGCTTATTGCCGTTTGTCACGTGAGCATTAGATAATGGACCGTAGTTTGGTTAGGTTTCACGTCCGCTCCCCCATCGCTCGGGTCGCCTATTTGCCTTTGGGTGGGTTTTTTTTTGGTGTCCTTCCTTCCATTTTGGGAGCATTGTTTTGGGCGCTCTGAATGGTGAGAGCCGGAGAGGGGGCTGGGAAAACTCTATCGAGCTGATGACTCGGTCCCGCTTTTTTACTCCGTGATCTCATTGCAACACGTTCGTCACGTTGACTTTGGTGACATTTTTATGTGTAGTATTATGGTATACTTGTTTGCCAAATGTAGCCCATGTAAGCGGTTGCGTTCGTGCGGGTTGGTTGAGCTTAAAATACAACAGCACTCCGTTGTTTGCATGCGTGTGGTTGTGTGTCTCCCGTTCGCAGACAAAGGACGTCCAGTTTGCTCAAACAATAATGCTTTATCTGTTATTTGGATTTTATAATTGTTTTAAATTTCAATCTTTGTTTGATAGTTTTTTTTACGAGAAATATAACTAATTTCCTACATGTACAATGTATTGCTCTACCATTTGTTTACATAAGTCTAAATCCACCCTGGAGCTGAATTAACGGTCAAAATTAATAAAAGTAAAATATAATAAATATTACAAGTAAACATGAAAAAAAGTAATTGCTCTTTAACGTTATAAATTAACAACATTTTTTTTACAATGAAAGTGCAAAGAAACAGGCAATAGCAACAACAAAGAGCAGAACAAAAATTTGTTCTCAAAGGAAAATCAAATTTGCTGTGTGTTAGGCAATAGTTCAATTGTTAACTTTTCAATTTTTGTGTTTCTTTTTCTGTATGTTTCTTCGTTTTTGTTTTAAATTTCATCTGTTGTGTATTTATTGTTAATGTTTTTCTTAATTTTTCATTTTATTTCATTGCTGGCTACCATTGTTTGTTTCAAGGTGGCTTTAACTTATTTATGATATTTGTACTTTCGAATGCTAAGTGTTTTATTATTACAGCATACCTTCATAGTATGTTTTTGTTCGAATAATGTTTCCTTTCTTAGCAGGACCATGTACAATATTGGTATGTCGTTTAAAACATCCCATATATTTTTTATTATCCTTCCAGCCCCGCGCTTCCCGGTTTAATGCCGCTGTTAAAAGCGACCAAACTTTTCGATTACATGGCAACCAGTTTCAGCTGTGGGGTGGCCGTGTGTGTGTGTGTGTAGGGAGAGGGGGAGGGATTTTCTTTTTTGGGAGGAAAAATTACAAGTTACATCCCCCGCAGTAAAGGCGAACCACGGGCAATGGGGTGGTTGTCGTTTAATTTTGAATCGCAAGTATCATGCATATCCGTGTCCCTGCTTGTCACATAATGACGCCTGTGGGGGGAGGGGGAGAGGAGATGGCGTATTCCACGTGAGCAGGGCACAACTATTTTGGAAGTTAGGTAGGAAGGTGACCTCCGTGGCATTGTCGCGATAAAGGAGCATCTTTTTTATTTCATCGAAACGCCGAAAGAACACTCACAAGTGCTCATAAGCATTCATAATCTGGGTTAGTGGTTTTTGGTCGTGGTTCAATACCATTAACGATTCGTGTTCGCCATTTTGGAGGTGAACTTGTTCTTCTTCGTCTTGCACCCCGCCCCCCGGCGCACTGCTTGCCATTGGAGGCCTATACGTTGGCTAGGTAGTGTTGGCTTGTGAAAAGTTGTGTAGATTCTTTGACCTCGTTGCCACCCGGAGCGAAGGTTGGGTGGAGCGTAAGGGGTTTTTCTTTTGCTCGGTGTGCTACCGCAACAGAACAGCAGCAAAATCGGCATGCCTCGGCAATATGAAGTCGACGATCAACAGACACTGCGCAAGAGGATGCGCCTTCGAATGGTCTTCCGCTGGCGCCCGGCCAAGGCCCAGGACGTGTAGAAACGCTTATTTCAAATAAGGGAAAAGGGAAAAAGTGCAATCTAGCAGCCCGTTCACAAGACGGCTCGGCACGTACCTTGTGTGGAGGCATTTTTTAAGTAGGTCTTTTCGGGTGTTCATGTATTTTACTTCTTCTTCTTCCCTTCGGTTGAGCATTTCCGAACAAGGATTTGTGGCGTTTGTCTCTTTGGGCAGAAAGGGAACAAGAAGATTCTTTGCTGTCTCGAAAGAAAGCAAAAAGAAATCACGAAACTTCTCTGCATGACGACGGAAATCGTTGTTCTCGCAGCATTAACAACAGCAGAATGGAAATAAAATAAATGCTTAAACAAATTTGCCTGCATCACACACACACACACACCCATGCACACCAGAACACTGGTTTATTGGGACTGAAAAATAAAACATTATCGAATGATAGGAAAAAAGAGGCCGCCTTTTCTTGCTGCGCGGATGGCGACGAATTGAAAACAACGTCAATCGTACGTGCCCGGTTGATAATGATTCGAGTAACTCTGAACCGAGGTTTTGTGGAAATGGGCCACGTACCACTGCAGGAAAGTCAGCTGCCGCAACCAGCATAAAATGGGTGGTAAAGGTGGAAGCTGGGTGCTGGGAGAGTCGCGTGAAAATTGCGGGGAAAGAAAAGGTTGTATACTGCTCGAGTATCGCGATATTGTCAATATCTTAATATTTTTTTCTATAGGGAAGTTATGCCTGAAGTGCTTGAGACAGTATTGCTTTTAGGCGTGTGATGAATATGTCTTCTTTCGTATTATAGCGCCAATGATACGTGTTTGTATTTCATATCATTTAGTCAAACTAATATGTACTCTCTCCTTTCCTTTACTGTCCTTTACGAGAATATAAAAAGGAATACTACTCTTAATCTAACTATCTTTTTTAATATTGCTTTTGTTTCGGGTATGATTCAGAAAACATTTAACTGCCATCGCTTAGACTAATTCATACGCCCGAATTTATGTAATATTGTGACTCCTGAAAGTATGCAATAGCTTGTGGAAAGTCTCAGCTTCAGTGACATTGATAACGATTTTGATGTTCTTAAAATGTTCGACAATGAATGTGTGACTTTTTATTGTTCAGAAAATATAATTTATCATCAGGAAGTTACAAACATAAAATAAAGGGCAGCAATGATAACCCATACGTTAAAGAAATATCAACCGCAATAATGGCATCATGCAATCGTAGCTTGTGTTTGAAAGCGGTTTCTTTAAATTTAACATTGAAACCCCCAAACCGTACTGAGCCGACGTGACTTTGGCTTATATTTGTTTCAAATTGCCCAACACCTGACGGAAACGCATTTTACATTTACCAAACAAGCAAGACACAGTGCGAAATAAATGAGCCTCCCGGCGATAAGGTGTCATCAAAAGTCGATCGAATGATTTTGCCATTCCATTGCCCATTTTAGGGCCGCAATGGCCACAATTCCCATTTGTTGCACCGGTGGTCACATTTGGTTTGATTGTTGTTTTTGTTTCGTTTGAAAAGACAACAAGAAACGATAGTTCATTCTGTTATACAAATAATGTATTTTGATCTTATGTAGCATGTTTTGTTTATTATATTTATTTACCGTGCTATATACTAACTATTTTCAAGTTTTTTTTACAGATATTTTGCAGGTGAAGGTTACGTTCTTTCAGAACTTTATGCAATATGTACTAGGATGTTACGTGCTTCCTATAGCGTGCATCTTCTAGTGGAAAATCATATTACTTATGAATAAGCAAAGCTAACGAAGACCAGGGAACATTTGGTACATTTGTTAAGGAGAAGCAAAAAAAAAAGAAGAAGCCGATCTATATAAACGTAAAAGAAGCTCGACCGAAGCGCACTCCGAACGATGCCACCGGGTGTTATTGGATATTTTTAGAAATTCCAAATCACCTTCAACTACCTAACCGCGCTCGTTGCGGTCGAATTGAGTCGAAATTTAGCGGGCAAAACCTACATTCCAGCCCTTCTTGATGCTCGCGCATAAAACAGGAAGCCACCATCCAGCGGAAAAAGGTGTCGGTTATGCTGGAGCACATTTGCAATCCGCGTATTTAGAATGGCCCAACCATAAGGCTGCCAGGGGCGTTAAACAAAGAAGCAAAGGGTGCAGGTGAGCTTAACCCCTTGCCGTGCGACCATAAGACGGGCTAGTTGGGTCGGAAGGAAGGGAAGGCGCAGGGAAGGTTGCGGAAAAGAATAACCGGGTGGCACCTTTTGGCGTTGCTAGAGCGTCCAACGGTGGGGCAAGTGTCGGGCGCATGTTGTTGCCGAGTGAATATAAAATTAATGCAGTCATATCAACCCGCGTATCCTGAACCCTGGGACACAATATGTGTGCACAAAATTCATAGTGTCGTTCGGTTGTGCCGGGAAGTACGAGTACGCAAGCAAAACACACACAAAAAAAGTAAAAGCGAAGGTCCCCCACCCCGACCAACCCATGCCCGGGTGGAGGGAGTTGATTTCGATGAAACAAGGTTTAACCCGATCAAAAACTGTGTCCTTTTGCGAAATATAAACGGGGCAATGAGGTCGGGTAGGGAAGAGACACGCTCCCCGGTTCGCTTGGAAATGGCGCTCGTGGAATGCAAAAATACAAATTATATGCAAATGTACATATTGGAAAATCAACTACCGTTGGCATCAGCTGTCAGCGTAGGGTGGCAGAGAAAATCTTTCTCTCTCTCTCTATCTCTCTCTCTCTCTCTCTCTCTCTCTGATTTGCCTGCGTGATTTTATAGTCCTTTACGGTGTATAAAGGTTGTGTGGTGAGGATAACTGTGACGCATGCATGCGATATTACCACGTGGTTCAGTGATTCGTTGGAGTCGTCTAGTTGTCGAACGATGTATCACTGTTTTTGTCCTCCATTCGTCTAATGCCCTTTGCTGGTGATCCTTGTTTTTCTTGTACGAGTTTAAAGGAGAATACATTAAAATTAACCTCACACATGGTGACTATCGTCAGGATGTCTTCTTTTTTATATAGAAACATTGTTTAGAAGATCACCGATCAGCAGAGATAGTTTCCCACGATAGTGTGTAGAAATTCTTAAACTCCCGACGGTTGAAGCAGCCTCAGCATCCTTGCTCGAAAAACAGGAAAATCAGCTTTGAGTCAGATCGAATCTCACAATTTAAAATTCATGTTCTGCGCTATGTGTGGCAGTTGCTGCTTAAAAGGATATGCTGGTCAGCTCAGCTGCTCAAAGCATTCCAAACAGAGGGTCCAGAGAGTGAAACTAGTTTTAAATGTGACGGTAATAGTTTTTTTTGTTTGGTCTTGTTGTCACCCTAGAGCCGTTTTTTTAAAGCCTCCTTAGTGGTGTCCTCTTTTTTTGTGTAACTCCCGAATAAAAATAATTCCCCTAATGCTATAAGCAAAGAGCATAAAAAAAATCATCCATACTGCATTTCTTTAATGGGACGCTGCATAAACCCCTTGGAAGGACCTTTTTACGAATCCCGCACGCAGTGCCCTACGTTGGCAAATTAAATGTGTTAATCGGACCCATCCCATTTACATGCCACCGTAGCACTTGTGGGCTAACCCTGATGGGGCAATTTAAAAGGCAGATTACTGTATAATTGAAGCTAAACAGAACAGAACTGGAATAAGAAAAAAAAAAAAAGAGTCAACAGCAATATCATCCCGGGACGCTTCACCTGTGGAACAGCCTCGGTCGGTGCGCACGGAACGCGGTTCCACTGCGGAGCAAGTTATCAACCCCTAGTTTTGCATTTTCCCTGCTGGACGTTAACCCCTTTCTTCGGCTGGCACGAGCCGGTGAATAAAAATGGGACAAAGTGTGACAATGCAAGCACGCTAGCATTTGCAAAAAGGTAAATGTCTTCCGGGTGCGGACACACAGACGCACACTGCTCCGTGTGTCCATCTTGGAGTGTTTTGGTCTGTACCATAAACGTAAAGAATGGATTTTAAATCTCCTATTAGTGGTGGTTGTATTTTTGTTCATCTTATGGTTAATTTTTGTGCACAAACAAATGCGTCCCGGGTGGCAAACTCTGTGTGTTGTGTTGGTGGGTTTAGTTCTTGGCCGAATGCTGAAGAGTGCAAAGTTATGGTGGAAGTTTATGTTCATGGAAACAAAAGTTGGAAAATGTTTATTATAAAGTTGAAGCATTGAAAAAGCGACAAAAAAACTAATTAAAGTGTTTGTTTTTGCTTCACCAGATGCCAGTAATTTAGTGAAGGAAACTATTATTACACTGTGGTACGCTCAATTGACGCCTAAAATTATGCAATTGAAAAGAATCTACGGATTTGACGAAAGAGACTGTTTAGAATGCAATTTGATTGTTGTGCTTCTATTATAAAGTAAGGAAAATTCATAAGTTTTCATCTTTCTAGTAAGAATTGCTGTTAAACATTCTCCCCCGATTGACGCCAAACGTCTTAAATCATTCAGTGTTCTTAATCCTGGAAATAATTTACCATTGCTTCACTCGCACACCTCCACTGTACATTATTAAGCAGTAGGAGAATTTGAACACCACCCAATCTTTCTTCTCCCCTGCCTGGACGATGGCTTAGCTTGCAATGTTGGGGAAGTTTACCCCACAACAATTTCTCGCCTGAATGAGTCTACCGTGAAGTTGCTTTGTGCAACTATTTGTTGCAGCTTCAGTCAAAGACAACCCGCACCCTTGCCTAGATTAACTTAATCTCATTAATGCTCTGCCGAACCCAGCTGCCATCGGATGGTGGTCCGATGCTTAATTAGTTGTCCATCACTGCGTTTCGGGAAGTTCGCTCTCAGAGTGTAAGTGAATGTTGACGTGTCCAAAATCTACCGATTCTAAGACACTACAGCTTCCTGTGATGGCCAGTAAAAAGGGATGTTTGAGCACGTAGTGTTTTCTTATTGCACGACTCACAACGAAGACATACAGCACCACCGGTGTAAGTGTATTAGAGGATTCGAATTGGTCAGCTTCATCCTTTTCGTTTCCATCTCGTGTTACTTTCCTTCTGCGGGATGCTTAATCGTGGTGCACCAGCGAGGAGTAATTTATGCGGTCGCTTTCCCTCGGTTTTCGTGCAGCGTACAAGACAGTGAGTAAATAATACAAAAAAAATCTCACCACAAAACGAAGTCAATTACGTACCGTTTACCTTCTCGCCGTAGCGCAACCAGCGGCACTAAAAAGGATTCCGTCCCACAAACGGGCACGTGTGTGTTCGTCCGAAAATGAATAAATGCAGGATAAGTGCCGGTGTGGTGTAATGTTCACCGTCGGGTACGGGTTTTAGGTTACGTGCATTACCTCAGATGGTAGGAATGGTGTTTACCCATTCACCAAAACGAAGTCTTTCCTTTTTTTTTCGTCCCGTGTGTTGGCACACAGAATGGAGGTTGAGCTCGGCTCAAGAGCTGAGCGTCTGATAAGGTTCTAGCGTTTTCGTTATTCGGTGCTAATATCAGTGCATCGTTAATGTGTTAATAGGATAATGGTAGAAAATTAGGAAACTTTTCTTCATTACATTAGATCAAGATCAGAAAGCTAAACCATTAAACACAACAACAAAAAAGTAACGCATGAAAGTAAGTCGAAGCTGCGTTATTTGTTTACAGCATTTTTTCGACTCATTTTATTTGTTCACTTGAGCAGGCATGTTTTATTTCGCCAATAAATCCTCAAACAGCAGCAGTGTCTTGTGGTATGCTACGGTGCCTTTAGGTTGTTTACGAGCATTACAAAAAGAAGCGAGAAACAAAAGGTTTTTACAGCCCATGTAAACAAACTTTCCACCGGCAGAATGGAAACTTGGCGCGTGTGACATGCTAGCGGTGTAATAATTCTTTCCCTGTTTGATCGATTCCGACGAGCAACCAAATGAAGGAAGCAATATGGCACAAAGCCCGTTCGGACTGTGGAGGTATTAGGTCACAATGATGGTTTGGAATGGTTTGGTTGGGATGGTTTGGTTCCGTGAAAGTGCTGTAATTCTTAATCTATGCCATTCGAAAGAAAACCACTGTTAAGTTAATTTTGTACAGCGTATTGCATACTTTTAGGAGTTTACATTTTTGACATTATAGCTTGGCAATGCTTAAATGTAGTTCTGCATATTGTAACGTAATCTATTGAATCATGACTCCTATCCATATGAATTACTTTGTTACAGTCAAAAAAGCCATTAACCATCAGTACAGTTGTCAGACACCGGAATAGACTCATGAAACGATTCGGAAATGCTTGCTTCATGTGCACCATTGCAACCTCCTTATGGGGCCGATCGGAACAGAAATTGCTTAGTGACATTGACCATTGCCGGGTGGATGGCATACATCAGTATCTCAAAGTAGCAATAACGTGCCAAACTACTTCTGGCAGGAACCCGAATTCTTGCATCCGGTTCTTGCAATATTAAAATGCTTCGATTCGATTTCGGTTCTGCTTAATCCCGCCAGTTCGCCAACAGTTTTTGGGGGTCTTCCGTGAATGCCGTCGTCTTCGCCTTCCTGCGGTAAAAGAAGGCGGAGAGACTCTGCTGCATGTCCTCAGACATAAGGCAACGTACTATTCGGGAGCGGGAGGGAAAGAAAGACACTAAAAAAATGGCCACTCCGGGTAGTTCTGGTGGAAACAAAAGAATCTAACCCATGCTAACCCACCCATCGGGATAGCAATTGAAGGAATCATGAGGCTCTCGCCGACGAGATCGCTTTCCCGTTGTTTGGAGTGATTTCTTGCTCAAGATAAACCGTCCGAAGGCTTTCCCGCGTGCCCATTCCTGGCAGGTTTTCCTCACCTCTTCAGTCGCGTCTGAAGACTCTGCCTCTGCTTCTGTGACTTTAATGGTACCTCTTTTGGGTGAGATTTTTCCTACGACACACACACACACATCGTCCGCTTGTTCATTCTGGTTGTGCTACTTTTTATTGTTTATTGCACCGCTGGTGGTTGGTGCCCGGATCCCCGGATCGGCAACAGAAGACTACATGCAGCATTGTTCCGACACGGCCAAAAAGGGGTTAAACAATGGTTTTGAAAATGCTCACCGAACAACAAATAACATAAATACTCCTGCCCCCGGAGTGTGCCTGGTGCGCTGTAAACTATATGTGAGTGAATGGGGCGGGACCGGGAGGAAATTGGTACCATGGGCAAGGTATTGTGGCACACCGTGGTGGGGGAAACGGAGGATGAAAGAAAATACAACTCCCCCATGGATTCATCTGCATATCTAAGTCAGATATCGAAAACCCCCGCTCGGGTTTTCCCGTGCTTTTTTGTTGGCGTTTCTCACCCCTGCGGTACGGTTAACCTCCCTGCAACGGTTCTCTTGCCCGCTACACATACAAAACACTGATAACTGTGTACGGTTGATTGAGGAAAACCAACCATCCCTTCCGCACTGTACGCGCATGGTTGTGTCTCTCGCCCCGAAAGAAATCATCTCGAAAGTTCTCGCATCCTTTTTTTCCCAGAGCTTTGTTTGCGCCAGAGGGAAAATGAGGCTTTTCAGCGTGGAAGGGTGGCTTGTAGAGGTGGTTCACATCACAGAGATAGAGAAGATCTCTCGTTGTTGTTGTTGTTGTAGTTGGGCTTCTTTGCCATACTGGTTCCGATCGAAATCGCAAAAAGCTCGCTAGTGAAACATGCAAAGGAGTTGTCCAAATAAGAAATGAGACGTAAAAAAAAAGGCGCATACAAGTTATCCGAGGGCACACAAAGGTGGCTATAGATAGACACATGCACACACCGGCCAGTTCGAGCGCCGAGAAGCGTCTACAGCACGTCTTCTTCTTGTTCACCATTTTACCGAGATGGAATGAAGAATCCAATGAATTGTACATGAAGTGATATTACAATTTCTTGCTGGTTCCTTTGCTCCTTTTGTGGATCTTTCGAAACCGGACGCGGAAAACGAAGGAACCCCAACGACACGAGCCGTTCGCTTGGCATTCACTTTATCCATTTTTCGACTGGTGAGGATAGTTTCGAGATTCGGTTTGCCTTCTTGTGAGTGCTTTTTTATTATTATGCTTCCCCACCGCTATCCTGTCCCCCTCTGCCCCCTCCCCCCATGCCATCATTCGGTACTTGATTTTTCTTATTTTATTTCATTTTATTTCGTGCCACTCCTGCCGCCAGTTTTCCCCGTGCAGCAAACTCTCGTCCTCGTCTTCGACGAGAAACATTTCCGAAGGTACACGAGAAAGAGGAACCCGGAGCTGCTTCGGGAGGGAGGAAAAGCCTTTGAATTGGTTCTGTTTCGTTTTCTCGTTTTTCCACCCTCTGCCGGCTGTTCGTTCGAATTTTCCGATCCTCGATCTCGGCGCCTTAATCGCGCGTAGTGGGGCCAATGTTAGCATCGGCCGCACCAGTATCGTGCGGCTTGAAATTTCAAGGGAAAAATATATTTGTTATTGGTGGGGCAGGATGGTCCGGGAATCTTTAACCTTTGGTCCCCGGAGATGGATGAAGTTGGTGTAGGTAGGAAGGCCAAATGTGGCCGTTAAGCAGGATGCGGCTGTTCGCTGGCTGTAGCGTGCTCGAGGATGCGCATGCCGTCAGGCAACATATTGCAGTCAGTACCACAGGATCACCCCAAAATGGTTCCACCGTCGTCTGCTACGTGGGATTGGTGTCTTAGAACTTAAGGAACTTACCCGTTACACGAGTATTTCTGTGGGTGGGGAAGGAACGAAGCGATTCTAAGGAACCGAAAGATGCTCAATCGTTCTCTCTTTACGTAATGCCAAGCACTTGCCTTGTGCTTACAAGCGATGCTTCGTAAAATCGGGGAAAGGACATCCCACATCCACGTCGGCAGAAGGTCCAGTTTACCCATCCAATACATCAGGGTACGCTGCTGGGGCGGTAAGGCTAAGGGCTTTTATATTCGTGCCCTTGCACAGCATTAATGGAATTAAAGCAATAGGAGTGTAGTTTTTATTTCCCGCCTGTGGTCCTGTTTTAATTTTGGCTCCGGCGGCCAAACCAAAGTTCAAGCGTAATTAACCTCGTGTGTTTCTTTTGTGCGGACATGTATCATTACTACCATCAGGGCTAAATGGCGGCGCTTGATGGAGCTTTGAAACTCTTTTGTTTATATCTATTTCCTCAATGTGAGTTGTGTACAAAGATTTTTTCTTACTGTGATGTAATTATGAATTCCAAGCAAATTATATGATTTTTTGCGTGATAATAGTGCTGTCCAAAGAAAGAAAAACATTTTTGCGATGCGGATTGCATAATTTGAGGCAAATTTTGATATATGTGTTTTACATTAAAAAAATACCTCAAATTTTGTGTTTTATAAAGCACTTAAATATCCATGAATTTGCACCACTCTGTCGCTTTTCATTCGTACTCGCGCTGAAACAACTGCTATCAACCTGAAGGCATTATTCAGCAATGACCCAACGCAACACTAACATCCCTCTAAATCGTTAGTTTTGATTTAATCATTATCAAGCAGTGCAAGTCGAGAAAGCGTTGAAACCACAATGTCCTTCGCGGTGCTGCAAGAAAAATCAAATAGAAAATCCTTTTCTCAGCAGTCCTGTGTGTGAGATGGCGCTTCGTGGTGAACACCGGGGATGACGCCACGCAGCCAATTCATTCCACATTTCGGTCATGTTTTCCAATTATGAAATTTTATGAAACCGATTCCTACCGGGAGACACCACACACCACACACCGGCAGCATCAGTCTAGGCAGATGGGAGGGAATATGAGCACCGGTGTACCGGTGCGCTAATGCTACTTTCAAGACGTATCAGCGCGCTCGCTATGGTCGCATTTCTTCCATGAAGTCGCATCCGTTTTCCGCAAACGGGGCAGCCGTGTCGAACAAAGCGAAATGAACTTTTGCACCCAAACACACATTCTTCGGCTCTAATTCCAATTTATTCGCCCGTGCCAGGTTTCACCAGGGCGGAAGGAATGTCTGGGCTGGGTTGGTCGAACACACGAGACGAACCTCCGACGCGCTGGCAACGAGCTTGTTGAAACATTCGTCGAAATGCATCATTCAAGGCAACACGTTCCAGCGTTCTTAAGAGCACTCCGGTCCGGTCTCGTTCGGTATGCAACTCATGCAAGTCTCCCGTGTCGGGGTAGATCGCTTCGGACGTCTTTTTGCTGACGTCGTCTTCGGCAGTGCGGTGGGCGCTTCCGGGACGAGGTGTACGGTGTCCATCCTCCCGCGTACGGTCTGAAGCGGGTGATGATTATGAGGAAATATAAATCAACGAAGATGAAAACCAACCATGCCATATCTAACCACACAGAATTTTACGCTCAAGCCGGGACCGGTTCCTCCCACCATTGGCCGTGTGCAACATGCTTTATGAATACTAAGAGTAGTATCCGCTTAGTGGGAGCACGAATTTGCAGCATGCTGCAGATCCGTTGCCGTCCGAAGCTGGTCGTCAAACTGTCAATTTTGGGGGTTTTACGAAAGGGATAGAATTGTGGATGCATTCTTGATCTTTTCGTAAACTGTACTTGAAGTCTTTTGTTTCTGCTGCCATTGTCCGGCGAGGAAAGGTCAAGATGTGTTGGATCTTCTTGAAGTTTGCTAACCAACCGTTGATGGTTTCGGGTTTATTTACTGGTCCCGGTATGTCTGACTTCTCCGACCAGTGCGTGAGTATTGTTAAGGATTAGATGAGCTTGTTATTTTTTTTTGTTGAACATCTACAAGCATCTACCACTTCTCAAACCCCCGTTTGTCATCTTCCGCAAGCCGCTCCAACTCTCCACTCACCTAATGAGTCACAGTGTGTCTGCCTTATTCTTACGCGTGCAAAGGAAAACTTTTCCCTCACACCGTTTGATTGATCAAAAACAAAACATGGCAGCAAATGGAGGCGGAAAAAGGTAAAAGGAATTGCCGATAGAGCTGCTGACTTCCGGTAGGTTGGTACATTCCTCGTGCCTTGTTAGTGGCCGGAGACTGAAGACGTGACTAGATTTCATCAATAACCGACTTTCGATTAATCAACTCCCGGTTGGGGTTTGCCAATCGGTTTCGGCTTAATTGACGGCCATCTTGTACCGGACGCATTGCTTACCGACGTATGTGTGTGTGTGTGTACGTGTGCTTGATTTCCTCTTGAGGGGTGAAAACGAATGATAAATTAAGCTTGCACTACAATGAAATGCTAATTTTCCAATCTAGCTACCCTGTGGGAGGTTGAATAGCACTTTCTTGGCATCAGTTTTCATGGTGATTTGAATTTGTTTGTGTTTTTGGGGTTAGTTTATGTGAACTTATTTAAATGCATCGTCAGCATAATGTCGATTGGCCAACAGAATTGGGAGAATTCGAATTATTAGCAGCGCCTGAAGGTATGCAATGCTGCATCAATTTTGCTTGAGACAGTACTGATGAAAATATAATTTTAATGCATTCATAAGCTTTCGTTACAAGAATAATCTAATGCCAGAAATGTCAGTATACTGAGGGTTGATCGTGCAAAATGGGAGCAAAACATTCAGTAAGAAATATAATAGAAAGTATACAATTTCCACACTTGAAAATGGTGAGTCGGTCGTATGAAATTTAAACTCCTACTAATACGAGTTTCGCTTTTTTATATTCTTTTGTGCAAGCATGAAATGAAGTAGATCAAATTGCAAGCTGACTTTCTCTACGCTTCCCATCTGCTGTTTGAGTATGACAAAAAAAAAAAACCGCGCGCCGACATGCGAGATGGTCGGATAGAGAAATGTGTCACTTTAGAACGCAGTTAAAGTGGCGTAGTTTCCCGAGGTCAGGGAAAGAACACTGCGTCCTGTCGCGTTCGCCTTTGCGCAATGTGCACTATCGCTATTCAGTGCATTCGGGAGCAAAAAGGTTTGTTTTCTTTTCCTGCCCATTGCCCTCCCAGCGGGCATCCGAAATAGCCAAATCGTAGAGTGCATTTTCCCGTTAAAACACCATCAAATTGAATCGACAATTTTCCAACTCACCGTTAACCGGAGCCCGGGAAAACGAATGAGCGAGAACCACGCGGGGTATTATCATCATCAGCATCATCGTCATCAACGGTCGGACATGTCGAAAGGTGTATTGAACGAAGGCTGCCGGTGGAATGGTGGGAAAGGCAGGGATTGGACGTGGGTCGGGAAAGCTTTGTCGGATTGAAATGAAATGTTGACTCGTCAAATGAAGATAAATGGATAATAATTTCACATTGAGCAGCTTACCGATTATCTTCTGCAGATCCGGATCATGATGATGATTGGGTAGCTGGGGTGACAAGGTTGCCGTGCCGTGAGTGTGCGGCAGATATAGCGATGAAACTGCATCGTGATGGGCCAAATGGTAACCAGGGCAAAAAAAAAAGCAGAAAGAGCTAAACCAGCCTCCAGGATTGAGTGTTGAAATCGAACTTCTGCCACATTTTCCGGACGTGGTTCAGTACGTTCGAGTGCGCCTTTCCGAGCAGAAGAGCGCTTTACATGTCCAGAGACCGATGTCATCTCGTTTCAATTAGTACGCCTACATATCTGCTGAAGCATCTGGTGCGGATGCAATTCTTTTCGGAACCGGGGCACGGGGCAGGTTTCGTGTGGCTTTTCTTGTTTTCGCTATCAGAAACAAGTTTGTTGTGGATGTGAATTGTGCGTGGTCTGGATGTAGGTCCAATGTCGTGAAGGCTGTCAGAGCAATGAACTCAAACTAAGGTACGAAGGTCAATATAGAATTCCTCTAGAATCGATTCTTCAGACTTCAGAGTAAGTGTCGTGCTATTATGACTTCCTACTCACTTTTTGTGTAGATATTAAAATGGTCCACCTACTTGAATGGTTTCGATGCCGTTTACGAGACATCTTTCTAGGCCATAAATTAGCAGGCAATGTGAAGGCATATCTCTGTGTCGCAAATGGCGAAACTGTGGCCAAGTTGGAGAATGTTAAAATAAAATTACAACTACTTTGTAATCTTTGCATACTGCAGGAAATCTTGAGTATTCCAATTGCTAACCCATGCCTTTCCACAATTTTATAGCTTTGATACAATGTCTTATCCTACTCAATTTGGCTAAACAATATTTTGTTGTGTTATACTCATTAAGTAAAAAATCGATCCTAAATTGTCCTTATTTAACGAGAGCCTCAAACTTACATAGGGCTACTGAGATCAAAGAGATGTAGTAAGTAAAGCCATTTAATTCCAATATTAAACGGCTTTCTCTTTGATCTCAGTAGGCCCATGTAAGTTTGATTATTTGTAAGAAAAATACGGCTGTACATGTGCCATTGTAAAAATGGTACAATTTAAGTAACGGTTTACCACAAGTTAGGAGAAATTTGTAACCCATTGAAATTGGTCAAATTTATTTTACATTGGACATTAAATAGACATCAAGCAGTTGAAAAATGAAGCACAAACCAAAACTGCATAATATTCCGATGCAACGCAACTTGTAAGGTACTCCAATTAAAAGACGCCTGTCGTAAGACAGCAATCCCCACGACGTCGTCCACCATTAATTCCAGTCACACTTTCACTCTTCATCCTTCGCAAAACGCAGAAGGGTTCAATTTCACATGCTGCGTGGAAGTGTAAATAAGCCGCCGGGCGACGTACAAACCACCGGTACGGCCGAGTGGAGCGTTGAATGGGCAGTAGTACAAGCCGTAAATCAGTGATCGATATCATGTAATCAAATTCAAGAGCCTGCATCCCCCCCCTCCCCATCCCCGCGCACCAAAATGAGGAGGGGGAGAGGTCCACCGCGCACCATGAACCCAACCGGACAACCGGTGCAATGGTGCATAATGTGGCGTGGTGCAATTGCTGCGATGTGTCGCAGTGAGAAATGTTGCGATAGAGAGAAAGGAAGGAGGAGAAAAAAAAACACACAGAACGATAGATGATGCTTGCTTCTGCTGATCGATTCGTGCGAGTGAATGGGAGGCAACCGGATGCATAATGATGGCCGGCTGGTTGGTGTGCCGTGTGACATAGTAGACATCTTTACATCGCCTTGCGACCTGCCTGGTGCAACTCAAAACCTGTCCCCATCGTGGCAACAAGAGCAGCTTTGGAATGGAACCTACTTGGAATGGAGCCAAAAACCGGTGGACATTGAAGTTGTGTGTGATAACTCAATTTGCCTCGGTACCGCGCTTGGTCCGGTCGACCGAACAAGGGACGTGTGCGTGTGCGGCAACGATGTGACGGATCAGCCCTGGTTTGTGCGAATGCAAACACCGGGCCCGGGCTGCCTACCGGACTGGCGCGAGATGACGATTTGCGTTTGACGTGCGATTTATCGTCCGGTTGCGTTTCGTTGCGTGGCGGTAACCGGCAACACTGTGTCGCGTTTACGTGCCGTGTGCGTGGACGTGTTCTTTGGAGCTAAAATCAAATTACTCGTCGCTTCCGGAGCGGTGAAGATGCTACCATTCCCGCTGGTCAGCGTAGCGAACGGTGCAACGGGTTGTCCGGCCGGGTGACTTTTGGCAGTGCGAGCTGCAGTTCCGTAAAACAAATTGTACCGTGTCTCTTTGTTAGCGGGAGGAGGTGGTTGACTTTTCGGGGATGTCCACATCGATTCGCTCTATTAATCCTGTTCGTTTCAATTGCGTATGCAAGCATGCTGATTTGAGTTCCTTGAGTTCCATCGAAGAATGATTAAGAGAAGGTTAACTATGTTGGTTAACTATATTTGTATTCTCAAATTCTTTCACGGACAGTGAAACTATCCATTTTATAAGATTTCATTTGGTGGGGTGTAAATTATTACATGAATGTTTTAGGGCATCTGGTACATTATTACCCCAAGTAGAGAGACACTTTTTTAAGTCTCGATCGAATGTTTGGTTGTTACATTGGTTGGTTGAATACATTGTTGTTCTATAAAGACAGGGTTGTTCGGTACCATTTTCATGACGTGAACAACCCACCTTTGCTCAATGAGTCTAATGCAGTGCCTCGTTTGATAATCTTCTCGAGCTAATCGGAACATTGCGGTTGTCTGTAGCTATATCCATGTGAATCACTGTTGGAAATCTGCTCCTTGGTGTTGGTTGCGCACAGTACAACACAATACAATTGATGCACATAACACCTAAACCTGCCAACCATTACAATCACACCGATAAGTGCCACCTTGCATGCAGCAGAATCATGCATCAGAGAAGCAAATAGTCAGATAAAAAGTGCTTGTAAATGCTAAATAGTCCGTCCGTTACCTCACCGTTTGCTGATGTTTATCCGAAACCTGTCGACAGCAGATTATGTGTGTCAAACAGTGTTTTCGCTTTCTTTCCATCGCGACTACAATGAACGTTGGCACAGCTCAACGTTGGTTAATAGCCTTGGATCAGGTGAGCAAAAGCTGGGGGGAGAAAAAAAAACAGGACTAACGCGCGCACGAAAATGGATTGCTTCACCTTATCGTGTGCCGATAGGGGGCCGCGAATCGAACTCGATTGAGTTATGCACTTTCATGGTGCGATTCATCGTGCAAGCACACGAGCTTGTATAATGTTTACCGTTTCCTTTTTCCCTTTTGCTATTTAAACCTCCCAGCACCGGTGACGACCCCCTTGCTATCAAAGATTCGTCTCGCGGGAGGTATAGATTTTGTGCAAATAGCAGCAGCAGTAGCAGTAGAACCGATCGCAAATCGCAACATGCATAAATCCATCGTTTCTCGCGGGCACGTTCCGGTTGTTGGTACGGAAATTTTGAAGGTGTTTGTTTGATGATTGAAGCTAGATAACGATGCCGGGCGTGCTTCGGCTCGGGAAAGATTCGGAGCCCTTCGAGGTGAGGTTCCTGTGGGGTAGCGGGATGTGGATGTGATTACCTAAAAGGTGTCGGCATACCGGTCCCTGCCCGGTACGGCGATCTGCTGCTTGCGATCTGTGACGCGTAGGATAAATAGGAACGTCACTTCTTAATTAACACCTGCAGTCGGAACCGAACCGTACTCGTAGAATTCCCCGCATGGGGAATTCATCTGGAATTGAAATCACGATCGGTGCGCAACGTTAGAAACCCTAACCTCAACACGCTCCACCGTCTGTCGCATAGAAGCACGGACCGAGATACCGGGAGTTGTGTTTTTCTGTCTCTTAAGGATTCGTTTTAAAAAGGGATTTATGGTGGAAGGGGGTCCCAAGATAGGGAGGCTTAGATTGACATGCATGGTTGTGGGGTTGGGTGGGGTAGGTGCTACATTGAAGCAAGGAATGAATTAAATTCCCCAAAAGCTCTGAACAGTTCGATGTGGACAAGAGAAGGTTCCAGCGTGTAGGAGGCCAATCGTGTGTATAGTTCATGGCTCAGCGCACTGTGAAAGAAGGATAATTTTTACTCCAAATTGACTCCAATCGCAATCGATTCCCAATGACAGAAAATAAACCCGGCCACTGTTTTGGTCTGGGATGCCTTTTTTTTCTCCCCACAGCATAAAATCTTGCATTCTTGCACCTTGCTCATCCGGTGGGTAGCCGCAGGCGGGACAGATAGGCAGGAGTGTGTGTGGGTATGTGTGCGGTCGAACCAATCATCGTCGATAAATGTATTCCGACGGGATTAAATTTATTTTGCAATTTTAAATTATCGCAATCAAATTGGGAATCAAGCCACTATCGGGGTATGGACTTTTGCCTGACATTTTTATCCCGTTTCGATTCGGTTTCATTTTGGTTGAATCGTTTTGTGCTTGGGAATGGGAATTGTTCTTTTTTTTAATTTAAAAATGCTGCTTTCAGTATAGTTACTTTTTGTTTTTGAAAACAGAGGAATAGTTTGGTAGAATGTGATGTTTTTTCTTTGTGATCATGATGCGATACATTTACAAATTAGTAATTTATTATGATGTTCTAGAAGCGCTTTAGAACAATGACAATTAAAGTTGGTAACAAAAGTTGAAAAACCGAAGAGAGTACGTGAAGGTTTTACATCTTCCAAAAATAAGAGTGGAATAAAAGAGGTGTTTACAAAATAAATAAATGTGGATCAAAAGAATGTCATGATGCTCAGTGAAATTTATGAAAAACAATACACGAAGACACATAATTAGAGAATTAAAAAGTGACATTCTTGCAATTACTGCAACAGTGTGTACTAAATCTGTGTGACACTATTGCTCGTAAACTCCTTTTATGGTCGATTAAACGCCATTCTTGGGCTATAGTACGGATCCGGAAAACATCGACGCTACCACATTATTAGGCAGGGAGAATTCCTTCGGAATAAGCAGGAAAACGAGTTGTGAAAAGAGATCAAGACCGATTGGCGATGGTGCATCAAGCTGGTTCGTCAGTCTGTTCGTTACTCTTCGTGCAGTTGCTGTTCCTTATCTTTAAAAAAATACACACGCGAAAGGATACCAACGTTTACGTCTTGTTCGGAGTACGCTCAAGACGATTTAGCTCTTAACGCTACACCCGCTTTCCATCGTGTAGGAACGGGGAGGAACGAGCCAGATGGAAGCAACAATAGAGAAGAGTGAGGGAAAACAGGATGAAGTTAAAAAAAAAATAAAATAAATGGAATAAGTACCATCGTTGCCAGTAAAAGGCAAACGATTTTCGCTGAGTACAGAAATAATAGATTTCAATTTATTTATTTCCATCGCGCCCGCACCAGGAATCGGTAAGCGCAACCCAACGCCTCATCCATTTTCTCATCCCCTTTGCCCCATCATCCAATGGAGTTATCCATTGATGCTTCGGAGGCGTTTTCGTACTTTTTCTGTTCGGAAGTGTGTGTATTTTTTTGCGTCTTGTACGATTTGGGTTTGCGTCTTACCTTGTATCGTATCCCGGAATGCGAGCTGCATTCGGCCTTCCGGAGCTTATTCGTAATCGATTTTTATCTGACTTTTCTCTACGACGCTTGTTATCAGTATCGCGGAACAGGAAAACTCCCACCATTGAGCGAACGGATTGTGAGCAGTTTAGGGGCGGCTAAGCACAAAATGGCTTTAGTTGAAGAAAGATGGCAAAGAACAAGTAATTCAAACGGAAAAGAGCAGTGGCACACGAAGGAAAAAAATAAAATCGGTGGAAACATTCTTGAGGAAAACCATCCTGTCCGTCAAATGAAAAGCTGGACAAGGATGGGGTTCCAATTTCAATGGCGGAAGGAAAAACCAAGCAAATTGTGCGAAAATGGCATTCCGTTCGTTGAAAAGCTTGCCTGTCACTTGCAGCGAACTGCTTGTCGTCGATTGTGTATCTCTGTGCGTTTGTCTGTGTGTATGATGCTGGTTGCCGTTGGTGGGTGAAAGAAGCTAGTGGTTCCTGCTGCACCACTGACTTTACATTTTCGCGAATCTTTAAATTCGTTCCAGATAAACTGTAATGGCGTTGAATAGACCTAATTTTTGTGGTTTAATTTTCAACTTGATTACAGAGCAGCGTTCACAGGGCTAATCAAGGAATTATTGGGAACGTTTCACTAAAATTGAGTATCAAGCAGGGGTCGTACTCGATGTTTGGCACGAGAAATGTACGAAGGTTTGGACAAGGACATTATTCATCAACGAATTTAATTTAATTGTTTAATTTTCTAGTGTGCGTAGAATCGTTAAAGTTTGTTAGTAACCCGGCATTTTTAAAGAATTATTGCCCGATTTACTTGCTTTCCGGTTCAAGTGTGTTTCTAGAATTGAACCTGCTAATTTTTGAAGCTTCGGTCGTAGCACTACATTTGCCAACAACAGGTTCAACCTTGAAACATAATCGAGTAAATTAAAATATCGTCAAGGTTAAAGGCTTTATCACCGGTTGTCTTAGAACATGCTCAATTATCAATATAGCTCGAGTAGTTTGAGAATTCTGAGTGCTTTATTAATGTTTGATAAGTAGTTTTATTTGCTTTTGGGAAGAACTCACGGTGGCAATGGCCGTCTTAAACATGCTTAAGTGACAGTTAACCATGAATCGTTTTACCATGGATCCTTGCATATCCTTGGGATGAAGTATAGGATTTTGAGGTTAGCATTCAAATTTAAACACACCTTCGCTGGGCTATCCGGTTTATGACTCTAGTTTGTGTTTTTGGTTCACCTTTGTAAATCATCTCCATCCTTGTGGGCCACAAAATCATCTTTTAAACTGGCCCCTTTTCTGCTCCTCCTATTTCTCGCTTCCAACTCACCCACCGCAATGCCGATATGCCTTACCCAAAAACCAGAGGCAAAAGTGGATGAAATTAATCAGTGCCGGCAATAAAACTGTCAATATTAACAAATGCGGAAGGTGCGGAAATTAATCCTATAATTTGTACCTTCACACCCATACCGCTGGCCCCGTGGAAGGTGTTGGTGGGTGAAGAACATGAAATGGGTAAGACCCCGGGTGGCAAACGGGTCGTGCTCCTTTAGGCACCGCCGAAAGGAAGGATTTTCCACAGATTTTTACAACCGGTAACCCTTTTTCGTGCGAACAAGGGCTCCAGGGTGTTTGGCGCCCTTCCACGGCAACGTCTGTGTTTCGGATTTTCTTCAGGTGGACGTCGAAGGGTGGTGTTGTTTTTGCCTTTCCATGCTCCACTCGCTCGGATTCTGGTGGAAGGTAGCTAGTTTAGGTTCAATTGGATTTTCACTTTCATCTAAATCGTCTCGAAGCGCACAGAGAGGCTTGCATAACCTGCCCGGTTTTGAAAGGGTTTTCCCGGGGAAAAACCATTGTCTTACGTGTCTTGGGACAGAAATCGTGACGCCTCGCTTTTTAATGCATCCCACGAAGGGGAGCAAAAGGAGCAGGGTGTCCTTTCGACCTCGATTTGGATCGCTTTGGTAAAGCTTCCGTTGTGTTCCTCTCTGGCAACAGCCTCAACTCCTGTAACTCCCGCAAGTCAGTTTGCTTCGTCCTGTGTTGGAAAAGCAAGGGGGGGGGGGACTCCCGGGGTGAAATTATTTATACTAAATCAATTTGTCATTTTAAACCCTCCTTTTCGTGTTCGGCACAAGGAAACTGTTACACAAAGCCATCCTTTTCCCCTTCGGCTGGAAGCGTGCCCGGGATGGACATTCTGCTGGTGGCGCTTGGTACGGTAAGTGATAGCACCGGAGACACATGGACAAACAACATAAAGCTACATTCTGCATTGACAAGCAGATGAGTTTAATATAAAAAAGAGTCGCGTTTGCCCTTGGTAAGATGCGCATTCTCTGCCCCTTGCGCTGTGGGCAGCGCGAGTGAGATCTGATAAAGTGAGACAGTACTACGGTGGGAGCAGAACAAAAAAAAAAAAGAATGTCATAATACACGATCGGAATATTAATCGAATCATCAACCTCATCACTTGGGTCTTTCGGTATAATGTGTTTTCCGAGCTGAAGGTATTTTTTGTCTCACGGTGTGCATTTTTCCTTGGTGTATTTTTTATTTCGTTTGATTCTTACATCGCACGCCTCATCGAGTGTTTTTTTTTTATTTGCTCTACTTGCTTCCATCCGCGACTATGCGAGGAGAAAATGAGGAGCTTAACGGGCTACCGCTAGTACATTATGAGCTGAGGCTTAAGTTTTCCACCGCCGCTTGCGTGGCTTTCGGGTTGGAAAATTGAGGCACGTATCTCAGGACACAAAAGGAAGAAGAAAAAACGAACAAACGAAGGCCGATGAAATAGGTCCCGGGGTTGTTGTCTATTGTTTTCCCTTTTCGTGTGATGGTCGCATATGGTGCAAAGGCGTTGCCTGGAAATGCCAGCATCCCAGTATTGGTTTCGGGTTCGAAATGGGAAATTATCGTTTGAATATTTATGTCTTATTCTGGGGACATTATCCGAAGCGATGTTATAATATTAACGTGTATTTATTACGACTTTTTTGTCTTGTCATTGCGATGATACAGGAGCATATGCTTTTCTTGTTTTGTTTCATGTGTGATATTCTATTGTTTTACCATGTCTATGTTTTGTTTTATTTTCTGCTTAATTTTGGTTAACTTATTGGTAATTCTTACGAACTTTGATAAATTTTAACAATTGTTTTCGATTTTTAGCTTTACTATATTTTATTTAATATTTTTTTTATGATCCAACTTAAAAGTTTAAAAATTCATTAAGGTATTTTTTTCTTGAAACCAAGTCGTCAAATTTTAGTTAATTTTGTGCTTACTTGTCAAACTTTCGATTGACTTCCGAAGGATAGGAATAGGTGCATTCGGTGCACATTCCTTCAGGGATTCTAAATAATCTCCTAAAACGCTTCGAAAGCTATCATCCATCGCTTTCGTAGACATGTTTTCTTTTTTTTCTTTGGTTAAAAGACATATCGATAAATAGTGAGACATCGATTTCCTCCGGGCAATGTCGTCCAGTACGTCACCGGTATGCCGGAAGGTATAGCGGACGGTGTTGACTGTTCCCTGCAAAAAAGGGGAGAAATTCCCATTTATACCTTTCGCTCGGAGACGGTGCAACGTTCTTTTGGGCAATTTTCCGGGGACTCAAAATGAACAAGATCCACAGATAATGCTGTGTCAAAAAAAAAAAAACAACGTACACACTCACACTCCGGTAATGATTACGCAGAGGAATCGTCTTCCGTTCATTCCTTTACATCTTTCGTTCGATCCTCCTGCCATTTCACCATCCGGAAAAGATGCCGAATTTTTCCACATTCTGTTTGCAATGGAAAAATCACTTTTTTCCCAGCCCGAGTGTGCCGTTTTTCCGGTGGCGTGTGAGTGTAACGGAGAGCAGAAGGTCGCAGAACGAATGAGATAGAACGTGGAGTAACGTAGCAAAATACTTCCGCACGCATACAAGAAGCGTCATTTAATGGTAGTATTTCTGTGTGTGTATGTGTGCGTGTTTGATACGAAGATGTTCGAGGAAAAACGTCCTTTTCCTCATTGAATGCCGAAGAGCTAGGGAGAAGCGTTACTAGCCGAAGAAGTGCCGACTTCACTGGAAGGTGAGATGAGAGACTGTTCGTTAGTGGAACTAGTGAGAAGAATTTGCTCACACAAGGGAGGGATGGGTGGGAAAATTATCACCTACCGTTGGTCTCGAGTGTGTTGGTGAACATTTTCGTTCGCCAAGGGGTAACCGTCGGTTGTATCCTGCTGCCGTATCGTAAAGGGTAGTGGGCACGTTTAGCTGTCTGGATTGGAGGATTTGAAACGGGTTGATTATTCCGCTTGGGATGTTTTCGTTGTTCATATGTTAAATTTTACTGCTGTTACTTACCGTTTTACTAAATAATTTTTATAAGTTTGCTTTGCTTTTGCTATGTTAAGAGAAGATTAAACATACTTTCCCTTTTCCTCGCACCGTCATTATGGTTTCCTATATTTTCACGATTCTCTTTCCCATTTACTCGTCGCGTTTCGGCAGCACCATTACTGGGCAACAAATCGACATCGATAATATAAACATGACGACAATGATGAAAATAGATGATAACGGTCCGCCAAATAAAGATACGCGCCACGGCCACAGATGACGATGTTTGGCAACGGTGGGAAAATGTGGACAACAGTGGAAAATGTCCTCTCCCTAAATTGCTTTTCTTCGTTCCTTTTTCGTGTGCTGAGGCGTATACCATCAGCTGGGTGAATGGGAGGTTGCCGTTCTGGTTCTAGTGCGCGGAGCATTTTGCGGGTATGATTTGAATCTTTGATTACACACACACACACACAAAGTCAATGGCTTTTCCGTTCCCTTTTCCTTTTCCCGGAGGTTTGGGAAATTTGGGTGCGAAGTTGTGAAACGACGAGAGCAAGGACATGGACCGGATTTGTCGGCAGGTTTATGGGTTGGGATTAAAAAATTGATAAAGGAATTAGCCGATAATGGAGAAGTACGGCAACGTGCAGTAGAAGTCCAAAAAATTTGGAACCCCAACAATGCTTCTCCACTGATGGAGAACTTTAGACGTTGTTCACTGGTCGGAGTATAAGACACCACGGGGGATTTGCATTTTCTTAGTCGTATTTCCCACTCGGAACTCTACTCGTCCCAGGTACACGTTTCGGAAGACCAATTCCGGCGCTAAAATAGTTATAGCTAGGATTTGGGCATGTCGTTCCATTTCTCAAGGACAAGATTGTTGGGGCAAATTAAAATGGACACTGCGTGGCCGAACCAGCGGCGATGTCCAACCGGTGCTCCGGATCCATTTCAGACAAAAGGAAGCGTTCTCCGGTGCACGGTTGTTCCTCACCGCCATGCCTTTTACGGCTGCGGAAAATTCAACCCAATTCAGCTACCGTTGCCCGGGCAGGTGGCGTGAAATTGATGCCATAAAGTGGAAAATTGCGCCAAACCAACGACAAACGCGAATCATCAGGGTGGTGGAGCAGCGGTCGAGGTCGAGGGGACAGGTGGGTGATGATACCTGTAAATAGGACCGGAAGCGGACCTCCATCTTCCCTGGCCATCCTTACGCACAGAGCATTATCATTCTGGTTGGACCGATCGTAATCGGCGCTAATTGTTGCGTCTGTGGGCGCTGGGGCCCGGCCGGTGGGGTGCTAATATTTATCCGGAGCTGTCCAATGGAACTAAATTTTCCGCCAAAAACCGACCGTACAGCTGCCTTCTGCTTTCCGTGTCGGTTCCGACAATTGGGTGCCTGCGCCGGTTGAGAGGATGAAGCGCTGGCGACTCGTTATGATAATTGTGGCCATTTGTTCGTTAGTTTTGGAGCGTTGGTGTCGCATCGTTACAATAAGTTAAACGTTTGAGCAATTTGAGAATGGATTTTATGACAACTAGGCAAAGTTTTAGCTTGTTTCGAAAGTACATGTTTGTTATTTCATAATACGTATTATCAACTCTATTCATTCCATAACAATGTTTTCGTTTAATTATTTTATATTTTATATAATTTACATTCTTGAGATTTTTTTTCTTTATATTCTTAAATTTCTTCAGAATACTGATATTTACAATAGACTTTTTTACTATGGATTAAATTTTTTGTATGGATGTGTCTTATGTTCGTCCTTTGTGCAGATTCTTCAGAGGTTTATTACAATATTGTTCACATTATTTTAATCTAAAGCGTATTAATGATTTTTCTTCTCCATCTTTTCCAGACCTCGCATCAATCAGTCCATCGCCACAGTAAGCATCAATGGTTTTTTTGTTCTCTCACATTTCTAAGCACAACAAAGATCTAACTTCTTTTAAGATCGCCTTTCGGAATCCTTCCGGTTTGACCTTTTACATCTGCAATTGTTTGAAGCATCAGCTGCACTATTCGCATCAGTTCCCCTTTCCCAGACAATGTCCGGGAGGTCCTTTCCGGTTCAATCTCGCCACGACCCGAACTAACCTGACCGGTTGAACTATTTTCCCTCCAAAACAGAGCAAACAGCAGCAAGACTTGTTTTACTTTCGATAAGACATGAACAAAAAACCACTTTGGTTGAGAGTATTCAACCCACTTCTGGGTAGGGTAATAGTGAGATAAAAAAAGGTTTTTCTATCGCAACTCAAAACCGTTTAGGGGTGGTAAAAGAGGCTCATTACTATCAGCTATTGGACAGCTGGGGGTACAACATGGCAATGTTTTTTTATTGTGGTGAAAGATAGTTAAATATTACTTGCAATCCGACTAGTTTTGGAGGACTGTTGTCAAACTTTTTTTTTTTTGTCAAACTCATCACTCCTCACTTGAATGAAAAAATGCTTTTCATCCTCTTGACGGTTAGGAAGTTAAAACTGGTTCTTAAGCCTTGTACTGATGATAAAAAAACTCTTCGTGTTAAGCAAAAAACTATGCATCCGTAAAAGAAAAGGAAGGTTGAACAAATGTTCGTACAGTTTGTTCCCTGTTCCTCTTCATCGCAGCTCTCCAATAGTACCAGCTCGAGGGCGAAAAACGACAATTTCCTCTAACGGCGTGCTCAGTCGCTGGCAACTGGGACTGGCTGGCAAAAGCAAAACGCGAATTCGCCTTCCTACCCGGTGCCAGGATAATGAAGTCAGGAATGGAATTGGAAAATGCCTTTCCATTTCGTGTCGCGGGTCGCGTGATTTTCGCGACGTTTGCCGAACCGAGGCTAAACCTGACGCCACCGTTTTGCTGTCCGACGAGGACGACGACGAGCAGGGAAAATCCGATGAAACGAAAATGTTCCGGCACCGAAACCGTTCGTCCCGTAAGCAAACCAGCAATCGGGAACTGGGGGTTTTCCGCGAGCCCGCTTTTCCGGCTCTTGCTGCTACTGCGTGCACGTGGTTTCATTGTGTACCGTTTCGAAGGGTGGGGAGATTTTTCACTCACCAAACGCGAACTCACGAGTGGTTATGTGTTTAAGGAGAAGGAATGCTGGAAAATGTAATAGAGGGAAAGACAATTACTATTTACGGGGAAAACTTAGATAATTTTTGCTACTTTGAATCTTTTGAATTTTCTTTTTAATTTATAAAACATGTTATTTTATCTCTTGGTGTTATTTCCTCGATCCATTTGGGCAGTCGTTACCGAGAAGCACTCACTCTCTTGTGCGGTTTGTATGTGTTTTATCTGATTTTATAGTAAGAGAATGCGAGCTGCTTCCCGCGTGAGAGTGAGTGCGCTGTTAAACCCTGAAGGGGAAATACGCTATCTCACAGCCCTCATCGGGTGCGTAAAAACCCACCCCTTCCCCGAAAGCCAACCGAACCGGCCTGCCCGGTTCGGCTCCGGTTTGGTCGACATTTTTATTGATCGAACCGTGTTCACGCGGGCCCACCGGAATGAATGGCCAGCCCGGGTTCATTTTGCGCACCGACCGGGTTGTATCGCGGTCTGTCGGCCGTTGAAAACATTCATTCCATTCAGTTCTACGAGCGACAACGTTAACGGAAGGTCGCGCTGTTTCGCATCCCCGCAGAAATTTTTGCCGCTTATTGCTTATTAATGTAAAAATAAAAAAAAAATCCGGGTGAAAACTGTACAACTGTACCATCGAAATCTCACTACCGTACAACCGTACCAACCCAAGCAGCCGTTTATTGTGTTCTGTTGTGCTTCAGCAAAGATATCGAAAAAAAAGAAACGGTGCTCGAACCTGGCTTGCAAAGGCGTTATCTTTGGCCGACAAAGTTTCTCCGCGACCGCGAATTTCCTGTACCGAATCTGTCCGAAACGAAGGTTTTCGTCCCTTCGAACAGTGTTTTGAGGGCGGTGCGAACTCGGTGTGACACGCAGTGTGGCAACGGATCGGCAAAGTCGTGTACCGCAAACGGCAAATGGAAAAGAAAACCCCGCGTGAAAGGTGCGTGAAAATTCTCAACGTTCACCCCCTTTTGCCAAACGACGTTCGTTGAGGGTTTTTTTGGGACCGGAAGAAAAGTGAAAATTCACTGCTAGAGGGGGAGTGTAAGACACACACGCAACATTCAAGTAAGCCAGAGGGTAGGACCACGGCGGGGGAAACACGACCGATGGTGGTGGAGTTTACTGGTCGTGACCGTGGCGTGTCATCGCGTAAAGTCGCGCTCAGTGTGTGAAAGATAGCGCAAAAGCCGCTATACACAGTGACAGTGTGCGTTAGTTCATTTTTTTTTTCTCATAAGTCATCGACAACACACCGGTGTACTCTCTGTTTCGGTCTCGGCCCCCTTTTGCGTCTGATAAGATCCGAGACGCAAGTTTGCTTAGAATGGTCGGAACAGGGGTGAATACGGCGCAGATAATCGAGCCCGGTGTGATGTAAACTTGGTCTTTGAGTTCTATTCGCTAGCCGACCTTAGGTCAAATCAAAGTCTTGTGGAAGTCAATTACAGTCACAGTGTGTCGGCGGTAGTGTGTGATGTTAGTTTGAGGAAATGATCGTGTGAACGTTGCGAATGTAATTTACCTCGGAGTGGAAAACTTCTTTTGAATAAAACGCGCGCTACGGTCACCAAGACATTTTGGGATGAATAATAAATCCACCAACTACCCCAACTGGTGTACGCTGTTTTGTAGGACAGCTAACGCTTGTTGGAAAATATTGGAAAATTCTGTGGTTATCCATCTCGCCTTGGTGTCTTAGAAGTAGGAAGTTGAATGGAATATCGATGGAATTTTCTTCCATTTAGCTAAAAAATTATTACATTTAGCGGAGAAGATGTGTTCCCGAGATATCCATTTCTAAAATTAATTTGAATACTTCAAGAGAATGACTTGAATAGCTTATTTTTACCAAATTAAACCAGATCTTGCCTGCAAAATCCGGTGCGGATACATATTGTCCAGCCTTTTTGAAGGTGTTGCATAAAATTATCTCCTTCCAGTACTCTTAAAAAACCTTCCAAAATGCCAAAATTGCAATTGTGTTACTTATTCTCGCCTTTACTTCTCCCATCTTAATTTCCCCTTATTGACGCAGCTGTAATATCGTGTGAAAATTAAATCGTCTTTACGTCGAAGCAAAGTGAAAATAGCGTGAGTGCATTACAACAACAGCAGCAACAAAGAGTAAATCATTTCCCAAGAGCAAACCAAAAATTAAAGAAACAACAACGATTTGTGCATCTTCTACCGGTAAAGGTTGGTCGCGCAGCATTTCGAGTGCAAAGTTTGCCGCCCAACAAGGGGCCGAAAGAAATAACACGGATCAACCTTAACAAGTGCGTGAGTGTGTGTGTGTGCGTGCGTATTCGTGTTGGGATCCTTTGTGGAAAATTCCGCTCGACACAGCAGCATATAGCCGGAAAACCGAAAATCGGCGAAAATCGTTCAGGTAAGTCAAGCATGTCATTGCAAGGAATGTCTCTTGGTCTCTTGGTACGTTTTGTAAGGTGTCGCTGGGATGAAAGTTGGTCGAGAATGAATGAAGAAATTTACATTTAGGACAGTGTAGTAATAATGTGCCTTTCATTTTGGTTAAGGTTACCGCAATGCCGTTGCCCATGGCAACGGGAAGTAGGCCGCACGATTGAAGTGTCGATTGTTTATTTATCTGGCCGAATCGATCGCTGGTTTCGATCGGCATCGTAACAAATGAGCGGACCTTATTTAGAGCGTGTCTTAGTGCGTTTTTCTTTATTATTCCATCGGTAATAGTATCGTGGCCGTTGCGGTGGAATTAGAAATGACCTAAAGCAATATAACACCCCGCCCTGAGCGCCATATAAAACCGTACAGCTACATTCGGGTGAGTTTTATTTTATTAGGCGCTCGGCGGCATGCTCGGTGTGCGCCACACGCAAGGGAACGTCAAAATGAGGGCCAGTTTTTCGTGTGTTTGTGTGACAACAACCATTATGCGTTCGAGTTCGAGTTTGCCGGTGTGATAAACGGTTCTGTTTACTTCCACGCGTAAAGTCTCGTCGTACGGCTTGTACGGTGCCCTTCAGGTTTGTGGTTGAATTTCTTCCCATCGAAAACCCACCGTTGTTTGACTTGCGGTGCGAGTTAGTAAGGGTGTGTTCGTGGTGTGATGTCTTCCGCATGAGGGTTTTTGTTTGTTTTTCTACGGCTTCGGGCCACCGCCTGGCACACTCACTCTTGGACACATGAACTCATCCATCAGCTGGGCTTGGTCGCACTTGGTATTTGGAAGGAAATGGTTTGACCACCCAGAGTCACCTTTGCATATTGCCCGCCCGTTACTGAGACAGTTCTGTTACGCGTGGTCCGTTTTGGATACGAGCGTGTGCAGGTGTAATGGTACAACCGTGCCCTGTCCACTGCGTTGTGGATGTGAATGTTTGAGTGCAGTGATGAATTTACGCGCTTTTATAGCGGTGTCTCGATCGCGAGCCTCAACACCACAACACCGAGCCCTAACCTTCGCCGTCTCCGTTTTCTAATCCACTGCCAGCGTCTTACGATCCGGTCGTCGTCTCGCGACCGGATCAAAACCACTCCACAGCTTAAAAAAAAGTGAACGAGACCTGAGGCCCGTTTTAGCAAAACGCTCCGGAGGAAATGCCGGGAAGTGGGCCACGAAACGAAAGGGAAATCAAACATGATGCGCTCGCATTTTGTGCGGGCCAGCATATTCTCATGCTTGCTGCTACATCCGCGGTTGAGGTTGATGTGTGATGGCTTAGTTGGAGGAGGACGTGAATAGACGAAGGAAAGGAACACTGCAAAGGAAATGAAACTGAAAACGCAAACGACAAACCGATGGCATACAAAGACCGGTAGAGATGTGTTGTGGCCGCGCGTTCGCGTTTCCTTTTGTTTATACGCTTCATGTGTGTGGAAAGGGGTTTTGTTATTTTCGTTTTTTTGGTTGCATAGCACGATGGTAGGAGATGATGGAATGGCTAGAAGAAACTGAGAATGCCCTCGAAAAAACATCGGACGGAACTTGGTATCTGATTACTCAATCCATCCCCCATCACCGGTTTTAGACTAGACTGTCCATCTCGAGAATGCAATTCTGTGGTTTTTCGTTGTAGTCACGTTACTGCCAAGACTCGTTATTTGAGTCGGTTTGATTCCGTGATTGTTGATATTCTGACATCTCAAAAAACGAGCTCGAGGAGGGTGAGATAATTTGCATAGCTAAATGCTAACTGCCAATTTATGTAAAACTGATTTCATTCGAAAAGTTAATTAGTATGAGATGGTGATGTGTGGAAAAATTTTAAGAAGAGTTAACAAAAAATATGATGCAGTTTTGTATCTCCGGTCACTGTAGATCATTTGAACAAACACCTTCTGGGACTGGAACATTGAAAGCCATTTTAATGTCTCGACTTACCTGACCTCGGAGAGCAACTGGGACATCCTCCTCTAGATCGCAGTTTTGTGGTATTTATCTGCAATGACCGTAGTTCTTGTCTCTCAGGTATATGAGACAGTAGTTTGGGATTGGAAATGATCGATATAGTCAAATCTGGAAGTCTAATATTACTTTATATCCGGAAGAATTCTTGCACATTTCACTATGTCGTTTGACTCAAGACAAGTGAAATTTTAGGTGAAGAACTTCAACAGTGAGGTGTTCTGCACCTTAGTAAGTAATATTCTATACTCTGAGAATAATTTCAAATCAATCTACTCGAAATCATGCACGTAAAGTTTGTATTCGCTTTTGTTATATTTATGGACAACTGTTGAAGCACTGGAATGTCCTAAAATGCCCCAAAAACTTCACTCTCTAGAAAACATTTCTCAAATAAAATCAGATTTCGTAAATTGCAAAGAAAACTGGTGCAAAGTGGTACATACTATGAGCAATGAAGTCGTATTTAAAATGTTGAATACGACAGCAAACGCCTCCTGAAAGATCGCTTTACATGACATCGATTCTCCATTTTCTTCTGTGGCCGTATGTCCGACATATTTTTGAATCCCCAAAAACAAGCTTCATATTCCAGCATGTCAGAAATGATCACACTTGATTTGGATTTGAAATGCAAATACACCATCTAACGGTCGAACCAACAGGCGTAGGACGAATATTTTTAGAACGGGAAACAGATTTTATACAGCTAATGATGGTGCAAACCGCCATCGCCCAGCTGTATCGGGCCACGATTAATCATTTCCAATGGTGACCTAATTTCGGGCTTCATCCGTTTCGTCGTCAAGATTAGTTTGAAAACGGAAAACGGGGGTGCTTTCCGGGGCTGAGCTCGGTCCCGGTGCGTTTTTGTGTGTGTGTTTTTTTCTTACTTGCCTGCTATTAGCAGGTACAGCTACTTATCACCTAAGTAATGACAACTCGTCTGCTCAGAAGATGGCGGATTGGAGCCTCGGTCCGTCTATTCACAGGAAAACCATCACACTAATTGACCGGAGGGATTGCGTCTTCTGGGCGTTTTATTTCAAGTCGCAGATAGGCAGCAATACTGCTCACAGCGAGCGAATTAGTTCTACCACCATTACCGTTTGCCCAAGTTGATGTTACATTTAGCTTCCTTTGCGCATTATGAAATCCACCGAATGTCGCGTCAGGTTGGATTATTCATTCGGGCATATGCTACAGAAAAGACACCTTGCCCGGGCTGTCTCCGGAGTAAAGTTACATCTCAATCTGTCACAATAATTTAGACGCCGGCCAGTCAAACGTACGTTTGTGACCCATCTGAAGGTCACCGGTCCATTCCGGGAGATGGGAAGTCGCCACCGTACTAGCTACGATTTCTTTTCCATTCGGTAGAAGTTAACGTTTTGGGAGGTTTTGGTTCCGCTTTCTGATTCCATTTTCATTAGAATGCTGAAATTCGGGCAAACTGAACGTGACGTGAACGTGAGTGTCCACATGGCGCGACATGGACCGGACGTTAATTGACTGTGTTTAGTTGCTCTGTTTTAATGCTTTTCGGTAGAACTTTTTCATTCAATTTGATATGAAGGGGCTGTTGTTTGCATTAGGTAACGTAGATACAAGATTGCTCAATAGTTTATTTGAATATTGTCTAATAGGAGAATAATAGAACAAAACATTTAACGTTGTAATTTCCACCGTTTGAATCGCACCGTCGCTTAAGCCCATTATAGGAAATGGTTTTGCACCAGACTTTCACTTTCCAGTTTCAGCCGGCTTTCCTCGCACCAACCATCGTAAAGTTCAATTTGAAAATCTGTCACCGTTCGGGCGGATAAATGTAAAACAACGGATAAACGTTGGCTTAACGGCGACTTTCGTGGGGAGGATGGGAGGAAAAGGAGCAAAAGCCACCACAAGTTATCCTTAAAATCGGATGAATAATGACCAAACCGTCGGGATAGTTTTATTTTATGTCTTTTCGTTTGGCACCACGTTCGTTATGATTTCATACTGCCGAGCGAGCTGTACACGCATCGACAACTGTACACCGAGTGGCGAAGTGCAATGGAATAGTGGGAAAAAGACTCCCCTTTGGCTGTAAAGGTAAAATAATCATTATCCCTTACAAAAAGAACAACAAAACTTTCGTACCAAAAAACCCAAAAAAGACCTTTCGTATGGTTAATTTCGCAGTCGTTCATTTGTGCGAAAATTGCGATGGCATCGTCGCTATCTCCCGGGCGGCCATTAATCAAGCCCCGCCGGGATCCGTGTGGGCTCTGTCTCTCACTCTCTCCCTAGCTCCTCTGGTGCACCAAAGTGTGTCCCTTCTGGAGCACCAGTTCGTGTGATGTGTCTGGTTTGTGTGTGCGTTTTTTTAACTCCACCGTCTGGTATTATTTCCTGGTCTGCCGTGTGTCGTCGTTTGTGTCGTTGATGTCTCCCGGTTCGATTTTAACGTGGGACGACAGACACGGCAGACAGCGTCGGCAGAGGTTCGTTGAAAGCGAAAAAAGAGGTCCACTCTACGCGCGTTCTGCAGTGCACGACCCGGGGGTAAGAAATTTGGGTTGTTTTGGAGAGGGAGAAAAAGGATCAGAGGTCGACACGATCGAGATGAAGTCAGGAACAATGCGAAAAAACAAAAAAAAAAAAAAAACCACACGATGGGAATGAAGCGGACGAAAACCCGCTCATGCTGGCTGTATGTTTATTTCGCGAGAAGGATGCTGGGCCTTTTTTGTCGGTGTTGAATGTCCAGCCGGTTTTTTCGGTGCTCATCGATGGACAAACTTCAGGACTCACCACACAAACACTCATACACACGCACACAGCTGTAAAAGGAGAAAAAAAGTGAGACCAGCAAAATAGGAAACCCCAAATTAAGCAGCAAAATGTTTTGCAACATAAAACATACGGACGCGAAAGTTGGACATGAAGTAACGCAGGGATCGAAATGAAAAGGAAGAACCATTCCCTTCGCCCCATTCTTTCACACCCGGTTTGCTATGTCCTGCCGGTCACTGCAGAGGGCTTCAAAATCAGGACTGAAAAGCCCGCGCGCCGCAGACGGGGCTGGGGTGCGAGGAACTCGGGGGGGGGGGGGGGGGGGAGAAAAGCGAGAAAAAAGACCGGTTTAAACCCGGTTCCCGGTAATGCATTCCCGTAGATCTTCCATTTCTGCTGTGTGGAGGGTTTTTTTTTGCGTTTCGTTTGCTAAGAAATTGCTCTCATTTTTCCCCTTGCCCGGAACCGGTTACCGGCTCTTAAATTGATCACCCCATACGGGGGTGAAAACAAGTCGAAACAAAAAAACCATACTGCATCCCCGGCAAATGCTGTGCGATTTTATGATCACTGTTTAATCGTGCGATAAACGAAAGAAGGTGAGAGTTTTTGATGCATTTTTAATAGATGAAATAAAACAAGCCACGATGGATACGATTTCTTGGATAAGGAGTGGAGCTGGACGTCACAAACACAAGTCATCGGTCGTAGAAATGACAATAAAATAATTGTAAAATCAATTAAATCGAAAGTTATCGACGACGCATCGCATCGACTGTTTTTTTGGGAGGTGAAATATTTAACCTTCATTTAATATCGTGTCGGCAGCCGATAAGAGTTGACTGTTGACTATTGGGGCCCAAAAAATGAACGGCCGTGTACGTACGCGCTTAGTCTCTCTAGATAACGAGGGGTACTATTTGTACGGTGTTTGTGTTGGTGTGGATTGCTTCCGGTTTCACCAACGAAATGGAAGGCGTTTGTGGAGGTAAAACTGATAAGAAGGTGCATTTTATCAGCAGTGTTGTTTTGTCTGCGTCTGCTCCCCCAGTTCCCACACCCCAGTGACGGTGTGTATCACGTGTGGGAGGGTTGGATTTTGTTTATACTTTTACTTGAGTCATTCGCTATTCCTGCCAGTTTGTTTATATTGCTATAAGGAATTCTTGTTAGCATTTCATCCAAGGCAGCTGTATTGGTGTTAAACCCATGAAGCTCCAATCTACAGACATTAGGAATATTCGAGCTTCAGCATGTTGTATCATTTTGATATCAAGACCTCAATATTTTCTGTCATTGGTTTTGAAGATTTTAACCCAAAATCGTGCCTAGAAGTGTAAAATTTGAGCAGCACGGATAAAGCCGACATCCGCCGGAAAGGTTCTCGGATAAACGGCGTTCTGCTCCAGTTTCGTTTCTTCGATTTGAGAGTCTTGACTGGAGCGTAAGATACGAATATATGGCTTTAGTATCATTATCTTACCCTTTTAAGCTGCCTCATGCTCCATAATGCAGCTTGACTTACACACGCGGCCCGACTTAAATAGGTGGCCCCAAAAATTTATCTCCCTTTCCTTATCACAGTGCGTCCAGTGTCCACAAAATCCTGCAGGCTTTGGCTCTTTATCCCTGCGTCGAATCTCCCCACCCAAAATCAAGGAACAGTTCGTGTGACCACAAAGAAACACAGGGAAACGATCCACCAAAAAAAAAAACCCATACTGCTGCTGCTGCTGCCACAGCAAAAGATCGTCTTGTGGATCGTCGTTTCTTCACGCCACTCACCCACCGCTAAGCGATCTCGTTTAGGGGCGAAGTTCCACCCCCCCGCATGAACGGTACGGCGGCAAGCGGCACAAGCGAACAGAAAGAGACTGAACTACCGGTATATATGCAGCTCCGGTGTGGTTTTACTGCCCTTTTCTGCGTGTTGGGGGTGTGCGTGCTTGCGTGGCTGTGTGTGTGTGTGTTTGTGTCTGTATTTGGTGTCTTGATATTGAGGAGCGAAAAAGGGCGACCAGCCGAAGGGGGGAAAAGAGTGAGAATGTAAGGTTTTTTTTTGTTTTATTTATTTGGGGCAGTGAGGCGTGAGTAAAAAATGCACATAATAAACCATTTTTCGTCACCCGCACTCGCACACACACACACACGCGTAACGCACACAGACGCACAGACACACACACACTTTTTGTGGTTTATGTAGCGTGTTTTAACGACACCGAGGCATGAAGAAAAACGGCACCGTTGGAGAGTTTCCCATATTGGTTTATCGCTTTTCGCGTTGGCCTGTGTTTAATTCACCTTCTGCTGCTGTGAGCTGCAATATCGGTATACTTGTCCTTCCCGGTCGTTGTTTCATTTATTCGCATCTCATTTCGCAGAGGCGAACAAAAAACCAGTCCAAAATGTCACGAGTTCCGTTTTTGGTCACTGCGTCTCGGCGTAAAGGAACTTTTACTTTACGGTTTATTTTGCTTTTCTGCGCCCAGATTGAGACCTCCCTCACCCCCATCATCACCCCCCCCCCCCCCCCCCCCCGGTTTCCTGAAACGAGTCGCCATTTGTTTTGCTGTGGCCGTGGTGCGCTACACCACCATCTTGATCGACCGCGTGCACGATCTCTCTTTTACACCACCCCGGCCGGCTCAGGTGAGCGATCCGGTAACTCATTCTCTTTCTGGCACCTTTACCGCAAGACAACGTCGAAAAAGGGGTTGTTTTTTGGGGGGGAAAGGGAGAAGAATGCATTTGCCAAAATAACAGGAAAAGAAACAGGGTGAAGAAAACGGTTTTTTTTTGGTGTGTGGTGTGCGGTTTTTGCTTGTGTGCTAGCTAGCTCGACGATGAAATCTAAACCCACTTCACTAACACACGCGTGTTTGGAAACTGTTCTAAGAATCCGAACCGTCACCGTCAGACGGGTTCTGCGCATGTTTACTTAGCCCCTATGTTGCCCGCTAGTGAGACATGCGCACCGGCGTTTTAGCTGGCAAGAATGCTCGGCACGAGGAAATCGCATTGTCGTGGCGAAATGACACGCACACCAGCGCATGCTGAGTTTGTAAGGGCAGTTATTTAGCTTATTTCCATCGTTTAATTGAATCTAAAACGCATTTCTTCGCGCCAGGCTGCCATTTGACGCGGTTTTAATGCATTTTTAAAACCATTTTGACACATGACACGCACACACGAACGGACACTGTTGACATTTCGCTGGGTTTTGGAGAAATGCGCTCGCGCGAGAGCAAGATGATCGCGTTTTCTCATCGCAAAAACCGCCAACTTGGATGATAAATAAATCATCTCACATGCATGGTTGTGTTGGTCGTGTGTGCGATACACGTCCCGGGGTGTATGTATTGGAAGGGAGGGACGGGAGCCTACCTTTTCTTGTTTGCCACCCTTAACCCTTAATAGGGGTGGTTTTTAGCGGGTTTTTGAGCGCAATTTCGAACGTGCGCCGAAGGGAGAGTTAACGTTGCACGCGCACGCATTCATCCCCCTTTTGAGGCGGCTGATAGTGTTTGTGTGATTGGGAGTTAATATTTGTTTTCTTTTTTTTTCACTCTCTTACTCGTTCTTTCTCTCGCACCATCTCCCGGCGGATTGTGCGCGGGCTCCGTTTTCGATAACAAAAGCATGCATCGTTTTATCACGCTCGCGCACTCGGTCTCGTCGCGAAATCTTTTGCCTCGGACACGATATATGAGAAAAATTGGCCCCTCTTTCACTCACGCACACTCACACACGGTCGCGCGATCTTCTTTTGCATTGCGTTTGAATCGTTTGATGTTTCATAAGCGGCCGGCGGTGGGGTGGTGGTTGGAAAATGGTCGTCTGCTGGGTGGTTGGAAGTTGGCTGCGTAATCAAACATGTGTTCGCGCTTCGCTCGACGATGTTGCATACACATGCTCGTACATGCCTGCATCGGATAATGTGCGGTTTTTTGTTCGCTCTCGGCTGGTGCTTCTTGCTGTACAACATGTTAATAAAACTGTCTTGCTTGTAAGAAACCCCTGTTCTCGCTCGGAAAGAACGCAGAACACTAGTGGCAGGGCGCAGGCGCCAAAATCTCAGCCGCATTACATTACGCATACCAGCGTCGTGGTGTTGTGGCGCACTGCAAGTAGTAACAGAAGCTGGTTCGAGAATTTTGCCCTTTGTGAATTCCTTCCACATTCATAAAACGCTTCACTTCCTGCAATGTAATTTTGTGTGTGTGTGTTTACCACAGTCGCCTTTCTCTCGAAGAAGCGGCCACAAAGTCAAAGATTTTGCCTTCTTTCTCGTGGTGTGTTGCGTTTTGGGGCGCGCACTATTTTTAGCTGCCACTACGGCACGATTTCGGTGATGTGTTTTTATTTTTAAATTAATATAACCTCCAAAACCGAAGATGGGCTGCACGCCGTTCCCGCATGTGTGCGTTGTGTACGGTCGGGTGTAGCAATGTTTGAACATGCCAATCCACCTACGCGCGCAACGATAGGAGAAGATCGGGTGCGTGAGTGTGTGTTGTATATACATTTTGGTAAGGTTCATTCTGAAAGGCATGAAAACTGCTCAAAGGAAAGTCAATTATGTGCTAGCTGCGTTGAATGATTTTGATGTTACGATTTCGAGTGAGTCGGAGAACGAGATTTAAGCTATGAATGCTTCGCATGATGCAGCATGTGTGAACTTTTGGGATTCGTCTTTCGGAAGGGAAAATCTTTGTAATGTGGGCACCATTTTGGATGCCCTTTTGCGAGAATGTGGATTAGTTCGTTTTGATTTATATGCGGTGAGAAAAAGACCGGCGTGGAGTTTATGCGCGTGGCTTATGTGTGTGATGAATCATGTATTTTTAAGCTCTTGCTGTTCTCTTATAGTTTTTCCTCCTTTCGACTTCGATTTTCTACGATAGTGACTTTTACTTGACTTTATCGAAATTAGTATTACATAAATTTAATTGAAACAATGTTGCCAATTATTGAGAGGTAACCTTTCTTTCCTGTGCGAAGCCCTCCCTAACTGGACATTCATTTCCTTTCCGGCGTCTAGTTAGCGTGCAGTTTACTTACCTGAATTGCTCCCCCACCACCCCCCCTTTTTACAACCCGGCCAATCTCCACGTCGGTTGAACGCCATCGAACCGAAACTCCTTTCTCCGCTACACGTGGCTTAAAGGTGACTTTCCACGCCAAAAGCGGTAGTTTCACTCCATAATCGGAGCACAAAATTGAGAGCCACCACCCTGCGCGGTCCCCGCGGCTGGAACGGTACCGTGTAGCGGTGACGGTGAGTGAGATGGGAACAAGAAAAGCCACCCCCTCGCATCCCAACCTGCCGCGTTTGCGCCTGCTTTTGGGACAGTTGGACATCTTGCGCATGGTTTCTTTCGCGTCAGCATTGATTTTGTTCATTTGCTATTCATTCGCGGTGACTTTGGGCTGCGGAACTCACCAACACACGTCAAAACGGTTGGACGCAAACTGCACCTTTTGGGACGAAGTTTGGTTTTTACGTCTCTTCATCCCCCATCCCTGGTTAGGGAGGGTAGGAGTCGATCAGGTTTTGTTATATTGTCGTCACGTTGAACATGTTGGCCCGTTTTGAGCCGGTGATCACCACAGAAAAAGCCTCACGGGTTACATGCACATAAAACTGAGCCGTATTAAGTTTCGAACGGCGTTTCATTGTTTCTTGAGCTCGTGTGTTGTTTTTTGTTTGCAACTGTTTTCTTTATTGTGTTTATGGGGAGGCGATTTATGAGTTGTTTGGTGGGGATGTCCAGAAGAAATAAAACTATACGCACGCACACGCGCAAAGATTTAACCTGAAGTTTGGTACGATTATTTGTCGCTTAAAATGGGTCGAACGAGAACGAGGGGGTTTTGTTGTGACGGATTTTAGTGATGCATAAAGAGATGGCCACAACAAAATCATAGCTCCGGGAATCATTTTTGTTTTGCTGTTGCTTGCCTTTAAGTAAATTGAACTTTGACGATGTGTCTTGTGTTTTGTTTACGGATTAGAATGGTTGGGACGGAACGTTTCGGTGAGAAAACCCATTGTCTAACTTCCACCTGCCCCACATACCCACGACGCCCCGCACTATCCAGGTGGTGTATTGTCAATTAAACGGCTTGAAAGGTTTTTTTTTCAAGCCTCCCACACACGCAGGGGGCGCACCAGACACTGCAGTTTCAGCGACGGCTTCCTTCTGATACTTATCACCGTTCCTGCTGATGAAGGCCTTCGAAACGAAAGCCTTTATGGGAGGCAGTTAATCACTTTGTCATGCTATTTCTTAGCGCCCCTTCTTTAAGCCACACGGTTTCGGTTGACGTTTGAGACGGCTGTGGGTTAACCTTGTGCGTTTGGGACGGTCGCTCCCACTAGCCCCCTTCCAAAGCCCCGGACCCCGGCTGACTGTGGATTAAGTTTCGCGAAAATGTACAATATTCCGCTGGAATGATCATTTGGGTGGTTTCGGTTTTGCAGTGTGTACCGTTTGTGTTCCACTGAAACACTTCACCGTGAGTGCTGCTAGAGTCTTCGGGACGCTGTTTTGGTATGGGAGGAAGGTGGTTTGTTTTGGGAGGTAAGGGAAGTATTTGAACCGGTTTGGACGCAATTTTGTAGACCTTGGAATAAAGTATCGAGCTAACGTCTGCAAGTAAGACCTTAAGGAGTGGTTAAAAATGACAAATTGTAAGTTGTTGTTTAATTGATTAGTGTTATAAATAAGAAATTAAGCCATATTTGTTATCATTACGGTCTGGATGATATTCGTTCTGTTGCAAGATGGTGACGTTAGGAAAAGAAATAGTCTTGGTTACAATTTTTAATTGAATTAGAATGCTCAGTCTTTCTCATGAATTGGCGAAATAAAACCATTGATTATTGTAGTCGTATTGTTGTTTTCTAGTAGGAAAATAGAAATTCCGTCCTACAAAACGTTCCAGCACTAATGGCTGAAATTTGTCTTTAGAAAACCATACAATACAATGCCCCAACAATAACAACAACTCCCAAAAAAACACAATCGGCACCAGAGAAAAATGGGGCTCCAGCCGAAAAGTGGATGTACGAAAGCGAAAGTTGGTTTATTTCGCTAGAATATTTCCCACCGAAGCAGAGCTGGGACCCCATTACGCAGCAGCCGTAGCAGAAGAGGACGAAAAAAAAAGTATCCCCCAACATAAAAGTGAGAGTCATCAAACCGGGCGTGTGGGGTGGAAATAACAACGCCACCAAACACGATCACAAATAGAAGCCAACCAACCGAAAGGAGAACGAAAGAAGTGAACTTTTCACAGGTGACGATTATTACCGCCCAACAGACTGAATATGGGATTTTTTTGTTTGTTGCTGTTGTTGTGTTGGGTAGAAGACCCCACCGAAATATTCACCAGCAACAAAAGGTTCCCCTGGTTAATGGTGGTTCCATATCCGAAAATTGGTGTAAGTGAGTGGTGGCGGTTTTTTTTCCATTCGAGTAAAGGTTTTTTGTTGATAGACCTTCCAGTGTTGGAGCGTTAATTTCCGCCCGGGTTCGGATTCGGTTTCCATACACTGCGAAATGGAAGGTGATTTGAGGTGGAGCCCAGCGTTTTTTTTTGCTCGTAAATGCCAAGGGACGGAAAGAACCCGCGTATCGTTATCAAGCGCATTTTTCACGGTTTACACTGGAACTGTTTGTTCGGATCGCTTACGAATGTGGGGAAATAATTTACACCAAAAGAAAAGCCAACTTTTGTAGAATGTTTAGTTGATGGCTTGTTGGATTAGATGCGCGTGGTGTAATTGGTGCCGGTTGCGTTTAATTAAACTAAACTAAGCTAAACTGCCATTCGCTTTACCCGATAGAAGCCGCAAAACAAACAGCACAAAACAGCAAGTGTTGCAATCGATACACGCTGATCGATTTTCCAATCGTTTCCACTCGACCGCGAAAGGCAACCATTTCGTTTGCCTGTTTTTTTTTCTTCTTGCTAAACAGGGGAAAAAAAGAAACAATGTGGCGGAAGGTGCGTACGATATTACGCGATGCTTTTCATAGGCACTTGCAGGTGTGAAAGGAAAATGTTAGAAAAAGGCAACGAGCAACAGCGAGACCTCTTACGGCGAATGAAGCTTTAATTATAATGATCCAATCCGAAACCAATCTGCCACGAAATTATGAGCACCTAGTGCGCTTTTGGGCGTATGAGAGGAAGATCACCATTTCGGTTAGTTTTTTAAACTCTTCTGCCGCACCGCCAAAAGCTCCTTCGCCGTCGGTAATGGGAAATGGCGAGGTGCATATTGGTTAACAATTAATGATGATTTGATTATAGCCAATTACATCGGTGAAGTGGTAGTGTTCGGTATGTTTGCCTTACAAGGTGTATACATGATCGTGTAAAATAATTAATCCACGTGCGGTCAATCATTGAAAGCTCGTGTAGAGGGGGCTCTATAAAATAGATGGTCAATAGGTAATTAGCTATTAATAATTAAAAAAAGACTAATTTTTATCTACCGCAAATCTTTAGTTTCATTTATTCATTTAACTCATCTGTTATGTAATGTAATTTCCTTTTAATCTGTGTGCTTGTGTGATGTTTGCTAATAATTGTACTATTTATTGCATTCAATCTATCTTTCTACGTTTTAATCGTGATCATTGAGTTCAGTTTTAATTTATAAACTGCACTTAAAAAAGCTCATTCCTTTACTTCCAAAGTTTTTCAAAACATGAGCGATTAAGGCTATTAGTGAGAGGTTGGAACGTAAAGAGCATCGTGAAAAAATTCAATAGACAAAATTGGATTGAATTCCAGCGATTTGATCACAACGGCTGGTGAAAGGACGGGCCAAGCGATGGCACTTTGCACTCGAAATTGCTCGACAAATTTTCGAAACCGATTTAGCGACGCTGTCCAAGCGGCGTCACGGTCAAACGAGCGCCCCCCCAGCTGCGTTTATGAACACCTCGGGTATCTCGGGGCGTACGGTTATGATGGCACATGTACACGCTGTGTACAGCCCACATGTGCTCTCGCACGAGGAAAAAGCCGTCCCGTCACGATGAGGTTTCGGTATCATAAAAATAGTCACTTTATATCCCTAATGAAAACATTATGCCACTAATTAAACTTCAACACTTTCTCTTGGTTGGTGCGGGAGAGACAGTCGTTAGTGAAGAGCGGTTCGTTCCAAATAACGTACAAAAAAAAGGAGTAAAACACTCACACAACCCCTACGACACGTTGGCGAAATGTTGTTGGGAAAAAGGGATACTTTTTCCGGGTTGGAACATGAGAAGAGCATTATTTTTTTTTTTGAGGGGTTTGAGCTTTAGAACGTGCCAAAACCAGGATAATCAAACTCGGGCCCCTTTTTCTCGTACCTATTGGGGAAGGTTGGAGTGGATAAAAGTCAAAGTCGAAGATTCAACGTGGTTGTGATGCCTCAGCAACATACTCACTAGCCAAATTCATGGCCCGAGTCAGCCAAAACAAGGCTCGTAGTCAAATTTGAGACAGAGTTCCAAAACCTCCTCCCGTTGTCTATCTGCACTCGCCTTCCACTTCAACATCTTCCGCATGGATGGAACGGGGTTCGGGCCGGCAGGGTCTCCATGTTCATACACCGGAAGCAAAGCGAAGACCCCAGCTGTTGGAGATTCATCGTGGTCGAATTGGCAGCCAGTGGAAAGGGCTGACTCCGGAGAATTTCGCCCTTTTGACACAGAGTCTGGATCTTTAGCCGCCCCGGGCGAGCCGCTTAGCCGACATCATCGCGTAGCCCCGTCATCTCGGGAGGGAAAAAGGGCTAATAAGCGGCTGATCCGCTGATCCTTCCCACATCATATGATGGAGCCCGAGGTCGAGGATGGTCTGTCCGGCTCCGGGAAAACCCCAAATCCTGACAGTGCACCAAAATGCAAAGCGTGGCCGTAGGAAAAAGAGCGGACGGTAGAGGAGTGTGCTATGAATACATTTATGTTGTCTAACAGTTGTTACCGCTTACGCTACGGAGTGGGGCAACAAACGGGAATCCGGAGGTGCGAGGTAGATGGATGTGGTGAAATTTAATTTTTTTATACAAAATGAAAAATATCCTTCTGCTACCAGTCCGGCGTAGTCTGTATGACGTAGGTTTTACGGAGGATTGTTTGTCTTTCGGGGTTCCGTTCCTTCGGAAAGGGAGCACCATTGCACCGTGGAGTGCATGTTTGTGCAAAATTTATTCCAATATCTCGGTATATCCCGTCGGGAAGTACTCTTCCAAACACCAGCATCTGGATGATGATGATGATGACGGTGATGATGGTTAGCGCGAGGTGTACTACTCTCGCTAGATAAAGCTCAATGAACCGCAAGCCGATGGTGGTGGACGGGCAGTATGGGTTTTATGAAATTTTTGCCTCCTCCAGCAGTGAGTCTCGGCCTTTCGGGCGCTCCACGAGTGCTCCAAATATGTTGCAGCAGATAGAAGATCAGTGTTCGTGGTCAAGCTTGGTGGATGTTGGCGGGGGGAGGATAGAAAATGAAAAACCATCTGTGACCAGCAAATTGTGTGCTGGTTCCTTCGAAGAAAAGCGGATCAAGGATTTAAAGCCCGCTCGCTTTTACTTATTGCCATCGTCGTACGTCGTCCGGTACCCCGCGGTCCAATGAGCGGTCGGTTAGTAGCGTTGACAGCAGTTTCCTTCAGATTTTTAAAGCGATCACTCCGGAACGGTGTGTGCGTGCATGAAAAACGCAAAGTACCTCCAGAAGCCCATCGGAAAGAGATTTACATATTGTATGGTGCTCCTGCTTCGAAACGGTTTAATGTTTGCTTTATGAAAATCAACGCAACGGGAAAATAAACTCTACCCGTGCGGCTGCTTGTTAGAAAATGTGTCGTTACCCGGGCAATTGACTCCCTCGATCGTGATGCGTAAACCCCTCCGATTTCTTTGCTGCATGCGTACATCAATTGAAATTTGATTGACGTGAGCGGTAGTGCGCCCGCGTGTGTGCGTAATATCCTGAAGGACCTTTCGGCACTGCCCGGAAGGCTTTGTTTTAATGGATGAACGTAGGAAAAAAGGGTTCCATTCTCTCGCCCGGAACTGGGTTGTAAGTGGTAGCAATGGTTGTTTTGTTTGCTTTGTGTTTGAGCAGCAGTTGCCAACGATTCCTAGCCTTAGGGTGTGGATTTTTTGTTGTTGCTTTCGTGCTAAAATGCAGAATCTATTGTTTCTTGAATATTTCATTTGCACATTGCATGCCCGCTAAAAGTGATGCCCGTTTTTTTTTGCGCAACTGGAAGTGTGCACGTCCTTGAGCTCACCTAAACACCCAAGTGAACACGCCCTTTTACAGGCGGCGCGTAGACGCAGGCCCCTGCCCAAAAAAGCCCGAGGTGCTGTTGCAACTTTAAACGGGACGATTGGCCCGCTGCCAGGACCTTAAAGAGGTTTTGATTCCACATCCCTTTCCAGCCCCGACGATTAATGGACGGGGAACACGGTACTCGCCTCGGCAGCACTGCTCAAGGGGTGTAAGTTATCCCTCTTCATTTATTACGTCAACGACGTCTTCCCGCGGGGTTACACCGTTTCGCCGGCAAATCTTCACGCTCTGGGTACGTTACACGCATACACACGCAGATATGGGATGCCCGGCCCTCTGTAGGGCGCTGGAGAAAATAAAAAGAATGGGAGAAACGATAAATTTTGCGTCCGCTCGCACACAATAAATTACGTGACATTTTTCGGATTCTCAGCACCAAATTCCAAGGAGTTTCCTGGCCCGCGATACGGACACTGTTTCTCCAGAGGCCAGAGGTGGTGGTACAAAAAGGGGTGCAAATGTCGTCCCCGTTTTCTTGATTCAGCGTTTTGATTTTTTGTTTCCGTTGCCGTTGTGTCCGATCGTCCGATTTTACTTACATATATAAACTTCCAAAATGTCCGTCATCATGTTCGTGAAGGGGTGGTTTTGTTTTTCGGTGTCCTGTTTGTCCGAAAAGGAAGAATTCAATTTTTACTCGGATCGATACCTTGCGCAGCCAATCTTGTTTCGGGTTTTGCTGGCGTAAGGCTTCGGCCAGAAATGGTAAGCTATTTTTTCGTTGCTGCGGCGCGTTCCGGTAGTCTCCCAACTGGTGCGAAATTAAGGACAAAAAGTAAACGGTGTTGTTGCGGTGAAAGGGATGTAAAGATATTCGCAACAGCGGCCCAGAGGTGGTCCAGAATTAAAAAGTAAAATTATTTCTTCACCCATCCGTACGGGTGTCCGTTTGTCTATTGGTAGAGGGAAAAGATCGTTCGGGATGCTCCATATTCAGCACAAGTTCGGTGACCAAGTTTTTGGTTAAATTTTGGCACTTTTCGCCTTCCCAGTTCGTTCGCTTGGAACTGACCCAACGGTTGGACGGCGGCCCAAAATAAGTGCACCGTATTGTAAGCTTGGAACCACCATCCCCGTTTGATGGACTAGGGGGACGCGGCCAGTGTTGCGAACGTTTTATTTCTTTCCCATTTTCTGAAGAGCATCAGCACATCGAGGTTCCTCTGGCCGTTCCAATCCGAACGTCCGAGTCGTATTTGTGTTGTTGGTTTAAAAATATGTAGTTGCAGTATGTACTCCACACTCGCAGCGTTTGCATGGAGTCTAATTTGAATTACAGATCGCTACTGCTGCTGCTTCTGCCTGCTGTGTCATGTAACGTCCCACGGCAGAATCAGTTTACGATCATCATCATCATCATCATCAGACGTCACCCCGAAAACCGGACACCCAGCGCACCAGTGTTTGTTTGTTGTTTGTCGTTGGCTGATGTCGAAAAATGAAAGTCAAAACGGGTGTCGGAAAAATCGTCGCCGCCTTGCACCACCTTCACCCCCTACCTTTACGTTTGATGGATGCAAGTTTGACCCGGTGTCGAATGGGGGCGCTGTAGCTAGAATGGCAAAAAGTTGTGACCACAATGTCATAACATTGGGGAGGGGGTGGTGCGCTGGGAAGGATGTGCTGCGAGAGTGAATTTGCTTTGGTAGGTTTTGTATATATTTTTCCGTTTTGACTCTTCTGGCAGTTCAGTTTTCATCTCATCGAGGCATCGAGAGGTCCGGTCTGTTAGTGGCGGTTGGGTGAGATTTTCCAACCACACTTTCAGCTGTGCCAAAAGTGTTATTCACTCCCACACACACACACACATGTGCAAATTGCACGAATCGAGTTTCATGCATGTGGCCGGTGGTTTTGATTTAGTTTAGTTTTAAAATGTTTTTTTTTTCTGTTTAAATCTCGAGCACTAACGGACAGGCTTTCTTTTCCACTTTTCCGTGTGCAGCTTTTCCGGTGTTTTGCTGAGCAGTACAGCATCAATGCTGCAATTTGAACAAGCAATTAGATACTTCATGCTCCTCGTACTGGTGTGTTTGTAATGGTATATTGTTGATCTTGTTTTTTTCGTTCCACAAACAAATTTAATATTGGGACGGTTTGATTTCATTCCTCAAATAAAATGGGAAATTTGAGAGATGGTTTGGAATTGTTGGAAGCAATTTATATCAATGCCCACCATTGGTCAGAAGAGTTGAAACATGTGTTCGAATGATAGTATATGAGAGAGAGTGATCGAACTCCGACCGGTAGGAATGGGTCCCAAACTCTCAAATGTACTAAGAAAAGTATCGCGCGTGTTTACCTTTAACTGTGTTACATCGCTGCAACACAAATATAATCATAATCCACAAAGCAATAATTCCAACTTTTAGCCGAGAACCTTCGCTACAAAAGTGTTGAAAAAGAAGTTTCTATTATTGCCCTCCCTTTGTTCATTAAACAACTTCAATACTCGTTGCAAATTGGGCATTTTATTCGTTTTCGCTGTTCTGAAATCTACAAAATGACTGTAGACAGGGAGGCTGTGCGTGAGAGGCGGGAGATCGGGTGCGAAGAAAAGCCATTTCTTAAAACAAGTAAACCCATTTTCCCAAAGTCACATTTCAAGAATCAATTATAGTGAAACTTTTAACTGTTCGCAATGCACGGTTTCGGAGCGCACACGGCGACGCGTTAGTGGAAAATCAATGGATGGAAAATCGATTCCAGCTCAGTTTTGCCTTGTCGCACGTCAACGAACTTACATTGCTCTTTTAATGCTTTAACCCCTTCGCCGAGGGTGGCCGACGATGGCAAACCGGGAGAAGGCTTTTATCCATTGTTTCTTCTGTCAACGGAGGATGTAGTGTTTTGTTTTTTTCTGTTTTACAAGCGTTTTTCCCGCCACTCACACACAGACACACCCTCGGAGAGCGGGGAAGGTTGAAGTTTTGTCCGCCTGCTGGAAAAGTTTACCGCATCGCAGCGAAGTGTTGTGTGAAGGTCTTGCACGCGCGTCAAAACACATTAACATATATTTTCAATATGTTTTCATGCAAATTTAATTACCATTCATTTACAATGCTTATTATTGCACCGTGTGCCGGCACCGGAGTTGGGCCGATTTGCGTTTGACGACGGCGATGGGCTTGTGTGTTTGTCCGAGTTGGATTAGTCAGTCCCATCCGGCCATTGCTCGGGGATGGGAAAATGTTTTTCCCATCTGCATGCAGCCACACGAGAAGCTTATTGACAATCGAGCGAATCCAATCGCAGTCAGAACAACCTTCACCGGTTAAGAACGTGCTCCATGTGGCGGTTTTCTTGCAGAAGAGCTGAAGGTAGAGAGGGTTGATGGTTTCCTCGGGTTTACACTGTGTGTACGGTTGGTTAGGTTAAAGACAGAAAACCTCCCTTGCAAAACAGTGCAGCTTTTGCGGTGTAGCTTTCCACTTGGCTGACTTTAATTTATGTCTCTTTGCTAAATGCGTTTTGTTAACGCGAGTAGCGCCAAACACCCTTCGAACGTTTCGAAAGTATCAAGTTGGCACGTTTCGAAGAACCAAGGGCCGCGCGGACACATTGTTCCGTGGTGATTGATTAGAGGACGGTGTATAATTGTTCGGGAATGAGCGCATGAACAGGGGTTGGACTGTGAATGGTTAAGGTGTGTGATTTACCCAATGTTTCCGCTTGTTTCCTTGAGGCGTGTTATATATCGCACCGTTCTAATAAGCTTCAGCGCAGGGTTGATCCTTCGATCAATTACCACCTTTCGAAGGTGATCTTTGTTTTTTTTTTGGTTTCTCCCCCTCTGTAGGCGTAGGTGGTAGTACCAACACGCCCACCGGAAAGGGCCCTCCTGTGGCTTGAAATAGGGCGTCTAAAATTGAGCTCCCCAAAGGCATAATCGCACGGAACGCTTGTCTGTTTGGTACGCGTCGAAACGATCCATTGATCATTGCATGCTATTAGCGGGTGTTCGTCGGCCCACGCACACCTGTCTGGGCATGGCGTCTTCCGTCCTTCGCATGTCGGTGTGGTTCAATTTTCGGCATGATTAATGCTAGAAGTCACCAGCATAAATAACCTCCGATGCGAGCCATCCTACACCCCTGACTGTTGGAGAGGGAGCGAAAGTCTTCAAACGCTCATCGATATTGGTGAGGTTTCTTGGGGCGTTTTGGTTTTTTTTATTCACTCGCTGGTTCGTAGCGTGATGCAGCTGTTTCTTTTGCTGCATGCGTGTCTGACTTTTGGGGGAAGTTAGTGGAGCACAACTCCAATTATGGAGTTGAGTCGGCTCGGGTGAAAATGGCTCGTGGGCGAAAGTGATTGCGTTGCATTGGAAGTTTGTTTGGAGATTTTTGGTCTAATGGACGGTTGGTCGCGATCGTGCAAAGGTTGCGATTAACAAGCGGCGCTGTGGAGTATCTCTTGATCTTAACGTAAATATCATCTCCTCTTCTAGAGGAAGGCTGGTGTAGGTTTTGAGAAGAGATTAGCATTTGGCCACTGTTTGTTTACCTTGTATCGAAGAAGTTGTTGTGTAAGTGGTTCTCTTATTAGGGAGGTACTATTGCATCATTTAGATCGTCTGCCTTTGGCAGTCCTTATCAAACCGTTTGCTTTATTTATTTTCCGTTTTTTCGTGCTACGCAGTACGCGCTCTAAACAGCGCAAAGTGAAAGCAATTAAAGTGGAAAACCTTGAAAAACTCAAACCACCCCCTCCCCGAAGTGACTTTAGACGTGGCATTGCACGCAACGGGGACCTTCAGCTATGGTGTGGTGTTGAACCGATAACCAGCACGAATGGGTCGCGGGTACCCAACCCAAACACTAGCCACCTGGTCTGAGCCTGTCCCAGGGCCCGAACAGGCCTACACACCAAACTCTCACTAGCCCTAGTTCCTGACGTTGGGACTTTCGGTGTTGGGTAGACCCAGTGGGGCCCAGATACATGCGAACCTCTGCGGATATACTTTACGCTTCGATATCCCGGGCGTAGGGAAAACTCAACGTGCTCGCTCCCTTTCGCAGTCGTACAGCTCGAAAATCCCAAGGTGGTGATGGGTTTCGCGTGTGTGAGAGGTGTGTCACGGTACGGATATATCGGTAGAAAATCAAACAAAATGACGTGTTTTAAGCACGGTAAGGGAAAGGTTTCATTTGCCACATGCTTATTGGGTGTTTTTTTTTCTCGCATGTTTCGCGGAGTGACTTCGGCCGGTGTGTGTTGGCAAATAATTCGCAAACCGGGCAGCAGGGATCGATCGTTTTGCGACTCATTTCGTCTAGCGTGTGGTGCTGCAGAATGGCTTGTTTGACGCGCTTTTATTTAACGAGCAGCAGTAAGGGTAGGGAACAGAATAAAGAGGTTTTGGGGGCGGAAACCCGTCGCGGTGTGGTGTTGTTCGGGGGAACTGAACCGGAGGGAACAGGCATGGAGCATTAGCATAAGTTGATGGTCGGTGGTGGAGAATTGAATAAACACTCACAACCAGCGCAAAGTCTGGTTAATGGAATGCTATGCAAATCGGTTGTTGTTTAAACTGATTCGGAAAGAGAGGACCCCCGGTTTTGCATTTCTTAAACGGTGGTAATGAGACTTTCAGCCAGAACTGGCAGCAGCTTTCTACTGGGAATGGGAAAGAATTATTACACAGCGAGCACTTTGAGCACTTGTAATGGTGGTTTTCGTCCAATTTCTGATCCCACGATTGATGGTAAACATTTCTTCGGTTGGTTCTAGTTCTGTGGTTCGCTTCCCTTTGCGCGGACTCAATTAAATGTCACCCCAGTGCGATACCATATTTGGTGGAGAAAGCTCCACCACGCTTTAATGCTTTAAAATCAATGGCGCTACATCCGACGAACCGGTCACGGAAGCATTTCATGCTAATAAATTATGATCATTTAGACAGTTATCTGTCGTACACATTAAGAATTGCGTTAAAAATCAAATTTATGTTGTAATGCTTGCAGTCATGCAGTCAGTTACTTTCAGCTGTTTTGACCTAAATTTGAAGCAGAACATAAACGATGATTTGTGACATGCGGCATTCTTCGAAGGGACCGTTTTTGTATCTTTCGTGCGATTGGTACGAATGTCTTCTGATGGGGACACGGTTTTCTTGGGACAGATGACACGGCACAATGCGCCAACAACGGCAAAGCGCTCCTGCTAACAATGCCGCTAGAGCTATTTACTCTCTCTCCGGTTGCGGGGTGGTACGATGACGAATCATAACTCCAAAAAGCCCTTTGCTGAAGTAGCAGCGACTAGCTGCCGCCACCTACAGCCTACGGTGCGCTTAGTCCGTTTGTTAAACTTTCTCTTCATGGGCTTCCAACAGAGTCAAGAGTACTCGGGTTAACTCCCTGCGAGCCTCGGTCGGTGTGTGTGTGTGTGGCTGGGTGTCATCCGGAGCTCTTTCGTCCGACCTTACCACGGGGTTTGAAGTTGGCGCTTTTGAACCGTTGCGAATGGGTGTATGATTTAACCCAGTTTTGCAATTCACGCCAAGTCCCAAGTCATTGCCATGCCTTCCATTGCTATTGCCTTCAACCTGAGATACCTGAGCGAAATGTTCTTCGGGCAAAATGTCAGAACAATTATACGCCATTTCCTATCGACATTTCCCGGGGTTTCGTTGGGTCCACCGCCAAGGCTTTCACGCGGGCCTGGTTCTCCATCTGGCGGGAGTAGTATCCCTCACAGTTTGCCGTAGTGATTATTTCTGTTCCATATTGTTCGCGCTTGTAAGCTTACTGTTTCTCTACCCGCGTTACCCGCCTGAGTTCCGGTCCGAACGGTCGTGACTTTCGTGATTCTATGGTGCGAGCGATGGAATACGCTCCGTTGTGTTGTGTGGAGCCTGATGAAACGGATTGCAGTTTTGTTTGCTCGTTTGCAGACCGAGATGGTGTTTCAAAAATCGTCGACATCATCCTTTGTTGACAGAAAGGACGATGCTAATCGGAGAAGATGGAGCGCGTGGAGAAGAGGGGGGCTTGCCACATGGCATTGTTGGAAGACTTCCACATGGCGCTTCCAAACCGGTGGCACAGTGGATTTCTGCCATGATTTTAGGTGAAGGAAATGAATTGTAAAGATCGATCCTTTGCATACACGGTAGCGAAATTCTTCCGCGAAGTGGGTGGGTGCGAGTAAGCGAGTCGTTTTTTATGCTCCTGTTCAACAAAAGAACTAGTTACTGCAGTAAGTGTAAGTGTATCATCTGCAGACAGTCAGTACAGGCTTGACTTTTGCGCAAAGGAACGCGTTCTTTTTTTACATAAAACACAGTTTGCAGATGGCCATCCAAGACGTACCAGCAGCCTTTTGTTTTCGCACTTATATTGAGAGCATTGCTGCCAGCAGCACTCAACCCGAACGGATAAACGTAGCCGATCGGTTATGTGGGTTGTGCTTACCGGTTTTACTATCTTCTCGCAGGTCTTTCTGTGTAGGCTGTTCGGATAGTTCTGCCGCTGACAGGACACTGTTCTGACTCATCCGGATCGAATGGATGAATCACTCAATGGTCGTTTTGATTGAACGATAGCTTAATTGGAATGGATGGAGTTGGACGCGGGAGGGGGTTTGTTTTCCCAAATGAAAATCTGTTGGTACAATTGCACTTTGCACTCCTATTGTTTCCAATTACGATGCGGCTCCGTGCTCCGTAGCTGGACAAACTCGTAGCAGGTTACCTCCTGCAGTAAGCTGCAAATGAATCATGTCCACCATACAGATCGAGCAAACAAAAATCCTGCCTTAACTTTTCCAAACACAGCGCAGACAGTGGGAAAAAGAAGAGAATACAAAAGAAAACCCGGGAGCTAATGGTTGATCTCTCAAATCGTTCGCATTGAGGAAAAAACCACCACGTGGGTGAACGGAACGCGTAATCGTCCCCTCATGCCGAAAGCCGAAAGAATCAGAACACGTTCGACTGGAGCCGGTTTTTGTGGCGTGGTTCTTCACGTCGCCCGTGTCTGTGTTTGCGCTCATGGTGCAATATGTAGGTGAATGCAATGAACTGCAGCCAGGCACAGGGACGGCGTGTTTGTGACGGAGAGCTTACCGTCAACGTCGTGTGGTTGCAATCGGATACCGTAGCGCCATGTTCGTACGCCCACATGGAATTCGCTTTCGCTACTGCTTCCCCGTTACCATTACCACCTGAAGTCTACCGGTGTCTCCCTCTCGGGGGAAATCATTGAACCAGTTGTCTTCAAAGTATCGTCGTTTTTTTGTTGCTTTTGCCTGCTGCTGCTGCTGGCAGAGAACTTGCATTCATTTGACTACCGAGCATGATTTGAGAACGTTATGCCACCGACCAGACGGGTTTTGTGTGGACATGCAGTCAAACTGTGGTGGTTCGTCGTTAGTGTCGTTTAATCGATTCCGGGCGCCTACTGGGCCGTTGTTTGGTTGACATTTAGGATATCCTCGGAGATGCCGCGTTACTTTGTAGAAACGTGAGTTGATTGTCTGGACACTCGAGAATCTCGCTTTCCGCAACGTGGTCGGATTATCAATTTCGCTTTTACTGTGCATAGTAATAGAAGTTCGGGGAGCTCGTAGAATGCATTAATCGTGGCAGGGTTTTTGGGAGCTGCAGATATCTCGGATCTACCACCAGAAACGCACATTGCAGGCAAGAGAATGTCTGTAGGAAATTCCTGCGAGCATAGCATCTCACTTTGCTCAACTCCGACTTTAGATCTGGATGGGAAGATCTCCCACCTTCTAATGTTTGCCGTGTCTCAGCTTTTCGCAGTACACCCTCCGGATATCGATAGGTCCCAATGGAGTACTGTGGTTAAGGTGTGCTGCAAACGATGCTGACAAACGATCTCAGCTTGGGCGCTCTACCAAACGCTCTGTACGCCATCGTCCTGATGGTCGACCTAATTGATTGCGAAACTAGTTTAGACAGCGCCTTTGTGGAGTGTCGTTTCGCCTTCCCCGAGCGGGATATACGTAAGGGATGTGCGGCAGTTAGGCGGAACACTCTCTCCCACGCCTGCACACGGTTCCAAGTGCAATTCCTCCCGCTTAAAACTCGCTCACCATTGTTGGGAAAGTTGTCGTGTCGTGAGGGAATCGGTAAACAAATGCGATAGTAAAAGTTACTCCCTTGTTTCTACTCCACAAAAGCGACATAAGCAACGTTTATCGATTCCTTTTCCTGCTTCAAACTGCATCTGTATGTGTGTGTGTTTGTGTGCAGTGTACATAAATTGGATCTGATACAGGCAGAAACTGGTTATTGCACTTTCAATTGACTGTGGCCATATCGCTTTAAAAGATTTTCTCCCTCCCACCCAAAATCCGACAATATCCTAGCTGATCTCGAATGAATTGGATGGGCTGCAGTTCTAAAAAGCGTTTTTCAATATCAACCCTTATCTAGCATCATGTTGGTGCTTATGTGCGTTTCTGTACGTGTGTATGTTGGTGACAAATGCATCACGACACTGATACCCGGCTCGCTTCCGGGCTTGCCTGGTTCGGAGTGCCGGATCCGATACGCAACGCTTGCTGGTTGTACCGATGGTCTCCCCCGGCAGGGTGCCTCTTTAATGATTCCCGTGAGCTACTAGGCATCGGCGGCATGGGAAAAAGGTACCCTCAAGGAAGCGTGTCACTATCATACTGAAATTCAACCGAACCCCACCGTACAATACAGGCGGGGACGAAATGTTTGCCAATGGGATTTGGTGCCACAAACGCTGCTTCGCTTCTGCAGCTTGGATCTGCACACATACGCAATTTCCCGCGTGCGTGCGTGCATGGTTTTGTCATTATGTTTGGTTCCAAAGCGCGACACAGCACAAGCAAAACAGCCGTTTTTAATTGCGCCCATAGTGTGCCGGCAAAGTATTTGCTAATGACGGTCACCCATTTCGTAGCGCGTTTGGATCGCGTTTTATTTGATGTTTAAAGGTGACCGTTGTGAGCGTGAAAGAGACGTTCTATTTTGGTAGATGTTTGTTGTATGCTCTTCTGTAATATTTAATTTGCACATGCGTTTATCAATTGAGGGCTACGAAGATTAGAACATAGGGGTATATTGGGGGATTTACGTTATCAAACGCAAAGGTTTTCCACAATTTCCAACAAGCAAGACATATTTGATATTCCTTTTCTCGACACCAAAAAATCACTTCAAAAAATGGAATGGACTTGCACAAAAGGCACGAATTAGAAATGGCACCAATGCCCTTATTTGGTCTGAAGTTGATCAAGAAACACTCGCCACTCTTCAAAGGTCACTCACGCACAGTCAAAAAAGAAACACGTCCAAACAATCCACACGATCCATGGCTATTGGCTTGGCGTTGTGAGATTCACATGTATAACCCGCCAAACACTAATGGCTTCCGACCATCGCTAGTTCGTGATCACAGAAGTCCGTGCATTACGAAATAGAGGGAAACGTAGTAAACATTTGAATTCAATGGACACATCCCACGCATTACACATCGGTCGTACAGGAATCATCTTGAACATGGAATGACATTTTAGAGACAGTCACGCCGTTATGTCTTCGTGTGGGTTGCAGCGGTAACCGTTGGTGCTTCTTTGCCGTCCAGTTCTTACGATCGGATTCCTTCAGTTGCCCTAAATGGAAGTGCGCCTCAATTTGCAAATGATCTCACCCTTGTATACTCCTGTGACACATGGTTTTGTCGGTGGGTTTCGTGGGTAATGCGTGAAGCAGACGTGAAATTTGATGGCGTTTCATAGAGCTTGGGTTTAGATCTGATTTTAATAGAATATCCCAACAAGGAAATAATTGTTAGGAATCCTTGACCATTGATTCCTTGAAGTTGATTTTTCGGACGCTCTTAGAGTAGTGCAAAGAACAAAAAATAGAGAGCCCTGGTCACATATTGAATAAAAAGTCGCTACGTATTTTATCTAATCAACGTTTGTTTGGATCTCTTATCGGTTCTTATCGACACTACCCTCCACGAACACATGATTCGTAACCCCTAAAGGAAGTCCCAATCTTTTTTATCTCATGCGTATGCTTAACAACACTAAGCTCCAGTTCAGTTTTATGGACAAAACACTGCATACCGATCGCTGCCTGTCCGCACGTTGTGCAACTTGAATCAACTTCACATGGTGCCATTGGATCAGTAATCTTGCAATGCCGTAAGCGGGAAAGGGGTTTTGTGGTCTAATCCCTTCCCTGTACACTACCAGTCTTGTACGGTGCCAAAGTACACCGGTTCCGAGATGACTTTTACCACCAATCTTTACCATGTCACTCGATTCCGGCTCACAACCAGCTCGGCTCGGTGATATGACGTACGCCCGACCGCACCGGTGGGGAATGTACAAAGAGAAAAGCAACATCATATTATTGGTGGGAGAGCGAGTAAGGGAGCTTCTGGGTATTGCGTCATCGTTTGGATTGCGCATACGCCCCGGGGACCGGGGCCGTGCGCTTCTCTACGGTTTGCCGTGCGTATGCGTATGCAACGACGACCAGGGCCTCGACCGAGGGTCGATGATGATCGCAGCTGTCGCACTTAGGGCGAACGAAGCGTGCGCGTCGAGAGCTATTTTTGCGTTCGCGCGCTAACTGGAGCAAGTTGGAGTTGTTCACGGAGTCGTGATGCAGGGAACTACGAGCCAGTAAGGGCTTGCGAGATAACTTTCTCTGGTAGGGAAGGGACCAGAGTCATTTGCAGGGCTTCGCTGGGTAAAGGTCGAAACACCCGCGAGAAGTCACGATCCCTGAGATAGGGGACTGCATGAACAAACCCCTACCAGAAGTGTCAATCTTATGCGCTCTGGTGTTGTTTGTGTACTTGCGAAGTATGAGCGACAGCGGGAGACCCGAAAAGGGGTTAGATGCAATCGTTTTGCCTTCGAAATTAGTTTGCCCTGTGGCGCGTTACCTCCCAACGTCTTACCGAATCCACCACCTGAAAGTGATGCCAGATCATTGATCTTTTTCTCTCTCGCTCTGTGGCGTTTGGCAGACTGTGAGCAGTGGGAAAGCAGCCCCACCGTTCGCAGATGGTCAGATAAATTAACATAAACATTAACTAGTGCCTGGTTGTCACCCGTACCGGTGGGCACGTGGGACGATTTGAGGCGTAATTGACCAATAGATCCGTCTGCCAAGTACACCGTTCGAACCGGGAGTGTCTAGAATCGCTCTAAAACGAACAGCAGGGCGAGATTGAGTTGAACGAAAAGATTTTTTTTTCCTCTTGCGGCAGCTTAGTCGCTCCCCGCATGATGTTTGATCAGAGTCAATCGACGGTGTTTGCACACCGGAAAGGCGACTCCCTTCGGAGGGGAGGTGCGTTGATCAATGGTTTTGAATGAGATGCGTGATGGTGATGCAAATAAAGATCCCAGCAAGTGTTTGCACACGTTGAATGAGCGAATTTGGGTAATAAAGCGAGATGCGCACGTACATGCGCCATTACCGAGAATTGGAGGTGATCTTGCCGGTGGGTCGACCTCGCACCCGTGTAAGACTCGCTAGTTCTTGCACCCACCACAGGACACAGGCCAATGAACTCATTTGAAGAGGCGATTTGTTGGACGCTTGACACTGTACACTGCTGGTCAAAGACCCCTTGGGCCGCTGGGTGTGGGAGGGCTCGAACCGGTCCGGTTGGCCGGTGGTGAAACCATGTGGAGGAGGTGTTAAATTTCGTAACTTGACTCGAAAACATGACATACCTTTCTTTGCGTTTGCGTTAATAAGATAGCCGATAAGGTAGAATCCTCCGGGTATGGGATTAATGATCGGTTTTGTTTTGTTTCGTTTGGTGGCAACGAACTTCCTGGGAACCCAAGTTTAAGGAACGTCTAAGATTGCGGATCATTAGAAAAGATAGTCTCCAATGTCCAGGTAAGGAACCGAAACCATTTCAGTGTAGAATGCCGCCTCCCCCCCAGTGCTGGATCGCTGTTTTTGGGGAAAGGATGTGATCTCATTTTGGATCTTCTTTCATGTGCTCCGTGTAGAACGGGGCGCGCTAGTGGGTAGTTGTCGTGTTTGTGTGCGTATTGTGCAATCCATAATCCGACCGCATGAGTAAGCGACGGTCTAATTTTAAACTCGGTTGGTTTGGTGTGTACTGCACGATGCCACTTGAGCGCTTCAGCTAATGGCCGATCGGAGAGGTTCTACGGAGACACTTCGTGCATGATGGTTGATATCCATCATCGTTTGAGGGTTTGAGCGCATGTTTCACGCACGTTGGACATGTACCGCCGGTCGCACGCCCACACGCCTACAAGCATTCTCGACAGAGGCGATGGAAACTTGCGGTACATTACGAAATTGTTTTTTGAGATTTTCGGCTTTTGGGGAAGGAGAAGATGTAGTTCCAACATGCCCGTGAGGTCGATTAACTACAAACTCTGTTGGAGGTTGTTGCGTATGGAATTGGGAACTGTAAGATCTATTGGGGAAGTAGCGAAATAATGACGGAGCAACATCCTACGCTAATTCCAGTTTGGATTCTACAAAACTGTTTTAGCTATGACAGGAACTCCTGGAGATCTTTACGTTGAACTAATGCGCGAGGTCATTGGGACAGGGTTTTAATGAAATTGTAGCACCGAAGCCAAACGCTTTAAGAGTGTTTCGTGAAAACTCGTTTCCTTCCACTTCCTTGGTTTGGGTTGTGTGGCGAGTGTGCTAATTTATTCCACAGTGCATCCGCCTGCCCAGCAACGAAGCGCTTCTTAAAGGATGCAATTTTCCTTAAAGCATCAGCAGCGTGTGCTCGCTTGAGGCTGTATGGGTCTTGTTTTACAGCACCGATTTTCACGCCTTCGACCACTTCTGCCAGCCCAGCGCCGGCGAGTGGCCTTACTGATGGTGCCGCATTCCCGGTAAAACCCGAAGCAGAGATTTTTGCATCACCGGGCAACCGAACCCGGTGCAGTTGCAGTTTACTTTGTGTATGTGTGTGTGAACATGGAAAGCGATCACAAAAACCAACCTCATCATCATCGCGATGGGTTGGGTTGGGGATGTCTACGTCTGGGCTTCCTTCCCTGGAGAGGATTCCCAGGACCTTCGTCGCTCGCTTACGGCTCGTCTAGAGTAATAGTAATAACATGCAAATGAAGCGCTTTGGAATCGCTTTTCGGCTTCATATCTCGTTCCCTCTCTCTTTCTCTCTCTCTGTTCAACGTTGAAGAAGCTGGTCAAAAACTTATCTTTCACAAACAACTGCTCGTCTTACCCAGGCGTCGTCAACGACTCCATCGTAACAAGGGCTCCATGATGATGTATTTTCCACCGCCGTGTTTCGTATTCTCATTTTTCAACCTAGTCGTCGGGTTGGCCGGTTCCGGGACCAAGAATAGTTAAAGGTTTTCCCCGTTGACTTGCGAGCAAACCGTGGCGGAACAGAAAAAAAAGCGGAAAAAGATCGGAAACGAAGCAGCCGTTTCGCTATCAATTTGTTTCGATGAAACTAAATCCCAGCATAAATCAATTTAAGCTTGCAAATGGATACGAAATCTTGCCAGTGTTGTGTTGCGCTGTGTGCGTGTGTGTTTTTTTTGTGTCTGTATGTTTCAAGATTCACCACATTTTCCGGAATCAGCTCTTCTGTTCCTTATCAGACTTCGGCGGTGTTCTGTGACACGCTACCGGGAAGTTTTTGTTTCGTTCTTTTACACTTTACAAAACAGCAACGCAAACGATTCTTCGAGGGAAGCTACTCACCGAGCAGAAAACCGATAGCAAAATGGCGTCCAGAATGCGCCATATGCTGTAATGGTTTTTGCGGATCTTTCCATCGTGTCCGGCGTGATAAGATTTTTTTTGGGGGGCTTAATCTTGTCGCTGGGCTACGGTGGCTTTCCATTGAATTGTTTTCCGTAGGCTGCTTGTGCCGTGCCGCAGTTGTCTAGCTTCCCGTTTGGGGAAAATTCTCGTCCGAGAACAGACAAAAAAAAATCCTTGAGCGATTTGTTTTCGTTTCCTATTTAGTACATAAGCTTAAGTTACGGGGGAGTTGGTCAAGCGTATGAAAAGGTCAGAGAAATCACGACCTTCCTCTAGTTAAATGGTTCATGAAGTGATTTGTACTGTGATATTCGATATTTTCGAGCAGTAGTAGCTGATGCACTACACAGGTAACACTAAGGCTTTCACCTCATTGAGTGACCTTTTACCGTTCCAAGCGGGCTCGGTAACATAGCCACCGACCGTAGGGACGGCGGTGCTCATAAAGCAACTCTTGTTTGGGGAGGCTTTTACTTTACACCGTTTCAGCCCGACACGGGACCCCGAGCCGGGAAAACCGGTTCAGTTTGCAATCTAACGATCCCTTTCGGGTTTGACCAATTGCCTTCTAAGGAGTGGCTCTGCGCTTGTCTACCCTTTATAGAGTCTTTCGCTTTTCTAAGCGAACGTCACGATTTAAACGGCGGTGGTTGATGCGGGTGCATGTGTGTGTTTGCATGCGATTACTATTGACACGATTTGTCCGCTTTTTGCCGACAGGGGGCGCATGCAAAAATTGGAGCATCGTGTCGATGAAGAAACCGAAACCGTTGGGCGAGCGTGTTGCAAAGCTTTGGCGTGTTCGATTTGACTAGTTTGGGCTCCACTGCACCAGTCTGCCATTCAGTTTGCCGCACTACCTTCACCTCCTTCCGCAACAAGCGGTGAAACTGTGCTGCGCTGGTTCTAAAGTTTTATCGCCCTCCATTTTGAATGCGGTTTGGTTTTATATATGTTAATGTGTTTATTTTGCACTTTTTCCTTTATTTGCAGGTGAGGATACACGGCCAGCAGTGTTGTTTGGGTGCATTATCTAAAAAGGTCACATGCAACGGTTTGTTGCTGCGTGCTTAGCGAGACTTCCTTGAAGGTTGGTGAGTGACTAGTTATGTCTTTCGAAATTGGTACGATTTTATAATGGCTTAAAGGTTGGAAAATAAAATTGTAATAGTCTCTGTAACGCAATTTAAGGAAATGAGGCAAAGGCAACACATTCTGCCGGCTTGTACACATTAGACCCTTTTTAAAGCCATCAACAATGGAGAATGTTATGGACCAACGGTGATAGATTTATCATTGCGCCTACACGCCCATAGCTCGCGCGCTAAATATGCCGAGAAGCACGCCTAATGATCCCTATTTGTGCGCGCAATGAGATGGAATAATTGATGGGTAATAGTGTTCTGCCGGTGGCTTTCCCTGAGCACCAGCGAACGAAGGCGTCTTGGTCGAGATGCAGCCGAGATGAAGCCGATGGCGTGAAGGCGGCAGTGATTTGGTGTTTTATTGAGTTCTTTCTTCTTGCTGGGAATATTTTTTTTCCACTGAGAGTGAAGAATGATTTATGTTGCGTTACATTCTCATCTCAGCGTTGTGAGATTCTGTACGCTCTCTGGAGTCATTTCGAGTGAATTGTAAAGCCGATGAGGTTTGTTATGGTAGGAAAATCACACTGATTGTGGAAAATGTGTACGACAAAACACTGTCATCCAATGGAGATGGATGAGGCAATGTTTTATTTTAGATAAATACGAGGATATTCGGTTAGAAAACTAGGACGGAACTAAGATATTTTTAAAGAATTTCTTGGAGATAATAAGTTTAGCTGTGTTTATTGTTGCATTTTTGGTAAGATCGTTTGGTTTTGGTAAAAAACGAAAGTCTTTTCTTTAAAAGTAATATAAAATCACATCTTAAGCCAAGGAACCTTCATCTCATTTCACTAAAAGTGCTCTTAAGAAAATAAACATAAATAGCTACAATTTTCTAACCGTTTTTCCACGAGAAAATAGAAACAAAATCGACCGATAGAAAAAAAATAAGAGATCGAACAAAAAGGGAAATTTTTAAACAGCTTGAAAAGAAAAAAAACGGGACAACACGCTAAAACAGCAAAACCCCCCGGAAAAGCAACTTTTCTTCGTTATTCGCAAGTAGTCGTTTTTCTTGCCACAGCAGAATCTAACAGAAACACCGAAACGGTTCGAAGTGGAAAATTGAATTCCATCTTTCTCTCAACACCGTCCAACTTCTTCGCTACCCTTCGGTGGTCTGTGTATTTTTTCCCTCTTCACTGTGTACGGGAATTCGGTCGGTGGAGGGTGGTGATGGTGGTGGCGGGAATAGAAAAGCGAAAGATGTGTCCGTGTGTCCTCGTTGATAGCCGCGGTATCCGGCGGGCGAGATAGAACGCATAAATCGTCGAATTAAGTAATTTCAAATTAAATGAACTGCGAATCGATCGCATTCGATCGGGTGGTGGAGGACGGTGGTGTGGGAGGATGCTGAGCGAAAAACATTCTTTTTCTGTAGCATATCCGGAATATCCCGTAGGGTATCGCTATTACTGCTGGACGGTGGTAGGCGTTGGCAAAGACAGCAGGTTGGGAGTAAGTATTAGACGTGGCTCAGAAAAGATGCAGCGCAAAAGGCAATGGACACCGTCTGCGGACTGCGGTATTGGAAGTTGTTTGCTGTTTTCAATTTTATCCATCCAGCACATTACGCTCCACGAAGATAGTTCGGTGTGTGTGTGTATGTGTACGCATTCGAAAATCCCGAACCCGGTGGTGTACCGCGGTTTATATTTATCGTGCTTGCGTCCGATTGCAATCTAGTTCACACGCCTTTGCAATAAATTATTTCCGTTTCGTTTGCCAGCTCGGTGGCACTGGCTCCCCATGTGCTGGGGATGCTCGCTCCTGTTCAAGATGTGTGGGGGAAGCAATCTGAAAAGGGTCTGAAGCTACTTGCTGAAATGATAATGATCAATGTGCCAGCTGTCGTCGCTGCGTGTGCGAATCGTGATGGAGCGCCCTCTGGTGTGGATGGCTGGTAGTTAGTAGCCGAACGGCAGGTTGAGCTGTTTGAGGGATTGACGATCGTGACACGAAAGTGACCTGTCGTACATGAATGTCTCATTAATAAGCGATAGCTGATGCAGTATGTGTATTTTTTTTTTTTTTTGGGGAACGTTGAGAAACCTTGACTTGACGATGATGATCCAGAATTGACGTCAGCTTGAAGCTTTCCGGTTGCGTCGATTTCTTGGTGTTTGAAGAAGATTAGCACTAGGCCGTGGCTGATTAATTAATTTCATTTATCTAGATCTTGAGCCAGAACGCAGCAGGTCTAGACAAAGATTCAAAGTGGCCCCGTTGAAAGATCGTACAAACTGTCTTGCGTTGCCACTAGATGCAATGTTTGTTTTCTTTTTCGTTGACACCTCCGCACCTCTGCGTCTATTTTAGATGCTATAGGCATTAATAAGCCTTTTTGCACTGACAGGGTGAAGAAAACAAAATCACTAGGACATTGGAATTTTGCACAAAATGTATGCAGCTCATCATCAAGGTCCGAACCGTGTACAAGAGCACATGAAAGGGAAGCCAAATAACGACACGGATAGGAACGTTCATGTTGACATTTGAGCATGGAAGCAGAAGGAGGGAATAAAACTGAACGCTCATAATTTTGATCGTGCATGATATTTGCTCTTTTACTACGGCTGACGGCGTGACGCAGTTGTGTGCGTACTATAAATAAAATAATACCATTTTCTTTTCTTTCGTGCGCGAAGATCCCGCAGACACTGTCGCCAATCTATCTACAAGACCCTACGGACGGGGCAGTTAGTTGTATGCGCTATCGTTGTCGGTGACTTTGGGAGTATTTTTACCTTCACGATTCATTTCGATGACGGTGTTTGCGTTCGACACAAGAAGCCATCGGGATAGTGTTAATCTACGCCCACTAGCACAGTGGGGAATTATGACGGAATCGTATGGAACGGACCTCATCACTCTATGCTACCACCACCTGTCGTCGTATTATTTCGGGTGTCGTGTGACGTACACTGTCGTGGTGGAGTTTTCCACCGCAGGAAAACTCAGGGAAAGATTTTACATGTTCACTTTTACTATTCCACTCCGACAGCGTTTCAAGTTCCACTGATCTGACCCCCCACCCCCAAGTGTACGTTGTGTATTTGTTTGCAAGGAGGATTAGTGAGGCACACTGTGAGCAAGACTGTCATCGAAGTGAGCATGAAAGCTAAAAGAACTTTAATTATTTTAATTGAGTCTACCTTACGACGACAATCTGACTAGGTACGCCTAAGAGGACGAAGTTGTTGAAACTGCGTAATTAAGAACACGCGGTGGGAACCATACGGTACACCGCCATGGTTGGGAAATTGGTACGAAAACAGCTGTTCATGTCGAGACACTCATATTCGTCGACCCCTGCGGGAGTTATCCAACTCGGTGTGGCCTCGTGTATGGAGCATGATGAGCAATTGTAACCTTTTCGCTGCCAGAGAACAAAGCCCTGCAATCTAACGGACACAGCGACACAGACCCAACCGTTCGAGCCGTTTGGAGAGCGAAAAAAAAGGGCAAATGGTGTATCAATTTGCTTCGGGACGGAGGTGATCCTCTGGAGGAGGTAAAAGTGAAAGCAACCGAACCAGATTCGGTATACGCAAAGGCGCCTCCAATCGGTAATGGGGATCTCTTGTTACACAGCTGTAGCCCAACGAGCAATTGATGCTCCGGTTTCGGATGGAAGGCGGGAAGAAATTACATCTATCCGAATTCGATTTCGTTTGGAAGCACCTAACCTAACCTCACTCACTCGCTCGCTGAACGTTGAACGTCGGGTGGTTTCGTCTAAGTAGAGGAGATCCGTAAGATCCGATGGCAGATTGCCATCGCAGTAGAGTGTCATGTCGTGCCCAGCACGTGGTGCTCATGCCCGTGTGTGTGTGTATGTGTTTGTGTGCTGTCAGCTGTCGCCATTACGGCGCGCCAACGCTATCGATCCGAAAAAGCCACAGGGAAGTTGACATTGGGGTGTTTTGCTTTCGAGCGCAGTGGCGAGTAGAAAGGGAAGCCAGTATGTCTTCGTTCGGGGTTGATGTTTTTTTTCGGGGGGATTGGTGGTGAAAATCGCACACCCCACATTGCACATTATTGCACAGAATTCAGCGGCGTACTATCCAAGTTTTTCGCTGGTTTGCAAGGAGACAAAGAGAGAGAGAGAGACAGCTGTTACACTGTACACTCCTTCGGTCGAGAGGCCGAAAGCCACAAAGCGCATGGAGTTGGGGAAAGATGTCGACGGTAATTTATGCAGTCACGTTTCGATATTTGGAGCTAGATAACGAAATTAATGGCGAAAACAGAAACATTTTCATTGCGAGATATACAGCAAAACCCAAGCGGAGTCGTTTTGGAGCGATCGAGTTTGCGTCTTGGAGTCTGACAGTTTTTCCGGCCTCTTACAGCGCGCATAGAACGCGCATAGGGATAGGGAAGGCACTGGAATTGGGTCATTCGGGACACGAAAGCAAGAGGGAAAGACATACGCCGTCCTATAACCTCACCTCCTGGAGGTAAAGAAATAAGAAGCGAATCTACGCTGAAGGCGGGGTGTACTTCGGAATTCTTCAGAAAAGATCTCGTCCGCACCGGGTGGCGATAAAAGTAAAATGGCAATTGTAGGAGAGTGAAATGGATATTGGATAGTTCGCGTGTTGAGGTCAATAAATAATGCATTGTGTGTTGCTTGTTATTGTGCTTTCTCTGGCAGCAGACGGTGGGGGAAAGCGTTGCATGAAAGGTGCCACACGCGGAGGGAGAAAGTCCTGGCAGGCCTTTAGTGAACAAGATCGATGTATTTACTCCTGCATTGGATGGTGGCTCGGTGCGCGCTAGAATAATTGGGAGCAAATTAATGTAGAAATCACTCGTCACTCGGCACTGAACGAGATAGCGAAGAGTGAAGGTCTCGCCGGGAAGTTGCTAATGATGGACGGTATCTTGCGTCAAATGTTGCGTCAGCTGGCAGACTTTCTTGCCTACTGTTCACTCACCCGCACGCACCAATCGTGATCAATCGTGAGGAAAATTGGAACTCATTTCGTTTGAAGGCTAATGGAAAGTTTGGCCGATGAAAAGCGAGAACCGGATTTTCCACCCTTCATTAAGTTTGTGCTGCTTTAATTAGTGGGTGTGTGTTTGTGTACGGTGTGGAGATACTGCTGCGAGACTTCTGTTCGTATTTGGTCCGTTCGGATGGCAGAAGATTTTCTGCAAGACAAAGTCGCTTGTTAGCTCAGTTCATCCGTCAGCCAGTCAAAAGCCAGTCAAGTCAATCCGGACAGTCAGTTCATCCGTGCGGCAATCGAGCGTTAGCTGTCGGAGGTTTTTTTCCAGTTCCCTGCTCGCAAAGGAGGAGCGCGCGTTCAAGCGAAAAGTGGAATAATTTCCGTCTGGAACCGGTGGCTTCCTTCCGCAGCCGTTGGCCACCGGAGCGTGGGGAACCCGAAAAACAAGCCACCAACACCGTAGTGACTCCCGTCCCGGTGTGGTTCGCACATAAAAAATAATGAATTATTCAATCATCATCGCAGAACGTCGCAAGCCGTGTGAGCCTTGCCGGCTGTGTTTGTTTTTTCCATGTGGATGATAAAGTCTTGTCCGTGGTTTACACATTTTTTTCCGCTCGAAGTTCCCAAGCATAGCAGTGTTCTGCGTTAGGGTGGTGTATTTTTTCTTGGTTGGGGTTTATGATATTTATGGCGATTTTCTATTAGGAGCTCGATCACGAAACGAAACCGTCCTATTGAGATGTAACGGGAGCCGCTCGCGAAAGCTCCTTTTTTCGTTGGGATGGTGCTGGGCAGCCGAATAGGCTAACGAATAATCCAAGAGCAGCGGGAACCCGGAGTTGGTAGTCGTCCTCAGCACTGCGGGCGCTGCGTCACATCAGCCCAACCAACCCGACGGGTGGGCTGACGACTTTTTCGGCGAAACGATGGAGAAATCATTCCAAGGAAACTCCACTCAAACACACAAACCATCCACTCGAGTTTTGGAATCTGAGCGCCAACAGAGAGTGGCAAAGGAAAGCAAAGAGAGAGAATGAGAACGAGAGAAGAGGGGGAGAATGCGTACACAAACAAAAGACGCTCAGAAAAGTGCGTGTAATCAAGTAATCCAATTAACGCGCCTCAATGGCGACGAGTTTTGGAGCTGGCTGGTGAAAAAAGGTGAACGAAAAATAGGAAAAATCGATCGAGAGAAAAATCAACAAGCAACATAGCAACGAAACAAAAAGTGCGTCCGAATCCGAATTATCGAGCAGCACGACCCGACTGTGGAGTAGAGTACACATGGTAGATATTGGCGAATACGCAAGACAAACAAAGCCTTACTCCCCTCCCCCCCCCCAAAAAAAAAAAGACTTCCTGGAGGGTTTCCATGGAATTTGGAGCAAAGTAATTGTGGATATTAAGGTCTCTTCGTTTAGTTGGAAAGCAGAAAGACTGTAACATTAGGGTAGGAAAGTGCCTTAAAACAGTAGGAAAACAGAATGAGTTTGAGTCTAATTTGAATTTGAAACCTTCCTCCGGGGCCGGGGTTTTTGTTTTTCCCGCCATTCGGTTCTAATGGATTGACAAACAAAGGATTGGCGAATTGGAAGGATGAAACATGCAGGAGCTTTAGTCTCGATTTCCCTCGGGGGGATAACTCCCCGAACGTTGGGTTAGTTGCAATGGGTCAGGATGTTTGTGTTTTGTGTCTGTGTGTGTGTTACGATTGTTACCCTTCTTGACCAACTAGCGAGTACATAAAACCTTCCGAATAATACCTCCCAGTGTGCTGGATGTGAAATATCGTACGAGGCTCGCTTCATGAGGTAGCGAATTGGGCAGATTCTTTAAATGCTCCTATGACAAATTTGATATTGGGACATAAAACTAAATGGAGTGGAAAGCAAACCCGGCTTCGAAAGCGATAGAACCCCCAGACATGCAACAGACGGTCTGCTCGGCTCGTCCCATACAGAAGCAGCAGCTCACCAGGCGAAGAGGATCAAATAAAACTATTCGATTGTTTCCATCCGAACGAACTCCGGGGGCAAAACCTCTGGTAAAAGGGATCGAGAAAGAAAAGTCCAAAAAACCGATTACACCGCCGGACATACATGGGATTTCAAGTGCTCTCCGGCACCTTTAATCCTGGGAACCGAGATTGCGAAAAACCCATATAAACTCGAAGAAGTTTGCTCCTTGCTGCCAGTGCTTCCTTGGCGTTGGGTAGTGTCAGGTGAAAAATATCTCTCCGAGTGTATGCACTTGGCTGCACTCAATGGTCAAACATTTCTTGGGAATCCCCAGATCTCGGTGTGGGCAGAGAACTCATGCTTATGGTCGAAAATTTTACAACATCAGCAGGACCACCGGTGGTACGGCCGGAGGGAGAAAAACTAAATCCGGCAAGAAATCACTATAAATGTCTTCTTGGGAGGCATTCGAAGCCGGTGAAGTGGAAGACTGGTTGCGACAATGTGTTGGGGACGTCTTCCTGGGTCGCTTCTTTGTTGTTTTTTTTTATTTTTTTGTTCGCTTCCCATTTGGCGCAAAAGCTCTACGTGTGGCCGGTTAAGATCGGTCGATAAAAATTCTACAATCTCCAAAATTTTATCTGTTTCGGGTTGTTTTTGCTTCTGCCGTTTGCTGGGTACGGGTTACTCGTCTCATTCTTTCGGGTCCTTGATACTGTGGACAAACTTCCCGGCAGGGCGCTCGTGGTGAGAAAGGATTCTAAGACGCCACGCGCTCGACAACATGTTGCCATACTGCGCTACTTTTTCTTTCTGCTTTCCGGAGGGTCGTCCTGGTCAGTGCCATTCTTTAGCGGCAGCCAACGGGAACTGATTCGACTTGTGATGCCCAGCAGGGGGGGAGAGCTTACCTTCCGCAGGAAAATGTGCGGACTTATCTCATGAACGAGAGGCAGAATATGGAACCAAAGACAAGAAGAGAAGTTAAAGTCACAGTCAGCGTTAAAGCTGTTTCGTTAGCTGTCAGTGGCTCCCGGGGATTCGGTTGTTTTTTTCCGACGTTAGGATGGCCCCAGAACCAAGCGATTCAGCGCAAAACGTGGCAATCAGGATTGAAGAAAGGTTCAGCAAAGTGAAGGTGGGCAGATAAGGCAGGAATTCGCTTCGCCGTGCTTTTGTACCCCGTATCCAACTCCTGGCTGGATTGTCTTTTATTTCGGACTTCGCAGTCGGTTTTTCTTCGCAGCCCCCGGGATGGCGGAAATGTGCCCACGAAAAACTTTTTTCCCCGTACCGTGGACAGTGGAATGTTGCATGCGGGTGGGAGACGAGTCGCTAAAGGAAGTGAATGATTTGTATTCGAATTAAGCCACACTGTGGAAGTCGGAAGCGGACAGCAAAAAACAAAAAACCCTCATAGAAGGAGTGCCCACATAAAGCCTCATCTAGCGTGAGGTGATACAAGAAGTGATGGCCTCCACGTCTGGGTGGCCTGGTTTTTGTGGGGATCATTCCTTCTGGGGATGAATTCATTCCAATCGCAAACGAAAAGTTGTACCTTCTCGCCCATCCGGAAAAGGGTGTCCGTGGTTGATGGTTGACTCTTCCTTTTTTCCGTGCTCTAGCGTTCCTTGGCGAGGAAAAAAAGATTACGAAGGTCCGAAGGAAAACTCTCCTCTGGAACTTTGGTATATTTAGCTTATTTTTTGTTGGAAAGTTTTCATCTAGGAAAAAAGGAGATTGAGATTTGCCTGCTCCACGGGCAAAAAGAAGAGATCCCAATTTATGGTTGAATAGACGATGGGGTATGCTGTGGAAGAAGATATCACCCAAAACCTTCTTTGGTGTGTCACTTGCCTGTCGAGAGCGTGGAAGTTTTGGAACTTTTCCAGTTCATTAGTACTGGCCCCGGGTTGGAAAATAAGCCATCTATCCTCAGGGAGCAACCGGGGAATCCTTTGCGGGTCTTGATTTGGGTGATGTTTTGGTACGTCATTTTCTTGGACGGTAGTTTACGTTGCCATTAAATACCATTTCTGGTGAGCTGTCCGTGAACACGTCAGCGGCATTTACATGTCTGTACACAGCCCCGACCCTGAACACATCCGTCCCACGAGCGCTGGTAGGTCTCGGTCATGTGTGTTGTCGATTGTTTTCGATTTTACGTTGTGGGTGGATTCGTTTTTTCTTCTCCATTCCAGCGTTGTTTTTTCATATGCTCTCGAATTCAAAGCACTTTCAGTAGGAACCCACCTACTGCATGGGTGAGTGGTACGCCACCCAGTCAAGAGGACTTCAACCTTGAACTGGCGACCTTTATAGCTACAAAGGAAGGAAATCGTGATTGTGGGTGTGCGTTTGTATATCAATCCTATTGTGGTTGTTGGATTTTAGCTGAAAACCCCCCCGATAAAATCTATCCCTCTTTGAGGTTTACTGCTCAATTTCAAGTGTGTGAGTTCAATATCCCTTTTCCCTTACATTCGGGGTGGCTTACAGAATTAAATTAAAGTCCATTTGCTTGTGATTGGTATAAAGCTAGAGTTTAGACTTTGTAGATAAATTTATGTAAAACTAAGGATGGAAATCACTTGAAACGCTTTCACATACTTCCTATGATGGATGGACTATATAATGGTTTGAAAGTAGACCTAGCAACTGACGGCTAAATATGCTTCTTTTGAATGGTTTATTAATAAACACAACAACGATATTTCCATCCTCCAACCCTCCAAGACAGACCATTCACATGCGTCCGATAAGCGAGTGATGAAAATTATCATTTGAAAATATTGTTTTTAGCATGGTAATAAATTTAACCAACACGGGGTTGTTTAAATCAACCGCACGCACATACACACACGTATCCACAGATGCACCCTCTCGATAAACATGCTTCCTACATACTAATCACTTTGTAGCGCACTTGCTTGGCGTAACGCACAACCGCACACGCAATCGCGACCACTGGTGCCGGGTGAAAATCTTTAATGAAGTGCAAAATGAGTGCATCTTTTAATGATCCGACCGCGTGCGGCTGCCGTTCCTGGTACACGCGTGTCTGCAAATGCATCGCACGAAAAAAGTGCATCCATTAGGCACGGTTCGTTTGACACGGAGCGCCTATCAAGCGTACAAAGTGTCCGATCGGGGTGCGGGATTTATTTATTTCCTTTTTTCTTCTGTCCAGCCCCCGGCGGGATTTTTCTTAAACGTATCTCGAAAACGGTTGGCTGGGTGGATGATGAATCAGTCCCATCGTACGAGCGGATGGAGGCTGCACAAGTGAAAGAATGCCAATGGGAATTTCTTGTCGAACCACGCAACGCGCTCAACGCGCCGATAGGAAAGCCTTCGCTAAATCATACGTTTTATGAAACAGCTCGACAAAAAGGGGAATTCCTCCCTCCACCCCCATGTCACCCTCTCACCTTCCCACTCGATTAGGCGCAACATTGTACAAGCGACAGCAGCGCAGCGTGTGTAATGTTCATGAATGAAGTAAATATTTGCATTTTATTCGCCTTTACCCTGGGGCTGGGTGATCGATCATCAGCCACAACGCCCCTGTCCGTACGAACGGAAGGGATATAGGCCTACAGAGTGCAAACAGAACGCACATAGAACCTTCTACCGATTAGTGTGCGTTTGTGCGTTTTGTGTGTGTGGTTGTGGACGAAGAAGCGGCCCCGGTTCATGGTCACTCAATTACAAATTATTAACACAATATTTACGTGTGCGTACAGCGTGTGCCACTGGCGAGAATCTTACGTGGCGAGCTTGTGTGTATGGGTGGTTAAGTGTGAGGTCTCGAAGAACACAGTCCCCAGTACCTTTGGGAATATTCGCAGCGGAGGTCTCCTGAAGTGTACTCTAGTCCATGTGGTTCTGTTTGGAAATTGGATTACCGGACAGTGAGGTGAGAGTTTGTCACCTTGGGTGCGTAATTTGGAATGTGCCTCTAACCTTCAGGGAAATTCAAATCCTTCGAGAAATAGTCTTGAAGATATTTTAGTTAAGCTCAATAACCTCGAACATATAAAGTTACCTAAACGTATTCCATGTTCCACATCTTCGATATCGAACGAGAAAGAGAACGAGAAGTTTCATCAGTAAAACATATGGCACTGCGTGCTGCTACCGCATCTATGTGCAGCCATGTGGTCGATGGTTTAGAGCTTCATTTCTGGGATATTGCGTGTATCGAATAAATAAACATAACCTACATTCGGCGCGGCCCGCAGCCGGGCACGAGCTTAAACACTGGTTCTAGCAATAAACCGAACGATCTTGCGTGATCTAAACCACAGAAACATAAGCGCCGAGCTCACTTTCCCCCGTGTGCTCAATTTTTAGGTTATGTTGCTGTGTGCGTTCCGTGACATACCATTGCCATATGCAATTTTCCAACGGACACCCATAAACAAGGGATTTATTTTATCATTCCTCGAAGCCTATTAATCGATATGCGGGGTAAGCATTAACAGTGTGCCGTACTAGTTCCACCATGTTCATTTGATGCAAACCCCAATTGGAGGTCAGTTATGGTAACACCGGTTCCGCTACATCCCCTTGCCGAGGGAGTCGTTACTTTTGTGCTTTTTGTTTCGCGGATGGTTGGACCGCACCGTGGAGTGCAGTGGAATAATTTCGTCTGAAATTATACGTCTCGTCCACCCCTGGTCGAGAGGTTTCTTCAGACTTGGTTGCAGTGGGTGTGTAGGAGCGGTCATTATTTCTACCGGCCATTTACCTCGGTAGAATCATCGTATATGCCATTTTGGGACAACCGGTGAGGTCATTTTTAAGCGAGCTTAATCATAGTTTATTCTTGCGTAGTTAGATCCGGTTGCGTTACCGATTTGCGAGCCTCCCATTGCTGCAAGTAGTTAATGTGATTTCTGTTATGATTCTGACGTAATTTTCGCAAATGCTTTGGAGACAACTAAGAGTTCTCGTGCTTTTTATCACTTTTTTTTAAATTAAAACAAAAGAGCTCGAAAAAAAAACTGTATTCACATGTCCGAACGAATCTCCAATGCCACAGCGGAAACCAATTAAATCACGATTGCCCCTTTGGCTCTGGCGTTGGCAATAAAGAAATAAAGATCATCTCAAATCTAAACACCCGGCTGGCAGCGGTCAAACTTGCGGCCATTCTGTATTGCATCCAGACACACTCAAACAAACAAAAAAAAAAGGGGGGCTCAGAGCATACAACATCGATTCACGTCCATGTGAATTGCCTTCAGTTCGGTCGTGTTGAACCAGATCCGAAGTTGAACTTTCTTAATTGAACTTAATTAAAAAAACAACTCTCTCACTCGCTCAAACACTGTGTGCAGCTCGCCGGGTTGTTGGGTGGTTGGCAGATACCGGGGGAGGGTGTTTTTTTTAGTTTATTCATTGTGGACTACTTCCCACATCCCTGTCGATCAACAAACATTGATCTGTGTGCAAACTGTGCCGAGGTGCATACACGACGGTGCAGGGATAGCATCCTAGCGAACATGTGTTGTTGTTTCTTTTTTTATTCGTCGGTTGCATCATCATCATCGAGCTGGACCCCGGACTGGTGGAAAGTGTGAAAGGAAATGGAATAAAAAAAAATGCACAGCCAAATTGGGCAGCAAAAGGGGGAGGTCAACCGTTGGGGAGGAATAAACAAACGTTGGCAGCAACTAAATCAGCAGTTTTCTGCTCGTTTGGCTATCGTTTGGTTTGAATTTAATGTCTCGTACGTGTCACTGCGGATGGCATGCAGAGCTTGGGGGAGGGGTTTGGGGCCGAGAATGTATGTCCTGTTGGATATCCCGAGTGCATTTGGAAGTTGTTTCGGATGCTGTTCGGTGCTGGTGTACATTTCAATCCAATCCACCGTGTTGTTGGTGAGAGGACGCAAAGTGGAAACGAATTTACAGTTCGAGTCAAGCTTGACGTTTGCACTTATCCTTCTGGAGGTTCCAGACGTATCGAAGGCGATGTAAATGACAGTTGCCCTGATGGAAAACGCTTTGACGTGTTCGATTTTACAGCCTCAGTCTCAAGCAATTTAATTTCTCGTTCTGCATAACAAGACACCTCCAATGCTCCGAGTTCCTCGACTATTCTGGATATATGAAGCGAAGGAAGTCATCGGGAGTACCAACAAAAATAAAGAAAATTCTTCAAATTATTTGTGTCATTACGCACACACACACACACAGCGTGAACGCGATATGGAGACAAATTACAGCGACAAATAAAAACATATAAATCACCCCACCCATCGCCCATCACTCGAGCGTTACTTCCTGAACGATCTACGCTTAGACGTAGACATCGCTCTATGCTTTATGTGTAGCAACACACATAATTTCGTATTCATGCCCTCTGTGCGGAGGCTTACGGATTTTACGATCATGCTAAATGACGCTTTTTATTATTTATGACGATTGCTGCTTGTCACATCGGTGCGCTGTGGTGTACGCCGGCAAAGTGATCCTGAATCGCTTTATTATTTTTCAGCACACGCGGTCCCTGGGATGTGATCGTGTTCGTGTGTCACACGGGATGGTACTACAGTTGGAATATTCAATATTTTAGGACTTTTATTTTTTTATTGGCCATCCTATTGTTGGGCTCGCGTGTCGTTAACTGTGTGGTAAAATAATTTTATTGCATCCACGTCCCCATCCACGCAATTGCGTTTACAATTGTGCGTCATTCTGGCGGGGGGACGTTTCTGTGGGTGAGATGACGTGTTAGGGATGTGGCATGATTTTAAAGCCATCCTTGAAGTTCTTTTTGATGTAAATTGTTTGCAAACTTGTTCTTTATTAACGGATTTTCTTTTCCTTGCTCTTCGTCTACTTACAGGCAGTATCGAACGCACACGCTAGTGCCCATCAACCCTGTGTCCTGTGTCATTCGGAGAAAGAGCATCGCCGTCCCATCCCGCGCCCAGAACTGCTTGCCAAACCCAAGGTTGCAGCTTTTCCGCATTCATCGTCCTTTCTCTACTTTTTTTCTGTTACCCACAAAGCCTACCAAAAAGGAACACACACACTCCCTCAGAGATACACACACACCTCAACATTTGCTCCCTTGTCCACAGATCCACACACTTGAAAAAAAAACACACACACCCACAGAAACGCACTCACTGTTGTTCACCTGCTAGATGTACTCCTGTGCGCGCTCGTCGTAAAGCTGCTGTGCCGCCGCTGAAGTCCAAGCAAAACAAAACAAAACAACAAAATCTCCCCAAAGCGAAATTTTCCTCAAAACAGTCCAGCTTGCTTTAACCGCTTAAGATACGCGCCCAAGCCGCCGCCTCTAGTCAGCTTCCAGTGTAAGCCTGCGGAGTGTGAGAGTAACGTCAGGTGCAAACAATCAGCTCGTGTCTATCGTGCGTGTGTAGTGGGAGGGAAAGCCCAAAACCGGAAGTGCTTGATGTTTCCAAGTGTTCTCGAGCGCCAAGTTGTAATTCGGTGCCGTGTGGTGGTTTGGTCTGTTGAAGCAGCAACCAGCTGTCAGTGGCTAAAATAGAGCGATCGTGTCGTACAATACAGTTCCTCCGAAGGTTTGTCGTCTTCGAGAAAGTGTCAAGCGTGTCCACAGGTAGTTGGTGCGTGTGTGTTTGTGTGCACGTGTGTGCAAAAGTTAAAGAAATAAGAACAGGGCTCGCTTCCTTCCCCGATCGCCGTAGACGAGTGCGAGAAGCGATCACGTATGTGGTGTGCGTCAACAAGCGTGTGAATTAGTTCGTTGTGATATATACCTGTATTTCCTGCACGAGGTTTCTACCGGTGGTGATTACTGGTGCATCAATCCAGTAGCCTGCTAAAAAGTCGGTCTTCTTGTAGACAAAACCGTCCTCCCGGGGGAGAGGTTGTGTGATCAGTGTTTGTGTTTCAATTTGCCCGAGCGACACGCTATGGCCGCTATGGTAAACATGACCAACCTACTGAACGGCAAGGATTCGCGCTGGCTGCAGCTGGAGGTATGCCGGGAGTATCAGCGCAACAAATGCTCCCGTCCGGACACCGAGTGCAAGTTCGCACATCCGCCGGCAAACGTCGAAGTACAAAACGGACGCGTGACCGCGTGCTACGACAGTATTAAGGTAGGTAGACTAGATCCGAACAAGAAATTTCTAACGTTGTAATCCTTGGAGAACGCCACCACATGTTTGGGAGATAAAATTTGTAGAACTTTTCACCAGAGATCTCCGACCAATGTTATTCAAACCAGGTTTTTTTTGAGAGCTAGGTCTCTACCCAACATCTATTTTCCAACAGGGAACATTTTTGGATGAACTCCAAATTGAAGTCTTCATGATATGCAAAGCCAACCAGTCAGTAACTGTCGGATAACTTCCTCCAGCAGAACCATTCTAACAGACATTTTTAGCGTGACACAGCCTGTGTGGGAATGTGCCCACCGGTGCTAGCCTCGTCCAATATGTCCCGAACTTATGTCTGGATAATAGGAGGAGCGCCTCCGACCAGTTTCAAAGCGCCCAATGCCGTAGACCGTAAAATCGAGGTGGTAAAGTTTTTGCATTATAATAATTCCAAAATTAGAACGGGCGATGAAGGCGAATCCGTTCGCTCACCGTACCTCAAAATGGTATCCGACGTGTGAAAGGTTGAAAAAAGGTTATTGTAAGCCACCCGACGACTCGGCACGGTGCTGAACGCCAGAGTAACCGGGGTGGCTTTTAAGGCAGCTTCTCGGTGTCACAGGCTTTTTCCGGAATTTTCGACATAGTTTGGGCACATGTTTGTCCGAATTGATTAAATAATTACTGATGTTTTCGCTGTTGGAAGCGAAATTCTAGCTCTCGGGGTTTTATTTTTGTGGTCCGGAGTTGTATCATCTTCAAGAGGGTCGTTCCATCGCTGGTGAATAGCACCGCGCACTAATTGAGTTCTCATTCGGTCGTTGTTGGTCGATGAAGTTGCACCGTTTGTGTTGAGTCAGAAAAAAGAGCGGAGATGTTCCCGGAGGAACATTTTGCCTTATCACGTTCGAGTGGATGCTGGAGTTAATTAGAGCGCGAAATGAGCATGAAACGGAATGTTCGAGGTGCTTGCAACCATCACAACTAATCCAGTCTGAGTATGGTCTGGGTGAAAAAAAAAAGGAAGAGCCCATTGCATCCATGTTGGAATTCGGTAGTCTCTCGCCTTCATTTCCGGCATCCTGCCGGTCAGGTCCGGGGCATCGCTGTATACAGCCGGGCAGTAAATCGGTCAGCAGTAGCTTCCCCGTTCGGTTCCGGAAGCATCGGCTTCAATTCAATAACCGTTTTTGGGATAAATTTAATCATGCTCCGTTCCCACTTCTGTCAATCGATACACCTTCAGCGGACTCCTCATCGATATCACTTCCACCGCTGGCTGGGGAACGTTCTAAAACAGTTTGCCAAAAATCAATACCCTTCTCTCCCAGCAAAATGGTGGAACACGTTGGGAAATGGATCCGACTTCCGATTTGAATTTGAAGCGTTGTGTTGGTGTCGTTGCATGTTAGAGCATTTTTGACGACCGGGGAGAATGATCGGGCAGCGTCGATGGATTGGCGCGGAACCTGTCAGTCATGACCTCCCCGCACTTTGGAAGCCTTTACAGTACATCCTTGCGTTTGGCATTTGGATGTGGAAATCCAGAGAAGCGCACTCGTATGCGGGTGTGTGTGTGTGCCTGTGTTCGGTTCCGGTTGGTGTCCCACTTCCGGACATTCGCGCCCGTATTGGTATGCTAAACCATACCGATATGTTCGGGTGTGTGTGAGTTTCGAGGTGTATGTGCGAGGTGAATATTTCAGCATACGCCTCCGATGGATGGTAATGTTTTCCACACCGATACGCTCGACGAAAAGCGTGACACGTTGCGCCTGTGTGCCACGGTGTGCGGAATTAAAACCGAAAAATCCACCCGCCGAGTGGCATGTTGTGTTGTCGCTTGCTCCATCCTCAGCACGGTATATTAAAAAGGATTGCACGCACTGGTGTGGCTGGATGGTTGGGGAGTGGTGTGTGTGTGTGTGTATGTGGACCAGGCGCCACCGCGTCCGTGCACAGCTGCTTGCGGTGTCGGATTGAATGTCTCGATGGGTTTTGTATCGAACCATTCTCAATGTGCGAAACAACATGCTGCTACCAAACGTACACGTCATGTTCCGAGTCGATATTTCCAGCACATCCTTCCCGGAACTCATCGCCACGCTCCCCCCACCGTGAGGGTTTTGGGACTTTTTAACGGATCAAACGCGCACCGCTTCCGGCATCGTGAAAAAACAAAGTGAAATCGAGCGGCGTGTGGTAGAAAACAAAGCGGAAAATCATTCCGAGTCAAGTGCAGGAGGTTACGGTTACGCCGAATCGTCCATGTGTTTGAGCCACCGCGTGAAACGAAGAATCTCCTGGTTGCACAATTACTACACACAGACTCTGATGATGGTGAGCAAATGTTTAATCCAAATCCATTGCCTGGCGCTTGCCCGGGGTCACATAATTGATAAGTGATTCGGTTGGCAGACATCGTTTTAGTGCAGCGGTTCTGATGGGATGCTACTCCATTGCAAGTAATTCATTGTGGTGTGGGTATGGTACTGGTGTATGGTTGAACCATTTTGTTGGTGGTGAACCGTAGCATGATGCAAACCGTTCTTAGTGGTAGAAGTATGCACTTAATTAGGGTCGATGGATTCCTTGGAATTATAAAGCAGATCACGAATTGGAAGCAAATTAGGATCAAGTTATAGTTCTATCAAATGTGGTGGGAAATTTCTTAACAAATATAAACTCTCTCAACTTTTTTAAAGCTCCATTTGTTGATTTACTTGCATCTTCTCTCAAGAAAGCCTCAACAAACCAATGTTTTACTTTGTACTTGCGCTAACCATTTAAACATCTTCATAAGAGAGTGAACTTGAGCAACACTTCTGATTACTTTACGAGCAATATCATTAAATCATACACCGGCCCGGAGCGTTTGCAGCCATAATGTTTCACCTTCTAACAAGCCTCGCGATAGCGTCCACTTCGCCCGTCATCCTTGCGGGATCCGGGATGATAATGCTGAAAAGAAAACCGCTCGGTTAACACGCGCGGTCGAGCATTTTGAGCTGTGTGGCACCACGGTCACTTCCACTGGTGTGAAAAGTAACCATTTTCCAACACTCTCCATCCGGCGAAACACACGCTTTACAGACACTGAGGCTCTCCCCGGTGCCGAGGCTTTGTTTCGCAATTACAACGTCAAGAATTTCCTGTCAGCTTCCTGGGCGGGGTGAAGGGTGGATTGTGTTTTTTCGCCCCTGGGGGGATTTCCCTGCACAGTACACAAAAGCACAGGGAAGGTGAAAGCGCTTTTCCTTGTACTCGTCTACCCGGCTGCCCCTTCCTTCTGGCGCACCTTCCCGAGCCTCGCCGTCCACCCCTTCCCGTACCGAGCAGCATAAATGAGTGAGCATAACAGTAATGGTCTCTGCGCACCCGTCCTGTTGTGACGCTCCATCCAAAGGGAGGCAGGCCTAAGGTTATAAATAATAATAACAAGCCGAGTGGTGGCGGTGGTGGCACTCGTCCCAATCGTTGGTGTTGGGTGTCCTGATAGCGAAAGGTAAAGGTAAAAATCACGGATAATAAAAACCGGTGAAGAGAACTCCTTTACCTCACGGGTCAGGTCATGCTTTTTCCACTGGCGAATGAAAAGATTGCACATGAACATTCCGTATGCGCGGAGGCAGGACGATGCCAACAAGGGGATGAGCAAAAAACCTGTTAAGAGTTTTAATACCATTTTTCTTTCTCCCTCCAAATCACTTTTCCGGCTGCGCTTCGTTTATGCCATTTTGACACGGTACTGTGTGTGTGTGTGTGCGAGGACGTCCTGGATACTGGAGGTGCAGTGTGGGGGGCTCATGCTATCAAAACATAAACCACCGACGCTTTTTCACATTTTTCCGCCCTTTTGACGCGACAAACGAGTGCGAACGGAAGAGTCCTCTTACGTTACTCTCGGGGTATGTAGTGGCAGCAGGCGTTCGGGATAATGTCACTCATGCTTCGCATATACATGCACAACAACAGTGGGGTGTGGGAGAAGGACATTCGGAAGGACACAGGGTAAGATTGTGTGCGATTCTATCTGTCGCATGGAATGTGAACCTCACCCACACACACACACACATGAGGCAGAAGATTTGCCTTGCGTTGCATTACCTTTATCTCTCTTTCTCTGGTGTGTGCCCGGTTGTGTTGTGCCCGGAACCGGAAATTCTCCTCTATTCATTGTAGATCTGGAATGGGATGGGTGAGGTTGCGGGTGGAGGGATTCAACAACGATATGTCGTACCGCGTGCGAGGTACCGTTGCACAACGAAATGGTTCCACTTCAACCGACAACCGAGCGAACTGATAGCGTAAAAGGACATTTCTTGGTAGGCAGAGGGATGCGCTTCCGGTTTTTCCGGGAAGCCCGTTGGGGGGCGGGAGAAGAGTACGACCACACCGTGGATTGGTGTCATTGTGTTGGGGCGAAAAAGGGGGAAAACCGGGCATAAAAGGAGGCTCTCAAGATAGCGGAACAGTACAAAGCATCAACATGCTGCCCGCGGGGTTGATGTTGTTGTGTTGTCTCCTTTTTTTTTTTGCTCTTCTGCGACCTCACCAACGTTGGGACATTTCCAGCTGATGGGATGAGTTTTTGTTTCCCACCGTGTCCCTCAGTTCAGATCGTCGCAGCGCAGTCCCTTGCTTCCAGAACGTACCAGCACACGGTGTCCAACTTCCCTCTTCCAACGCAGGCCTTGTTTTTTTTTGGGGGCGACGAGTTTTATCAACCACCAGGCTGCTCCATCTCTCGAACCGAGTTGACTCTGGCGGCTTCCGAGAACAGTTTTCCCAGGTGTAAGTGTAACATCTCCGACATTGTTCCACAAGGCGTTCCGCCCCGGTAGAGGGTGGCTAGTAACAAGGTGTAGTACCTTTCTTACACTCGGCGCCATTATGAATTATGACATTTGTAGCTTCAGCGACGGGCACAAGATTTCCCCGAATTTTCCGGCTTTTATCGCTATTGTTGTTGTTTTGTTTCGAGCTTGATATGAAAATGAGGACGAAACAAAAAATGGAAGCCTCCACAGAGAAAAAAAGCTTGATCGTTCCGGATAAGGGAAAGTTTGTTGTGCATCAAATGTGCGCGTTCGGGTGCTACTAAAGCGACAGATGCCTTCCAGGTATCGCCGTAGTGAATATGATTATGTGAACTTTAAGTCATTTTGGTGTTTCTTTATTTGTTGGCTTTGAAGATCGGAATAAGTTTGAAAAACAAGCTTTAATGACGTAAAAATAAAAAAACAGTATCTAATAGTAAAAAAGGCAAACTTGTATGGTGGTTGCATACCGTTAGGCGCTACTGGAGAAAAAGAAAAGACCTTTCTCATTCTTGTTTAAAGGTGTTTATAAACCACTGATCAAACGATTTAGAACGCTTTATAAAAGAAAAACAACATAAAAAATACAATTCCCTGTTGGCATCGTTCGAACCAAGTCACATCAAACAAGCCTGTACATTTGTTACATCTCACTGCATTTGCCCGTTGCCTGGTGCTTTCGGGTCCATCCATGTCCCTCATTTGCTCAATATCGTCCATTGAAAGTGCAGCGATGTGTTTTGCCGTGCAGCACAAAGCGCACACAAAGAGTCAAGAGCAACCAGACACCAACCGTTCACCATTGTTGACTTGGAATCGGGTACAACCACATCAAAGCTGGGCAGCTTCTGGCAGCTGTCAGCCCAGAGCATCCTTCCCTTCGGTGTGACGCGAGGCACTACTTTTTCCTGTGTGTCGGCAGCTGTACGTGTGCCCTGAACTGTCGTCATGTCTTTTGGGTGGATTTTTGGTTGGCGTGTTTCTACATCAACACATAAATGGGCGGAAAAATGAGAAGCTTCCATCGCGAAAGATGAAATATGGCGCTTTTTTATTTGCTTCACCGTTGGTGGAGGTTGTGGATTGCTGCTGCTGCATTCAATTCCGTTCCATTTTTGTACCGTTACGGTCAATTGATTAGTTTCATTTTGTAGCTCGTTTCAGGCGAAGAAAAACACACAGCTCGTCCTTGTGTGTCCAAGGGATCTACAGGGACGTGTTCTCGATTTCATTACACGCTGGTCGAGCTTTTTGGGGAACGATTCTAGCGCTGAGTGTTGGTGGAAGAGTGGAAACGGTGCGGCTATGTGTGACACCACCATCATCGTCAGTCAGTGCTGCTTGACGTTCATTTCCATCAAAGTTGAGCGCAGTGGATGAAATGTGACAGCATCTCGTGGGTTATTGTTCTTCCGTTTCGAGTGATTTTTCCCGATTCACTCGTCCTTGCGATGATGGCGGTGGCGTTGGTTTTTGGATTACTAGCTGACTTCTATTGCCTCGAGCGATGGATGGACGAAGCAAAATGAGCTTGTCAAGCGAATGATGAATAGTTCTTAGAAATTCGTAACCCAAGGCATATAAAAACAGAGCACATCAAATGCCCGTGTGTTGAGGGTGTAAACTTGTCGAATTCCACCACCAGGTCCATTATCAACGATAAAGGCAAATGCGGTACACTCAATAATAGGATAATTAAAATTAATTAAGCCATTCAATCACGCTTATGATAGTTTTTTATATGTTTGACCTTAGTTTGAACCGCACTGGAGAAGGAATGATAATGACCAACCACGACCACCACGACCTGGCACACTCAGCTGTCCATCAAATCTTTATTTAATCGGTCGCTTTAAACGGTGTGCTAACTTCATTAACCGTTCCCACCACCAGCAGCTGCTGTGCCGGTGTGGACTATGTTTGATAATTACATCACACATAACAACATCATTAATCACCGGTGTGGGACTTAATCGGGAGCATCGGTGAGTTCGAAGAAGCATCTCCATCGAGGTTGAGCATCGGTGGAAGTTTAATTGCTGTACTCAACATGCTTCCTCCTTGTTTTTTTTTGTTGAGCTTTTCGGTACTTGAAGTTGGTGCGTCTTGAATGGGATGTTAAGCAAAGAACGGTACCACGCTGAAGAGCGCATGTGATTACAGTCGCGTGAGTTTGTAAACATAATGATTAGAGATGTCTCGCTTGTTGGCCGCTCTTTTTGCGTATCACCATTCCCTGATGACAGTTGCACGTGATCCACTCGCTGTATGCGCAGCTGAGCGTAACGTGTGGCTTCCTCTCCATTGCGTCATGTTTGCAAAACGTTGGTTCCACCCGACCGGCCTGCGGAGTCGCTGCGGATCGCGTACAATTATTGCGGTTTGCCGAGACCGTGAGCTGCTAATTTATTGGACCGATGGTTAGTCATCGGTCCATCAGCCAACGGATCGGACCGTCTCCCACGCGCCACCATTAAACGCCGCCGGAAGACTGTCGGCGGCAGGCAGAACTGAGCGCTAGGTTTTTTTAATGCGGTGTGATCGCTCGAGCGTATCTGGATCAATGCCGGGGATTTGTGTGCGATCTGCAGTGCGGTCTGTTCTTGTAGCCACGAGTGACATAAAAGTACGAACCCATCACTGTTGGCTCTTGTTGGCTCATCAACGCCTCTCACTTAAACGCTGGAATCGCGCGCAAACCGTGGTCGTGATGAATAAATTTGATTTTACAAAAAAAAAGATGACTCCGATTGCTTTGCGGGCGTATTTGGGATGTCCATTAATGACGCCATTAAACACTTTAACGGGTAGTGGCATCGGGTCGCGGACGCTAGTAACTTCCCCGCGGGGGATTAATATCTTGAAGAGTCGTTAACCGAAACGCGACGGCGTGTAGGTGTTCGATAGCAGTCAACCATCCGAATGAACTATTGTTTATAGAAGAAACGCAAATCTGTTTGATGGAGTGTGTTTTTTCGTTCTGTGGAATATTATTGACAACTGGCAATGACTGGGCATCCAGAGGATGGGGGAGCAAGTAGTTGTCGTCTAAGAGGTGCTAAAATAGAAACTTTGCGAGGGAACGATTCTTCCATTTGAAGCTCCGTGATGATTCGTTGTGAGATTTATCTCACGATATTGCCTCCGTGTATTTTATGAAATTAAACGTATATTTTTGAGATTCCTCTTCGTCTAAAAACCTTGAAAGTTTAATGGAACTCAAGAACTCGGGTTAAAGATTATGTCAAACAGAGTGGCGATCAATTTAAGCAACATTTTATGCAGTGGACCCATTCAATTGCTGCCGTATATTTTGCTTGAAATGGATATTTTTTTGTGGTGCTATAATGCCATCAGGTCTTCCGATGGTCCTTTCATTCGTTTCAAAATAATAAAAAAGGCTTCCCTCCATTGTTGTTGACCCTTCTAGCTTTATCAGATGCTAGTATCAACACTCGCCCCATTGAACCCTCTTGATAAGCAGGACTATGGCCCTCAGGACTACGATGGGTCATTCGTTTAATACCGTGCCATCGTTCCAGCCGAGCGATGGTGCCGAAAGGATGTGTATGTGTGCTCCGATTTTTGGGTTTGCTTTCACGCTCCAATTGGTCCAACTGCATGCAGTAAGGCTAGGTGTATCTTAGGAAATTTATCTAACCGGTTTCTCCTGCTCCATGCTCCAACACTCTCGAAGGTATACCGGAGCCCGCTCTTGGCACAAGGTGTCTGTTTTTCCAGCAGCTTCGAAAGGCTTCAGCAATCCAAACGTAGACAAACATCCGTTGGGCTGGATAGGAACGTATCACCACGCCGTACCAACGAAAAGCGGGTTGTCTAAGGCCGAACGTGTTTAAAAACGTGTGGAGTTTTCCCACAGCACCTCATCAATTAATCTTCTGCTCGAATCTATAAATTTCCGAACAGAAAACAGATTGAACAGATTAGCCATGTTTCACAATTGCCAAATCCATAACTTCCATAACAAACCCAAGAGGGATGAGCGCTCGGTAAGACGAAGGTGTGAAATGTGTTGCCAACCCTCGATGCCACCGGGTGAGGTATCGCACGCCTTTAACGCACTCACACTTCCTTTCCAAGGCAAAACTTCATCAGCCAGCACCGAATGCTCCGAAGAGGGCAGAGTGGTATTGATTCTCGTGCAGCGATAGCCGTTCCCAGCGATAGATTAGTGTTGGTTTTAGCAACGATGCAGACACACGTATGGATCGTCTGCATGGCGGCTGTGGCCATCCACATTTCTTGCTGAGGGGTTTTAAATCAGTGCACATATTCGACTCCACTTCCTGGATAGCTTCGGGAAGAGACACATAGCAAAAAATGGCCCCGTGTTCCAAGTAGAGAAGGAATGCAAATGTCTGATCTCGACAGCCGTAATCCATCTTTCGACATCCGAGAAGGCATGCCAAGTTGCGCATTTGTTTTTAGAGCGACCACCGCACCGCGTACCGCCCTCCGTGGTATCTCGCACGGTGGAACTCGTACATCTTCGTTTGGTCGATAATCAGAATGCAGCAAACGACATACTGCTGAAGTTTCGGGCCGGGCAGTATCGTTATCGAATCAGACGCTGAAGATCGCGCCCCCCTCACACACAAGGACACGTGTTTTGGTGGTGGCGTGGAGCAGCAGTTCTGGACATTGTCCGGAGGGCATTCCTTTATGGTTGAATTTATGTTCGTATGAGCGGACATGCAGGATAACATACGACGTCACGGAGATCGGAGAAAGCTTGGGAACTATCTGCACATCAAAAACACACGTCACGTCGTTTAGTTTCATTTTTCATCGATAGAGGGAGCCATTTGTGGTGTGCCCGCTGGGGTGTGTTTTGGATCATTTGGAGTAGAGATTTTGCCGTGGTTCCAGTTTCATCTGATCATGTGGATCTTTCGGAAAAGATTACTTTTCTTGACTTGGTTATACTTAGTCCAGCTTCCTGCGTTTAAGTACAAATGGAATTATAAAAAGAGTTTTAGATATTTTTGTACTGCATCACACCAAAAAGTAAAATTAAATAAATGAACACTTCGGGAATATCTCGATCGGTAATGAAAATTACCTATGCTTCACAATGGGCAGGTAACGAACCTCCAATTACCATCTATAAGTGTGCAGTGGGAATAAAACAAATGGATACCTCGGATTGAATTGTACTCCCCGGAAAATTGGACTCCATTGCCCAGGATGCGGTCGGCCACACTTTGGCGCAAATGAGCTTTCAGTTTTATAAAAGAAATCTTGAGTACAGGAACAGGAGTTTTGCTACCACCGGACAGAGAAGAGAAAGTTTTCAACTAAAAGCGAACACCAAGATGGACTTTCCGGTGAAGTGCGAGTACGGTGGTGCAAAAAAAAAAAAGAAAAGAAATGGCCGGCAAAGAATATTTCTTATTGTTTCGCATTTCGGGGAGCTCTCCTTCGGGATTGTTTCCCATTGACCCGATTGAACAATCAATTGGGAAAGTGGAAAAGTCTTACCTGAGTCAGTGCCGCCGTACAAAAAAAAGTGTGTGTGTGTGTGTGTGTGAAGCCACTATAGTACGGACATAGAATTGCAAGCAAGGAACTCGTTGACCGAAGAGCATACCCTGCAAAAGGTGAGAGTTTTTAATTAAAAGTTTGCCTCGTTTCGTCACACCGCCACAAAATTCTAGCCACCTTTCGGACAGAACTAGCAGCTGAAGTGGTAAAGAAAAGCTCTCAGGACACTCTGCGATGAGAAATAAGATGCTTATAGAGACGAAAGATATAAAGAAAGAAAGCAAGGAAAAAGCACCAAGAACTTCCTTTTAAAGCACATACAATAAATTGGTTCTGTATCAGCGGGAACTTGTTCACCTGGTGGGCCTTAGTGACGTTCAGCTTGGAGACAGCAATTGAGCATGTTACAACCTTAATCTCTTTAGCGCTGATGAGACGAAGAGCAATTAATTTCTTCCTGCTGCGCTAATTAACTGGGGAACATTTTAATCGATGATCTTCCATGTGGCGTGGCTGGAGGATTTGTGCCGCTCGTTAACGGTACCTGCAGTAAATCGTGCGCCACCAAAGAACGGGTACGCACGCTAATTGTCTTCTGATTGTAACTGATTGGAATCGTGTACAGTCGGAGCACGGTAAAAGCCTGGTGCTTTTTTACACGCAGCATAGTGCGCAGAACTCCCACACCACTGTTCTGAAGGTATTTTCTAAATTTCATTATCATTTCCATGTCGCCGCACGCTTGCTTTCGCCGTTGTAATGCTTGACAACAGCGACAAAATGCGAGTTCGTTACGAGCAATCGAATTCTACGCTTGTTTCTTCCTACATTTAGGGGTTTTTTACGACGTGGGAGCCAAACGTCGGTTGTCATCAGAGCTGATTAAGCGCTGCGTTCGTGCTGTCTCGAATTGATACTGTCTGGGTCCTGACAGCAGCGACAGCAACACTTTTTTATGCCCCATTTTCGAGACCGACTGTCCCAGTATCCTGTGTCGCAGTGTTTGAAGCGTCGAAATTAGGTCGTGCAAGCAAATCATACTCCCCCATTTCGTTTCTTTTTTTGTGTGTGTGTGCTGTACGGTTAGATGACGAGAGGGTAATAAGGTGAGCCGACCTGCCTGGCAGGTTCGATTCGGTTTAATTAATTAAGCAAACAACTCACGGGCTCGAACGGGTTTTGGGGAGTTAATTTCCGAAAGTTGCTGTCGCGGTGCGGTAGGAAGTGGCAGCGGTGGGGACAATTTGCTCTGCAAACAGTGACGATGACACGGCGAGCGGCGTTTGGATCGCTTGTGATAGCGCATACTGCCGTGTGTATCCTTGGGATACGTGGCTGAGTTTACATCGTTAGAGAGAGCTTACAAACTCTAGGTCTTCCGACTTCCCACCGGCGGGAGGGTTAGTGGTGGAGTTGATGGTGGGAAAGCATCGTATTGATGCGCGGTGTAAATTGTAATGAAGCTCGCGAGTTATCGCCCAAAGGTGCGTCAAGCATTCAATCTGCAGGTATAAATGCGGGCAGCACCTTCACGCGATGTTCGATACTGGTGCGTTTGAAAGGCAAACAAAGCGCACCCTGGTGGTGGCACCCAGGGGTCGCAATGAGGTCGGCAAATGAGCTTACGATTATGCTTAATAATCAGTAGTTGTGCGATTGTTTAGCCGATTGTTTGCTTCCAATTTGTGGCGCACCGTGTTCGGCGAGGAAGTTTGTTTGGTACGGCTCGGGAGTTCGTATTTTTGTTCGTTTGTTTAGCTACTCTCTTTTCCATGAGGTTTCATATCGCACGTACTGGTGCGAGGACTTTGTTTGCGTGCTGAGTAAATGAGCTAGTAAACTTCAGCCAGCGTTCGTCGTAAGTTCGTATCGGTTGTAATCGCAAAACAAACAATTTACTCGTTACCAATTTGATGCACTTTCTGGTTCGATTAAAGGTATCGATTGGTGGCACTATCGTGGCAATGCATCTGGAATGGTTGGAAAACTCTAAAGTAAATAGTTTACGGTTTCTTGCGCCCCTTTGTGAAGGTGCACTGGGGGCCCATTCTGCATTTGCCATCCTGAGACACGCAGCCTAATAGCATTGGGAAGATTGAATCAGACGCTTTGTCGTTCTGGTTACATCACTAACCTTTTTCACTTCCGGTAAGAACTCGGCGTACCTCACACCCGTCCCAAGCCGGTACGCATCCCGGGTGGTCCTGATTGAGCTCTTTTCTGAGGTGAATTAAGTCGACTCGTAAATGTGGCACTTTTAGCAAACGGCAACGTGAGGTTATGTAAGACACCCCGGTGGGTAAGTTTTCTGAACAACGGTCCCGATGGAAAAAGGAAGGTTTCGACTTCATTCCATCACGTACGTACGGCTCTTGTTTTATCGAAGCCCATCCTGGAAGGATCCTTTCCCGTTACGGACCGACGGTAAAGGGGTATTCTGGTAGTGGCCTTTTTTTTGTCTCCTCCGTCCGTGTGGGTATGATTGTGTATCGAACAAACTGAACCAATTCAATCATTGAGTAAAGAGCAAAACTATGTACTTGAACGACTCCCCGGCAGAAGGACAAACCGGACCATCGGCATCATCTCATCGCCACAGTTTCGTAATCCACTTCTGACTTGCTGGTGCCGTGACCAGGATACACCGGGTGAAGGGTGCAGTGGGGTCCGTAGTAAGGGTCACACGCAAACCGCATACGTCGCTCGTCGGCGGAAGAAGTAGAATGTGGAAGCACACCCGAAAACTCCCCTCACTCCGGTACCCCCGGCAGTCTTTGGCTTGTTTTATGTAGTGCACCATTTTTCAATCCCATTTCCTGGCCCATCATTTCAGTTTGTCCGCATGGGAATGGACAGGATGTAATAGCAAATGGCTTGTGTGGGTGCATGTTTGCTATTTGCGCACTTGTGTGTTTGTGGAACGTAACATGAAATATCGCTTCGAGAGTGCTCCGAGAGATGATGGTAAACATTTAGTGTCTAACAGCAAGATGAGTTGCCTACAGCCTTGGGATGATGAGGTTGATGATGACGCTGCTACTGCTGCATTGGTGTCATTGTTTCGTCTTGTGCATAATTCCCGTCTCACTGTCTGTTCAAACACACAGCCCGCTTCCGAGCTCGCTCGGTCCGTGGCGCCCACGAGCTGCCTGCAGTTCTGTTTTTGCATAATTTTTAATCAAATATTTTCTTTTGCGATGCAATGCAGGGGAGGTATCGCGTTGGGTGCAGGTTTTATGCAGCGTGTGTCCTTTTTCATCGGTTCTGCGTCTGTTGGTGCATACTTGTTTTGAAGCAGCTGCTCTGCATCGGTATCGTTGGAAAGCGTGCACTAGAGGCTATGTATTTTTGCATTTAAAATGCACTTAGTTTATAATTTTCTGTCTTCCCCTTTCGAAACAGGGGATGACATAATTTTACGAAGCAGAATAAAGTAGGGTGTGTACTTCGATTACTTGCCTACATTACCGGATAGCAGCCCCAATATTGCTGAATATGAATGTTTCCCAACAAGCTTCACCTACATCATCCCTGGCGGGCTGACAAATTAATTAAGTGCTGCGTGTCATATAGATGGGGCAAAGAGACACTTAAGCCCATTGCGAAATCCTTTTCTCGATAGCGCGTACCAGCAGGGGGACCGTCGCGGCACCGACTGGGCGAAGTGAAACGTTCCCTCGATTCACTTCGAGTGGTTTGAAATTCAAAAAATTGTTGAGATATAACCACACGGTGGTGCCTAACATTTTCGACCAGTGTCAACCAGCTCCGCCGGGTTGGCATTGTGGAGGCCATACGGTTTTGCGTTACTTTTATTGCGAGCACTGCCAACACGGTCCGGATTGTGGGGACGACTTTTTTGTTGCACGTTCGGGTGTAGAATGTCGCAGGTCAGCACTTCCGGTACAGAAGGAATTCGTAATGCTCACCTGTCACCGGTTCCGTTCGGTGTCGCAAAATCCATGCTGTCGCCCCATTCGGGAACGATCGAATATGCAGAGCTTAAGCCTTTAATGAAATCCGAGGAATTACACCAAGCGGTGGTGCAAATGGCTGCGGAGGCTTTCCCGTAACACGGACGAGAAATTGTAGCGATTGGACTGCCGCAACTTTGTCCAGTCCGGAAGCTGCTGGGCAGAAAGTCAGTCGTGCGTTTGCTGTGGACGGAGCAGATGATGGAAACGTTAGCTCCACCGGTGGAAAAGGCATTTCAGCATCGCACGGAAATCGGAGAATGCGGGGCGTTGGGTCCATGGATGGATGGAAATCAAAACCCGGTGCAAAGGACCAAATCCCGGGGCGACTTTTCCGGGTGAAACCCCTTTGGGAGAATGTGTTTTTTGGTGTTAAATTGAGTTTGAAACACTGGTTGCTGTTGAAGGGATGATGGAATGGACATACGTGGCCGGGATTACGTTTATTCCGATTGAACTAAAGTTGGTGAATGGATCAATCCCTCGCTAGCAGACGGATCAGGACGGACCAACCGTTACCGTACGCGGGTTCGCTCCGTTTTAAAGCAGAGGGCTACCACAGTCCAAACTCGGCCTCGCACGGTGCGGTGGACGTAATTTGTAAGTGATTGTAAGTGTTGGAAAATTGAAACCGATTCCAAAACGCCCGCATGTCCGCAAACGCCCAAACTCTCGAAATGTCTAAACTTTCAAATGGCGTGGTAAAAGGAGATTCATAAGCCAGAAGGGAAAAGATTACACTATCTATCGTCGGAGCATTTGTCCCCTTTTGCATGCGCTCCCCAAAAACAATAGGTTTACATTTTAATCCTGCTTCAGCAAAAATTGTGTACACATTGCTGGTTTTGGTTGTTGGTGTGTTTGGTGCCGTGACCGGGATACGCCGGGGGTCTAATGGAGGTTTGCTGAAAAACCAGGCGCATCCTAATGTAATCATCATGCTCGTGCTTCGTCGCATCTAACTCCAGCCGGTGCGCAAAGGAACGAGCGAATTTAAAACAACAAATTAAATTGAACATAATCTCATTTGTTGCGGTTCAATGGCAATAATTCCGCCCGTTACTGTTACATGCGGCGAGGTTTCGAGATCTTTCCGAAAACTCCTACAGTTTGGACACATCCTTTAACGCTTTGTGTATTGGTGTGCAGGGATGCGTGCGTTCTGTGTAGCGTCGCTTTGTATGCGACGGCACTCCTGGTGGACGGTCGCAGAAAAGCAAAATTTCCATGGGATCTGGCCCCCCCCCCTCCCGGGGGGTTGGATTGGATTTTCCGGAAGGTGGATGTGTGTCTTTTTTCCCAGTGAAAACAGACAAAAAATGTGGCAAGAGATTTGGTAACGTGATGTGATGTGTGTGTTTGTTACCTTTTTACCGACAAAGGTTTTATGTATTGGTGTCTGTTTTGATGTGCGCAGGGGAATGCTATGTTGCGGCTTTGGATGGGAAAACCGTCGATGGGTGGGTGGGTGGCCTTCTTTTTTCCATCGTTGATGTTTTTATATTTTATTTTGTTGCTGCGTTTACATTCGCCCGATTCGCATGACTCGTAATGGGATTAGAGACAGAGAGACCGGACAAAGAGAAGTAAAAGTGTTTCACATGCTTTCCCGTGTGTTTTTTTGATGATTTTCCGTTCGACCCTCTCGGTAGGATTTCCGTTTCGGCGTAAAATGCAGTTAACGAAGGGAGAAAAGGCTCGCTTAGTGTTTTGATGTGCGTCCTCGCACACACACGCAAAATAGCGGATGAGAATAAAGTTTCACATCTGCTGGGGTACTTAAATACCTCAACAGTACCGCGGGGCGGATGCGCAAATCGAGTCATTTCTCGGTCAAGTAGGTCGATGGAGTGGATTAGTTCGCAAAATGATTTAACTGCTGTTTGCCAATGGTGGCTATTTTTTAATGATGGATTTTGAGTAGAGATTTTCTAGATGGGGAATGAATTTTGTGAGATGTTGTGCAAGACCTACTATTATTCATTACAATTATATAATTGTTCAAATTACTCCAGATGACTCATGTTTTTTTCTCACTTTCATCTCGTTTTCAGGTAATGATCTCCACCGGTTGTTTGCACGAATGCATCGAAACGGTTCAAACTGTTTCCCTTTCAGCTAGAGCTTTCACCGTTTTTCCGGTAATATGTAACATTTCTATGTAGAATTTTAAACGAAACTTCTCAAATTATGTAACCTCAATGGCGGAGCGTTAAATCAGACGCTTAAATTATGCTAAAACACCTTCATTTGCATTTCGTCTCCTTGTGGCAATGTCACATTCACGAGGGGTCCAAAAAAGTAAAGTAGAAACATTAGCTGACCAAAGAAACAATGAGCTTTTTTTCCCTCGCCTTCCCCCACACCATTTCCTGGGCGTTGTGTGCCCAGGTTGCTTTTATTTAATTTGACCATGGATTTTGCGCTGGACGCGCCGGTTCTAACAAGCATCCGGTCGGTCTCGACGTGGAGGACGCTCATTCCAGTAGCACATAAATTAGCTTTCACGACGGTAGCCCATTTTGTGCATTTGATTTAAAGTAGCAAATGCGCGTTCACATACACAATAAAGCACATTATTTTTGGCCACCCGTTCGATAGGATCTTTGTTTTGTTGCGATGCTATGTGTTGGGGAGGGGTGCACCAGAGTAGCGGTTTGCGCATTGTTTTCTTGCCGGTTCACTTGTTCTCCTGCGCGGTGTCCTATAAATGTCATTCGCAGGTTCGGCATTCTGTGCTTCAGGTTTGTGGCGGGGTGCAGTGAATGAAAGTGAAACGTTAGAAAAAACATTTCCACTAGCGAGTGCTGGGTGGAGGTGCTAGTTTTGGAATGACTAATTATGCACGCTGACTTTTCCAACCCTCTATTGACACAGCGGCAGCAGATTGGGCTGAGCGCCAGCAGTAAGAATTGGCTTTGAATGGAATGCAGAATCACTCGTGGTACTCGTGGTCCATGTGATGAAGCCTTGCCTTTATTCATCATTTTGTAACCTCGAATCGCGCTCTATTCATCGTTATTCAAAGCGTTTATCCCGCGCGCGGGCAAAGAAGTTGCAGGCTGCATTCGTGCTACTTCCGTTTCTTCCGCGTGAATAGAGTCACAATTGTTTCCACCTCGGCTTGCCGAAGAGTCTGGGTGGAAAGTGGAAAGTGGATGCTATATAAACCGTGTCCATTTCCAGCAAGCAATAGAAAGAATGCTTTGTGTTCTTACTGAAATGATCCAAGCTCATCCGCCAGTGCCCGGTTGCCTGGAAGGAAGGCCAAAAGGACTTCGCATTCAATTGGATTCCAATCGTGTCCTGTTCGTGGTGCTTGGTTGTGTCATTCCAATGCCTCCCAGTTTCAACTTCAATTGATTAGAATCGTCCGCTTTGTGTCTTATTTTCCCCGTTTTTTTCCCAGTAAAACCACCCTTTTCCGGAGTAGCTCACGAGGAGCAGGTGGGTGCCCGTTCCGGTCTCACTCTCAGTGGACAAATTAAGTTTTGCTGCAAAGTTTTCGTTTCATTTTGTGCCATTTTCGGAACGTTTTTTGCTTTGCGTCATGCTTTAGAATATGTCCTGGAGGAAGATGCCAGGAGTTCGTTTTTCGGACGTTCCAATCTATATCTTTCTCGCAAACGTGGATGCGACCATTTAGTCGATTGGCATTGGAGTCTGATTGGAGGGCCACTGCCGACGTGCTCAATATAGATTGAAATGGAAAAATCGGATGCAATCGACTTTGCTGGACTGGCTTTTTTTTTGCTTTGTGTACTAAACTATTCCAACTTGGGAGATGCTTCTCAAGGCGAATGAGGCTAGCAATGAGTGCTGGTGAATGGATCGAGTTCCGGTCCTTCGTTAAAAGGCAAATTTTGCTTCCCGGCACCTTTATGTGTATCAGTGTGTTGGCCTTTTTTTTTAGTAAGTATCATTCTTTGGGAATTTTCTCTCAATCAAGTTCCCAACTCTGGAGAGGACATTTCGAATGACCATGAAGCGCTTCGTAGTGATTGTGGGCATTTTTCGGTTTAAATTTGTCTTCAAAATTATGCATTCCTTGTTGACGTTGGGTTCCTTTTCTGAAGATGGCAGTAGTGAACAGACGCATCGCCATGAACAAAAGTGGTCTTTAACGGAAAATTACCAGTCAAAAGACTCCTCCATTGTAGCGCATAAGAGCAAAGGAAATCATTCAAAACAGTGCCACGAAGCAAGAGATACTGTATGAAAGCAGTCACTTGGTGAAGAATGCTGCGTTGGTCGAGTTTTGTTGCACGGTAGGTTTCAATCAAATCGTCGCAAAGAGCACACTTGGGCATGAAACTGGGGAAGAGGTCCTCTCTACAATAGAAAATCTGTCCAAGACGGAGACATAGTCTCAATGTCTTTCCTGTCGCCGAACTTCTTCCACACGGCCGGCATGGGTTGAAGTTCATAAGACTTTGTGTAAACGGAACTGGGAAACGGAAACGCTCGCAAGCTGTTCGGAAGACAGCCGTAATGTGCACTCCATTCGTTCATCTTTCTGGTACTGGTTGGTGTTCGAGCACACTGCTTGAAGCGTGTTGTATGGACAGCATGACTAGTACGTCCCGTGCTCTCTCGAGGAGCAGAGGGCAGATTATTTGTTTTCCGAGCAAAGGTTGTCTTTCGGGTTTAAAGTGGCTTCTGGAGCTCATTTTCGGAACCGTTGGAATGAAGATCACGGATGGAAATGGCTTTAACATCCCCGTGGGAGAACTACGCCTCGAACATCTTGAACCTTGGAGCTGCCAAGGTGAGGTGTTGCTAGCGTTCTTTTCTTTGTTGAATAAACCTTTGGCGGTCTGTTGGCGGAAGGATGCAGATCAAGTTATGCTGCACGCCAACACAACCGCACCTCAGTGCCCTCATTTCCGATCCGGGCAGCGACGATGACGGAATGTGCATCCGGGATTTTCGAAGAGTAATTACTTGATTTTCCGCCTCGGTGCACCGCAGTCGCAAGTTTCGCGACACAACGTTCAACGGTCGTCGGTTGCGATGGTGGTGGGTTTGCAGTGTGCCTGCAAAGCTTGCAAAGCATAAAGCGTAAGCATATTTTAATTTCCATTTTTTTACAATTACTCTCCAGAGTGTAGAAAATACATGCTACGTCAAAGTAGAAGAGTGTGCAACTTGGTGGGTCGGAGGTGGTTAAAAGAGGGCAAAGAAAAACACACAGTTTAACCCGAACCCGTGATAATGCCTGTTGGAAGCAATCAAGTAAGGATGAGCGTGCGTTTGTTCGTTCGGGCGAAGGAAAGATGTCATCCGTTCTATCGAGACCTTCGGGTTTTGTTGCCACAACGAAGGAAGAAAGTATCACAATGAGAGGCATCAAAAGCAAGAAAAAAAAACCAGTAAAAGTGGTGGAAAAATGCCGGAAAATTAAGCATGGAAGGGGAGGGCACACGAAACGAAATTACTTGGAGCACAGTGACTCACATTATCTGCGCGTTATTAGTTGACGGTGGAAAACATCGTCTCTCTCGCTGTATTTCCCCCCCATCATTCTGACTTGGTTCCGTCTTTAGAAGGGAAAAGTTGAATGAATGGAAAACTTTTTATCTCAAATGTTTTCAGTACGCTTCTTGGCTTCTGGCTGACTTTTCCGACCCGTCCTGTCACTCCTATCGCTGTATAACAGTTTGTTAATCTCGGCCTTGAAGACTGGCTTCGTGAAGATGGGGCACATCTTCCTTGCTCTTCAGATCGTCTAGCCCGAGCTATCATTCCATTCCTCGACCATAAATCAAACATTTCTTTCGTCCGCGAGTACCTCCTACCTGCGTCAAGTTGTTGACCGTATTGTGAGACAGGCCGGGCGCGCTTTTAATTCATCGTCAATCGGCGAAGGAATGTCAAGTATGCCGTTTCGCGCGGATCTTCCTTGGGAGATGCAGTGCTGACTTTCTCACTTCCAACTTTCATCAGTACACAGCTGGAAGTTCGACGAGCTCTCGATTTCAATGTCATTCACGCCTCCCTCGGTGGGTTGCAGTTTGCAGCTAGATGGCACACAGCAATAAACCGATCCCCTTAACTCAATAAAGCGATTTGCCACCTGTCAGCTGACGACTGCTCATCGCTTTACACGCCAGCGAAATTCCTCATCGAAATACCGCCAAGATGACAAATATTTTCCAAAGTAATTACAACAGCGAATTGTCTTTCGGGGGGTTAGCTGTGTGCTGTGTCTCCGCGGCACCGTCCGCTCCGTTTCCAACCCTTCGGAAAACACTCCCAATGGCAGACAGTCATGAATCATTAAACTTTGGTCCCGGCTTCTTCCAGCACGATCTCGCGGAATCGAGTCGATTACGCGGGGCGTCAGACCAGCTTTGCAGCAATTTCGCTCGTAACGCGATACTTGTGGGTTGCCACCTGTTCGAGAGTGAGAGTGAGTGAATGAGCACAAATGGCTGATGAATGCTATTTTGTGTCAACTTTTCACAGGTGATAAAATATGAAACCATCTCGTGTGTGTGTGTGCGTGTGATGTAGGGAAGGAAAAGTTTTATCTCGGAGGAAAAGTTATTTGTCTCGATTTCCGATTTCAAGTTGCAACCTTTGGAAGAGTTGCTGTATCAAGATCGTGGATGTATGCGTCTTCAGTCTCCTGGAGATGTTTAAACGCGACACGGTATTGTACACGGCGATGCCTTTTCTCCGCCAATTGGGAGATGGCTCAACATTGAGAAGGATGGTGGATTTGAAGATAAATTTTATGAGGTTTTATTACGAAGCATGCGAGAGGCATGAGATTGATGCTGCGCGAATGTTGCCACCACGATGGGTTAGATTTCCTACACGTATTCCCCACGGAGAGAGAGGAGGGTTGGTTCGTTTATGCTTCCTGGTCGGTTGGAAGAACACAACGGAAACCGGAGTTTCTAGCTGCAGAGTTGCGTACCTCGTCACAGCAGCAGAACTGTGGCAGCGCAAAGAAGAAAGTACATCGATTTGTGGTTTCATATCAGGATGGGATTTGGAGGAATTCAATTGAAGTCGATTGGGATTTACGAGGTATGTTTTATTGCATTGCGGGTTGACTGTTGCAAGGGACACTTCCTTGCGATACGTCGTAATGCAGTCTATTTTCCACCATCATTCCTTTTGTGACAGCAAGGTCACCAAGTTTTACAATTGCAATGTTTTTCTTTGGTAGAAAATCTCTGTTTTGTTTGTAATTACCATCATCCAGTGACCTTAAGTGTTGCAGGGCTCAAAATGAAGTCATTTATCCTTTTCCTTCAGCTAGATAATGTTAACTGGAATGTTGTATTAGTTACTCAAAATATCCGGTTTAGATAACTTTTCTGAATCCAAAGTGCCTCACCATGTCCATGATCTTAACTGACATGTTGAGATCTCAAAAGCTTCTCCACTATTGCCACCTGCCAAAAGTTCTTTAATACGCGCATAAAATTAGAATAAACTTACTGTTTCCATAAAGCTATCCGGTTTAATAATTTCACATCACCACAAGTTAGTGGTTTGACACTTATGAGTATATAGACAAATAGTACAATGTGTTGTCTATGTCAGAACAATAAAATATTCCTAGTGATAAGTGAGCTGCGAATGGTATTTTATTACCTTGCTAAACCGTATCCAGCCGGAACTGGCCTTCTGCTCCTAGAGCGCAATCAATTCTTACGCAAGTTTTTTTTTTTGCATGAAGAGTAAACAAACGAGTCCGTTTACGAGCTCTTGCGTGCGAAGGCGTCAAAGCCATCGATTGTTTGGGGGTAAATGGGGAAAGATGTTTGCCTAGAACGGTCCGTCATCCATGATGGCACATTTCACCCGTTGTGTGGTCGAGTGTGGGACTACCCACACGACAGCATGAAGCTTTCGGTCGTTGTCCCCAGAATCGACGTATAAGTACATTGCAACAGTGGCAGGTTTTTTTTGTTGTTGCGCTCAAGCTGGAGGTCAATAAACGTCCAGCTTTTCGAAAAACTTCTTCGGCTTTCCCGTTGGGAGACTAGGCGCTACGAGGCAGAATTCAACCTGACTCATCATCATGGTCGTCATGATCGGTGGCGGCTTTCGCCCCTGGGTTCTGGTTTGTGTAGGAAGGAAACGATCGAATGGTCGAACATTGTCCACTTCTTCGACTGCTGCTGCGGAAACTTGTATCGAGTGCATTTCGCCAACACCGTCCGGAAGTAGGCGAACCGGTGACACGAACACGTACGGTTGCGTCTGGTTGCGCCAACTGTCAAATCATTTGTACATCGATACGTACACCTTTCCAGCGCCTACCAAAAAAACCATCCAGCCATTCGCTTTGACCGACTTCGAGCTGGTTCGGTCGTCTTTTGCGGAGGCTGATACCGTATTGCTCTTGATTTTTGTGTGCACGATTCCTCCGGGAGTGAGCACATAGCGAACATTCACCATGCCCGTACCGTGTTGGGCAGTGACCCGTCAGTGTGTTGGCGGCTAAGTCGCGCTACATCCAGTGATACCAGCGAAGCTGAGTTGAGGTTTTTTGGGCAATACCCAACGGTCGGCATTGGTCATTGGACACGATTTACGTTATTGCCAGAAGTACCTTTTTCCTAATAATTCGCATTTCAACCGTGATGCAACGGCGCAACCATATTGTGTGCATGTAACATCACAAAGCGTACACTGCACGTTCGGAGTTCCACAAAACCTGGAAACGCCTGAAGGCCACTCCAGAAATGTGACTACCAGTGCCTATCTTCCGGTGCTGTCAGGCATGGACAAAACGTGTCGCATCGAGGTACTTTCGTCCTTCGGCAAATCATCCAGCAACTTGGTGGCTGTGGTTCGAAAATTTTGTGAACCGGACTCGAACGCATTCGTATTCTGGATGCGGTTCGAGTTAAATTTTCTTGCGGTTGGAGAATCGTTCCCGTCGCACGGTACGGGGACCATCCATTTTCTCGATTACCTACACAAAAACCGAACGGCCTAGAGGCGGGTTTACCATTCGTGACGTGTTTGTACATCCCAATACGAGTAGACGATGGCGTGGTGGCATGTAACGGTTGATTAGATTTCGATTAAAATGTGCTCCGTTCCCGGTAGCTGGCGTGTGGCGGTGTGACATATTGTACCTTTCCGATTCGGAAAAAGGGATATCCGTCTTGTCCGTGTGGTAAAATCACGACTTTGAAGAAGGGCGCATGTTTTGACACTTGAATAATTATATGTTAAATGTGAGTAATTAAACGTCATCTGCATTCCGGCCATTGTTTTCTGAGCAGATGAACATTCAAACAGTGGCGCGCTTCAAATAGTCCAATTACAGCCGTTCGCTTTGAATTGGAGATGATGGGTATGATCTTGCCGGTAGTCTGGAGCATCTCCGGTTCATTTATCACAGTGGAGATTACTTTTAAATGTCACAGAACAAAGCAAAAAAAAATCTATCCATCCACATGGATATACCTGTTTCGAGCTTAATTTGTTCGAAAGTTGTCAGTCGTCCACCTGTAGTTTGGAATTTTCTCTGCTCGCCCAGAACGCCGTCAGCTTGTGTGGACAGCTGCGTTAAAAAACTTTTTCCCTTCCCAACCTACCGGTGGGGCAGGGAGTTACGGTGGGAAGTGGAGGGACAGAAAGAAGCCGGAACAGTATCCGTCTGCAATATTTTGACATTTTCGCAGTACCGCTACGCGCACGTGTTTGTCGCGTTTTCCATTAATCATCACACCTTTTTGGCCGCAGTGTTTACCGGCAAGAAGCGTTGGCGCTTGACATAACACCGGAAGCACTTGGGACATATCCAGGTTTAGCTCGGGCGCAGTAACGTTGTGCTCATTTTCGAAGGAAAACTGTCACGAATAAAGCACAATATTGCACCATTTCTTAGCTGTAGCTGGTTCGCCCATTCCCTTGGTGGGACGTGTCCGAGAGATGCTTCCGGAAAAAAGTGACTTGGCTGACACTTTCGGTCACATCTGGAGCTGTGGCACGACTTACCTACGCTGAAGATTTGCTGTTTGCGTTTTTTTGTGTGTTGCTTTCAAACAGCTCTCTTTCTTATGCTTTGGGTTGGACATTTTGCCACTGCGGTAAAGATAAATGAGATACTTTGCGATTCCTTGCCTGGACTGGAACGGGAAACCTGTTCTTGAGGCGTCGAGGAGTCGAGCATACACAAGCGAATGAAAATCACTTTCTTACCTTCTTAACAAGAGCTTGTGGAGGTGACAAGAATATAAAAAAAAAACCCCGATCCCGAAGTTTATTCGTAAAACCGTAAAACTGACTCTTGAAATCAGGCACCAAAAAGACCCCGGGATGGTTGCGTCTGCTCGTACGTGTGTGGTACGAGCGCTTCGGAGGTAGTACAAAAAATTGGAAACAGTTTGAATAGCAGACATGTCTGTGTTGTGCATTTTTCCCAGTGTTCCAGTGTTTCGTGACAGATGGAAATATGATTTTCTCTCACTCCTTGCAAACACTTGCCCCCCACCAACCCGTTCCTTGGACAAGAATTCATTTTTGGAATGCAGTAAAGGGTCTTTTTCCCTCCCGCCAACTTGTGTCGTCTATTTCGGGGGCCTGTTTCGTGGTTTGCAGGTTGCCGAGATATATCTACACATGTCTTGTTGAGAGCATTCCCGCAGTACACCAAGTTGCTGACGGTTGGAATGTGATAAAACCTGCAAGCAATGCAAAACCGCGACTGGCACGTCGAGCGGCGTGATACGCGCGCACGTTAGACGAACACTGCATGATGATAAAATGATGACTTTGGAGGGAGGGCTTAGTGTGACAGAAGGTGTTTTTTTTTTCGTGGTGAGTGTATTGAATGATCAGTATGCATGCGGGTTTGGTGGACGTTTGATGATGTGGTAAGGTCTTTTTTTTAAAGAAATCTCGCAGCGGTATTGTGTTTTATCCGGCGAGATTATTGGAGAAGATGTTATGCATTGCGGTAGAACGGCCGAATAATGATCCGGCAGTGTAGTAGAGCGTGAGGTTTCAATTTATATGAGAATTTACTTTCATCCTTTGCTATGCATGTCCATCGAGACTGTCCATGCTTCAAGGTCTGGCAGTCTACCATCGTTCGTTCCCCTTGTCCTTTCATCGATTAGATACTGCCGCAGCAAGCACACATCAAACTGCTGGGTGTGCCAAAATGCGTTTCCGTGACGATTAGTGAATCGATTGGTGTGATCTTGTGCGAACCATTGAACCCGACCCGACGATAAATCGACAGCCATTCCACCGGCGGTATCGACGATATCTTCGAACGTCACCATGGTTGTTCTAGGGCATTTACGTCAGACACCAGCAGGGCAGAAGAATTTAATCAATTAACCCGCTTTTCCGCCCGGTTTCTTTACGGACATTTTACTACCCGTGTGTATGTGTGTGTGTGTGTGAGTGTGCGTGTGTGAAAGAGTTATTCCTTTTTTCTCTGCTGCGTGTTGTGGTGCTGATGTGTATGTGCGAAATCTAATAAAAACCCAACCCGAACGGCCCAACGCATCCAGTTAAAGGGGGAGCAAGATAGCGAGGACGGTGTCAATTTAGCATCCAGTTAATTAAACTTCTCCAATCGATCCCGCACAACGCTGGTGGAAAGCGGCAAGATTAGTGTCCGGGAAAAGGTACCTCATTTGGTACGATGTCATCAGGTTTTTGGGGATGAGATATGAAAGTATCCACACACAAACACACACACACATCCGAAAATATCCGTCCAAAAAAAAAAGGGATGTGAAACATTATCGCCATCCGGTGCCGGGTGCCGGAAAAGGTGACAGAAGTTTTGAAAACCCTTGGCGAGATATTAGAACCTCACTGGCAAGATAAATCACTGCGATGGGAAGTCAACTGTGCGTGCGTGACCTAAAAAACGGTTTCGGCGGTTGCCCGCTTTACCACTTCATTGCTGCTACTCATTAACTGGAGGTTTTCTTTGGGACAACAAAAAAAGGGGAGGAAAGGTTTTTGGTACCGTTTGGGGGCTGAACCACAACCCGAGTAGGTAAGCGGGCGCCATAGAATAGTCGTAAAAAAGCGTCATCCGGTGAGAAATCACGTCGTCCAGATCACACCCCGGGTGAAGCAAAGATTGCGCAGATACCGCGTATGAAACACATTCCTCTGCGAGCAATACACCACCAACACACACACACGTGCTTGTCGACAGGTGCACGTATGGGTGGTTTTGTAGGGAACTCTCCAAAGTCCTTTTCGCGCGATATAATCCAGTACACGCGTGCACGTACATCTACCCCGATGGTATTCGAGTAATAAAACCACCAACTCTCTGGCCTGTATTTAAAAGGCAGTTATTATAGTAGGGCAAAGAGATACGCTGGTAGGGGGGGGAGTGTTGGAGTCGCGGGACGGTGGGATTTTCCCTGCCAGTGTGCCGGGGACACTCTGCATGGAATGTTACACATCACCGAGCTTGGGTTTGGTGATAAAACACAGGTTGGTGCAGGAGAAAGGTTAAACTACAGTACAACGACCAGGTACACGACCACCGATACCGTTCCCGGACTCTGGCAGGATACTGTGCGTCCAGTACGGTTTCTTGTTTTCCCTTCGTTTTGATTATCCTTGCCATCCTGCTGTTATTTTCGTGTAGCTACACTTTCCTGAAGCGAGCGTCTGTGTGTGTGTGCGTGATCATGTATTCTGGTATCGATAAAAATGTTTTACATGATTATATTTTTTGCCTTGCTATACATGCTCGTTTTTGCTTGGTCGAATTGCGATGCGGTTTAAAAACAGATTGCCCAGGTGTATGGTTTCGGTTTCTGGTTGAGTGCAGGACCGTCCGTGCCCGGGAAGGATATCCATGGTGGAGGTGATTAAAAATTTAACCTCAATAATACCGGATGCCCGGTGGTGGTTTGAACGTTGGCCGCCCGGTTGGCGCCACTGTCGCAATCTCGATGGAATCCTGCCCCGTGGTAGTGGTTTGAGGCCCCTGTTGGGGTAGGGGATGAAGGCAGCAGGTCGTCTAATATAATGTCCGGCTCGTAGAAAGGTCACTCCGTAAGCCATCGTGCGCACGTTTATCCGTGTTTTTGTGGTCACGAGCTACGTTATTGTGTTAGAAGAGAGAGAGAAAGAGAGAGTCTGTAAAAAACGGATAGTTTATTTAGACATTTTTATGGAAGCACACAATTTACCAGGGCTTTACCTCTGCACGATAAAATAAACTTCTAACTGCTCGAGTAAGTTTTGCTAAGACAGAATTTGTTTTTTTTTATTTCTTTTCCAGGTAAGCGCCGAATATAATGACTCCAATAATATCAAATATCCAGTAAGTATGCAACATTTGGCGCAGAATACCCCAAGGTACGCGTGAGAGCTTTTCGGTGGCCAACTTTTGTCCCACGAGCGCTGGGCCCTGGGCGGCATGCAATTAAAAGTTGTACGTGAATAAACACTTTCCACACTTTAAGGACCCTTTTTTCCATCTGCAAGCGGCTAATCAGGTGGTGCTTCGATCTGGTTTTAACTCGATCACAAATTGGTAAAAACTTACCATATCGAAAGGTCCCGGGATTAAGTGAGCAATGAAAAACCCCGGCTCAATGGTCGGACTTGGAACTTTGCAACGAAAGGTTGCTTCGGTGAATGAGGAATGATTTGAAGGTTATTTATAAATTAGCTTTCAGTGTTGGGCTTTTTTTGGGTGGAAAGTTTGTATTACTTTATTCCGCTCCGAAAAAAAGAGCTATATGTATTTTATGGATCAAATTGCGAGAGTTTTTCCTATCGTTTTTCGTACTACCGACTTACTGCTCGGTAACTAAAGTTTGAAATGGATTTTACTCCACACACATACACACACGTGGTGAGCGGAGAAAAAGCGGGCACCCGACGATATTCGATGCGCTGGAACGTTTTCGAGCTGGGCGTGGGAAAAGCAGCTTTTCCGGCATCATAAACATTTCGTTCGCACCCATCGCCACCGTACCGATGCGGTGAAGATAAACTTTGCTTTCGGTATCGGTGGATGATGTTGTTGGAGTAAGGAACTAAAAAAAAAAGCGAAATTGCCCAGCAGAGGCGGGTCGAGCATGCTGCGGCCGGGGCTTGAAACATGGCGATCGGCAAGCGACAAATGGTTGAAAGCTTTTAAGTGGATTATGGGAACAAATGTTGCCGCTTCTGCAATCGCTGTACTTTGTAGCGGACCCGGTAATGGACGGTGGTGGTCAAGGACACACAAAAGCCAGGTGAACTAAAAAGGTAAGCACTGGTCAGAGCATTCGTGACCTCTGGTGGTTGTATCTGTTTTCAGGGGGTGGATCGATGCAATTTTCATCAATTAAGCTTTGCTACGGAAGAGAACACCGATTGGTGGCAGCATTGGACTGTATTTGTGCTTAAGAAGATTCCACTTTGCATATCCCTCCTAAAAAAAAATCCCGAGCAAAAATCCTTCCTTAAAACAGTAAATAAAGTACTCTATCTTCTAATTATCGATGGTGTAAAGTGGAACAAGAAGTGGAAATTAATTTCATTCCACCCGTATGATTTGTCGCGATGGCCGCTGGCTAGCAGTCACCCTAGCGGTGTTTTTTTTTTGGTCCACAGGGAATCGTAATCGTAAATGTACAGCAGGGGTTTCGATGTGTTTTTTTCTTTCGTTATGGCCACACTCATTCACGCACGTGGCAGCCGGAAGTGTCGGCCACGTTGACGAATATTTGTTTAAATTTCGGACTACCCGAAGGACTTGCCATCCCGTACCGCGGTAGGATCTTTCAGGACTCCTCTCCTCCCATAGCGACGTGTTGAGTGTGTTAGGTGTGTCGCCCGGTGGTCATACGCTCGGTTAGGGGTTTTATGCAAATTTCGTCCTCGCTCGCAACCCTACCCTTTGTGTTGACGCAGGAAGCAACATTCGGGACCGTGGAAAACGTCCCGCGGGGCGATACGAAGGACACCCCAACACACCCATTCCGTTCGTAGTGAGGCACACCGACCGCACCGTGTCGAGAGTGCACAGTGCGTCATATTTTAGCTAGATTAATGGCGCTGATTACAACGCGCGCACACTCTCACGGTGCTGCCTCCGTTTTCTTTTTTTTGTTTGGGCCCCTCATCCTACATCCCGGGGAAATATGGTTACGAAGCGGGTCATCCCTTTTTCCCTCGCAACTCTGACATGTGATTATGATGACAAATTGTGTAATTATGATCATCATGAATATATGCTGCGACACTCTAGTCTGCTGCCTGCTCCTGCACTCTCCGGGACAGTGCGGTCACCATCAGAAACCCCTGAATGCGAAGCGCGCGCGAGCGCCTAAATGTATGCTGTGCCTGTGGTGCGATTTTCCACACCCGGTTCATTTACCGGATTGCACCGGGCACCGAAACCTCAACAACAAGGCAGAATCTGTTTGCTGCCGGATTTAGCAGTAACAATTGAAGCAATTATTGAATTAGCCTTTGGGAATCTTTTCCGGTGTTCCCGTGGATAGCTTGTACATCCGGTACCGGAAAAGCACATACGTGTGTGTGTTGGTGTTTATCTCGGGAAGTCGACTCTCGGCATTTGGCAAACGACCCATTGGAGAACCATATTTGAGTAATGCATCTTTTATGGGGGTTCCCGTGCGAGTGTCGGTGAGCGTGACCGGTGAGGCCTTCCTCGGTGAATAAATATAGCAATAAACTGACGCAGAGTTACTTCCGAAGGGAGTGTGCTGTGTGACCTCTGGGCGGTGGGTAACCGGTGGATCGATGTCTGCTGCTTTGAACCCGGAAGTACACAATTCATTGTGGGTAGCTTGCTTTCTCTCTGCCTCCATATAGTGGTATGACCACACACGGTGCATTCGGTGCGGAAGGTTGTTGGTTGTTTACTTAGACCCTCCCGGTCGCTCCGTATGCAATGGTTAGAACACGGGACAGATATTTGGTCCGGTGCGCAATGCATCCTGCTACCCGGCACGGTAGCAGCTGGTTGACGTGGTGGGTGCGTTTGAGAGATGGTTGGCTGGAAGGGTCATAAAATAATGTTCCGTTTTAGTCTAAACGGTTAGTCTGCGGTCAGAAGAGGGTTGCGCAATTTATTTTGTTGCTCACGAGTACTTTAACGTGAGTTTATTTTAAATTTGAGCTTTATACCTGTGGTGATAGTTACTGGGGCTTATATGATTTTATTGCAGGTTCTAACTCCAACTCGCAGAAAGGTGGGAATTTCCGTGAATGAGGCCTTAACTCTGCAAATTTATAGCTCCAATTCCGTGTCTCCATTTCGGCGTTAACTCTCCTAGCCAAAACCCCCCTTGACGCAAACAGGAAACTCCCTTAAAGTGGTATGCACCTCGAATGAGTATGTGTAAATAAATCGCCAAACACAAGATTCTGTCCCCCCGTTCGTGCCACCGTACGCAGAGCGAATTGCGCGCCACTGCCACTGGGACGTTCGTGCAAGATTTATTTCTGATTTTACATAAATCTGTTTATACGTCAATAGTTCGGTTGGCAGCATAAATAAAGACACCTCTGCGAACGTTTCCACCCGGGCAAACCGCAACCGGCTCGCAACTCGGAATGGCTCGTAAATCTGTGCCTTGCCGTGTTTCACCTTCGGGGTCGGGTCTGCTGAGACCTATTTGGTCGTTGACCGGCGGTCGTACAGCAAAGCCGGGTGCGAACACTAGAGCCCCGGTGGTGGTTAGTCGTTGGTCCGTAACCTGCCTCATGATTTTCCGGCTACGGACGGAGATAAACTTGGTGTAGTTTTAACAACGTTTTCCATCTTACGCTCCCATTGCCCTCTGTGTTGCAGACTTCACACAACTAGCCCATTGTGGACGTCGAAAGTTTTGCCCGAGAAGTGGTGAAAAAAGCCACAATGCAGCACCCGTGTGGCTGACGGCGGGCAGAGTTCGTCTCGCAGAGACGAGCCTTTCCGAAGCTGGCCAGGAATCGATGTTCCATGAACGAGTTCATCTTCGCTTTGATTCACCCACCGGGCAGGGTAGGAACTACCCGGTCCGGCCAGGTGCTAAACCACTAGAGAAGTTTGGTTGTGCAAGTTTAAGTGGAAAGCAAGCTAAAACAATAAACCTGAGTTCGACAGGCTGAACTTCCGGTTGGCGATTGGGAAGTTTCGTTGAAGTTTGGTGTGCATTTTACCCGTACACACATACACACACCAGCCAGGTGCAATCCAAAATTGACAAGTACCGGTCAGGTTTGCTGCAGGTGAAATCTTGTAGCACGAGTACCCGAAGAAGTGACGCGAAGAAGCTTTCCTGAACGTTCCCTAGTCACTACGAACAAATAGACACTGATGAAGATTGAATTATTTCCATTCGGAAATGCTGCCCACTGAGCAGGAAATGGCATAAGTAACACCTGGGCTGTAGCATGGTCAAGCATGGTGGAGCATAATATCCCAAAGGATGTCAGTAAGAAAAACACAGACGTGGCACATGAAGTGACAAGTAATTATCGCAAGGCTGGATGCTATGCTCCCTTGTCGAAGGTGGCCCAAAGTAATGAAAGTCACCGACTTTGCATTGTTGTTCTTCACTGTTACTTTTTTCATTAGCATATCATGTTTCCGGTTCACTGAACTTAGTCATTGGTGACTGTGTGGTGAGTTTTTTGCCCGTGGAAGGGTAATTTGATTTTTTCGCTGTAGGAAAAGGATGTGCAAGGGGGGTGAGATGAAGGGTAACGTATGGCATTTGTTTTGGGAATACGTACTTGTTCCTTTTGTGTGGCACATCTGTGTCAATGTGCATATCGAATGTTTGTGCAAAGTCGCCTCAAAGTATGCAAAGTGTATTGCAAAGAAAGAATATTTTAAAAGTCTACTTAAAGAACTAAGAATTACTACTTGAATACATCATTAAAATTTGCTGCAAAACAGCAATTATCACATATTTACTAGCAAACCAGCAACACGGGACATTATCGCGATGGAAAGTCTTTTCCGCCAATGATTTGAGGATGAAAATCCTCTTTCCCTGAGCGGAAGAACAAGAAACAAAAGCAGCTTTTCCGTGCCACGGTGTTACTGCTGGCGAAGGGGCATCCTCGCAAGAAGATCGTTCGATATGAGGTACGATATTGGAGTTGCATACGTGATTTCGCTCTGCACACAGGAGCACGACTGGACGGATATTTCTCTGCTCGTACCCCGAGCAGCATTGGCACGGAGCGGAGGAATACATGCAGCCAATGGAACAGGAAATGGTCGTTCTTTGTTGTACCCACTGTACACCCGGCATTGTCCTGTAGTACTGAACCTAGGTGCAGGTCCAAAGGGATGGTCAGGGCTCGTTCACCGTATGCAGATAGTGTTATTATTCATTACCATTTTCAAACTATTATTCTCACCGGCCTTTTTCTCCCTCTATGTGCCGTTTCTCATGTCGTCGGCGAGTGAAAATGGTTGTTTTCCGATCCATACACACACACAGGCAGACATAGATGGGGTAGTTGAGTCGAGCCTTTCTCTTTCGGCTAGCGATGTTGTTGGGTTTTTTTTGTCAGTTTGCAAACAAAAAGAAAAAAAAGGCTCAAAATCCTTGCATGCAGCAAGTCGCGTCCCGTACGTAGTGGTACCGGTCGGCCAATTTTAGCATTACTTTTTTTCTCCATCTATTTGTGTGCCTCACATGAGTCCTGGAGGCTATACACAGCGTATCTCCTGGTCAGGTTCGGTTGCAAACTGATGCCACTTTTATCACGATCGGTCGGTCGGTCAAAGCTCCACCTTCACAACGTGCAGCTGTGCCGGGAGCGAACGAGGAAAAAAACGGGAGTACGCTTATGAGGCACTAAGAATCGTCAGAAAATATGGAAATTGAGATCGAAACTGCACAAGGGCTTCGCTTGCATGTATGTATGTACACACGCACACACGGATAGAATGGTTCGATTATTTGGCGTTTCGTCTATCCCTCGAACGGATTGCCGTTTTTGTACTTCAAACCGATCCCCTTCCCACCATTGATAGAGATGGCGCCTGATGGAGAGATTGCAGGTCAATCAGAATAGAGGGGAACGCACCTGCATGAGCACTGGCATGCACGGTGGACCAACCCTGAGCGCTGTTATTTAGTGCACACTTGCCTTTAATGGTAGAATGATGTCACGAATGTCGTAGGCCATCAGTGCTTTTGAGTGGGTTTTATTATTTATTGTTGGTGTCGTGACCAGGATCCGCGTATAAACGGTGGAAATACTTTTGGACTTCTGTTCTAAATAAAAGTAAAAATGAAATACTATTTCTGTCCTGCACTTTAATGGCAAATCACGCAAAAAAGCGCATCAAAACAGCGGATTGTGTACTGTTTGCTGGTTGGAAACTTTTCCACCTACACAGAGATTCAACTTTCATGTCAATGAACGCCGAGTTCGTTAACACTCTCGGTAGTTGATATTCATTTTCTCTTTTCCTGTTTCCTGTCGGCTGTACGCTTCCCACAGGCCGTCCCACAGCAACATGTTCGAGCATGTCACTGCAGCACAAATGTGTCCTTCTACCCTGACGATGATAGCATCGGGTTCTAGGCACAATCATTATTATTATTATTTACTACCACACAGTCCATAATATTGGGTACATAATCCATGCGCTTGCCAACCTCTTCCCGTTGCGAACGTACGCGCGGGAAGGGTCGTTGTTCAGCTGGGTCGTTACCTTGGCTCCTTGCACGGCAAAAAAGCCCTGTTTCACACAACGATTTAGTACGGAGCATCCCGTTCCTGTCGTTGTTTGCAGCACCCAAATATGAGCTGGAGAAAGATGGAATCCCTCAGTGGACATCACACTCGAAATGATTAGCTATCGTACTATTTTCCACGTCCTTTTGTGTGCTGCATGGTATGCTGTGTGTGTGTGTGTGTGTGTGTGTGTGTGTGTGTGTGTGAATGTGTATAAATATTTTCCAGAATGTTTTATACACCACCCGGTGGCATCGAGCCGTCCGTTTAGCCGATCGGAAAAACTGCCAATTGTTGAATGTCGTATCGATTTCCTCGCCGGTCGGCTTTGGTTCCCGCTGTCGTGTTGATGTGGGAGCTTTCGTCGGGCCGAGCCAACCAACTTCGCTTATAAAAACAAACATCGAGAGTAATGAAGTTATGAACGTTGTCAGCGCAACTCAGGTGTGGTCGCTTTATTTTTCTCTGTACTCAGCACCCTCCATCTCGGTATGGTGAAAAGCGTGATGGATCGCTTTTATTTATACCGCAAGCGAAATCGATCCTCCCGGTGGCACAGGTTGAAAGTTTCAGCCGTATCCATAGCGGTGGTTGGGATGAATTTGGAAAAGTTTTCAGATTAAAATAAATGCTTACCCACTTTTCAAATTCCCTTTTGCGTACATTCACACCTTCGTACTGGGCCGATCGTTAGGAGCAATTTTGGTTTTTTTTCTCCCTCGCGCAATAGAACGCGTCCATTTTCCGGACATCTTTTAGTACCACCCGGTCCGGGCCGGGTCAATAATGGGCTTACCAAATCCCACCAGGGGTGGGTACGCGTTAACGGTTGAATGCGCGTTTCAATGTTTACGATTATGAGTTAAACAAAATTATCGACCAACGCTTTTTCAGCAAAGCGTCACTACCTTTCCCCATTGGTTTGAGGTCCTTATTGGCCTTCTGGAAAGACACAGATTGTCCCTGATTTTTTTTTTGTGTTATTTCTGTATGACTCCCATTCGCAAGCTGTGGGGTGACTTTTGTCGCAAACGGTAATGGTCAGTTGTTGCCCCGTACCCTCCTGGGATGGGATTTGTGGTGAGGTTATTTTTTCCTTTCGAAAAGCCCCAAAAAAAGCAGAGAAAATAACGCGTGAGCCCGCGCACACGTTTGATAAACATCGCACGAATGGTGTTTATCACTAAGTGGAAGTGGAAAAAAAGTTACAGAAAAAAAGGAAAAGAAAACACGACACGTAAAAATTGCGCTTTCCTTTGCCTGTGTTTGGCTTGTTTCTTGGTAACGTTCCCGGTGTGCTTTACTTGAAATTGAAGAAATTCCCGTAAAAGCACGATGGCACTCGCGAAACACACCCCCGTATGCAAAGAGGTCCCCATTATGCAAATGGCGATCGTGTTCGGAGGAGAAATGGTTTTTGCTCCACAAAGTTACGCAAAACGAAAGACCGCGTACACGTGGAACCGGAAGAAAGCGTGCGTATTACGAGCGGCGGGAAGGTAATTTGAGGGAGTGGATGGATGGTGGCGAACCGGCAGAAAGCTCCACCCGGGGCTCGGTCGGCAGCGAATCGATTCCCTGTTTAAAGTGCGTCAGACGCTCGGCGCTTGCAGGCATTCGCAAGCGAAATTTTGACTTTTTTCTTTATTACCGTTCATGTAATGAAGGAAGCATTTTCCAGCAAGCGCGAAAAGCTTTTAATTTTTATCTCGATTATTTTGTTCAATTTGATAAGCGAGATAGAATGTGGCTTTTAGTTTTGTTTTAAGTAATCGAAACAAGGGATCGTTCATTGCGTTACGAAAGAAAAACGCTCCTAAAAGTATGCAAAGCATAGTACAAATTGTCTTTTTTGGAACAAAGAAAGTATTTCTCCTTGGTGAAATAAAATTTGTTGTGTGTTGTGCACATTTCGAGACTGCTTTTGCATTTGTATACTTAAAATGGTAGATTTACCATAAATTGTGTTACTTTTGTTATTTTTTAATATATTTTGATTGTTTTTTCCCGTAGCTTTACACTTGACTGCATGCATTCTAGCAGCACTGATTATATGCAGGTTCCACATGCAGCATAAAAAAACTCATTACTTCGCGAGAAAGGATTATGGCGAAAGTTTTGTGTTTTGCTTTCCACTTTAACAATGCGGTTGAACGGTCGAAGCACACATCACCATGGTTTGGCTCACATTAGCAACAAGCGTCGAATGCGATGTTGTTTGACCAGTGAAAAGTGCACACTGTAAGCTTCCTGAAAATGAAGCGAGAAAATTGATATTTTCCAACTTTATCCAATGTAGATTTGAAGCCTTCTCTCCGCACGTTTTGGGAGGGAGCGTTCCATTTTTTTTGTTGCTGTATTCTCTCACTCGCTTCATATTAAATTCGTCTTGCAGGAAAACAACGGCATGCGAAAGATGGAGTTTGTTTGCTGCCCGTACGTGAAGTGTTGTGCGGTCTGATATATTGCACACGGGGGAGGGCACCCAGCCACAGACCAGTGGGAAGAAAAATGTTTTCTGCATCAACGGTGGTAGGATGTTATGAACGGTTTTCTGCAGCAAAAAGAGAAATATGGCAACGCTAGTCGACCGGGAAGGGAGTGAGGATATCTCAGACGATTACCATAATATGTCGATATTGGATGAGGATTTTTTTTCTTCTCCCCCACACGCTCCACAACAGTTTTCCGGCACAAGTTTTCCCCTACTAGCGAGTGTATGAATGGCATCCGATACAGATGTTTTCGCAGAGCGTTTTATTGCGGCTCAAGGCAGTTTTTCGTTCGGGGGAAAAACTTTTCCTCTGCAGCATTTTTAGCTTTCTGCTCCCCATTTCCATAATCGGCGCTCACCTGCCTCGCCTTCGTTTACCGTTCTATCTGCCAAAACCGAACGAAACACATTTCAATCGGATCATAATATTTATGATCGTACCAGCAAACACACACATACGCGCGCTTTGCATGCAATGACGACAATTTTCGTGGCTCAACGCCGGATACGGGGTGAAAGCTTCTACGGTATCCTTTTAAGAAGCGTTTGCTTTCTTTCGTTCCCCTTTTTTTTGCTCTCCCTCTATTAAGGAGCTTTGACATGATGGAAGGCATGACTCTAAATCGAATCGGATAATGTTGCGGTTTGGATTCAACCCATTACCTCCTCGTAATGGATACAATCTCGCACGAGAACGGCAGGCACACGAGCGTATTGCGAAACCTTTAAGATGGTAAAAGCAACGATTAAATGCATCATCATCAGCAGGTAGAGTCAGTGGAAAGTTTTCGTGCTAGCATTGAAATAAGAGATATCATGTCCAATATTCGAGATGATAGGCTTTCCCCTACGAAAAACCCACAGTTTTGATTAGGCCAATTTTCCGGCCATTACATCCAAAGGCCATTACAAAACCCTCCCCGATATCCATATGTCCTGCAGGCTATCGCTATCGAATCCGGTTATGATGCTCGCTCTACGCCACACTCGAACATATCCCCATTCGCACACGGGAGAAGATTGCCTAGAACCGCAAAATATTTTAATTGCCATTTGATGATGACGCTAGACAGACGTTGGACCACGTGGAGGGAGACGGCATGATGACACGATTATTTGCTGACGATGAAGGTGTAATTTAATTTTAAACCTCAACCAACCATCAGCAAACTCTAATCCACTCATCCAACCACTCCAATCCACCACCCCTCACCCCGCCTACCACCCAAAACCCCAACGTATCGATGTGCGTGTGATTGTGTGGCTGGCTCAATGTGTAACTTTTCGCTGCACGGCAGAAGGAGTTTGCCAGCCCGGTGTGTATAATTTGCTCCTTTGCCCAACAGCTCTACCTGGTGCGCTGGTATGGCTTATCACGGGCTAAAAACATTTACAAAGACCAAAGGGGTTTTGCGCAACGCGTAGGGGAATGAGTGGGTGGGAATGAATGCGCCCACTCCTCACACATCCGCAAACGCGTTATGCCGCAAACCGTCTCTGCATTGTTGCCGACAAAGTGCCTTGGAAAATCGAAAACTTTTCCCATTTTCCTACCGGTTGTGTGTGTGTGTGAGGTGAGTGGTGGTAGATATATGCAGAGAGGAAATAAACATTGCACATTATGATGTGAGCGTTTTTTGGGGGGCGTAGAATTGTTGCGAAAGATCCTGCTGCTGTCTGCATCCGGATCAGATGCAGTGCTTGCAAAATGGGTTTTCCACGTTATGGTACAAGTGTGTTTGTGAGGTTAGAATATCATTTTCTTTCCGAAAATGTTCATTTATCCCATTGTTTTTTTGGTTCAGCAAGAGACCGAATGAATCTTTCAGCTGTCTGTCAAGATATCTCTTCGACAATCTGGCATTAAAGCTACAATCTTGGATGTCAAGTATTTAATGAACAATGCAATTTAACTTAAACAAAGGATTATGAATTTAATAAAAGTATTCTTTTAACAACACTCAACACAATAAATTAATAACTAATTTAAAAAAAAATATTTCTTAAAGTAAAAATGTTTGAGAGTTTTTATTTTTGGCGAGGGTTAAACATATTTTTTTTTGGCGTTTCCATTGAATGGCAGCCTGCCCGACGTGACGTTGCTTCTGACCTAAATACCAACCGACAACCCTTGACCGAAAATCTTAGCAACAGCTGTACCGGACATTCAACCCCTATAGCGAACCGTAATGATATGTTGATGTGAAGGGTTCATTCCGAGAAATAATTTCTAACGGTCACCAAATAATCATTCCGCTGCAATCGCACGAGGTGTGACAACCGTTAATTACATCCTTCTTCTCCAGTAGGTCCACTCTGTGACCCAAACACCCATGGAGGTGGCAATTTCGATCCTTCTTTCCTTCGTTTTCTAGCGCTTTTTTGTTGATGTTGTTGTTGGCTGGAGATGAAAACCAACAACACGAAGGTTAGTTACAGACCGATACCGAACGGAAACAAAACGGTGGTCCTTAGGCGCATCTGTTACACGTCCTACTTACTGGCCACGGTGCGATATACTTTGCTCCATCTGTCGCAACCCGTGAGCTGACTTTCATCTTTGCAGCACGAGTTCCAGTTGCGTGGCGTGGAATAGTTTGGTTTTGGTCCCTCCCCGGTTTGCTTTGTTCGCGCCGAAGAAGCTCGGTCCCCGGGGGCATCGGGAAGAAGTTTCCCGCGAACACGACGGGAAACTCGCGCCTTATGCTGCCGCTTGCCTGATGATGGTGAATGGTGACAGCGGACAAAGTTTTTCTGCGGAGCCTTATTTTTGGTCGCTTGTCTCAAACCGAAACACCGGCACACCCAGGCACAGGATTCATCAACACTTTGTCGACACCGAGACGTCGTCAGCGGAACGTGCCTTTTGCGAAGGACAAAGTGTGCGAGCATCGTTTTTAACGGGTGGTGAAGGAAAAGTTTTGTACCCCCTCCGCGCGTTTTTTTTTTTGTTGTCGTATTTTGTCCGACGAGCGAGAAGAAACCCACCGGAAGGGGTAAAAAAGTTCTTTACTGTCCTTTTTGGTGTCATTTTTGTGCTCATTTTCCAATCCTTCAACCGCCCCGACCGCTTTTGCGCCCCGGGGGCGCAGAAGTGGAGATTTTATTCTACGGGAAAGTTTTCCTCCGCGGCTGTGAAACAATGCGTCGATGGGGCGTACAAAGAAGGAGGAATAGCAGCGGGAAACGTTGGTCGCACAAAAACCGGTGCATGAAACACCCGGTGGGTGTTTTATACTGATTTTCTTTCCCTTGGAGTCCTTCGGTTTTCCAAACCGCTAACCTTCCGTGGGAAACTGGTTCACAAGAAAAGGGATGCGCTTGGCTCGCAACTCCGCTGACGGTAGTGGAGTTGAAACGTTTAATAAACTTACCATACTAGGGGTGCGTTTTTAGTATGTCCAGTTTTTCCTCATTCCGTCACGGCAAAGGCAAGTTTATTGAGAGGGGTTTTTGTTGTTTTGTTTTCTGGCTGCTGTTAGTTTTATTTCGCTCGGTACTGGAAAGTTGTTCTCGCTCACCTTCATCGAAACACTTTCTGCGAAAGTTTTGATCATTACCAGAGCGCTCCGTTTCCGTCTTTTGCCTTGTTCCATTTCGGAAACGGGTTGATTTAAACATGAAAGTAAGTATGTTTTTGCATGCTATGAAGGAGAATTTCATGGTCCAAGATTGATGCGTTGAAGAGCTTTGAAAGAATACATTTTTTCTTTCACTTTTTACGTTCTACCACTCTACCGCTCTTAGCGTGCAATGCCACTCTAGGCCTATCAGTCATCCATTTTTGGGTTGTATAAATAAAAATCTGTGCCTCTTTTCAGTCGCAACGGGTTCAGCTAATGTTGTTTGCTTTCCCAAGGGTTCTAATAGGAAATGATAATAACGATGATGCAACTTTGTCCAAAAACTCTCAACTTTATCGAATACATTTCCTTCAGCTATGGTGGCATCTCGCAGATGTTGTACGGAATCGATTTCCAATGTTTTTTTCCGAATTCTGGTGAGATTCTGCTGAATCTCTGTAGCCTTGAATCATTTCATGTGACATCTGTCGGCTTGGTGTCTAAAACCGCAAAATCGCCGTCGTACTTTCCGGCAAACCGCGCGCCGTGTCCCTGATCTGCTGTACCGAATTACCGATGCTGATGCGACCGTGTGCTGTCTTATATGCATGCAAATGAATAACGAAATTTGCATGTAAAACGCTTTGAAAGTCGCTTGTGCGTATGTGTGTGCGTGTGGATGCGTGTTTTAAAATTTGGCCCCAACGATTGTGCGCCGCCACCGGCGAATCGTTCAACCGTTTAAGATGATGCGAGCGTCTTATCACGTCCCATCGAGCGCGTGAGTTCGCGTGTACGGGAGGTCAGGAAATGAGCCCGGCCCCAGGAATTTTGTTGTGTAGCCGTTTACATAAATAAACAAATCGGAAATGTCCTCGGGAACCTTCACGAAGGGTGCGGTTTTTCTTTCCCTCTTGGTCTTCGGGGTGGAAAACGGAAGCAAGCGAAACGTGAACTAGGACACCGATAAATATCCTTCTCAGGGTGACAGATATTGAGACCTTTGTCAAAGAGGCATTGTTTTTAGCCCAAAAAAACATCCTCCCCATTTTGCCCGGGAACGGACACACCATCCAAGATGACTTCACCAGGATGTCGTGTCGGAAAATCAAAACCAGATCCTGCAGCGTGGAAAAAGGAAAACAAAGACGACCATGTCGTGAAGCATGTCCAACATAGGGGGAACAGCAACCATTTATTGCCATTTGGAAAGGATTTGTTTTCATGTGGTAGGAAAACCTCATCGAAAAGCGATTGGGATGGCTCGCAGCCACAATCAAGCATCGCTTTCATCTTACGTACGCGCGCGCACCCAACAAACCCGGGGCCAAACGTCCCCGCCCGAAACGTATCACCGCCTTGCTGGTTGGCGCATAGGTTCGTGTTCTACATGCCATTACGACACGGAGCGCAGCCCAGTTGGTTGTTTCACTCCCCACGTGACGGGTAAAAAGGGAAGCGCGCATCACTAATCGCTCGCAGGCAACCGAAAGGAAATCAGCGGAAATGGTTCATTTTCGAGATTTAAAGAGAACCGCTTTCCATCGTAAAGGGTGCTTTACGAATACTTTCCCCGTTTCTTGCACAGTGGTAGACTCTTGTTTTATTTAGTCTCAAAGCAGCGGAAGCGCTCTTGAAGGAGGTTTGGATACGATGATTGAATTTCTGTGTCAGCGAGTTTATTTATTTATTTAACCAACAGTTGAGTCACTGGCGGTATGGAAAAAAGACGGTATTTGAGTAACTTTCGAGGGGATTGTTCAGTACGTTCTTTAATGCAGTGACACATCCTTTCGTGTGTGGAGTGTGATTGATTTTACAAACTATTATTACTTTTCAAGTATAATTACTAGGGATTATTATACTTTTTTTTAGCTATATTGGTTTAAAGTAATAAAAGATTGTGTAAGTAAGATCTAAAACCAAAGGAAAAAGAAACAAAAGTTCTCGAAACGGAACAGGAAAAAGAACCTTGAGGCAAGTTGCCTTCCGCCAGCAAAAATCACCCTGTGCGGGAAAACGGAATGTCTAGAAAAACAAATTAGTATCATGAAGTGATTTACTTCGCCTTTTTTTTGCACCACACCCTGGTACCGACGAAACAAAGATGTATATCCTTGTGTAATTCCTTTTTTTTCGGAAGATATTTTTCATCCTTCTTACTTGCATCCCGCGTGGAACTAACCGTAGAAAGGGATTTTATTTCACTCGGAGCCATGTTTTTTTTGCTGGTACCGCTTTCGCTTCGATTTTGATGAGTTACTCGCTTGCCTGTGCGTTTCCGCCTTGTTTTTTTTGTGCTATTTTTCTTTCCCTGGCTGGTGAAAAACGCATCAAACGAGACGGAAGGAAGGTAGCAATTTGATTAAGCAAATAAAAAGGTTGGAATACCGCGGGACAGCCAGAGCTCGCTGAATAGGACCATTCGGTGTGTCCTTCGCGTCGTTTGTGCCGTGAAATGAGATGTAAATCAATACCCCGGCGTGCTGTCACTACTACTTCTACTTCTGACTGGCTGGATGCCGCTGCTATTTATCTCTCTACGGATTCACCCCCACTTCCGGGCGCTTACAGCGGAGGTGGAAGTTTCGTGTTTGGGTATGTGTGTGTATGTGTGTGTGCGGGATGCAAAGATAACTGTAATTTGTGAGAGCGGTTTTATAATCAACCTTTATTGACATTCCGTGGCACTTATTAGCATATTTGATACTGAAACCCGCCAGTATCAAGCAGATGCGATGTGGGTAGTACCAAATTTACTCCGATTCTGTTCCGAATCGGATCGGGTTGTGCGTGTGCCGAGTGTATTTTGCATGTATTAATCTCGGTTGATTTTTATCCGATTTGTGTGCAACAGATAAACGCACGGAATGCAGTGTTTCGATTGATGTATTTTAGAAATTATTTTTTTGCCTAGATTTAGGCGCAACGCCGTTACAGTTTAAACTATAATGGTAATAGGGGTATTAACATTAACAGATTAGTCGTGTAATGGCATTTTTCACATAATTTCCACAATTTATTTTAAAATCCTCATCAATCAGTTGACAGCAGCATCGTCACTTTGCCAAAAATGATCAATAGGACCATTAAAATTATGGATTGCATACATTTAGGGGTTGTGCCATATATACACTATACATTAGAGTTTATTTAATTTCGCGTAGAGTTTATACAGTTTATATTTATTTTTATTTATCAAAAGATACTATCGATAGATGAAAAACTGTTTAGTTTGACACACAAAACGAAACAAATCGATGATGTAAATCTTGCAGCTAAAATCAATTATTCTATTTAATTGTGCATTCCCTTCTCGGAGTTGTGCACAGAAATTGCCTTCCAGCTGAAGTGTCCACACGATTGGGTAAAGTTGATCACAACCGTTCGTCGCCGTGTGCCAATGCTAAAGGATAAAGTTTTAACCAAATCTCACAAAGGCTTGGTTTACTTTCGCCAAATCCCCATTCATGCAGTCATCGTCGATGAGGGGAGGCTGCAACCGTACGAAACCAAACGGTCGCTAGGCGAGACCGGGCGTCGTGTGTCGATTAGACCACCCAGACACCGAGGGACATCCAAGGACGGCCAGCAAACACACACCATCCCGTACCATCCCGGTTGATTGCGGGTGTAACGCACGCAGTAAATAACCAGGATAATCACATCATACGTATTGGATGTTTATGATGATGATAATTTTATTACCCGAGATTAACCCCGGCCCACTGCTTGCCGTCTTCCAAATGTCCGCTATTGTCGGTGGGTAGCTGTCGTCGTCCTTTCAGCCAGCTGCAGTTTCACTATTCGCACCTTGTTTTTTTTCTTCCTCTCGCTATGCGCCACCGACCGAAAATTAGATTGTCGCCCGTACGCGGCAGTGGAAGCTTTGGGGCTTTTTGCGTTCTGCTGCCCGTGCCTTGTTTTGTGAGCGAAACTAGACGCTGGGATGCTGATAGTGTTCCCGGGTTTTTTGGGTATCGGGAGGCTGTATTTTAGGGAAATGGTATCGATGGATAAAAGCGAAAACTCTCGCTGTTGGGACAAAAACAATGGCAGTGTGGGTTCGGTTTGTAGAACGTGGAATGGAAAAAAGTCGCAAGCTGGGGATGAAAAATGAAACACACTATTTCATGAGTGCACTCGATTGGATCGTTTGCTTCACTGCTTATTATCTCGGCTGCTCGTTTTAGTAGCCGTTGTTCGATGTACTGCATGAAACGGGACGTTGGAAGGAGTGTCTGGCAGAAGGTGATGATCACTTTGCAGCGTACGTTGAATAATCGAATTTTCGCTACACTCGTTTAGCGATTTTCATCGAAATCACCCCCATTGAAAACCATTGTAGCCATATTGCCTCTACAGCCACCGTAAGTTGACCACCGGGCGTACATCGACGGGTGCTCTTGTGCAGTAGGAGAGTGGTAAACTGTCATTGTTTGGCGGATGTACTCCTCTACACTGTGGATCATAAAAATTCTAGACTCGCTCAGCTCGCTACCGGGACGCCCGGGTGTGTCCCCGATCGATACAAACAAATCGCAAAGCCTCCCGGACCCCATCCCAACAGCAAAAACCACAACCGTCACGGGTACGGTGTGGCATCAGTGGACCCCATATTACAGATGGGTATCCCTCGTTATCGTGGGGTTTGGTTTTTCGCGGGGCGCTTTGGGGCTGATGCTAAAACTAATGAGATCACTTTTCACCGGACGTCCACCATCGTTTTGTTCGAGTTGGCACTATCAAACCGTGCCGCACCAGTAATCGGGGTACATAATTAAAGAGGATTCACTGTGATTAGTAGCGGACAGGTTTGGGATGCAAAAACCACACGCAGTAGGTTTGGTCAATCGGTGAGGTGGTAAAAGTCAATTATTAGTTTAATAGTTGGCTGACATGGTGCTTCATGTACTTCAACAGTTAGTGAAAATAGTCAGGAACTTCATGTGAAAGGTAGAAAAATGTTTAATTTTGAAATATTTTGCCTTTTGTAACATAAACGACTAAAACATTCATTAAAAGCGGACTTTTACACACACATTGCATACATTTAGGCGTAATGTGTTGTCGTGTTTTCGCTTATGTGCTTTATATCCAGCTCTGTTGTTTTTTTTTTGTAAGGTATTTTCTTTACCAAAATGATAAAAATAGCATGATTTACTTGTATACAGATTTATTATCAGCATGTACATAAATGAGCCCTTCCTGGAGCAGAATCCTTTGTTTATGGGCGTTTGCCGGCCTGCCTCGTCCGGTTGCATAACACACCTTCGAATGTCCTACCGGGTGTATAATCGTGCATTAATGCGGCGTGGGACTAGAGACACCTTGCCATCAAACCGAGGCCTGTGTTGAGGTCGCTAGCACTGTTGAGGGAATTCTATAGTCCCAGTCGTCCGCAGTCAACCAATGCAGGGCAGAGTGTGAGCCACCAAACGGCTAAACGGTGGCAGACGGAGGTAGCTCATAAATTTTCTGCTCCATCTTCCGCTGCCCTGTCCTCCGGCTACCCTGTTTACATGGCCCCATTTTCCCCGCAACCGAGCGTCGAGTCAAAGGTCGTGCTCAATTTATGACCACTGCAAGGAAATAATAAAGTCATGACAAGCAACGGGCAACAATATATCGCGGTGTTACAGCACTCGATCTCTTTCTCTTGGTTTGCGTCGCGTTGGAATGGTGTTTTTCGCCTCCTTTCTTCGTTGCTTTTTTTTTTGTCTCTTCGCTCCACCCTTTTCGCACCATTTCGTTAACGGTGCCTGTCGGTTTTGTAAGCACCGGGAGCAAAATTTGATGATTAAATATTTACCCGAAAAGCATATTCGCGTCACGTGCGACACACACGAGGTGAATAGGCAATAAATATGTCCGTGGTGCGTACTTTTTTCCCGGAGCACGTAACCGACGGCAAACCCCGGGCGTGTTGAAAGGAACCATCCGGATGTGGGGAACAGCCCGTTGGCAACGCACCCGTGAGATATGGTGGTAATCATTTCTCGTAAAAAAGGCCTTCGCGCACCATCGAATCCTTCATAAGTAATTAGAAAGGATATTGTGGCAAGGGGTGGAGGATGAAGATGTGGGTCATGGAAGGGAGACAGAATGAATGGGAGAAAGTGCAAAACGGAGTTCACCAATTATGATCGTTATTAATACAACAATCATCTTGTGTCGTTCGTTTCTGATTGCAAGTAACAGGTCCTTTTTGCCACCCCCGGAAAGATGCTCGCGTTAAAATGGCGGTGGGTATAACAATTCGCCCAATCATTGCTCGTGACCTCCACCGACATTTCCCGCAAGATGGCGCTAAAGTGGGGGAAGACAAATGCACGCACTTTATCTTTCCCTGCTCCATTTAGACGAGCGTCTCCATGCCGATGTATAGCTCACTGCTCTATTGTGCCCTTAAGTGGGCTCGGTTCGTTTGTAAGACGCAAACCGACGCCGGAAGTGTTTGCAGCATTCCCACAACCGTTGCACGATAAAAGAACCGAACGAGCAACTCAGGTCTAAGGACCACTGCGCGAGAAGGAAAAAGAAAAACGTTCGCCACTGTTCGGACGTGAGATAAAATTAATATCGCCACTTGATATCCGCATCCTTTCCGTCCGGAAGACGCCCGGCAAATGGGGAAGATGGCGTGGCATCGTGGCGTGTAACCGCATAAGAAATCCAGGAAATACTATCCAATCCTCCCGGCTAGAGCTCCATCACAACGATAGTCAACAAGTTGACTCCCGGTGCTGCAAATGGGCATTGTGTCCCGTGTTCCCAACTTCTGCTACCGACAGCCCGAAGAGCTCTCAATGAAAGATGGCAGGGATGGTCATTTTTTCCAGCGAGCGATTATGTGTACACCACAAACCCGAAGCTGAGAAGGTTCCAGCAATATAGGATCATTAAAATGCACCTTCGACGTAGTCGACGGAGGAGCCGCTCGTTAAGATTGGGTCGGATGATGATAAAGGAACAACCCGAATGCCCGTGGGCTGCAAAGTTAAAACCGGAATAGTGTGTCGATAAAGAGAAGTTTTGTGTGGACATTATCATGTCTGGATGTGTCCTGGAACAGCCCGAAGCTGTTTGGCAGTGTGTGCGTCAATGCATGGGTGGGAGCGAATGCCGAGGGCAATGTCCGGATGCTGTCATTCCTGGCAGTAAGCATTCACCCACGGTCTAAAGAGTCACCACCGTCATGTGTTCGATCCGGATTGAACCATAATGGCCAGTGTGCTCACCGGAAGGTACAAAAATAGCAACCTCCACAACAAAACATAACAGGAAATTAAACGTGCGGATAATGTAATAATAGTTTTTAATTAAAAAAGAAAAGCTTTTTTTACCCATTCGGTGGGAGTTTGTGCAGGCGGTAATGGCTACTCTATTCATTTGTGCTCTTTGTTTTCATTTCATGTTTTTGCTTTATATGATTGTTTTGAGTGTACATTTCTGTGCGTGTGTGTGTGGTGCTGCCTCACTCGGGCGTTGATGAATAGAATAAAAGGAAAGTAGGGAACAAAACTAGGATATAATTTCATTCGAACGGAAAATCCCATTCTGCTGGTGGATCTGCTGGATCCCACCGAGTGAAAGAACACAAACACACGGGCTCGTTTTGGTGGAAAATTAAATTAAGCTTTACGGGAGCTGGTCGTTTTTGTTGTTTAGTGTTTTCACCATACAAAACGGACCGTGCTGTGTACTTTGCGCCGATGAAACAGTTGAAGCAGTAATGTTCGGTTAAATCGTTGATGGTAGTTTCTTTCCATTTTTACTATGTTTTATGTAACTTTGCGCTATGCGAATTCGGGATCTCGAGGATGAAAAAGCTGGGCCGATCAGATTATAATGCGTGGCTCACGTTTTTGTAAACCAAAACATGGCACAACATCAAAGACTGATTCTAATCCGGTAATGGGGGATGAACATGGAGTTGGCAAAACGCAAAGGATATTGTTAATTGCAACATTGATGAGTTGGCAGAATGGGATGTGATAGAACGTAAAAACCCAGTGAAGTGGGAAAAGGGAAACCGAATTGTGTGAAATATGCACAACTCACCACTAATGGTACCGTTTATTGCTGTAATAAAAATAGCTCCACGAAAAACCATCTCTATTCAGCGATTTTTCGAACAGATCAAAGGTAATTCTCAAACCAAGAATCAGGAACCATTCAGGATGTCCGGCAAAGTTTCTGGATCACCAAAAAATCCTACCCTTGCACTGTAAAGCATCAAACTTCTTGCTGATCATATTAGTAGCGCTCTCGGATCTGCGAAATCTCTCGCCGGGGAGTATTGAGGTTAAATTCAATTAAAGGATTTCGTCCCAGCCCTTTGGGGGGTTTAATTGAAAATGCGAATCGGACAAAAAACCAAATGCTGCCTGCGCTCATTGCTTCCAATTTTCCATTTCCGCTGCGCCCAGCGAACTTTGTGACCTTGCGATCAAAGATTTGGCCGTGTTGGCGACGAATGTTCGAACGCACATTACGCACTTTTAGTGTATCCAATTACGATTCTCGCCTGGGGAACGTTTAATGAGTTTTTATTTCGTGCCAACTGCCAACTGGGCAATGGCGTACTGCTTGCAGCACGGGCAGAAGGATTGCCGGACGCATGCCGTTTGGTATTTGTGAAATTGCGAATTTTCATAGTGCTTTTCATTCGATCTCATTGTTGATTCCGGTATGTTTTTGTTGTTGTTGTTGTTGCTGGTTGAATCCGATTTTTTTCGCTCGCATCACTCACTAGAGGGAAATCATTGAAATGGACATTTGGTGAATGGTTTTGTATTGTGGTCAGCTGGCATTTTTCTCCCACTTCGCTCCCACAATTCGTCCAATAAGCGTATTATTGGCGTGCTTTATCCCCCTTTTCTCTCCGCCCGTACGCGTGTGTGGGTATGTGAATGTTTTTGGAATAATTTTCAATACACCAGAATGTCCTTCGGGAACCTGATCGGGGACCCATTGCGAGGCAGCTGTCCGATTACGTTTCCCGTAGTTGTGTTGTGTTTTTCTTCTTTCTTCCCCATCGCTTCCATGCGGTCGATTCATATAACCCACCTCCGACTAGGGGGGTTTTCCCATGATCAGGAAAAATCACAATAATTCCCATCATTTGCGTTCGTGCGGTGACGGAAAAGTCATGACTTTGGTTGGTTTGGTGTACCGGTCACCTCACCCCGGTGTTCCACTGGTTCTCCGCGCGCGCACGCTGCAGAAACCGCAACAATTTTCATTTGTTTGACACGATTCATAGGCCACCGCCCAGGCAGGTCGACTGATTGATATGATGAAAATCCGACACAGTGTGACGGGACTGTGGCGGGTCGGTTCGATATCCCGAGCTGCAGTGACCGAGGTTGAGGTACCCTGTTGAGTGGTTTGATGCTGTGCAAATAGTAGTAGTGATTGTAATGAACTGCTTGAATGCCGTTCACATGCTTTCGCGAATTGAATTATTTAGGTTTTTATGTTGCGAATGCTGGCACACAAGTAGAGCACAAGCGAGATCGTGCGGGTGAATCGTGTGCATGTTTCGATTTCGATTGTGTATTTTTAATTTACGACCTATCATAACCAGGGCAACAGATGCACGGCTACACGGGCACTTATTCCGCTGAAGAACCGTCGCGTGCACTTAAACATTTTTGCTTTTTAATTTCTGTCTTAATTAAATTATTTCACATGGAGTGCTGCGAATATGAGGATTCCTAAAAATGCTTTGTATTTGTGATTAATTTTAAATTTAGTTAGAAACACTAACTACAGGCTGTTTTATTGATCCAACATTAACGATGTAAACTCAATACGCCTAAATGTATGCAATCGGTAATACAAATTCTCGTTTTAAGACACAATTCAGTTGATTTATGAAGTAAACTTTAATTATGAAGGGAGTAAAAAGCAATGGCAAGGAAAATGAATACGAAGGCTTCCAATTAATCCTTTAATTGATGTTCCAATAAAGTGATAAACTTTATAAATCCCTTTGGCGCTCGTGTACGATTCAATTGACACGATGGTACTGCTCTCGTACCGCGAGATTGTTCCGCACGTTCATCAAACGTAAGTTCAATTCGATGAAAACCACGGTACAAGAAACCCAACTTCCATCACTGTGTTTTGATCGCCGTTTTTCCCGCGCCCTCTCGTGGTATGTTACGGCAGGTCGTTGCGGTCGAAAGTAATTAAATGCCAAGCGGCAAGCTGTAAGTGGGATATAAATTTAAATCGCATGGTGATAAACTGGCTGGTTGGGGTTTGTGCGTGTATGGAAGGATGTGATAAGCGAGTATGACGACGTTTGGCACCCTCGCCTTCCTTTCTTCCTGGCACCTGTTTCTTCTTACCACTCTGTGCGGGAATTGAGACTGTTTGTGTGTTGAGCGTATGTGTGAAGCGTTGGCATTTCCAACAGCTGGAAACTGCCACCGGGAGTAATGGGTGTGCCAGTCGGTGGAAGGGACGCTTACGGGCGAGCAGAAACACCGGAAGCCGGTGGTGGTGACGTTCGTTAAGATAAGGAGCTGGCAGCTCTTTTTGCCCCAATAGCACCCCTTGCTGCGTAACCACGCAAACATTATCGATTCTTTGCCACCAGAGATTAGTACGCCATTATTACACGCGTGTGTGTTTGTATGCGTTGTCTACGGCTCGCACAACTCTTCCAATCACCCAGCACTTGACGATGGGCACAGCAGACGACGTCGCGCGGTGTGTTGTTTATTTCCGGTATCCAAGACTCTAAGGACTCGCGAAGAAAGTGGAGCAAAAAAAGCGGGAAAGAACGATTACATCAGGGAACGTTTCCTGCCTGAAAGGCGTGAACACTCGTACACACACACACTAGGAACAACAGAATACGGTGGAAAATACTCCAACCGATCAACCGATCGAAAACGTTGGCCCACGCTCTAATGCTAATGGAGTTTCTCATTTGCCACCCTCCCGAGAGGAAATGTGACAGGAAGCGAGGGAAACATTCAAAGGGGAATGGGAAGTTGGGAGTTCCAAGGAAGGCAAATCCTGCCTTGTTCGATTCTCCTTTGTGTGTACACGCGATTAGCATTCTTACTTTTACACGGTGTGTTGTTAAGCGTTTGAAAGCGACATAAGGTATTTGCCGTCGTGTTCGTGGACTTTTATAATTGTGTTTGATTTGTGTGCACTTAACTAATGTTCTATCGTATTTTCTATTTTCAGGTGAGGCAAAATGTTAACATTATTCACCGATGTTCGTTGGGATATTGTACCATATTTTACTTGCTGGAATGTAAGTAAAAAAATGATCGATTGTTTAGCAGCAAATTCAGCAACAAAACAAATCGGCAACAAATTTATTTGATTTTCAGCCGTATCTCTTGTAATGACAAGTCGTTTCAAACTCTGCTTGCTTTTCTATGATGCCTATTAATGCTCAATCGCTGTCGTCCTACGAGCCAAACAAACGATGCAAAGCTTGGTAAAATTAAAAATAGAATCATTTGTATAATTTGTGCATAATCTTCAATAGTCTCAATTGCTGCGCCTGCTACGGGTGCAGCAGTTTCGAATATGCACTAGTAAGCCTGCCATACAATGCAATGCAGGCCGCAGTACAGTGCCCACAGTGCAGCTTCAAGCCTTGTAAAATGAAACGCAAAAGTTGTGTAGTTGTTGCCGGAAATAGCTTTTCCTTTGAGCTTGCCTTTTTTTTGCTCTCAGCTTTTACCTCGATCCTTCCCGCGTCAAGTCCGGTGTCGTGATGGATGATGGAAAAGCTGTGCTCGGCAGTTGCCTATGTTGTTTGTGGCTGCAATGGGTACGGTGAGAAACATCAGCTCATCATCAAAAGTTTCGCTTCGTTTGATATAAACGATGGACGACGGACGGCTGGCCGGTAATATCCGCTTTTTTGATGATCGATGTGATGTTTTTTTTTTCTTTTTGGTCTGTGTATTGGGAAAAACATAAAACAGTTTAAAACAGGAGGCAGATTTTGTTTCACAGAAAGGCCTGCACATCGTTACTGAAATTCCATTTTGCAGGCAATCTGGATTGCTAGAATTATCCGTTTGGTGCTGTTTGTTTTATATTTTTCTATCAATTTTAAAGACATCTAAAGGAAAATTTAAACAGGAAAAGAGGATACTAGAACTATGAAAGGGCATTATCGACTTAAAGTATTGTACAGAATAAGATCTGTAGCGACAAGTTTGTGAACATTTTAATGCGGTATTCGTTTTGTAATGCACATTGCATAGCTTTAGGGGTTTTTCTTGTAGGAATGAATTCGCATGAATTGGTTCTCATAGAGAAATTCACATGCGAATATGTAAACAGAGTAATGATGTATGCAGAAGAATTTTAAAACAACTCCTTGCATTGGGAAGAAAAAAACCCGACAGGAAAACAAGATCCTTCATTTCACAGCATATCATTGCTCTATACCAATTAGTTGTGCTTCCGTTTCTAGGAAGTATTTCGAGACAATAAATTATGCTTCGTTCATCCATCCCTTCGTTGTCCCCTTGGAATGCATCCGAGTGGAAAACAAATCCATAAAATAAAGCGCCCCGAACCTTATGGTCCTGCGGGAGTGGGATCTCCGTCCAAAGGAATTTCTGGGACAAACGCATAACAATTGCCAGCTGTCATTTACTGTCAATTAAATTTCAAACTCAGTTGCACCGAAACACGTAACCGATGGGTCGTTTTCGATACCGAGCAGTGAATAATTTGTGCATAAATAGTCACACCGAGCAGTCGATTTACAATCCGGTCGATGTCTTCCAGACTCCCACCGTACCCAAGCCCAACTGAACCACCAGCCCGGCGAGGTGGAAACCTTTTCAATGCAAATTTCAACACTCGTCGTTTTCGTTTGCAATAGTTGAAGTGCATCATTTAAACATGGTGCTCCATTTCCGCCGTACCGCACATGTGTGCCGCTGTGCAGTGCAAAAACATTTGCTTTTCCCAGGGAAACTGCAGAGACTTCAGGAGAAATAACTTCACATGAAAAGGCTTTTCCTCCGCTGGTGCTCCGCCACGGATTCCTTTGCTGGATGTTGATCAGATTACATCTATTTTCGAATTCAAGCACACATTTCTTTTGACTGCAAAGCAGGGATTTGCCACACATTCACCCATCCCGTAAGCCGTGTTACTGACGACGTTGTCATCGCAGCCGATAACTTCCTCTACGGCCAGCAGCTGCAGCTGGGGTTTTCGGGTAAGAGGATGTGATCGGAAAATTATTCAAACTCCCCGTTTTCCCATTCACCGTAAACCGAGAAAGTGTTCTGGGGCGCGTCTCCACTGCCTAGACCCGGGGTTTGGCATGCGAAACGGAACGAACCCTCCCATTCTTTCTTTCCAATCTCAGTGCTCGGTCGATGTAGAAGCAGCCGGTCGCAGCAACAAAAAAGGCTCTTATCGATTTACTTAACAAAATAAATGATACAATCGATGATTCTGAAATACATTCCATTATCGGGGGAAGCAATCGATACACAGACGGCTTTCCGATTTTCCGTTTTGCCCGTTTGTTTCCTGTCCCTGTGGGTTCCGGTTCTTCTTCTCCCGCGGGTGCCCCTGGGGAGAATCGGCAGAAGGTGACTTGTAGGATTTCAGACTTCACCGGATTAAAGACGAATCGCTATCGCTTGCTCGATCAAACCTGCTCGGACGAATCGGGCACCGGAGCCTACCCGCCGTTAGCGTGGCGTGTTCCAGATGTTGCACGCGAATCCAAGGACACATCTTTACCCCATTCTGTAAAGCGCCATCAGTACGCTACTCCGCGGATTGGCGAACAAACTGGTTATTGTTTGGATTTTCCATGCCATTTTTCACGGCTGTTAAAAGGGGAAATGTGAAACAGTTGAATTGGTTTTATTTAAGGGTAGAGTGAAAGAGACGACAAGCAAAAACGCTTAACAGAAAGAGCGAGGGATAGAGAAAAAAAGGTGCTTTGGTAACATCCGAATGGCAAACGGAAGATGGCGAGCAAAAGGGTATCGGCTTTTTGTGCTTCAATACGAGAAAAGCTTTCTTCCGCAATGGGGGTGTTCCGTCGGTGAATAAAGGAAAAGGTGGATCTGCGAGTGGCGTCACTCCTTTTTGGGTCGAGCAGATGCAAGGTGTGAGATGCCTCTGCAGTAGCCCTAAAACCATTGGGTTGGGATCGGTACCGTGATAAGCGATTTTCTTGCTTACTTGTGTAACCCTTTTGTATCTTGGCTACGGCGAGGACCAACGGATTCGCTTTTGGTCTAACAATCAAAACGAGAAACAACAGCTGTAGGTCAAGCAGCATCACAGCAACTTTAATCGTTCCAGTTAAACCCCTTTTCAATGATTAATACTATCATCAGCTTCATGCACTATTAAGGTTCAATACAGGATTTATGCGTTATGCAAGCGGTTTATTGTGTGATTTGCTGCATTGTTGCTAAATGCGCCTGCATGTATGCATCTCACAGTGAACGTCGCCTGCGGTTATGCGTTATGCATATCAAAATCTTCCTTTTCAGTTTCGTCAATTAGGCAGGCTATACAACAAAAGCCATCGACGAATCGAAAATCACCTTCCAAAAGACCCAACTTCGATTGTCTTAGTGATAGCTCAACAATGCCTCCCGCGGCTCTAAATGCAAGCGCTCGAACGGTAAAGCCCAACCGATCAGAAATCCCGCACAACCAAACGATTGCCCAGTGTGGTACGCGTTTGGGTCTGAATGTGTCTTCACCACATCGTCAATGAGCGTGTAAGTAGCGATTTGCTGCAGTACGCGTTCGCTATGGCGTGTCTGGGAGTAATTTCCCTCGATGCCAGCAAGCTCGGCGCCAGCAGAAGATGGCGCTCTCGTCATGTTTGCTGTGGTGCGCATAGCTCACTATACCGACTGCGGCTTGCGGTTCATTTTCTTTATTCCGGTTCATGAAATCCACGATGGACGGCGGCGGTGATGGATGGAGCGGACTCGTTACCTTAACCGGGTCGATTCACCTTGGGCTCACATCCGTGCTTTTCGGGGCCCCGGGGCTTCTTTTGGAGCAGCTGGTGGAGCCTTGTTCCGGGAAACTGTCTATAAATAATTGACAGCATGGGTAGTGTTTTACCTTCTTCCTCCATTCCGCCAGCGTTACTGGAACGATTGTAAATAATATCACCTTCCTAGCAAACAGCATTAAGTGTGTAATTATTTTCGTCTAGCCAAAAACATGTTTCCCAGGCGTTGTTCCGGCGCCGAACATCGATGTCCGTTTCTGATGTCTGTAGCAAAAATTCTTCGGAATCCGCATCCGAACCGAAATACGTGCTGGGCGGGCTGGTGTTGTGCGTGGGGCGGTAAACTCATTTTACCGACTCTATTAAAGACCCATAAAGAAGAAATGCTGATATCCTTTCGTTGCTCTCGCATCGGCCTTCCTCGGTGCCCGGCATTTCCCTGCGGTGTGGAACGTCCCACTTGGGAGTTGGAGAAGGAAAGAGTTGCGAAAAACGGAGCGGACGGAGGGCGGCGGCACGAGAAAAAACAACACAAACACGCCACACTGCCGCAGTGTGACGTGTGAGCGGCGTGGAGCCTCGTAACACACACTCAAACCAAACGCCCGAACGCAGACATGACGTCGCCAGTTTTATGACCATCGCACACGCTTCCGAGGAGTCGCACTGGCTCTGGCCGCCGTACAGCCGTGGCCGCCACGAGATCGGTTCGCTTCCTCCTCCAAACATCAATTATTCATATGCAGGCGCGCAGGGTGGAGGAAAATTAGCGCACGATAACGGGCGCACGATGGTGTCCGGACGTGGTCCCGGCGTTGGGTGGAGCGGCAACGAAATCATTACGAAAGCCTCAACTCTTCGAGGTTACGATTTTGCCACATTTCAACGCCAAATCGGCTGGTCGGGAACGGTGGGATGGAGGAGAAGTCGTTCGGTTGGAGTGAGGACGAATGAAAGTTTAATGTATAATGCAGGTTTCCTCTCTGCAGGGCGCCAACGCCTAGCAGCAGAAGCCAATCGGATCGGAATCATGGTACACCGGAAGTCGTTTTGCTGGGCTTGGTAGGGCAGCGCAGAGCCACGGCGAGTGGGTTGGTGCCGTACAACGTTCGAGGGAAAGTCATTTTAAATCGTTTTATTCGAGTCCCCGGTCAAGGAGAGAGCCCGCGGAGTGTGGCGTGTGTTGTGTGTATGTACTGTTCGAATGCCATTAAAGGGCCAATCAAGAGTTTTCGTATCGAGCGCCAAAAAGGAAACCGACTAGTTTGGAGCCATTTTGCCAATTTTGTAAGATGTTGTTGGGCAGAGCCGTTGTTGTGCGTTTTAGATTGAAAACATGAACTGGGAGAATCTGATAGCGAACTTAGTTTTCGTTGGAATGGGAAATTTTAGAAAGAAAATGTTTGAGGCATATTTTCATACCTCTTGATGATAATGGTGATTGTACGCGATGATGTAGTTTTTGAAAATAGAAAATGTTTGGAAGATAAAAACGAGCGATTTGGTAATGAGCGAACTGTTGTTTAGTTTTTCTTCCGTGAAACATTCGTTCTTGAAGTCAAGTAATGTTTTCAACTCCTGAAAGTATGCAACTCGGGTACAAACCTCATGAAAGTATGCAATTTCAGTGACAAAACTATCTTTTTTACTATCTAAACGTTTTATTTGATACGTTTTAACAGATTGCTCGCTTTAATACGCTTTTGAAGTTGCTGTGTTATAAGGAGTCGCATAAAATATCAACAATTCGTCTTCTCGATATCGTTTTACGTGGAAGTAAACAAACTATTACGAACAAACTTTGGCCAAGATTTTTGATTGAGAATTTTAATAAACCTCCCTGATAACAAACTTCCACCACCGAAACCACAGTAAAAGTAGACTTATTCAAATTCATCCTGGAATGTGAAGAAAGAGGAAAGTACCTTACCCAACAGGAGAGGAGTCGCTTTCTCAATCAGCAGTTGGAATATTCAAAATGCCATCAATCCACCATGTACTGCCAGCGTCTGTATTGGTGATAAAGTTTGATTCTGCAGAAAGTTTCAAGTAAGAAGCAAAAGTGACAGAATTGGAAGCTTTGCGGCAAAAAAATCCCCTGGAAAACCTTCCCGTCTACTGTAGTCCCATTTTCATCAGCGTTGCTTTAAGTTTTGACTTACAAACAAGAAAGGATAATTGCGTTTCCGACAAGAGGCAACCAAGAGTGCGGTTATGATAATTTGATCCTCTCGGTTGTGTGGTTTATTGCGGTAATGTAATCATAAATATTAGTTCTTCTCCGACTACGAGCTGCCAACGAGTCCCGGTGCTGTTTGCTGCAGTGAGGTTAGATATCGACACCGATTCCAGTGGAGTGGGAATGTAAATGAAAAATTAGAAATACTCACCAACTTTATGTTGCTTGAGCGCTTGTTTTTTGTTGTTGTTCTGGCTCCTTCTTGTACTGTCATTGTTTTATTTCTCACGAGTGGTTCCTTGTTGTATGTTTCGCCTTCCTTCAATAAGACCCATAAACTCTCAAGCCGTGTGCCTTGGGTACACTTGTTCGTGTACTTCCTCCTTTTTTTGTAGAAAATAGAAGGTCGTTACATTTTTTACGATCCCCGATCAGGTTCCCATTTTGAAGGACTGGCAGCGCAAAGTGTCCTTCCGCTGTATCACCGTGGATGTGACGGGAAAGGTTTCGCTCGTAACGTATGTCATAAATACAAAATGTTTGTGCTAAATTATTTCTGTCCCAGCTCTCTAGTTGGAGCACACATAATACGAGATCCTTGCCCAAATGAAGACTGAAAAAAAAAATACAAATAAGGACACGCATTACTTACGCAACCGCGAAACGAAACGGCTCAACGGATACGCAAGATTTCGGTGTGCAAGGTGTGTCGTAAATGTTTTTTTTTTTTCTGTCCCCGGTACCCGCTACACGGAAGGTTTTTACGATCGAAAGGGGTGTTCCTTTTGTCTGTCCTCCTGCCCAAGAATTTGTTTCTCATCGCGTGTGTGTTTTACGCCTCCGGATGTTTGCTTTCGGACAGGTTTTGAAGGGACGTGTTCTAATGTGCGAATTTTGTCTGTCTGTCTGTGGCTTTCGGTACCTTTGGGTATCGTCACTGTCACCGGTCCAGAAAGCGGACGGCATGCAAGCTCGTAAAATGGCATCGTACCGAATGTTGGCTTCGGTTTACGTTGTCGGTGAGGCTTTTGTCTTATGGGCTGAACGGATAACGTGGCTGGAGCTGCTATTTTTTTTTGTCTGTAGGGCTTGCCCTTTATCTTGTCAATTTTTGATTCGTAACGTTCTTTGGAACACCTCCGTTCTTATTAGCCTTTTGCACAACGGGTGCAAAAAGGATGTGTGCAATTTTTATACCTCAACCTCATTGGAGGGGTTTTCTCATCCTCTCTAAAAACTTCAACGCCCCTGCTATAAGTGGTGATCCGTTTTTCTCCGTTGCCTCGTCCTTTTATTTACCCATTTTCTTTTCCGGAATGTTGCGTGTTGTAAAGGGATCAAATTTTCATTTCACTCCGGTCAGAAGGAGTAACGGACCGGAGCAAACGAAATGCCCCCATTTTGGCCACGATCTTGGTTCAATAAAATATTCACTCGCAATCCATATTGGATGAAGCCGTAAAAGTGTTATCTCGAGGGTGCTCTTCGCACGGAGGCTGTGCATGTGATGGCTGTGTGGTGGTATTTACACCGAGGCGCGATATTATCTTGGCCGGGGTGTGTTTAGAGACCGTGCATAGGCAAGATGATTGCTATCTGCAACGAAAACACAAAAAATAATCCTGAAAAGGAAGGAATTTAGAGGAAATAAAAACTTGCCGAGGGATATTTGCTGCTTTCGTTGCGAATTAGAGAGAAAGGATGTAAATAAAGTAAACAAAATATGAATTCAATTTCACCGAAAACAACTCCCATTACGTTTCGCATCGACTAACCGGGGGAAGCAAAAAAATAGATAAATAACACGATGTTTAACGGCGACGTTGTTTTATGGATACCGTCTCGATGCATGCGATAGTGCATTTGAGTGTGAAGAAATGTTGATCTCCTTTTACACCATATCGCATCCCGCATCCACGCACACGAACTACATATGCTTTTGGGTTTTATGTTTATTCGAACGATTGGAAAGCTTGGAAAGACTCTATTTCCCCTGGTTGCGCACCACTTACGCCCGGATGAAGATAATTGCAATGATGCATAATTAAACGCACAACCGGCAGATCAGAGGTGGCATTCCTTTCCTTCAAATGGAAGGCCCCCAAAAAAAAAGAAACGCACATAACATGGCCGGCCGGCAAACACGCGTGTATTTCTCGTGTGTGGTTTGATCTGGGTTTTGCCATTTTGCCATTGGGGAATAAAATTTACGACACTCGTTTGGGCTCGTTTTCCCTCGTTTTGTGGGCACGTTTGGACATTTTTATGAGTTGTACTTTCGGTACTTTCATTCCGCTTCCACTGCGATTCCGACTGTGTGACGGTGTAATGGTGAGTTATCGTGACGATAAAATGTGTGTGTGTGTTTTTTTTGGGTGGTTTGTTTTGCTTATCGGTGTTGGGAACTTTTATTGATAAACAGTTATGGAGGGAAGTTTTGCTTCGACATGATAGAAGACTGCAAAAGATTCGCAGTATTTTTATTATGTTATAACTCAAAGACGTTCTAGTATTTTGTAATGTTTTGTATTACAAAAAAAATCTATCAAATTTTTAAGCACATTGAAGATTTCTGTACATTTTCATATTTTTTTCTAGATCCCGGAAATAATAATTATGGCCACTTTGAATGTTTTTCAAATCATGTTTCACATGAACGACTTTTTTTTTTGAAATTTTGTTCTGATAACCAGAAGAGCGTAATGGGCTTTGTCAGCTAAAAAGCGACATCGAATCATCAACCGACGAATAGGAGCTTTGCATGCAAATCATGTGATACCGGCGGTAGCGTTTGTTTTATTTTCCCCGGCTTTTCCAAACAGGTCTCCATCACTATCAGCTTCATTGGAGTGTGGTATTTCTAGTGAAGCGGTGGATAATTTAGCTCTTCAGTGCAGTTGATTCTTCAACGAAACGCACCACCACTAACCGGGTATCACGGATGTAGAATAATATTTAAATAAGATTTGTTAAATTAAATCCTCTCATTCCGTTGGTTTACTTTTCCTGGGAGGGCGTGCTTCCTGATCGCTCGTACGCGCACCAGTCGAATACCGGCACACCACTCGAGGGCGTTTGTTTAGGTTTTCGAGCGAACGATAGCAAAAAGTTCGCCCCGCAAGGGACATTGTGCCAGTGCTGGTCCTTGAGAGATGAGAACGAAAAAAAAGGAAAATAATAACAAGGATTAAGCGAGCAAAAGATCACAACCGGTGGCTGTTGTAGCGTTTTTTTTTTTTGTGACGATTCCTAACCCTTAACCTAGTCTTGTTCTGTTGGAAACAGAACAGGCCACCTGCTGGTGAGGCATTAGGCATCGTTACCAGGTAGATGGGATGGGAGTCTCTTCCGACAGCAGGTAGAATCCGTGTCGTGGCTAGAGATGGGCCACGCATATTTACATTTTTCCCATGAATAATTTCAAACTCAAACCCGCTCTAAATGGGAGGATACCACAATAAAAAGGGTTGTCCATCTATCTATCGGTTCAAGGACACAGAGATGCATGGAGATTGCAAATATAACCCAAATGCTGTATTTTTTGTACTCACGTCACTTCAAATGAAGATTTCGATTTAGCTCCCGCACTAAACTGGGGTGAATTTGTTGACCTTTTTTGTGAGGTTTTTTTTAATGTTGTTTCATTTATGTATTTCCCGTAAAACGATCCTTTATTTCATTTCTTTTCCGTTTCGAACATGGGTGCAAAACGAGAAGGGACCTGTCTCAACGACGATTTACGGAGCACACCTGTTTGAATTGTTCTTATGGATCTTGCGATGGAGGTCGTGAGAGAGTTCCTAACTGTAGATGGTTCGGTTAATGATGGATTGAGCAATATAGTTGGAGCGTTGGAGGACTAAAAAAGGCTATTATTTTCTTCAGCCATTGATGCAACGTGCGCCAGTTATCAATTATTAAATGAAAACAGTGAATATATACTAAATAAAAATCATGCAATGAGACATTTCAGTCTCGCCATCAAAGTGCAATTGATGCTATTCCAAATCGATAGAGCATATGAAAGACACAAAAACCGTTTAATTTTATGTCATGTCGTGCTGTACCTTTTTTTTTTGTCTCATCCAATAATAATTCCGTCCGCTACCAGGCGCCTCCATGACACGATTGTCGAACACGTTTAATGATGAGCTTACAGTGAGTCTAATCGCAAGCCAACCGTATCGATCCTCCATATTGGGCAACATATTGTACCCATTGGCAAGACCTTGTCGGTGGAAAAGAAATGAAAAAAAACTGCGATCATTAAACGGTCCTCACACCTGTTCTCGCGATACAGTCGCCTCGTTTTTCCAGGAAAATCATCCAACGCAGTACCATTCTCGGGCGGGACTCGCGTAATGAATGTTCATTAAATGTTTTCTCCCATACTGCCCTTCCCACGATCGGTTCTGGCACCTGGTCACGACAGCGAGCCGGTTGCATACGTACAATAATTGCATCGAAACGCACTGACATCAATATCGCAGCCAAGCAAGGAAGCGCGAACGAAGTGCGAATGAGACGCGCATTGAAGGATACAAGGCAATATGTCTCTTTCATTCGTACACCTTCACTCGGGGAAGCATATCCCATTGCACATGCACGCAGTTTGCACACTCACTGACCGAGCACGGGTAAAGTGCATAATTGTAATAATTATAATTTAATGTTAATGAATTTATTATTTTTACGATCATGAATAAATTATCGCCGTTGACGGGCGCCACTTCAGGGCGTCTCGTCGTACGGAATCGGCGCTGCTCGGGATGCATTTTTCGGGAAATGGCACTCACTGGGTGTGGGTGGCTTCTCTTTCATCCCCCACCCACGCACAATTGGCACCTGCACGAAAGCGCGTGTGTGTTTGCCTGCACGTGATAAAATTATCGCCCGAATCAGCATCACTTGATGAGCGTGGACGAACAATGCGAGGAATGGAGCAAGAGCAGGCCTATACGCTGCAGCTGATATATGGTGGTGGAACGATTTGTGTTTTTTTTTTGGTTGCTTCGGGCATATATATGAAGTTGGTTAAACGCGGGATGCATCAATGAACTGTATCTGATGAATGGGAAAGCGCCTCAACTATGGGGGTCGCCATCACCATGCTGTGGGGAAGTTTAGAATGACATCAACAACAGTGCGTTGCTACACCATCAGTTTGAGCGTTTGCGTTTCGTAAAACGTGGTTCAGTGTGGTATCTGGAAGAGTATGCTGTCGATGTGGGGGGATGTGGAACATGAAGAGATTTATGAGTTTTCATTATAAACGTCGTTTGATCGATAGGGTATTCGATCCCGAAAATCCACTTTTAAACAATGCTGTACCGCTCATCTATTCACTTAACTTCGTTGCTACTCCATATTAAACCAAATCGGCTAAAAGTATGCAATAATCGCAAATTTTGTATCTATTTTGAAGCAAATCATTTGTGAAAAGTTTCTAATATTTATATTTCTCTTACTATCGTTTCAGGTGTGTATTAACATTGAAGGACAACAACAAAAATGAGACAACAATTCTGGTAGGATGGAGTGCACATTTAATCTAAGCATGCGCGGCGTGTTCCATATGAAGAATGGGCTGCTTGAAAAATTAGTTTTAAAAACGTTTCAAGTACAGAAACTTTGAATTGTCACTCTCGGAATGGCAAGAAAAAAAAAGTCGAGTTTAACAGAAGAAACCATCGACACCGTTCCGTATGTACCAGCATAACGTCTTTGTCACGTTGCGCCAATTATAAGCGTGCGGTACAGACCGGCACACACTTGTTGCCAGGCGCATCGTTCGTGTTAAACTATACACCAAAGTGCAGCAAGAAGTGAATAAGACCGAGCAACACAGCGACCAGAAGAGCCCAATGCACTTTACCATAAGTTTTTCCCTCTGCCGACTAGTGTCATTGCACTTCAGCTTTGGTTTGAAGCGAAAAAAAAATAACAACACCAAGCAGACATGCTGAAAGTTGTAAAGCACAAAGTGTGACGAGCGCACGTTACATGACGAAGTGGAAAATGTTGCAGAAATCTCTTCCCAAAGTATGCACCTTATCGTCCTGCCAAACGACGAGATGTGTGGTGGTTCTCCGTACACTTTTTTCAGCTCTCTTCCTCTCCACTTCTATTGCACACGCTGTTGGTGGGTTCTGTGGTTTACTTTTGACATGCCACAAGCAAGATGCAACTTGTTCAGAACATTGAAGCATGCCGAGATGTCATTTCTTGAAGGAGTTTAAAAAAAAACGAGTTGTTGAAAAGAAGAGAGCAAAAAAAACAGCTCACAGCAACAGATCGCTTTTCTTGTTAAGACATGCGGAAAAGGTTACACCTATACTGCAGGGACAAATAATGAATTTGCGTTTTGGGATTCATAAGAAATTTCTGATCGGTTTGGCTATAATTCAAGAAGGAAACTAGTTGGTGCTTGAAGCAAAGATCGGCGGATGAAGCACGCAGCCATCGGGAGTGATAGGCCGCCGAGTTTTCACTTATACGGTCCTGTCCTGGTGGATAATGGCTAGTTAAGTTTTTACGAGTTTCCAACAGTGCGGGTGGAAAAAAAGAACGATTGGCAAGTATGGAAGCAGCGAACGGAAGCGGGAAGCGTGAGCGGTTTGGTCGATAAGCTGGTTGTGTTACCCGTGCGGCTCGTAGGCATTTTCAATGCAGGTCGCCATCGCAAGGATTTTATTGAGCTGCTATTGTGTGGGTTGTGCCATTTTTATCTCCATTTTTCACGACCTCATAACGATGGCTCCATGGATGATTGTGTGCAGAAAGGTGTATTCGTCGAATTTCACGAATATATCCCTACAAGTACCGTAGTGCGCTTTATTTTCGCAGAAAAAGCAATGTTAGTAAAATAAGTGAAAATATGGCTTTAAAAGGTTTTACCCACAAAATAAACATAAATTACAGGAGCGTAATATTGAAATGAGATGCAATGATCCTTCTTAATGCTGCAATGTTACTCGAATTGCATACATTTAGGCGCTCCAATAGTTTTGTTTGGGTATTCTAACGAATTCCGTGTTGCAACTGTTCTGTCCACCACTGTACATTCACTGCATTATTAACCCTCAACTTTTGCGTTGCGGTAGCGCGGCTGATTATGAAACTTTACCCGTCCCGCCCTGTAGAGGGCCTCGCTTTCATCGATTCCACACGGTCCGAAAGTTTGGTTGCTCACGTGGCTCACGAGCATACTCGTACATGCTACCGAACCCCTAGAACACACTGCCTTTTATGCGCTCCGAAACTAGGTCGAGAAAGGCGAAGGGTTTGTAACGGTAGGCACGACCTCCAACCTGCCATCGATCAAATAGCACCGCATGCTTTCCTCCCTTCATTATGCAGTGCTTTTCGGTGTGCGTGCGTGTGTTTTATGACCGATGAACTAGAAACGGTTCGACCGTTCGTGGCCCGGTCCAGTGCCTGGACGGTATGGACTGAATTTAACAACATCGCTTTCCTATGATTTCTCTTTCGCACCGCCAACTCGCGCACATTCGCGAGCGGAAAATTCATTGTCAACAAATGTGACCCACCGTCGTGATGAAATTTTCCCCGTCCCGGGTTGTCGTTACTGGGCGAAGGCGAAGGAACGAAATTAAAAGTTTATTTCCTCGAATAACAATCAAATTTATAGGACTATTATTTGGTCCCAGTCGTGAACCGTGTGGGCACCGGCGTACGGGAGGGCACGCCCGATCGATCGCGGTACGAATGAAGCCGCAAGAAAAGCCCGCGGAAACTTTCGTTGTGACAGCGAGTCAATCAAAGTGGAAAAATCACGCTCATCGAAGGGCACTTCTGGGAATGGGAAAGGAAAACATTTAATGGTTCTCGTAATATTTTTGACACAAATGTTTATGTCCTGGCGGTAGCAATTTTCTGACTGCATGTTTTATGTTGGTGTCTCAACGCTACTAATTGATTTCGGTCAGAAATGTTGGAATATTTTTGCTTTACAATATTTAATATGAAGCGAACAATATCAATTATCTTGAACAAATGAATCGCTTCACGTTACCATGAGAGCAAAAACATTTCATAAATATTAATTATGTTTATCTAACTGCTCTGCTGTCTTTGTTGAAAAAAGTTTAATCCAAGATGGCCGATCACGTGATCGTTTCTATTCGACAATTGCGTGCATTTTACCATTTCGCAGATTTTCGTCACATTTGTCGCAACACTAACGTTACATTAATACCGATCAAACCACCGGCATCGTATACACTGCCGTAGAACATTCGGAACAAAGGCACACAAAACAGAACCATCCTCCGGTTCCACCAAATTTATCTTCATTCCAACCGATCCAAAGTGTTTCCTCCGATGCCTGGACCATTTCCATTGCAAATTTTCTCAATAAAAAAAAAACAAAAATCCCCAAAAAGAAGCTCCACAACAGCGAGCTTTGTTTCGCCGGACTCCGTTTTGTGTCACGGTGGTGTAAATGTGTTTTTATTTTTTTCCCTTCCCAGAAGCCCTTTTAGTTTCGTTACAGTTTCCTTCTGGTTGGAGCACTAGCTACAAAAAAAAAAAAAACAAACCGGCCTCGGAAAAAGCCATAGTGTCATGGACCTGCGTTGATGATGATGATGATGGTTGATGCTGGTGGTGAAAATTGGTCGTGCAGAAAACTCGTTCGCCACTACGGGGAACCGGTGGGACGTGAAAATGAACCGGCCGAATAAATTTATGGCACACGCAGTGCGTTAGTGTATATGCATGCCACTGGTAACACTGGTTAGTGTGCGTTGCGGTAAGCCTGTGGCTGGTCAGGAGTGTAATATTGCTGGCTGTTGTAGTGAAGTGAGCTTTGCTTTGTTCTGTTTTTCGTTTTGCTTTTCGTTGTTGTTTGGAGTGGATAAGTTTTCTTTTTTCACTCCTGTATGCCACGCATCCGTTCGATCGGGGCGCGTGGAAATGCGAGCACTTCATCGAAACGCTTCATTTCCATCGGGTCAAATACGGAGTGTACGCAGTGCCTTTTAGGACCCATGGTGGAATCAACAGCAAACAGCAGCAGTAGTGTTGCAACTCCGTCTGCTGTGACTTTATGGTATTTAATAAATTATTTAATATGAAATCATTCATCACTTCCAGCTGTCTGGACCGTCCGTAGGCCGTTGGTTGTTCGAAGGCTTGTTGTTTTTCCACCGCTCGCACGCCGTTCGTTCGGGGGGACTTTTTTTTGCTGTTGCGAACCCCGCTTTATTCTACCGGAACCGGGCATTGCTGACCGTAATTTAGAGGGTAGGAAGTTTTTTTACGCCTGCCGTCATCCTGCCGCTCTCGATGTATCCACCTGGATGATTCATTGTCACACACGCGCACGCCCTCCCCGGCGTGGATGCCGGAGGACGAAGCCGAACGGGGGCGACCAAAACAGAGTTATTGCCTGGCGGAATGATCGAAATGTTTACCGCGAGCCATTTTTCGAGCCGATGAACAACATCCGGACCATGTTTCACTGGACACATTTGCTGGTCACTAACGCCGCGCGCGGTATCCGTGGTCGGTTGACGATTTGCCATCGACACTCGGGATGAGAATGGCCGAACAAATTGTCTGTCTGTGTGGCTGTGTGTGTGTGAGAGAGAGAGTAAATGTGCTTCCATCCCACATCGTTCCACACTTTGTATGCCCCTTTCCCGGATAGCGGATAACGCGTGAAAAATTGGTCAATCAAATTCGGCGAGACCGATTTGTCAGGTGTCGGGATTTTTTTTTTCTGTGTACAAAGATATGTTGGTTTGTCGATAATGTTATAATGTCCTTTTTTACAATTTATCTGATCGTTAAGCTTAGATGAGCCATACAACCGTGACGAATTTGGCCAGGCAGTAAAGAACGATTGATAACATAGGAAAATTTATGTATTTTGTGGCTTTTGTCATTAAAAGAATGGTGGAAATTTTTTTTTTATTTATTCTATTCATTAAAATTTCAATGCTTTTCACTACAGTAATAATGCCCTTTACTAGTTCAAAATTGACATTTTGTAAATCGAATTGCATACTTTTAGGCGTTTTTTTTGCTTTCCCTTCTAAACTTGCTCTAAAACACTGCCGACAACTTTATAGTGTTTGTACAACGTTCCATGCGGACAAACAAGTTGGAAAAATCCGTCGAAATATTTTATCCATTAGCAAATGTGTCCTGCCTTCGTGTGCGGGTCCTTCCGATCTACTAATGCATTCAAACTTCAATCACATCTGGTCCACGTGAAATGTATCAATGGTTGACCATTAGTGCACATGCAGACGAACATGGGCAACAACAAACGAAAAATTCCATCAATCCCTCAACGGTGCCGGCCCGTGAACTGTTCTCACATTTCACTGCATTTTTGCAGTCTATCATTTCGTGATTTTTTTTTTGTCGTTGTTTGCTGTTGCCAAACTCTTTTCCATTCTGCAACTGTAACCAGTTTTCGTGAATTTTACACTCCGCCAGTGCGCACAGTTGCTTGATGTGTGCGCTGGTTTCGCTACCCCTTACTGTGTGTAATGTGCGCGCTTTGTTCCAAAGCTCCATCCACCGGATGCTTTGTGTTACACAGTTTTGTTTCATTCCTGGCACTGCCTGCCGCCCCAACCCTGAAGTAGGAAAACAAATCGCTTTATCGGTACATGTGCTGGAATAAAAGCGCATAAATAAAATAAATTCGTGCAATAAATAATTCCAAACACCTACCACCACCCCCAACCGAAGCCTTCGCTGCCCCTTCCTCACATCCTTTCGGTCGACGGTGTCCTATCCGATTCTCCAAGGAAATACGAAAAAGGAACAGTGCGGTGGTAGTTTGGAGCTTGCCCCACTTGCACTGTTGTGGGGGGAGTCAACTCCAAACCATTCCTGTGGGACGATTTTCGATGGGACGATGAAGTTACTCTTGCGCAAAAAGCGAAGTTGCTGCGAGTTGTTCTGGGAGTTTTTTTTTCGAACTCTTCTTCAAAGCCTCGCAAAACGTACGAGCTTGAGACTTCGAGTGGGCTTTATTGTTTCCGGCCTCTTGTGCTACTGTTGGAAACATCCGAGTGGAAACGAGAGCTTACAATGAGCCATACCAGGCGCAACAGGAGAGCGTTTCAATGTGGCAGGTTAGGGTGATACATAAAACAGGTGTACTAATTAAAATGTGTATGTCTTTTATGATTGACACTTGTTTAAATCCCAATCTTAGCCTTCAGGAAACCTATCTTTAACGGGTAGCGTTTATTGCACTTTAATTGCCTACATTTAGGCGCATTTTGTACATTAAGTTTTAAGCGACGACTCTAACGCTCTATTAAAATGACAATTTTCTGTCCTTTGAGCGGAGTTAGTGCCACCTAAAATCCATTTCATCGAAAAACAAAGAACCCCCCAATTTGAGATTTATAAAAGCCAATATATTCTCCCTTCGCCCGGCATGCTGATGGAATTATTCCGTAAGCGTTCCGTTCTGTCGCGTATGTAATGAAACAGTCAATTCGAATTCCTCCTTGACATAATGCATTGTCTCGGTGGGCGCATTGCAAAACCTGGGGAGAAAGAAGGACAACACGGGACCGGAAGTAACGTGTAAAGCATTTGGAAATCAAATCATGAACAGGACAAATTTACACCCGTCAACTCACACTGCTCACACCGAACAGCCCGGCGCATCTTTGTGCTTCCGTCTGACAGGGGTACCCCCCCCCCCCCCCCCCCCCCCCCCCCCCAACCGAGAATGAATTGTTGAGTGGGTGGACGATTTTAAATATGCAACACCCGTCGATTTCCGTTCCCAGGCCTATCGGCATTCAAGCGATTACGGTTCCAATTCGATGCGTCCTTCTGCGTTCCACGATCGAAGTGTGATGGTCCGATCAACTGGAAAACTGATTGTTGAAAATAAAATAAAAACCCCGTGTACAACCCATGTGGCCGGCACAAGGACTACAAAATCGCATGTTGACATTTTATGAGTCTGTAACGAGTTTGTGCCCCGTGCAGGGTAAATCAAAGCTACACCACGGAAACATTTTCATTAGGCAATTTCATGGTGAATTTGTAGTGCTAAGTGGATTTTTCGGTGTTCCAGGGAGGGGTGGAACGTACAGAACACGGATGGACAGACGGGATTTATTTTTGTAGATCGCTTTTTTAAACGTTTCCCTCGCGCTTTCCGCTTCCCCACTTGTGCCGGTGGTGACATTGACCGCATCGGCAAATGGTTTGTTTGTCTCTGCGCCTCAGTCCACCAGAATTCCACACTGCTCCCATTGGCATTGATCGGATTTTGCATGTTCGGAGTTTATTTTAACACAGAGCGGAGCCGTGTGCAGCTGCATGACGATAAATGCAAACTGTCAGCTTTGTTTTGGAAACAAGCCAAGCGCTTGTAATCGTGTACAAAAGAGCAACTGATACGGCGTGGCCAACCCCCTGCCTGTCATTTCTATATTCTGTGCTGATAAAATGAGCATCACGCTGCTGAAGCCAAGACTGGTACAATACTTTAATTAGAAGTTTGAAAGTGTCCGTACACGGAACAAACACCGGCAGAATCTTCCTATCATCCTCTGCGTACGTACGCACCCTCGGTAATCCCAGTTAGGCTCAATTTACGAGGCAATGGAAGCATCGTCTTCCCGCAAAAAGGTGCGTGTACGCAACACACCTTCCGCCGGCAATTTAATTAGAGTGCACTGAAGGTACGGTGGGGCCGTTTTCTGAACACCTTCCCGGTCTGCCCCCACCAAAACATGGCAACTGATAAAGGCTTGCGAGTGGGGCTTTGCTTTGCAAGCACGGTGAGTTAAGGAGCGCTCATAAATATGTCGAAGTATTTGCGAGCTCGGGGCAGGAACCACTGTCTCACGCCATTTGCGAGTGGGAAGATGTTGGTCTAATGCTGCCTAAGCAACACCAAAGACCCGATCTGAATATTTATGCCACTAATTGATTCTGGCTTAGTGGCTGACAACTTTACACCTCAGATGAATCCAGTTTGACGCACAATGCTGTTTCCTTATTGCTTATTATTTAATGCGTCCAACAGGAAAGCGCTTTGCGCTCGTTTGCTGGGCGGATTCTTCTTGCACGGGGTGTCTTCATTTTTGAAATGCAACAACACCTTCCTACCGAAATGGAAGCAGCTTACATGTTTCCGTTTGATTTATGCAAAGAATTAGATGCTGTTTGGCCACAAAATGTTTCCCTGCACATGCTCTGCTAACAACCCCGAGAGAGATAACTTACACATTGCGTCGGGTGTAGAGGCCGCACCTCAGCGTCTCCGCTGCGGTGGTAGAGTTTCCTTCGACAAAGACTTTTCCTTCCATGCTTCGCTGTAGACTAATTTATTCCGGCAGCCCGCAGCAATTTACCATTACCTAGTGGTGAGAGAAAGCGATTTTGGTTATTTTCACAGCACAAAAAACTTTGCCACAGAAACAAAAACAATCCACCGCGACTCGCGGGCCCTCCGTTCCCCAGTCCGGTTGAGGGCTGTTGCACATTCTCCCGCACAAGCACAGGGTGGAGGGTGTGAAATAAATATAAAACTCAACCAACGCCATGGCGCACGACCTTAGGACGGAATCGCAGCAACGGTAGCAGCAATAAAACACCCATAAAAAGCTTATGCAAATTATAATTGCATTCGCCACATCCAAATTTGTCACCCTGGCGGGCCCGCGCGCGCTTTAGTGTGGTGGCCATCGTTCGTCGCCGCACGTCGACGGCACTGTCCGAGAGCCGAGAAATGTACCGGAACAACTGAGTTTTGTGGCTGCCCTGTGCAATTCTTGTTCCGTTTGTGGGTGTGTTCTCGAGGGCGAAGAATCATCTAACAGCGAAAGTTACTCGCGTACGAGACGCTTTCAGCCATTTGCAGGACATTTTATTAATAGCGGACTGGATTTTTTTTTCTTGTGAAGCGAGACACTTTTCATGCGCTTTCCCACAAACACACACACACGAACGGAAAAACAAAAGAACAAGGGAAAAACTGTTCCGGTGTTCCAACGCTAAACGATGGTTAATTCTTAAGGCGATTTTTCTCGCCCATTTTCATATCGATGGTCACCACCAACTGAGGGACGATGTCACTCATACCAGCAATAATTTGTGCATAATTACACGCTTAACTGTGAAGCAAAACATTTGTTGTCCGCCTCGCTCTCTTTCTCTCGTTCCCCCAACGGTCGAAACTTTTTATGAATAATAGCGCAAACCATCTTCGCGGAAAGTGCGCGCCAAGTAGTGCATCGTGCACCTTTTCCCTTACGCGCGTGATGGAATTATGGAAATGGTTTTGTGGAAAAGATGTGCACAACAAATGCTTTGCAAACGCCCCCGTCGGAGTGTAGGCAGGCCGGGTGTGTGGGGCCACTAATTTATTTCTTTATTTATTTATCTATTCAACTGCACCTTAGGCAGCGCTCTGGCTACGGCTCTACAAAGATGCTTCCACTTTGCATCAGCATAAAATGTTGCTAAGCGGATTAAATTTAATGGCATACTGTTTGACGTTAGTTTCGGCAGACTCCGTTTGAGGCAAACTAACGACGGAGCGTTCTTTTGTCGCGTCTGCTGCTTAAGCGGAGCAATGTTCTAAAAAACATTTCATTTTAAAATTTCGCCGACGCTAGTCTCCGAAACGCTCCTGCTTGCCGTTTTGCCGAAGCTGGTCCGGAAATATCAGCCCGACTCTTTCATCGTAATGGATCAATCTTTAGCTGTGCCTATCGATAAACGTCACGGTTCCTGGTGCGGAAGAAACGATGTTACAAGTGCACGGTACCATTATCCCTTCGGTGGTGCCTATATTTAGGCGTTTACGTCATATTTGTCAACAGAGCAATAAATCAAGTGGCTCACCCTTCGTTCGATGTGCCGTTCAGGCCTTCTTTTCCCTACTGCTGGTTTTCCGTTGGGCTCCATCATCATCATGGTTTAATTCAACTCGACGAGACGACGTCGACCGGGTTGATGGAACCGCTTTTAAAGGCGAGCGTTTTGCATGGATGCAGGCGCAAAACGTCAAGTACGATAAGTTTGGCGATCAATTCCGATACAGTGGAAGGCAGCGTCCGGAACGTCGTGTTGCTAACTAGATCCGAACCGTTTGCGTTTCGGGGGGCTGATTGCCTTGTGCGGTGGGACGAAGGATTTTACGGACGTACGGAATAATGTTTCAACACACGAGCGAATGGAGACGGCGGGGGCGGGGGTGTTGGTTTGCCATCGGATGACGATCAGACGATTGGCGGTTGACCGCGATAGTTAAACGTTTCTCGGAAATGTGCAACTCCAAGTGTGTGCAGAAGGACGCTTTCGGGCAAAGACCATCGTGCACACGTACGTGTGCGCCTAAAGTTAGGCTACCTTCCCCGGTCCGGTGGCTAGTTTTCACTTTTCATCCTTCGTGTGCACACCGTGCAGTGTCCCCCGGGGCTCGGCTTGTGACGCTGAATGTGAATGTGCTCTGCAGCTTGATGGAGCCGCCTGGTTCCGGTGTTCGACGGACGACCTTATGGTGACACTAACCGGGTGACGTTCGTGCTTCAAGACGCGATCGAAAGCCCGTTGTTGTCCGTACCATCGTAATGGAGTGCGGGATTTTCGCCAGCACTCGAGGGGCCGGACAGAATGATGGATGATACAGCCCTGGCCCTTCGGTGCTTTCGGTGGCGAAAGTGAAATGAGATTGGTTTTGCTGCTCTCGCTTCCCATACGAGCGGACGAGATGTGCGAGTCACCTTTCATCAATCCGTTTGATCGGATCCGAAGCACCGGAAACGATAAGTGGACGTCTTTCAGGAGTCATTCACGTTCACGTGGCTGTGAATGCGTTCAGGTGTGCATCCAATCGGAAGTGAGAAGAGATTTAGCTGAGAGAAAAACACACACATTCTTTGAAGCACATTTTAAGTACCGGCCCCTGTGTCGGATGATCACGTTGTGCTGCTTAATATTTCGCTAGTGCTGTAAATTGTAGGACCGTAAAGTGGCCCCATTTGTGTGGTTTTCGTAACCTTTTTCACCTGAAAAACCCCGGACGACAAATGATCTGCATTCGCGCGGGACACAAATTACACCAATGAGGCACCGTGGGCCTCTGGGTGCACTGCCACTGCCGTGCTGACCGTTGGACGTACTTTCAATCGATTTAATTGTCACCGTTTCCGTGCACAACTTCGGGGTGGGAGTCGCGATACCGCGGCTGTGGTTACACGGAGTGGATCATGCACCTGCGCTTTACAATAGCGCTTCAATTTCCGTCGTGTCCAGAGCGTTTTTCCTCTCCATTTGTTGCTGATTATGTTGGGTTGTGGGTGTGGGTTATGGCGAGCACCGGAGGACAGGATGACGCGACATCGTTGGGACGTGTCCATAAGCGTCCATTCTTCGTAACGGGGATGCATATCGCAGTGACGGGATGGGTTCGACAAACGATGCCCAACAATTGAAGGGAAAAGGCAGTGACGACGCATCGTTTTGCCATTATCGGTGCCCATCATCATCATCATCATCGGTCTGGCTGTGTCCGAGGCACGATCGCCGACGTTCTCTAGCCATCGTCACTGCCGTTGCGTGGTTAGAGCAACGTAAAAGAATGGTGAATGCACCGAAAGCCAATGTGGAGTATAATGAGCTAAATCAAAAACCACTACGCGTTCTCGGGTGTGTGTCTGTGTATGTGTGATGGTATAGTGGCATCTGCACACAGGACGACCACAGGAGAGACGATGATTAATGATGCCCACTACCACCGAGCAGCCCCCTTCCCCTGACCAACAAGCGAGTGTTGGTCACGCAAACGATACGCTCATTATGCATCCACCGAAAAGGAAGAGGAACGCCATGTTTACCACTGCACCAGTATGTCCTCAGAGTGTCCGGGGTGGAAAATGTTTCACCTTCTAGTAGCGGTTGGAATGCCTAAACCCCACGCCGAAGCCCCACCCTATCCCCATTAGCTCACTCACCCGGGAATCAATTGTCGTACAGCACACACGTACATACGCTTGTTTTCGGTCGGCGTATGCACATTTTAATTGCATACCCTGCGTCCCGGGCGAAACTGCGTACCAAATGGGTTTTCGATTTGGTGCTGCGTGCAGTAGATACGGCCGATTACAGGTAGCGTGAAACACATTTTTCGACCAGCCGGTCTTTACTGGTAGAATGTTTTCGGTGGCGGTCAGCCCCCGGCCCCGGATGCGGATGGTTAATTTACACTAAATGCATTCGATTTGCACCGACACGTTGGTCAAGGTTGGGATCGGTGTGCTGGGAAGGAAGGAAGGATTTGAACGATTGAAATTAGAATCAGCGAAATCGATACGAATTTTGGAAGGTTCATTAAATGTGGTGCAGATCAAATGAGGTTCAGATTATGAACGTTAAAGTGCATGATTGTGGTTGGGAAAGAATCTAGAATGAAAGTAAACCATACTTTTCACTTGTAAGAGTTTTGTGAAAAGGATTTCATAATTTAAAGCATTGTTGAATACTGTTAATGAATTCTTTTAGGTTAAAAGTAACATTCCTTTATATACGCCGAAATGTATGCAATGTTTATAACAAATTATACATTTTTATATACTTCATCGTAGTTTTGGATAAAGGTTGATTATTCTTACTACACAACGCAACGATTATAAAAATAAAACAGCAACATAAACATAACTAAGCCTAATGAAGTTGTCCTTATTTTCATCTGATCGTACCTTCTCAGCTGCAAATCCCCAAATTGGTTTAGCTGATTTCGCGTTTCAATTGCCCCCAGCACTCGATTTATCTAAGATGCAAACAGGAGGAACAGCCCATCGCAAAGCATATTCATCTCCACTTTCCGTTACAAGATATCCGCCGACAGGGAACAGGGTTTTGTGGTGGATATTAAATTTGATCTTTGAATTACTGCTCCACCGAGAGTTTGAAGAAAGCATGCTTGCTGTGGCGCTATTATGGCGTATCCTTTCGCGTTACCAAGAGCCAATCACTTCCCGGCAACATGGAAAACTTGCCTGTTTCGCACTGGAGGCCGAAATTGTAAACTTCGACTTCGTTTTAGGATTAACTTTTATTACCTTGGTATTGTCAGCGCGTGGTGGGGACTGAAGACGCGATGATGCGATCGTATTTAGAATTGGCGGCTTACCCGTGGGCAAGTAGACCGCTTCCGGCTAATGGTTTTACGTGAGGCATACAATTTCCATTTTCCTAACAAAACACACCTATCTCGATCGGGGAAGAAACTACTTTCCCGTCCAATCCGTTTTTAATTTGAGCCTTTGACTTAAGTTTTTCCGAAAAGGTAGTGTGAGGCAACCGTTGGGGCTGGGGGGATCTTTTGCTACTCCTATTACCCCCCCTCCTGCTGCAAGGTGAAATGTGAACAGTATTCCTCCGTATGGCACAAAACCTTATCTGTTGGAATAGGAATGAATGAACAAGTGCGGGGCAATGTACGAGCGACTAAAGGGAAGTTTAACCTTTTTTTTTTTGTTGCTCTTTACCGGCGACTTCTGAGGCCATTGCCAGTGGCCCGTACCGAGTCGGCTGGTCCGAGAGAAAACCGACCACCACGAAGAAAGAACTCCTGTCATTATAATCGGATTAAAATGCCAGTTTTCCATTTGCGCGTCCTGGACGCCGGTCCGGGGAAGGCAAGGTTTTCGACTCTTTCTTACTTTCGTGGCCCGAAAGACGTCCTGCGCGCTGTGCCGGAGCGGGAGAAAAAAGGATCAGAAGGAAATTTTCCGCTTTCCAGAGCATTATTTATTGCTGATGATTGTACATTTTATTCCGTACCGAGTTGGGAAGTTTTTATTTTTTTTGCTGAATTGAGGGTTTTCTTTTTCGTCGTTCGGCTTTGCATTGTGGCTAGTTTTGCTTAAAGTTTTGTTTTTGTTCTATTATGTTGGAACTGATAAGATAGTGGTGAGGAAAATAGTGAAACAACTTCTCCGCGGTAACGAAGTCAGAATCACTGGAAAAATTGTACAGTGGCTAGTGCTTTGCTGCGTTAAATGGTATTTAGTTGACTAAATAACTTTATTTTATGAAGAAGAAGGTTTATCAGACTGCTTTTCTAATGCTTTGCATAAATTACTTTGACACTTTTATAACTGAATGCATCCCTCTTTTCCAAACTGGTTGAAGGATATACATTTGATGTATGGTTTAGGCTCACGAGACATAATTTTGTAAATAAAATTTGCATTCACATTCAACTGTTTCACCGATAAACAGCTCAGAACGAATGTTTGTACCAACATGGAGCGGCTAAAAATAGACACCTCCATAAATGGAATTCCTTCACCATAAATCATACCCCTTAGCAGCTGAAATGCGTACGGCTTTATAATGATGGTGCGAGATGAAGGCAGATCACACCAACTGTGCACCCACACAGCCGTACAAACACAGCGGGTAGAGCACTCCAATCCACCTTCTTCAACTCAACACCCGTCACGAACTTTCTTCACATCGTCCGAACCCGTTTTCCCAACCAATTGTGTTTTCAGTTTTCACCACAATAACCGAAACTTTGCCACCATTTGTCTACGCGTTTTGTGTGCGTGAATATGGCGCAAAGCATAACAATGCGTGACAGAATCCTCGCCAACCACCATCGGGGCCACCGATTCCAATGGATGGAATTTATTTATTGCCACCGATGAAAACGGCGATCAACCAAGGAGCAAGATCATTTTCCCAAAAAAAAAACCACCCACCCCCCCACAACCGCCCGATCAAAGCGGATGGGTGGAACATTTTAACGAGAAGGTCCGTCGGGATGTTTAGCATAACGAAAAATGTGTGTTTTCGATTTTCTTCCACGCTATTAATAGGTGGTGGAAAGTTATGGGATAACGGTTGCCCGGACCACGTGCCAACAGGTGCTATCCGTAATTAACACCCGCCCAAATGTGAATGGTTTGCACAAACGTAGCGATCGAGGAATGTTATGTTTTTACGTTCGAGGTGAAGAGTTGATTGGAATTCTTTCTTTATTGCTTAATGCGTTCGGGAAAGCATTCGGTTTGTTCTTTGCATTCTTCTAATAAGCAACGAAATGCCACGCATTGCATAACCACAGGGGTAGCGCAGCAACGAATGGAGTGCGCAACAAGCTCCGGTGGAACAGTACGTTTATTCGAAGGTTTACTTTTATGATTTATGTTCACCAGGTTGCACGGTGGTAAATTAAACCATACCAAAGCTTTTGCTGTTAGGTCCGCATCGTACGGTGATAGTAAAAGGAATACGCCGCGTACATGTGTCGCAGAAGTTCCGTATTCTTTACAGCCCGGTTGGCGGGAGCATTGCATGTAGCATTGGAAAAATAAAATGTTCCACAGATTACCGAAGCTGTACACCTTCACATGAAAAGAAGAGCGAGCAAACAGTAACATCTCTTGTAAAAATGAATTGTCTTATGTTTCCATCCGTTGCTGAGAAAATGAAAACACATGCATTGAGCCGTTCCACCCTTCATTCGGCGATGGTGGTAGTTGATTTTCCTCCCCATTTGATACGTCCCTTTCGTTGGCATTCAATTTGTGTGGAGGACGATTTAAGACCCCCGGCGAGACGCGTACCGATGGCAGAGTGTGGATTGAAAATTTTCCATCCTATAAAGCAAATTTTCTTTACAGGGGTGTTGTTTCTTTTTTGCCTCCCGCAAGAACATGCGAAAGGTGCCGAATGTGAGAATATGTGTAAATTTTTATGTTGGTGATGTTAGTGGAAGGAAAATCCAGCTCTGCGTACGGAAATATTCTTCCACGTCTATGGCACAAAGCAGAGATATGATGGAAGTACTGTGAAACAACCGTGTGCGGTTCTTCGTATCCTTGAACCACAAAGGAACTCGTTGCGGATGTTGCCAGCAGAACAGAAACGCACTCGTCGCCACGACCGTCAATTGGTAGCATATTGCGACGGCATTACTCTAGTGCCCGTCCAGTGCGACACGGTTGTACTTTACTTCAATGATCGCGTCTTATTGCGCGGATGTAAAGGCATTTCTATGCAAGTGGAAAACATTCTGCCCGCGCGAGATAACGGAAGCGTGGTGAGGGTGTGTTGGTGCAAGAAGGGCAAAAATACCACCACCGCGTCCTAAGACGTTCCTGGCCGTGCTGTAGCGTGTGCAGCGTAGTATGAAACAAATTGAATAAATTTATGATTTTTATGGCTTCATGTAAGGATTTGGCAGTGAGCGACGCCCTGCGTCTTCCGTTTGCCCTTCCTGCACGCACACAAATCGATTCGCTGAGGGCACCTACATTTTGGGCTGGTAGTAACAAGCGGGAAACGTTAGAAAATATTACCGACTCAAACGTGTGTCAAAATGGCAAGAGAAGATGAAATATTTTGTTGGAGTGGAAACCCGAAGAAGAACAGTCACATATAAATCCCTCTTCAAAACTCCGCTTTCGGTTCTCATTTCCCTGCATGAAACACCCAAACCAAACCGCCAATGCTCTGTCAGCATGACAAGGAAAAGGCATTCCCCTACTGTGTCCCTCTGTGCACGCGTTTCGTGAATGGAAACGAATTGTTATTATTACGAATATGAATATCCAATGATGATTAATTTATTGAAAAATTTATCGCTTTTATTGTGTCTCGCGGGTGTTCCACGCTCTGTACCGTGGTACCGCGTGCCAACCGAAACCCAGGGCAATGGTGGATGGAAAAGTGCATAAGCTTGCAAAGTATTGCCAGCTCCGCCAACCCTGCCCTGCTGTTACATGCGTTGGCTTTTAGCGTTGGCTTCGTGTGGGTTGCCCGCGTGGCAGACGGAGGAAAACCATTGAACGATGAAATGAAATTCGATTTTGATAGCCTAACGCTCCGTAATGGTGTAGCGCTTTCTACGATGATGCAGTGAAGCATATGGAGATTTTGTTATTTTTTGGGCTGCGGGAGAGGTGTTACAGGTATTATTTCGACTAAGCTAAGCTGATATAAACGGTTTATTTTATAAATAAGGCTTTGGGTCTAACCAGCGTCAAGCGATGCTGGTGTTGATTGTTGAGAAAGGCCGACAAAGACAGGATAATTTTGAAAGTGTATCGTAACTTATTTATTCTTCTAATAACATGTGAGCTACTATAGTCGGAAAGTAAACAAGAGTACGCCCTCTAGCGGGAAAATTTGTATTGGAATAATTATTGTAAATTTAATGATTCTTTTAAATTAATCTCAATAGAATTTATCAATGCATTCCAACACGTCCTGTTCTTCAATCGAAGAACTCGACGCCTCGTGTTAAGGATTTTTTTTAGATAATCCAAGTGCAATGTTTACTATAGCATTTTTTTTTTCTTTTCCTTTCATCAACAGGTAAGCTGCTTCATTCACCCCGAAAGGCTTATGATACTTTCGAAGCTATTCGCATTGTAAAGTAGCACTCCGGAGCGGTAGAACCTTAATGTGTAACATCATTCGATCAGCCTTCTAAAGGTAATCAAATCGACTTCACATGCAAAATCCGACTAACCACTCAAGGCACGTCGAATGTAATGCAAAGCAGCTCCATACTCGAATGAACCTAAATTTAGCCACCCCCTTCCCACACCCGACGTTGTGATCCGGAGAGCGGAGCGGTTCCGTCTTAGCCGTCTTAGCCCTTTTTCGGAAGGACGGTAACGTGTTAATGTTTTCTTAGCAAATATTGCTCCTAGCGAACGGTCGACAGCTACGAATCGGGCCGGTATGTTATGCCTTTAAAAGCCTACACAAAACACCATTTCCACGAGGCCGGATATGTGCGCTGCTGGATGATGCTGAGTAATCTGTTTTCGAAGCGTTTGCGGAAGGTGGTTGGATTTTCGTTTTCATTCCTCTGGTGCCGGTCGTTTCCTTCGGTCGGACAGCGCGAATGTAATGAACGCACATACACACACGTACCCGTAAGGACCGAATGGCAATTGTATCGGAATGGGTCGCACAAGAACCACACACATCAATGTGAGCCATTCGACGGGAAACCCCGCCATCCGGCAGAACGGAATGGGGCGGGATGGAACCACAAAAACCTCAAACATTAACATACCAAAGGGGTTTGCAAGAAGAACACCTTGCAGTCGTGCGTTGGAATGGGATGAATGCGTGCTTCTGGTTACCACCGTCATCATCATCATCATCATCGTTTTCTTACTCGTGAGTGTGTGATTCCCAGCAGTCGAAGGCAGTCCTGCCACCTTCCGACGCGTGTGGTTTTCCATTCCATACCCGTCCGGTCGATTCCTTCTCCATCAACACGGAAAGGATCACCTCGCAGACGCAATTTTCAACCCCAAGACTCACTCACCTTTACCTCAGAAGAAGTGATTAATTATTGAGATTGAATTTAAATGCTCATCTCACCGCACGTTCTACACATTTATGAGCTTCACCCGAACCGACCCCAGGTCCAGTTCCGGGTACTGGCGCCACACCGATAGCGTACGCCAGAGCTTGCCCTCACGTGTACGATTTGGTCGCGTGAGCGTCGACCACGCGGAAACGCAAAATCCAACGTCCCACGTTCGGTCGGAAAACCCGCTTGATAACGATAACGAAATTTTCCTAATTAAATTACCTCCATCGAAGCACACCTGGCCGGGATCGGGATGGGTACGGTCTCCGGTTTTAAAGCACGGACAACCCACACATCTTATCACTTTCTTCACCCGAAACGGAAGGTTTTAAAACGATGAAAGAACCCGCCAGAAGTTGCGGTCGAGATGAAGAGGCCTTCTCGGTGCAGATCCAGATGGCGTCACGCGTCGGGGGAGATAAATTGGAATCGATACAAGCGACACAAGGTGGCCGGATGACGGTGCCGAAAAAAGGTCAAAAAGAGAGGCGATCCTTTTCTGCGCGGGGGTGGGGGTATGGGTTAAAGTTTTCACCTTCAAAGAAGAATTTCAAGAATTCGCAACTTGCTGACTTACTTACCAGCTTGCCGCAATGATTAGACTGAAAGGCGACAGAGTCTAGAAACGCAAAAAGGTCTAGCAGTGCGCATCTTGTGACCTTTTTAGACGTGAAGGATGTACACCATTTTTGTGGTGAAAAATAGTATGGCTGCGGGGAATGTTTAAAACTATCTCACTTTAAACCCACTTTTAACCTGCCCTTTCAAGTGTCACAGCTTGTGCTATCCATGAATAGGATTACGCTTTGCTTAATACGACGACAAATGGGCACATTGCACAGCATTGAACATATCTCCGGTCTTTTAAATTGGTTCAACTCCATCACAAATCAAAGGCTTACATCGTTCGGCAAACCCCCATACGCACGTACCCGTGTGCTTGCATCCATAATAGGATTACTGCTCGAGAGATATCGATTCCATTTTCCCGATTTGAAATTGGGCCAAAAAGGGACTCCTCAAATATTCACACCATTTACGGTGCTGAGTTCTGATGGATCCAGACGCACCAGACACACCAGGGGAGGGGCAAAAAATGTCTTTAATGGAAAACCTCTTTCCAGACGAAGCGGTAAAGGCAAGTGGGTATAAGTATGTCTGAAGTGTGTTTCTTTTCGATTGCCTTCATGGGAGGTTTTCAATGGTAGAGACATGCGAGTAGGTGATGATTAAAGTTTGTTTTGCGATCAATATATTTATCAACTCCTATAGAAGTACATATTTGCTCGGGCACATGCATATAATGTCCTGCGAAAAATCGATTCTTACGATGTTGATCGGATGTGTGAAAGCCACTGGATCTTGACAACTTTATGGTTGTTGTTTGATGACGAAGGTTGATTATCGTCCTTAACTAAGATTCCATTTTATTTAATTCAACAACGGATTCATAAGAGAAATCGTAAGAGAATTCAATTGCAATTACAAACAGTAACGGGCTCAAAGTAGAGTATTTACTCATGCTCCCAGTAACACATTGTTTAAAAGAGGTTTTAAAACTACAAACTTCGAATGGTGTATACATTTTGCAAACTCGTTTTTTTGAAGTTGGTTTGTTCTTGACCAAATCAATTGTCAACTAAATTAATTGCTTAACTATGTTATAAATTAAGAACACTTTTGATGTAGCCCTTGAAGCATTTTCAATATATCTTCGGGAAAACCTCGAGTGCGTTTCACGCTGTTCACTGATGGATGTGTGCAATGATTAATATCTAACCCAACGAGATAGCTCAGCAGGCCTCCCCACATGCACATTGATGTGTACGTGTGCGGTTTGGTAAAGATGAAAAGTAGTCCAATGTTTCCCCGGGCACGGCAAATGGAAAACCCCACCACCCATTGCGATGCGATTGAAAAACAATAGGGAATCACTGAGGTATCTTCCAGCACTATCACTCTCCCCGCGGCTCGATTGGTTTTGGGAAAAGGGTTTTTGAATCGGTAACCAATCAAAGAAATTCCCCATGGAATTCGCTGGAAGAGAAGGAGGTAATGAGCGAGGTACGGACGGAGTAAATTAAACGGTTGCACTAAAAACTGTCAGCCTGAAACCCGGGGCGGTTGGAATAATGTGTCCCGTTGGGAATGCCAGATGACTGTGTGATTGTTGCGTCCCGTCCCGGAGGCTGCACGGCGGGACATATTGCGACGGGCATGTGTGTGTATTTATCGGGTTGTGTGCGCGAGCATACGTGCATAAATTTTCCCTCCGCAAAGCTACGCCTCGATGAAGATGGCTACAAAAGCCGGAGGTACAAAACATGACGTTGGACACGCGTTTCGATGGAAAATCTTTCATCTTTCACGCGCCTATCTCTCGTGGCCCTGCCACACAAGCGTTCGGTGCATAACAATTGGTGGGGAAATAATTTATGGCCGTGATTCGCGTCCTTCCACCACGGACAGTCTGCACCCGGGTGTGTCGCGCCACCCGTTCTGTGAAAGCACGTAATCCAGTAAAATGCAAATATGATTAACTCGCCCCTTCGAAGGCGCTTTTAATTGTAAGGTACGCGCGAATAATGATTTACGACATGTCGGCGGGGTGAGACATGCGCAGCATATAAGTGCATTATGTTCCAGGTTTGCGTGTGTATGGCATTAGTGGCACTGTTTTCAACTTGCTCTTGCGTTGGTGCTGGTGATCAAGGGAACGATTATCTTGTCCACAAAGGACTAACGTGACACGATTGGTGCTCTGTGCATCATGTGTAAGACAATGATTTGAAAATGCATTACCTTAATCGAACGAACGAACGCATACGGGGTGTTCCATCTGACTGCGTAGAATAAGCCTTCCACCAACATTTCATCTGTTGATTGTCCCTTTACAAACTACTGCCCCAAAACATGCTTTAAAATATGCGTCTTTCGTTGTGCGTGAAATTCTTCCTGGCAAAGGCCGTCTTTGCGTGTGTGTGACCACTTGATTAAGCATAAATCACTATGATTTATGACTGCCGAAACGAAGTGCAAACATCGCACGCTCTCGCATCATAATTAAAGTGGTCGCTAATGAAACTATAAACAGTGGCTCCGTTGCCTCCCGCGGGGTGGTTTGCCTGCCGGAAACACACGCTTTTGGAATAATTTTCAATTGCACTTTTCGGAATGAATTTACAGAGAAAAAAATAATAACAAACAAACAACAAAAAAAACGCCCCGAGTAAATAAGCACGGGGGAAAACAACAGCGAGTCGGCACACTCGAATCGGAACTGAACAAACTTAATTTCAGGGTCCAGTTTTCGGGTTGTTCCGGTGGTATTCCCGGCCTGTACAAACAACCAGACCAGCAAACAAGAAGGCAGGAAGAGATTTATTTCTCCTCCCGGAAAGGTGGAATTAAATTTAAATTCAATCACACGGGCGGGCACCCGAATGGACGCGCGGACATGGGCGTTAGTGTTGGAGTGACCGTATCGAAATATGATTACAATGTTGATATATGGCCATCCCGGATACTTCGAACTGACGCTGGCTCGCTGGGCGAGTTGGTTGGGAAGGTAAATAAAATATTGGTTTTAAAATTTTCCAAACGACGCCACACGCGCTCCCGGCCGCGTTTGCGAACTACCCAACGAATTTTGCGGCTTTTTTTTTATTTGCGTATGAGATGGTGAAATTAAACGCGCAAGTAACGCGGGTTAAAATGTTGCAAATGGTGATTGTTCTTTTAATTAAACGTGGACGCGGTTGCGTGACGCGTCACCGGCAGCTATTGGTACGTTTTTTTCTTGAGAAGCTTAATATAAGTCCAAACGATCCAGTCAAAGGTGTTACCGTGCCAACTGGTTGTAAAATCGCCGATATCAGTTATATGTAACGCGTTGATTGATATCATCGTTGAGAATAAACAAGATTTGCCAACTGGCACGATTAACTCCTAAATTTATGCAATTTGCTTCAAAACAAAAAGTTTGCTGTTTGATAGACAATAATTGAATTACTTGTTTTTCGTTACATTTTCATTGTTATGAAACAGCTTAAACAATTCGATAAAGTTTCGTTATTCTGCTGCAAATATATTTATTAAAAAAGCGATGAAATTATCAATCATTTTTAGAGAAAAAAGGAGCTCGTTTCCCACTAGTGAAAGACCGGTCTTGCCATAAACATTTTACAACAACGAAAAAATCGTCTCGAATCCCAGCGAAAAGCAACGGTAGCCACATGACAACACATATGCCCACGCTCCTCCACTGGCACGAACGGAAAAGTCGTTGAATATTTAATCCACGTGATGTGCGCGTCGCTGCTGTGTGGTGCATAGAACGCCGTAAGTTATGCCTACCTGCACAACACGGTGCGTGAAAGCGGAATGTACATTCCTGCGGCGGTGATGGTGGTCGGTCGGTGAAAGCCTTAGAATACCACGCACGCACGTCGCCAGCGATCCGTGCAAGGCGCGAGTTTAGAGCTTCATTATGTTGCCGTTGCCTGTCATCGGTTGGCCGAGGGTGGTTTTATGGGAAAATGCCAGCAAAAGCCTAACCTATTTGAAGCTGAATGAACATGCCTTGCAATATGTCGATTATGCGAGACGCGGGTTCGAGAAGGTGGTAGATGATTGTACCACCGGTGGAACGTTATGCCCCCGAATCTGAACATCACGGGCGTCATGTTTCTTCCAAGCAGAAAAAGATACGCGTAACGTGAAGGCGTGCGTTCCGTTGCTCGAAGCGGACCGTAATGAACGGTTGGAAAGTGTAATTTTATCCTGAAAATGAACATTCAATCCATCTGATGCCTGCCGGATTTGCCGGCAGTACGGCCGGCATACAGCAGATAAAGTGTATGGATGTGTTCCACGGTTGAGGAAGTTCCACGATTGATGGTTGGCTTCATTATGGGTTCCTTTTGGGCTATGAGTTTTTTTTACTCTCCTTCTCGCTCTCTCTCTCTCTCCATCTATGCGTCTCTCGCTCATCGGAGGAGACATATGGTTCCAGAGTTACTGAGCGCACGGTGAAGGTCTTCAAGGATGAAGCTCGCTCTTTCGGCGAAGGATACGGACTATTGACGAAATTTTGAAACGTGATCCATGTTCTGCCACCAAGACGCCAAGATTGCGGTCCAACACGCCACGACACGGGCCAACCGTCGGCTGTACGGCGCATTGTACGTCATTTTGGGACGTGAGGGAATAACGTTATTCACGTCACGATCGCGTTTCGCTTTTCGCAATATAAAACAGCTTTCCATCTCGGTCCAATATGCCGATAAGCCGCACTACTTCACCATCGCTGTACACCAGCGCCACATCATTAGGAAGCTATCGAAAATCAGAAGCGCCAAATATGGCGCTATCCCAACTATTATGATCTGACGCATGGTGTTTGGTGATGCTATGGTGATGCTAGAGGTGTTTTACTTATACAGCTAACCAACGTCTAGCATCTGTCAACATCCACCCGTGCTCTTCGATTTCTTAGGATTAATGGTGGAGTAATTGTAAAATTGCTCCTCCCAAACCCAATAGCCCAACGTCCTGCGGGATTTTAGAGAACGAGTGTTAGAAATTTTATTGCATCCTCTCGGTGCAAATATTAGCTTACATGTGCGATGCTGGGATGCAGCTGCATCGTCTTTCCGCCCCTAGATATCTTTCCCAAATGCATAACTTACACCGCGTGCAACTGCAACTGTAACAGACAGAACCACCCTCACCCATCGAAAGGAACGGAAGAAAGAGAGTAAATATTGTTTGTAATTATGGAGAATTTGCATTTTATGAATCCCGGAACGCGTCGGTACGCTGCCGTTCTGGTTCCGGTAACAGCAGCAGCAGCACAAAAAAAATGAAACACAAACAGAAAATCTTCGCTGGGAAAACAAACGTGGAAATGAAAGTCTGTATGTTGCTTGGTGCTCGGCAGTGTGACGCACGCGTGGCATATGGTTGCAATCGTTTTTGAGGTGAACGCGTTTTATTGAGATTAAAAAACAAATGCTGTTTGATAGTGGCGATAGCTCGGGAATGGTGAAATGCAGGTTTATTATTATCTTAAAACTGGATAAATGTAATGTTAATGCATACATTTAGGCGCTTTATTGCTTGCTTTCAGGAAGTGGAAAAAAAACTCGGCTAGGCATTATTTATGTTTTGCCTATCATTTATTACCGAATCGACGGAACATAAGGACCCTCATTTATTCTTTTTGCATCAAGATGAGGCTATTTCCATGCAGTCCCGTCTTCCGGCTCGCCACTGTTCAGCGCTCGTTTTAAATATTAATCTTCCCCTTAAGTCTCTCGAATGCTTTGCTAACCGCCATCAATTCCATTATTGACGCTACTGTAATTGAAGCTCTTTGTGTAAATATTAGCATACGCTCTTCTTCACCGTACACAATAGGACACAGCCAGAAGAGCAAAACAAAAAAAAAAAAACAACACCTGAAGCCTCCGCCACAGAAGAGACATTAATAATCGTTCACCGTAGGAAATTTGTCATGTTTTGTCAAATATAAATTTATTGACTATGTCGTAAATTATGTTTTCCGTAGCATTTCTTCACCGGCTTTCATTCATTCCTTCCCCCCCCCCCCCCCCCCCCCCCCCCTCCTGGAGTTGATGTGATTTGTTGGACGCGCATTGCCACGGCCGAACATGCTATGTCACGCGGTAGATGGATCAGTACCGGGCGATGGAGCTTACTTCCGGCAGGATGAGAAGCAAATGCCACGTGCCTCTCCTTTGCGAGGGAGTGTATCGGTGCTCTCTGTGTATGTGTGTATTTCCTTTCAGCGCCAAAATGGGACCGTGGGGAATTTTGCATTGACAATTGTCCATTAACCAAGCCAGCACACTGTCGATGACATCAATCCCATCAGTCACCGGGCAGCTAGCTGCGTAAAGTTAGCAAAGGCACACGTGAAGAGCGGGAACTAACTAATAAAAAATTCAACTTAGTTTGACCGTGTATGAAGCGTGTTGAAATTGGGTAAAGCAATGTCCAGATGACATAGAACTGCCAAAAAATCTTTTATTTGATTTTAATCTTCTGCGTGCAAATATGGGACATTGTTGGACAAGGTTGGGAATGAACGGCTACAGTATGTCCATTCTCCTGGCTTTACTTTTATGGGGTTTTTATATAGCATAAAGGCTTATTTGTTTCGCGGATTCATTTGAAAAAAATCAATGCAATTAGTAAAACAAAATATAAATCTGATTGCTCTTGTTAAATCTTTCAATTTCCATTGTCTGATTTTGTTTACTGAAAAGTGAAACACTCTTTTTTTCTGCATAATTCCATGCATAAAACCTTCCCTGGAAAGATGTAACGAGTTTCGCAACCATCCTCAGGTTCCAGCGTTGCTTATCGTCGTTCATGTTTTATTTCCAGATTTGCAACCAAATTGTTTCTCTCCGCTTCGGTGGGTGTTTAGTTTCAGCCTGCTCTCAAAATCGGAGCAAATACCGTTGTTGTGTAAATACATTTCAAAATACTACAACTGCACCGTCTAACAACCGTCCCGGAACAGCAGCACCGTGTCATACAGGCACACAAAAATCGTTCCCTGATCAAATAAACTTGTCGAGCGATTTTTGTTCCATTTTTGCTCCGTGTGTGTGTGTGTTGGTCACCATTCATGACATTGTTTTTTTTGTGGTGAAACTCAATTGTTCTTACACTGTGTTTGCAAAACTTCCTTCCACGAGTTATGTTTTTTTTCTCTAACTCTTTACGGACATCGCATTCCTTGCGAGGATGGCCTTTTTGTATGTAACTGCATACTCTTTCGAAGATTTGTCCTAGCGGTTGAAGCTTCCGATGGGGAATACGTTCCAGAAAGCAAGAAGCTCATTCTTCACCGATCCGAAGCTGACTTTGATGTAGCACTACAACAGCGGGCCCGGGTCCCTGCCAAGACAAACACTCAACAACTGCACAGCAACTCCGAATGTGCAACCGAGCGTTCCGTTGCTGGAGCAGGAACGCGTTTGGCGAGAAGATTCTCCCGGTCCAAATCGAACCCCGGGAATGCAGATCAAGCCGGATGGTGGATGGTGTGTGCTTTCCAAGCCGCAAAGCTGCTCGATGGTTGTAATTTTCTCAAGTGTATTTACTGATGCCGATTCACTTCCTGTTTGTCTGTAGCGCAAATCTTGAAGATACCCGCACGAAATGTGCTCGCTATCTTGAGCAATTCCACCGGCACAAGTTGATGTTTGAGTTTTTGGTACGGCAAGCAACTGCTCCGGTGCATGATTTGTGCATTCGGGTTGTGTTTCTGCCGTGCCGTGCTCAAGTGCTCGAATGAAATGGCAAGATTTTTGGGGGAGGAAAAAAGATGGCCGCTACCCTTACCGGTGCCGGTTTGATCCGATAGGGATAGCGATGTTTCTTTGGTTCTCCGTAGCATTATGAAAGCGAAACTCAAACAAAAATGGTGTGGACTTGGTGCGATTACAGCGATGGGCGCACGCTCAACAAGAAACCCCCAAGAACAACCAAGCGAACAGAATAGTTTTGATGATTAGAGACACAAAAAAACAATCACGTTTTATACCTACTTTAGTTTGTTTTATTTGAACGATCACATCGAACTGTTGCAACCGGTTGGATGACACTCCAGAAACAGAAACAACTGTAAGAAAAATGCTTTTAATGAAAAGCTGGCACCGCAAAAAAAAGCGACAAATTGTTGTAACAAATTCACTTTGGGGCTCCACACATTTCCCGTCCGCTCTACTACAGGTAAGGCAGTGGGGTGGGAGGGACAGGGGTGGGAAAACATAAATTGTAAAATTGTGTGCCCAGTTTTTCCAACACCACACCGGTTGGTGTCTGTGGGTGTGCGTGCCAGCAGTTGTTGGTGACTCTTGGCCAATGCGAAAACACCCAATGCAACTTTTTCGTTTGACAGCTTAACAGGAGGACCCGGTTTCATAAAGTTGTATTTCCTACTACAAGGTTTGTTTTGCTTGCTTATTGGGCGAAAGGGAGACCAAAAAAAAAAACACACACAAAAAATGAACCACCCTCTTCGAATGTCCGGATGACAAATTTCATTACAACGCCACTCTCACACTTGCGCCTTTCCGTCGAAGACGCCTCCGTTGGAACTCCTGCGAGACCCTGCCCGGATCTAAATCCAGATCCAAAATGGCGATAGAAACAGCGGTGTGCGGAAGGTGTGCGGAGAGGTATGTGGCCGGTAATATGCTTGTAGTGCGCTAGCTGTCGTAAAAGTTTTGCTCCCGTACCGGAGACATTTGGTCACCCGGACAGCCGTTGCATTTGTGATTAACTTTTACGTCACTAGAAAACATCTCACCCCTTATGTCGGTGGGCGGAGGTCACGCTTGGTGTCCTGTGGAGGGGTGGGGGAGCAGTAACGAAACGACTGCAGATGCAACTGAGGTTGAATTGTTAGCAGTGTGTGTGTGTGTGTGTCTAGTGAGGATATTTAATAGTCGTACCAGATACCACGCAACATGCACACACTGCACCATTTGTCGTTTGGAATGGGTTGAAACGATTCCGCAAGCTCTGGCACAATCTAATTGAGGAGTTAAGCTTCGCGGTCGTAAGTGAAGGATCAGCTTGAGCTTATGGATTGTTAAAGTGAGAGGATTTACGAAGGAGTTACCATAGAAATGGTGCTTTTACTAATCGTATCTTTAGTCGGCGATAGAGTTTTAATCGTTTAGTTGATGTTGGACTTGATTTAAAATAGTAGTTAATTCTTAACTTTTCAATACTAAAACATCCTAACTCAGAAGCTCTCATGTTTAACAATTTTATTATCACTTAACGCCATCAGCGCCATCTATTGGGAAACAATAAGTGGAAAGAGTGTTAAAAATAGCACTCAATACTTCGTCTTCCATGTCCGTGTCGTACATACACACGCTCGTTGCATGTACATTCCTACATATGAGCATTCCTACCCCCTTGACAGCTGTTGGACAGTGGAGACGAAGCATGAAAAAGTATGTCATTTGCTGAGTTGACATTTCTCCCCGACGACATTTAGCGCACTGGGGTGCGTGGGCCAACTAGGACAGTTTAGCCACCCCAGTCTACTTCATTCATCAACTGGTGGCCATTTTTTTTCCCTTCTAATGATGAGTGAAATGTATAGAATGGTAAATGGGGGTTCACAACGATTCGTTAACTAGTTGCAGGAAATTAAATGCGATGATAATCCATTTCGAGTGGGAGCAGGTCGCCAATGGGTCGACACAACCGCGTTGGAGTAGTGCTTTGCTAGACGACGATTACAAAATGATGATCCTGGATGAGCGCATGTGTGAGGTGTCCACACTCTGTGGAGGACCACATCTCTTTCCGCACTGTACAAAAATGGACAAAAAGATGTGATGGACGGCGGGTGACTATCGTTATCCTTTCGGTGGATGGGTGAATTATGGTGTCCCGAAGGCGGCTCAACCTTGATTCCGCCTCCATCGAGTCCGGGGCTGAAACGCCGTGAACTCATAAATCTAGCTGACATGTTGCTTTTTGCCGTCTCGTTCCTTTCGGCCTCGGGTTTCAAGTTTCGAGCGCTGCTGTGCGAACGAGCCGGAGAAAATTGATCATATTGTTTGTTCCAACCCGGAAAAGGTCCCCAGGCACCCGGGTGAAGACGAAAGGCTTGGAACCAAAATCGGGACAAATACACTCGGCAACACGTTCGTTCAAGCGTTCAATGGTTCCGGTGGTGCTACTGCTGCTGCTGCTGGTGCTGCTGTTGCTACCAGCATTATCTAGTACGGCTTCGTTTGTGTACCCGGTAACCCGTAACCTTCACGCATATTAAGCGTTGCCGTAAGGACGCCACCATATTGGTGGTGATTTATATGAGAACGATATCACTTCCTTCCTGATGGCGGAACCAACCTGATGCTATTACCGCTAGGCCGAAGAAATAGCCGATGGATGACCGTTTACTTACGAGCATATGTTTCGATGGGGTTCTTTTGCGTATGTGTGTTGGTCTCTCACATGAGCCACCATTCGGTGTGGCGGAAAAAGAAAAGAAGCGACAAAAACAACGATCCCGAACAGTGAGCGTCCTAACTGTCACGCCGGGAAGACGAATTTATGTGAGTATTTTCGTTACACTATCTCCTTCGACCCACGAAAAGCTCTCCAGCAAAGATGTTTGCGACGATATGCACATTCCGTTTCGGTTCCATTTGGGGGAAAAGCGTACCACCGGCAAAAGAAGCGCCTCCGTGGGATGGATATCGTTGCCGAATGGCGACATAAATAATAGAGCACCCGATTCCACGTAAGACGTCGGGGTTCACACCTTCCACCGAAACGAAAACGGAAGGAATTATGTCACTCTTGAACGTGTGTGTGTGTTTTTTTTTTTTGTCTGGAAGTTTAGCCATTTTCTTCGTCAAGACATACGTAGGAATTTCTTCGAGTAGACGCAGACGCTCCCATCAGGTGAAACGATTGCCTTTGTCTCCGACGATGTTCACGGGCAGGTTCTGTGACCCAGGGCCCGTATCTGACCGGAGGCTGATTAATATTCTAATACGGTTCTTCGGGCTTCGCTCTTCTCGGTTTGATTTATATCGAATCCTTTTGGCCTTTTGGATCGCGGGCAGTTGGATGGGGTCATGGGCGCATCCAACCGGTGCAGTTAGGTATGCTCTTTCGATCAACGACGAACGGCGAATATTCTCGTAGAATAAATTAGACACTCCATTACCATTCCATGGAAGAGGACCCGTCCTCTTGTGTCCTTGCTGAACGTAGTCTCGTACGCTGCTTCTCGCAGGATAGGATATAGAATGTCCCAACAAGATTAGGGATTATCGGATCAGAAAATTTCTTTTGTGAGATTATTGTGCCAAAAAACCTCTTCTAAATCATTGAAATTGATTATTATGTGACCATTCTTTTTGGAGGATTTTAAATTGATGGATAAGAAGATCTTTCGCGAGAATCTTACATAACGGACTCGTACCTTCCCGCTTCGGTACAGTCTCGTTAGAAAGTGATTCAAAGTTCAAGCAAACTCTCTTAAAGTACCCCAGCCATGCGATTCCAATTCATAACACGAATGCGCCCCCAAATAACCTCAAACTAGTGCGGACTGCAACGCGAAACTATTCGTCGCTGAACGTTCACACCGTAAAGTCCCATAAGATGGTGACAGTTTCGCGTAATACCAATTTCACCCAAATGGACAGCCCTGTGGCAAGTGAAATGTGGAGATGGTTGGCAAATTCCATCGTATTGCTCACTGTACTTTCTCCCCTTCCGCTTGCGGGCTGTTCCGTACGGGGAAATAAATTTTCGGTAACGCTTACATATTTCATGGTTTTTCAGCTGTTACTATCCATTTCGCCGGTGGTGCCACACACCGCGTGTGCACCAAAACCTTAAGACAACCCCGTCAGCAAATCGGATAACCGAGCACCGCGACAGACGTACATTCGCGGAAACTCGCAGACCAACACACACACACACACACACGTATCAGCCTGAGCGTGAGGGAATGTGAGGTTCCGATCCTTATGCCATGGGCAACGTTAGTTGCAAACGATTCCAACGTTTTCCACGCGACAGTTAATCTCGCGCTGATGGAAATTTAAGTACCGCACCGTAAAGTTCGGAAAATGTACTTCCGTTTTCATTCGCGATCTTGATATCAGCGCTTCGCCAACTTGCCAGTTTTCTCGTTCCGTGAATTGGAGTTAGTTGCTACAAAATATTTACCCACAGCCATTCGTCCGATCCCATCCAGTCCTATCCGAGGCGGCCCTCTCGGTTTGTTGGCGTTGTTGGGATGAAACAAGTCTTCCATTCGAGCTGATAAAAGTCGCCAAAGCATTCTTTCCTCGTGTGGCCGCCAAAGTCGATTGCTTGGAGTGTAAGAAGGAACGAGGATGACGTCCTCCACGACGCCTGATGCGAAAGGAAGATGTTGACGATGATGCTTGCAAATTTATCATCATTATTCAGGGCTTAGCTTGGGTTAGTACCAGCGAACCATTTTGGGAACCGAGGCACCGGAGCGCTCCGACAAGCGGGGGTGATTTCTCAGATCTCGCCGAGGGTGATTTGCATATTTTTCGCGCGTCTTAAAGGACGACCTGCCTCATTTGTTGAACTGATGGTCTCTAACCCATCGTCCCATCGACTAAATGGTTTGGGCGTTTGTCTCTTGTTTGCATCGCAAGGAATTTTTCCCTGCTCGGGGTTTGCAGCGGTGTGGTTAGAGAAACAAATCGCTAATCTGACCTCCTGTGGTGATCTTGAGAGATTAGTTTGCGTCTTGAGGGAACGAGTTGCAGCGCTTGAACGTGAATGAAGTGGCACAATTAACTAAGATCCTCATTAGTTTTTGCCCTCCCAAATGGGTTAAATTGTTTGGTAGTAGCTACTTCTAAATCCACTTCCTATCAACTTTGCCCATTGTACAATCATTAAATACCTAAAGTTGTTTAGTTTCGATAATAAATTTAATGACAACAGCTTTTCATAATTCATCGGTGTTTCCAACAAGCAATGGAACGCTTTTATGGAGTTTCTCCCGGGTTTTCTTAACTCACCTGTTTCCTGGAAATAGATTGTTTCTGTCACATCCAGCAAGAGAAGTTCCAACACGATCGTATCCCGTCATCACGGCACCACCGTAGGAACATAAAGTGCAATAAAAATCCACCCCAGCCTGCATCCAGTTTTGGCACGCCAGATGGAGTCGGGATGTAGTTGCCGACGATGGGGTATCAATTTAAAAGTTGTAATAAAAACTCATAAAGTCATAACCTCACCTTTGGTACGCTATCCTTCCTTCATTCCCGCGCCAAAACGCTGCTTCTTTTCAGATGACGCTCAATGGCAACTAGGCAAGAAGGAAATAAATTATGCATTTTTCCCCGATGCTTCTGCACACAGGAAAACCAATCTACAATGATTTTAAGACACAAAACGAGTAGATAAAAAACCCAACGCGAATAGCTGCCAGGACTTCCATCCAGTTCAGGTGGCAATGATGGAGGTACGAGAATTCGCTGAAAGATTTGCTCGTTGGTGCATTGCATTAAATCTGTAGTTCTTTTTTTTTTTTTTTGTTCGTTGTACGCTGACAATTGTGTCTACGTTCGGGACGATTCTCACCATTCGATGGGTCGTGTACTACCCGATCACGCTAGTGCCGGCGACTCCTTCGTGGAAGTGGTGTAATCTGAAAATGCATTCCGATTATGCCATTTTCCCTTTCACCACTTTGCACACTTGGCTTTTCGTCGCTCGGGACTGTTCTCATGCGAAGAATGAAAGGAATGTTTAAGCGGGTTAACCAGGGGGATAAATCGAAGGTCATCGACATCCGCACTCTGTACATGCAAACAATCCCAATTGGTATGCGTTCGGGTGGTCTTCGGTACCACAACAGTGCCATGTAAATAATTAACACCCCGTGTGAAGGGTGAACCACAGCATGTCGCGTGCGGCCGTAACGATTACTCACCGCTAACGCACTGCTTGTCTTGCAAACGAATGCGTTCTGCCGTCGCTGAATGATTGCACTGTTAGGGCCGTTATTTTTAGCCAGTAAATCGAGCTTGCAGAATAGAAATGCAATTTAAAAATAGCCCCACAATGGTACGAACGCTACTTTGGCCATCATACCATGGAGGAACACTTGCTCAGACAAGTAACCGCTCGATCGCGTTCTCTTCTCGCCCGCAGATCGTTAAAAACGGAGCCGCCTTTTACGACCCAATCGTGCAATCGTTTTTCCTTTCTTTTGGGCTATCAAAACGCTTGGAACCCTCCGCCGGTTTTGCAAGATTCATGCTGCGAAACACCTGGGGGAGTAAATAGCTCTTAAATATTTGATTCTATTAATGAACCAACGCCGGGTGCGGGAAGAAGAATCATTGGACACTAGGCGAGACTGACCTATCCCGGGGAAATAAAGTCCGGTTCGGCGGTATTATTCCAAACCCGATTCTTCGCTCACGCCCTGGTTCGCTCCTTATCCCGTGGCCTTGTCCTTGTCGGGGGTGGTGGTGTTATACACTCACGAACACAGGCACACTCTAACAGCAGTTTGGGCATCATCCATGTTCTTCCTTCCCAGTGTGCCGTAGGAAAAGAGAAGACGGTAGTTTATTTTCCCCCAGTGAGTGGACCCCGAATGGTTGTACGGCAAAAAAAAAAGGAAGCAACGGGGAAAAAGAACCTAACTTTTGCAGCATTTCAGGCGCTAACACACAGGGGCTCATAAATAGTAATTTATTGAAATGAACGAACGCTTTTCCCTTTTGGTTTTTTCGGGAAAGGTGGTTATATTTCCCGTCTTTTATTTTCCTCCCCCACCTCGGCACGGTAAGGAAAAGTTTATGGTTTACCACTTTCTACATCACAATTTTCACCTTCGCCCCTGAGAGGCTGTGTTGAGAAACAAGGAGCATACACGAACCAAAAACAACGGTGCATGAGTGTTAAAAATTTGAGACACAAACGCCGTTCAAGGTTTGCTGACCGAACTATAGCTTTAAGTTTGCATGTTGCTTGTTTTGGGAGCCAAAAAAGGGCAATTTTCCTCCTCAACGCTTTTCCTTTGGTAGATGAAAACGACACGGTGTTGCACATTTTCAAGGCCTATTTTCTCTCGCAAGGGTAGCCAGCGGCACACGGTGAAGAATAATTTAATTTTGGCCGCAACGAAAATAAAAACAAGCCGAGACGAGATTGTAGCCTCCTCCCCTCCCATTTTCACACCCGGTTTGATTTTTCGGACACGAAAGAAGCAAAAGGAGGGAAAACAGCAAAGAAAAACCAGTTCCGTTGGATCTTTTTACCATCTTTCCGCTTCCTCCTTGCTATGATATTGCGCTAGTAGTTTCATTAAAGATTGCACCCAAACAGACGGAAAAAGCGTGAAGTTTTCCTATCGCTTTTCGCCCTTAAAAGCAAACCTCGGTACTGCAATTTTCTGGTTTGTTTTGTTTACCGAAATGTTTTTTTTCGGCTGCTCCGTTCGCATTTCTGCATGGTGATAAAGATGAAAGGATTTTGCCAGAGTTTTTTTTTTTGTTGCTGGTTCGTGTACAGTTTTTCCCTGCGCATGTTACTAAAATCGTTATGGCAGTGGAAGGAAGGAAACGCACACCAGCTACATTCGCTTTTCTTTGCAGGATTTTGTTTTATATTTAGCTTCACGCAAAACTACGGCCAGTCTTATCTTGGCCATTAATATTGTATGCAGTTTCCATTACGTTTTCCGGAATGGGATGTTGTTTCCTTACCTTTGTAGCCTTTTCCCTTTTGTCTAGTGGGAACCCCGGTGGGGGCTTAACAGATAAACGGTATTTTCGAAGCCTGTTTTCCCCTGTCTCGAGCTAAACGAAACCGGACGATCAACATGTATGTTAACTTGTATTCAACCATGCTGTTTTAAAGGCACGGGTGCATACACCCTATACAGCGGATCGCAGAGCAACCTTTCCCAGTGACGGTTTGGTTTAGGCGAACCGAACCCTCACTTATCGCGCACCTCACTAAACCAAACCGAAGTTCTCAGTTTTCAGGTGATGGCTTCTTGTAGCTGCTAGATACCGACCAGCGCTGGTAGCGTGTTGGGAAGAAATTAATCTAAGCTGGTTGCTGCTAAAAGCATACCCCCAACGCATGTTGTTGATGCCGGCTGTGTGTTTCGTTTGCGTTTTCTTTTCACTTCAAACCACCCGGCATGCCTTGGTGGCATGGGATGGGAAAGTAAATTTAATTACAGTTTACATTTAGACGGTTCGGTACATCGTGATACGTTGCCCCGGATATGTGTAAACCGTATCCCGAAAATAGCTTGCCTTATTTACTACCCCACAACAGCGTTTGCGGAAAGGTCTGCGATGTATTTAGCATCAACCGGCATCAAGCCACCCAGCGTGTACTGGTTCGGGTGGTGTGTGAACCATGTTGTCCAACCGTTTGCGGTTTCCAAGATGCAACGCTTGTGGCTGCAGTAACCCAACGAACAGTGCGGATAGTTTCTTCCAGGGGAAATGCTTAATTTTAGGCCATCGAAAAATCGTTGGCAAATTGTCTAGATTTGCTCCAATAATATAACAACACGTTACACATCTTTTGCTACCGAATCACATTGAGGTATCCCATCAGCAGGAGAGTTGCCAATGGAGATGTGGTTAACCTTCTGGTGCTATATGCAATGAATGGTACAAAAAAGCCTTTCCGTTCCTGGGCTGTGCGGTCAGAGTTGGTTCATTTTCGGGGAAGAGCTTTGGAAACCAATCCGGACAAGTGTCGTTCGAGTTGACCGGATTGAGAGGAATTCCAGCAAGAAGCTCCAAACCCAAAGTCCGTGAGTCAGAAAGTTAAAACGAATAAGAGAGATAAAATCCACCGCCGGTTTTCTATTCCCACCCCAGCAGTGACTTGCCTTTCTCAAGCAGGTGTCTTATATTTTAATTACATTTCTAGAACTTCCACAACTCTTCAGAGCTCCGCAACCCTTTTTCCATCATGCAAAATTTTCCCTTCCGAGAGAGAAAATGGTGCAAGCCATCGTCATCAACACCACAGCTCTTAAGCCGCTCACCCTTAATCTCGCCACTTGCGCCCCGTTATCACACACGGCGCGTCGTACGAAAAGTCATCGCAAATGCTCCGTATCAAATCGGTTCCGGTGTTGTCTATCGGATTTTTCGAAAGTACTTAAGTAACTGACGCTTCGTCTGGGCTGCTGTCACAAATTCCTGCATTATAGCGAGAGGTACCCATACGGCAGCGAGGGTTATTTTTTGCTTGGTGGTTGGTAAATACCCCTGGTGTGAGTGTGGCTTTCGCACTCCGCTTACAATATATTATTCACGCAAAGCCTATTAACGTCTAAGAAGACGTGGGTGAAGTTTCGTCTACACGAGTAGGTGCGAAGAATGAGTCTGATTTTTGTGAGGATTGAATTTGCATAAGAAGAGATGCGTTGGAAAGACTTGACATTGAGAACCTTCAGTGGGAGATAAATGACTCGTTCGTGACAAAACTTACCTTCTGAAACTATTTTTGGAATACATATAAGATTTTTAATTCATTTGAAAACTCTTTTTCAGAGAGTTAAAATTTCCATGCACAACCGATAAACACTTTTGGTTGATAGCCGGTCACTAATGTTTGTGTCTTTTCTCCTTTTTTTCTCGCTTCGCAGGTATGTCCCAAAGGCCAGACAGCAACACAGACACCCACACTCCATTTTGGGCTCGAATTTAATGCCTTTTTTACGATCATTGCATAGTTCTTAATTAAGATTAACAGCAGTAACGATGTCGATAAAAATGGCACACAGGTAAACAACATCGACCCGGGCAGAACAGAGAATGGCACACGGAAAATGCGAATCCAGGACATTATTTTGCACTGAGCTGTGTTGCTTTTTTTTCACTTACTCTATTTAAAGCAACGTTCCCAAAACTGGGGATGAAAAAACACCGCTCGAGTGTTTTGGGCATTCGAAAATTAATTAAACCACCTGGTGCTGTAGTATCAACAAGGCGAGGTATTTTATACGGACTGAAAGGCAAAACGTTCACGTGGAATAGTGGATGATATTTTTTTTCTGATCCTGATTTTTCCAATTTTCTAGAGAAATCGGGCTTGATTTGGAGTAGCAAAAGTGCTAAATAGCGAACGCAAATTAATATACCTTTGCACATGTTTAGTAACTCCCTCGAAATTTGTCCACCTAACATCTCGCTGAGCAAGAGATGCCAACATCTTCCCCGTGCTGTATTATTTGCTTGTAGTCCTTCCATAGTCTCGGTACGCTTTTACTTATCGATGGAAGTAACCTAAGCGCAAATGGTTCGCGAATGAAATAAGAGATTACCTGCCAAAGAGTGTCTAAGGTATCCGACGTAGATAGCCACACCACTCGGCCGTCATAGACGATATGAATGGTGCTCAGCAGGAGAGCAGGAAGCAGTTGCTTATTAAAATCGTGACTCGATAAAAATCGGACCCAGAAACCATCGCAACGGAAGGACCCAAACCAGGCGGTGGAAAATAGTTAATATTTCAATTTTTCTTCCCCGCGTGTATCTTGCGACAGTGCGCGATAATGTAGTGCCGTGTTGTGCTGGAGACGCAGCAAAAATAGAAAATTTATGACAGCACAAGCTGGGCATGTACACGGCTGATTTATAAGCCGATTTGTGACGGTAAGCGAGAGGAAAGCGCTTTGAAACCGCCGGAGCACCGAAGAGTGTTGTTTGCCATTTCCTGGAACGGATAAGGAAAGGACCATTTTTTAGCCAAAGGACCAAACACGTCCACCTGGTGGAGTTGAAATATCATCAACCTGAACAACTTGGAGAAATAATTTGATTGCGTGGTTATGCAAGGCTTGGCATTACGTTAGCCGCGTAAAGAGACCAGCGCAAGCTATTTTTATTCTTATCTCAAACAAATAGTTAATCAACACTAATATTTGAAATGATTAGATTCCTCTTTGACTTCTAGCTACTCAGCACGAGCGGGATATCCTTCTCTGAGAGTATCATCTAGGAAGCAACATTCCGGGAAAACGTAAACCGCATCACAATGTTGCTGTATTCCAACGACCCAAAAATGTGTCCCAATATGGCAACAGTGTTGGCTGTTGACACTTCGTCGACTTCGGCGTTTCTAGTTCGGGCAGGATGTACCAGGAAGTCTCTAATCCCGAACCACCACTAGTACACGCCATATAACCAAAGCATTCGGTGCTTTGCACAATAATCACATAACATTTCTAGTGCTTCCGTGCGGGTTCTCCACTCCGTTAGTCACCCCTCTTTGTGCATTCCATTGCTTTTAGTATTTTTTTTACCTTTAAAAAAATCGTTGCAACTGTCATACGAGTACAGGGAGCTGTCTTTATGGTTTTCGGTTTCCTTTACACAGCGTTTTTTTTATCCTTCTTTTGGCCTTCCCTACTGCTTGCCACTGTTACATTTGCTTGGTTGCTCGTTACGCAAGGCTTTTCCCTCCTTATCACTCGTGGCGGGTTTGAGTCAAATGACGCGAGTGCACTGTACACTCGCATATAGGGGCCGTGCGCGCTTGGAGGAGCCTTGGCGCCAGACCAGAAAGACATTCCACACTTGCAAACTACATTCGCCAACTGTCGAACACTAGTTCTGACGTTGTTGTGACACGGAACGGTTCTACTCGATACACGGTGCGTTACGTTCTAGCCAATACCAGCCTCGTTTGCTCGGTGTGCCAAATTGCGGGCTGTGTGCATTGCGTTAACTCTTGCAAGTGGTGAAAGTGTTTGTTTTCCGCCCAAGATCGATAATATTCAAAGCATCTCGCACCACTGTGAGATCGATTAGAAGCGCCCAGATCAGGGAGGAAAAAAGTCTGTCACTTGACATTTTCTTGCTAACCTGCTCAACGCTGGATAACAACGCGTTTCCGAAGGTAAGCTACCGTGATCATTGATCGGGGGCGCTGTATATAATTAACGATGTCTCACTGGAAAACCCTTTCATGTGTGTGTGTGAGAGAGAGAAAGTGTCCGCAATCGATACAGTACGGAACGATTTATCAAGTCCCGGCGATGTCAGCCTGTGAGGGGTTTTCCTGACACTTTGCATCGGCTAATGTCTCTTCGTGAGAAGAAGCGCGAACGTAAAACACATTTCATTACGGGGGCTAATTGATGTATACACGTTAAAGCTCATCGCTCAGCTGGTTTTTTGGGTGGTGGAAATTTCGTACACTCCACAATTTTGCACCAACCGATCTACTTCACCGGTCATCAATAAAGAGCTGCGTTTGCTATTGACCTCGCGCAGCTCAAAGGTTCAGCACAGCTCGTGGTACAAATCTCGCCCACTTTGTACCGTGCCCAGGTTTGGGACAATGCTGTGCCACTTCTCCAAACCATCCGCTCATCGGATTAGGGCCCGGTTATGTGTATCCATTCATCTTCAGCACGGGTCGACATTCATTATCATTAGGAATCGGGTTCGCTCGTACGAGGGATCGTTGTATCTCCCGGTGCTGGTAAAAACGACACGGATCACCCAGCAACACCATCACTCTTTTGCTAGAGGGTGCCCAGAATCACGTCAACGCCTGTATGCCGGACATGGAAATTCGTCCGCTTTTGCCTTGACCGGACGGTGCACAATCCTTCCCAGCAGACACATAAATTTCAATCAAAATTCACTCATTCGACCATTTTATCAAAGCTCTCCCCGTTCGGTCACTAAATTCAATCGGTGCTAATTATAAATAAATGATGAATAATCATTAAGAACCCCAGGCAGGTCCCCGGGCCAGGATGCCGTTGGACTTTGTGCCGGGCAAAGTCTAAACGTTGGGGTTTTTGGAATTCCGGAAAAGTAGTCTTCTCGTAATGTAACCGATGACCAGCTCGCAATCAATCTCACTCGCTCGCTTCCGACCGGTGACAGTGCCAATGTTGGATGTAGGAATCAGCAATCCTTTCTACATACATTCTCACGGGAATGAAAACTACCATCATGTGTACCATTTCGCACTGGACAGATGATGCTGCTAGCGCTGGCGATCGTTGGAAGTGATTTTTTAAAACCATGCACCTCTATGGTGTGGTACACTTTTTTCAAGAGCTTTTTAGCCTTAGTGTGACGTGAGTGTGTGTGTGTCGGTGTGTTTGGGTTTCGTTTTAAAGCTTCTAATTTAATTAGAACGCTACTCAACCTGCCTAACCCGGTGCAAACGCAAGCACGCTGCCATATCAGCACGGGGTACGGTTTTTATTTAATTACACCGAGTGCAACCCGAACTCTTTCCCTGCGAAACAAAAGCCAACACAGGGTTTGCGATCGATAAAAGTATTTGGTTACTTGTGCAGTGGCAAAGAGGTATTTGCACTTCAATGGAAGGCTTGCAGTCGAAAGCAGGGGTAAAAATTTAAGGAAATCCTGGCACAGTCTATAGAAAGGTATTAATTTCTGATGCATGCACACTCACCCACCATTCAGCCTACCGGGCAGATGGACGCAATATCCGCAGTAATGCTATGAAACCCATCCGTCCAATGTCTGAAGCTTGAAGAGTATCGCCGGATAGCAACAACCGGACAGACGGCTGGGAACTCCTCCCCCAGGGTGGCAAACCTTACAAGCCGCCTTCCTATTTCTCGGTGAATAATAAATGCTACTGCAGGGATGTACCTCGGTACGATCATTCGACTAGCGCCCTGCTATCCATGGGGGGTCCATGTCAGGAACGGTCGAGCGCTACATTGACTCGAACGTACAGCAGCACGGCCGACTGTACGGTGGGTTGTCGCAGTCCGCAAGCCCCACGAGAGTCGTACACAATTTGACATTGTTTTGTGGCTTTACATAATTTACCTTTTCGGTGCTGGTCCGATGTGTGTATCTTGCCCAACAACAACAGCAAGGATCGGCTTTCCGACAATGTTGCACAGGCGGAGGGGTTTTGCAGGATAGTATTAGGGATGATGACAAATATACGGAAATTTTCATCATCATTATCGTATCCTCCCAGTGCGTTACCATCATTTCCGTGGGATGGCCGGTGGCAATGGGCGAGGTGTGTTTTTTCCGGGGTTTTATGTTGCACATGTTTGTGAGCGTCGACATCCCAGTTTTTGTTTCGTTTTCTGGATCAAATTACGCCACTCGCAAGGCTAAAAGCACACGACAGGTTCTCGTGTTGGTTTGAAAATTGGAAAGAACATCGTAACTATTACCTTTCGGTGTGGCTTGTTTCGCCATTTATTCTCCCTTTTTCGGTGTGATCTCTCAACGTGAAATGGACCTACAGTACAGCAACCGTTCGGACGGCATAAAAGAGAAAGGGTTCATTCTTAAGTGGTCCAATCCAATACAATCGCATTAGCCAAACATCGTTCAGGGAAAGGAGGGATCTCGAGCGTATTCATCCAATCAAATCCAATCTACCTCAGGGCGCCGATGCTATCCACGTGCCGATAATCGCATTCTAAAACAGGACCAAAAAACCCAATCTTAAGATGTTCGTGTTTTTTGTTTGGTTCCCTCGAGAAAGGTGTAATTTCCCTTCGAAAGTGCTAAAGATGGGTAGCGATAAAGCTTCCCTTACCGATGAGTTCTTTGACCTACGACCTCACTTGAACAGTTTTGAGTACATAACAGGTCGTATCTTATTTTAGTTTTTATTATTTAACAAATTAACAGACAGTATAAAAAAACTGAGGTGTTACCCGAAAAAAGGGAAAAGTCGTCTTTGTTTACGCGTGCTCTGGTAAAGGAATCATCTGCAGACACAAACGCCTATGGCACGTGTCTATTCAATTTTGGGACCCCTCCTTTAGATGGTGCACCAAAAAAAATGCACAACAACCCCTTGAAGAATGTGGCACAAGATAATGCAAAGAGGTCCCTTTCCTGGGACTGGGTTCGTCGTTTACCGCCACACGGACCACCGATTTGTGTTGTCCCTGCTTGCTTATAGACGGTTCCGACGCGCGTAATTGATGGTTCCTGTTGGTGCGTCCCCGTACCAGCAGAGTAACATCGAACGAATTGGACTGTCAAAAGTGTCTCCGTATGATAGAGTCTGGTAGCATATTCACACACACACACACCCGAACGACGGTCCTCGGGTCCGTTTACTGTGGTTGCGGTTCATGAATGTCACCGGGCCGGTCGGTGCAATTTGTCACACCGACGGTACTACTCCCGTCCCTTCGTAACGGATGCACACTGCCCCCGGAAGGGTGCATAGGGTTGGGTTGGGCATGCCCGGCACTCTCTCTTTCGCTGTCTCATAATCGAAAGACGACGCAAACCACGCTGTGTTGTGCATTTTTTTGGGGGGGGAGTGAGGTTGTGTAAATTGTGCATTCGGGAAAGCAGGTTTTTGTCTGCGTTTTGGGTGAAAATGATTTACGGCTCAATTTCATTGCATCGTTGCTTGTGGGCGCGGAAGTGAGCAATACGATCATCATCAACAGCTATGCTTCCGGGCTTTGTTATGATGCGAGAAAGGTAGGGGAAAAAACCAAATTCCCCATGGCCTGAAATTCATACTCGCCACTCCATGCCGTGGTGTCCTGTTTGCTACTTAGTTAACGGCAGGAACTGCGTTCGGTGCCCATTTTCCTCCCATCACAACGTTTTTTGCGCTGCTTGAGCGTAAAGTACTCTTGTATGACAAATAGTTTCGAAGGAGTAGAAAAAGGTTACAGCCACGTGCAACTCTGGAACACAACGAGCATAATTGGATAGGATGGAAAGGATGGATCATTCGCTATTATTTGCAACAAATGGTTATTGTGCAGCGAATGACACATGACAATTTTAGAACATTGTTAAGTGTATTGATACAAGTGTGCTATTCTGTATGTATTCACACCTGAATTATGTACGTAGTTTCACGTGAAGCCGTGTTTTTTTGTTGTATAATTGGCAATTTTACCTAACGCCTAAAGGTATGCAAAAAGTTTGAAATGATACGAAATGATATCTTTATTCAAACCTTTAAAATCCCTAAGCGCATTCACCAGAACATCATGAAATTAACACCATATTGCATATATTCAGGCGTTCGGAAAGCTTGCACAATGCAGGTCAGGCTCTTCTGCGTACATAAATTCAATATATTTGGAAGTAATTTTCAGGAATATTGCTAACATTACCGATAGCAACAGGTTGTTGAATCTTTCTCTTTGTCTCTCTTGATTTGAGCTGCTCGTACTGCATTCCTGTAAATGATTTAACATGTCCCCGCAACGCTCGTAACGTATCGCGCACCTAAAAGCCTATTTAGTACGGACCACACGAACACGAGTACCCTTCACGAGTGCATTCTGTCCCAGCGCACCCAAAATGGGGCTTCAAAAATGAGGTTATTGTTACAGTGCTGCTGCCACTGCTTATGCGGCGAATGGCGAAACAAAGGCTCGCGTGCTCGGTCGTGCGATTCTTCACTGATTGTGGCAATAATCAAATATCATCATATTTTGCTTCTATTTTGCCTCTCGCTTTTTTCCCTCTCATCCAGAAAAGAAACTTTTTTTTCTCCTTTGCCTTAGTTGCTCAGAAAACTGCTGCGCCACTGTTGCTGGGTACTGCACTGCCACCGACATCGAAACATCCCTCTCGACAACACTTAAGTGCACTCTTCTGTTCATGAGTTCTGCGGGTTTTTGTTGTGTCCTCCATTAGCCTCCCTGGCCCGGGTTAACGCACATCCATAGCCTTCTTCTGTAGGGTTGTTTGCGTTTCGCTTCCTTTCGTTTTCTCCCCCACTGGACTTGATCCGGATGGGAGAATACTAGGATACAATTTTCCACTCTTCAAATTCTTGTGCACCACATACCAGCGTGCAGTATCGGATTAGTAGCAGGAAGCAGCCAATATCTCTGCCAACGGGAAGAAAAACATCCACAGGAAAAACGAATTAAACGTCAGCCACGTACGAAACAATGCTATTAGAGCGGGAAAGATTCTCCATTCCACCGTCTTTCATTGCACCCGAACAATAGTGTAACGGGAGGAGTGCATTGAATATCCTTTTTTGTAATGGTCGGGAAAAGCAGGAACCAGCAGGAAGTGAAAATGGAACGTTTCGTTGCGGCACAGTGGGTCGGGTTTGCTCCCAGCTCACTGCACACATACATTGTTTGGCTATTGTTTTGCGATCATTTAAATATGTTGCATGTTGCGTGTTGCTGTCATGTGGTGGATATTCCGCTTGTTGGTTTTCCCATGCTGGAGACTGTCCGGTTGAGTGGTTGCTACCAGTCTCCTACACCGTCTGATAGTGAACACTTTTTATTCCTTCAATTAAGAGTTAAATTAAAGCCAGATTGAGAAGTGTGGTAGAAATTCTAAGAAGCTAAAAACATTATTTTTAAGAGGTAATTTAGCAAACTAACCAGCTTAATTCAGGTTGCTAAGAAATTGTACAGATCGTTAAACTTTACTGGGGTTTTTACCTGATTTTCTTTTCTCTTACACGAAATTTAAACGATTTTGTTTACATTTGCTGATTGACTGTACGGGAACAATCAGCATGCGGGAGTTTCGCCCCCTGAATCATTGTCCTTACTTGCATCGCCTACCTTCCTTGCTTTAATATCCATCTCGGCGAACTGCTCGGGGTGGTTCATAAAGAGATCGCCTACCTTCCAAATGTTGCTTACTCGTGACAGAAACGTGCTGAGTTTGTGCTAAAAAAAATCTAAAAGACAAGCTGCCGAAACCCGGCATCTACTCTACAGGACCGTGTTTGTTTACTTGCTCTCTGCAGTGCAACTGTCGGCGCACATCGTCACCGTTGGGTTTTTTTTTCTTTGCTTTTGTGAGTGCTTTAGCACCCTGAATTGTACCTACGGGAGGTACTTTGAACTTCTTCACACGGGGTGATACACACGGGCATACTGGAAGGGTGTAGGAAATCTTGTGCAAACGAACCCGTGAAGGTAGCATCCTTCCAGCATTTCCTTGCCACACTCACACACATACGTACCTTTCACCGGTATGATGACCCTCGATTGAACTTTCCGGTTCCAGGGATGTGGCAGGCTGGCTGTGGATGCACCATAAGGAGCACAAGATTCGGGATCAAAACAAGATATGGTGAATGTTTGCTCGATGCGGTGCGGTTCGTGCCAGGTGAACCGGTTCCGTTGTCGTTGCTGTGATTTGTGCTGCTGCCAAGAATAACGAAAGATGCTTTTCACCGGGCGTGTGAGCGGGTTATGCTAAGGCGAGGTACAAACAGTGAGATGCACCGTCGGTAGAAAAACCTAACGAGCGAAATGTGTTTGAGTGTGGAAAAAATGGAACGGATCATTTTTTTTTTTTTCGGTCTTCAGCCCACGTGTCTGGGATTTGTGAAACTTCCAAAAATATTGTTCATGCTCTTTAAGCGATAGATGCTGCTGAATGGTGAAATTTCTTTAGTGAATTTCAAATGTAGAACACGACAGTATTCGTTAATTAATGTTTGTGAATTAGCTACAACATACTATCGATAAATTGATACTTCTTGAAGCTCTTCGGACGATACATTTTCAGATAAAAAATTAAAAACGGCTTGTGCTTTAATATTTTTTATCTTTGTTGCCTAAATTTAGGCGCTTTGGATAACAAAGTGTCATTCCTCTATTAGAGCTTATTTCGTGGGAAGGACTAGAATATTAACTTTCACAAATTGATTTTACAGTTTTATGAGAACAATTTAACATTATATCGAGTTCAATAAATTCCAATAGCCCTTATAATAAAAAAAATTATCTCCCATATAAACAAGTTTTATTTTATTTTAATATTCTTCCATTTTCTGTACTTGCAGGTAAGGCATTCGAAATCCAATCCGATTAATGCGTTTTATTGGCTGTAAGCTTTGCATATTGCCGTGAGTATATCGTCCTAATTTACCGCGATAAAAACATGAAATTGGAATATTCAGCGCACCTCGAAGGCCCGTTCACCGTCACCCATCTGGCATGTGTGCTGTTTATGATAATCGGCTATTTGAATGGGATTTACCAGCATGTTGATCTCTTTTTGACGATGTTTCTCGCACCTCGCATCTCGCATGTGAAGTCGCTTCTTCATATTCAGATAATCCTAAACCGATTTGTACGGGTGTTTGTTATGCGACAGGAGGGAAAAAGAAACGCCCTGCGCTCGACTAAATAATATACGACAAAGCAAATGCGACACGAGATTTCACGGATTGCATGTCACTGTTCCATTATCGGGTGACGTTTGAATGCCATCGATTGGAAGATATCCTTAACTCGTTTAGAGATACAGTGGCAAGAGAGATCGCGCGCGCGAGTGAGAGAGATATTGAATAAGTGTCATATTTCCAGTGGAAGCTGAACAAAAACGCCGAGCAGTAAAATATAATCGAAACAGAGATCCGCATTTGCAATAATAACAACGAAACATAAGGCCAATGTTGTAGGGCGCCTGGTCACGTGTCTGTGTCTGTGCGTCTGTATCCTTTTATTTCGTGAGACGCACCCGCCGTACGCCCTTTATGCTGCAGCATAACAGCATCCGATTTGCAATACGACCAATCCATAACAATAAAAACATATTTTGACCCTTTTTTTTTGCCTCCTGACCAACTTGTTTGTCTCGTTCGGTACGGCAACACGCGGTGACCATGAAAGGACACCCCAACGAGACGCTCGTACCATAATCAACCCATCCGTCTTATCGCGTTTCAGCATGACCATCAGCCAGCGTTTTGTAGTGCGGATTCGTTTTTGGGAACGGTGGCCCACCGCCCGATGCTTATCGAGAAAATGGGAAACAATTTTGCTTCGTTTTTCTTCATCCATCGATTTGTGATGTGGTAAGACAGGGAGACACTGCGCGCAGGGGCTGACAAACTTGCCAGGAAGGGAGCAAGAAAAAAAATCCTCAGTCCCAACTGGACGGGGGGGAGAAAGAAAAACACAGGGGAAATTGGCGGGATGGACAACAATCCGATCACGTCGATTTCTGATATGAAACGGTCCGTTGCGCTCGGCTGGACATAATCATTGGCCAAAAGACGGGACGTGGTTCTTCGCATGCTGACCGTTCGATTTCGAGTTTTTCATCTTAATGGAGGCTTTTCCTTCACTCCCCACCGGTTTTGTGGGTGCTCGCCATGCTGCCCCTTCGGGTGGGGATTAGATTGGGTTCGAAAATCGTATTAACTTGCATTGCAAACATCTACCCTTGTGAGTGTATGTGTGTGTGTGTGTTTGTATGTGAGTGAGACAGCGAGAGAAAAAGGACCTTTGGCCTGTATGATTCTATCCGCAAACCGTGATGATTCCGCTTGACGAAGGATTCAGCCTTAGTGTGGTCAATCTCAAGAAAAACTAAGCAAAATTCAAGCTGCTTCTTTGGGTTTTTTCGGGGTATTTCAAACGCTTTATTTATCAACCCCTATGCTTATGGTTTGTGTTTGTGTTTGAGCACACACTCTAAGCGCCGCTAAGAACACGCCGCTAGTCCGGGAAGATCCTGTTTGCCTTCTCAAAACCTCGATGTTTGATCTGCTTTCTTCCCTTCTAAAAAAAAGAAATCACTCCCGATACAAACCGGTTCATTTGAGGCGGAAACGATCATATTGGCATTCTTTGCCAATGGAAACCGAACAGGATTAACGCGCGTGAGAGATTTCGCAGAATTCACCCCGATTGTCCTTGAAGAGTTCTCACCGTCTCACTGGCTCTCTGTGTTTGCTCACATTACTCACACAAGGACTCAGCGTAGCGGTGAAAAAATGAACCTTTTCGGGAAGGATGCGCGTTAAATTTGCCCAGCGAGTGTAGGGAAAAAACTCACGAACTGGTCCAGTGCTGTGAATTGCAATCGATGCGTATCCTATCCCAAGCAACTCGGACATTGATGTTTATTCGACATTTTGTTGCCTTTGTTACCGTTCGAAATGGGCGGGAGGATGCAGATAAAGCGCGTAACGTTCGCGTTTCAATTGTTTATCTTTCCAACACATTTCCTTACGCTTTGCTTCGCTTCTGGTTTTGTGCGGTACTGAAACGTTATCAGCAATTTTTATTTGCTATGGTTCGAAGGAATCACGATAGGATGAACGGCTGAGGGTTGGACATCCGTGGAAGCCGTCTGTTCTTGGGTAGAATTTTAATGGAAGGTGAGATTCGCCCTCAAAATAACATTTTAATGGGCAGAATGGCACGATTGTTCATTAAGTATGCTTTTGAAAATTGAAGTGTTAAAGATCTAAACACATTTGCACAATAACAAACTACACGAATCCCCCGTTTGGCGATATTAACACGCATGGGATGCATAAATTTAGGCTGCAACTTTCGCCTAAATATATGCAATGTAACTAGAACTAAAGAATTCTTTACCACAATCCAGTTGAATAACACATCGCGGTTGAATAACACATTTAAAGGACAAGTTTAATTCCAACCGAGTGACATAATCTTCCATTATATGGAATGCTGTTCTTTTTCACTAATCAACATGTTACGCAAATGAAATTTGTAGGTAAATTTCAATTCCTGTGACGAATATCTAATTAATTCTGTAGATTGCATCGCGTTGGGAGCAAACCGAGTGCTGGCAGCTGGTACGAACAAAGAGTCATTTACCAACTGTACCGAAAGCATAAACACATTCAATCACTAGCGGCGGCTGTACTTCAACAGGCAAACATTTCATCAACCATGGCGAATGAAATGTTACGTTTTCCTTTCAATTATCCCGCTGCCGAAATGAGCATGCAAGCGTTCGGCGGTTACAAATTGTGTGGCTGTGGGTGCCGTGCCCTCAAAATATTAACCATTCATTCATCTTATTTCGTTCCCCCGTCGACCGTTGAAACAACAATCGCTCTCCCTCGCTCGCGATGAAAATGTTCTGATACGCGTGCCAAATTATGTTGTGTGCACGTCCGCTGTCACTCCTTTCACCATCCTAGTTCTCCCAATCGATCTAAGCCTTGCAAAGGAAAGGAAACCGTTGCGTTGATAACACATCAAAATAAATGCCGCAATAGATAAGAACAGAGACGAACAGACGAGTTAACCTTCCGGCGCGCTATTAACGACGGCTTCGGCTGCTGACAACTAGATGGCGCGCATTGGCGGAGAAGATGAATTTATGTTGCAAAAGCGACGCGTGAGGAAATAACCGTTTCCCGGGAAAATTGTTTCCTTCCCGCCTCGCCCAGTTTTTCACCCTTTCTTGCAAAACAATCCATTCGGATTTTCATGTTGGTGAAATTCGTTAAAAGAAAAGGGGTTCGTCGTTGTGCTGTGTCTGTTAATGGGTTGCTCCGAGTGCCGAGCACCGATTTTCAGCTTCCGGGGATGTCAGCGAACCGTGTCGAACGCACATTAGGTAAACATCTCACGCGCGCCCACAAAGCCGAGGCCGATCATCCACAACCGTGCAAAACCACACATCCACAACGATTAAGACGTTAATTTCCCATCACATAATCAAATGAAAACGGGAAGCTGAAAGGTGGAAGGTTCCGAAATATACCCAAAATACACACACACACACAGAGGGGGAAAAATGGGAAAAGTTTTCAGCCCGGCACAAAACCCCTTGTTTCGCTGTATTGTGCTGGATGGGAAGGTTGTGGGCAAAATGTTCCCCAGTGGTGTCGCCGTAATGGAGCAAAATATTCCCCAACTCGGTGTGGCAAGTCAATCCCGAGTCTCATCACCTAGCCGGGTAGCCGGGATAGCCGGCAAAAGCGCCGCGCCAAAACACGTCTGACGGCTTGCGCACTCGGTGGAAGGCACATAGTTCCGAATGCTTCACGGAAAAGCACGCGCGAAGGTTAAACTTTTGCTGGGTGGTGGAAATTTTAATTTTATCAAAACATCACACTTTCTCCCGAGAGGTGTAGGAACACCCGGGGCCGGGAAGGTACCACGCTGGAGCTGTCTACATTATCCCTGCCAAACATCAGCGTACTTGTTTTTATGGTCGAAAGTTGGTTCATCGGTTTGGCTTCTGCATGTTGTGTGCTACACGGTGTGCAATGTCTCACGAGATAGATAAACGACCTTTCCAAAAAAAAAAAAAGGAGAGCACCATCCCCACACTCAAACTGTGGTTGTTTAATGTTGGATTAGGTTCTCCCTTTAATTAACTACTGCTGAAGTTGTGCGCCCTTTAAAGAGTGATGGGTTCTAATGAGCAACCTCCAGGATTTTGCAGCAAAGTACCTTTGCGAAACTATTCCTTAGGATGGTTTTAAAATCGATAATGGGTACTTTAAAAACAGCCCCCTCCGTTCTGGATCCAACTTCACCTCTTGAACCCTCAATATGCATGTGAAAAAACATTTCGTGTTTCATTTGCAAATGTATTCTGTGTCACTTGTGTGTGACTTTCATTGCTTTTGGAGGGAGTTTATAGAACGGAGCTCAGCGCCATCATTGCGACAGTAGGAATCTACGTTTTTTTCCGCTTCATACCATCTTCTGACGTTTTGCTAGAAGACTCGGTCTGGTACTTGTCAGACCGCGTTGCGGTAGAGCGCACCCGCAACATTGAGGACATTCGGAACCATCCGCGCACCAACTGCACGTTGTCCTCCGCCGGCACAATGTCTTCGAGCCTTACCCGCCCTTTCCAACCGGTAATAACCGTACCGGTGACATCTGACGCGCATCAAACTAGGCTTTAATGTTGGCAGCACGCGACGACGTCTTGTCGACGGGCCCAAAATGGCCAAACCTAGCGTCCATTTTCACGCTGCTGCAGCACCGAGCGGGGTAACGGGAGTGAATTGTGGTGCCTGAGGGAATTCGGTGGCGAAAAGAGAGAATCGAACCCATTTCGAAGCGAACCGAGCAGGGCGTATTGCAGGGACTGGAGGAGCGAAAGAAACGGCCTCCTTCGTAGCACTGCAGGAAAAACACATTAAAGCCTTCTGTTGCTTGTGCTGTTTCGGTTCGGCTCGCACTCACCCTGATCGGGGACCGGTCGCTTTTTGAGAAGGTTTCGTGCAATGCGATATCCGGAAGGTAATTAAATTTTTATCTTCCTCCTCTCGGAAAAAAAAGAAAATATACTAGCACTATACTCGACCTGCCATGCTGCGGTTTAGCTTTGGCGTCGTTTGAGTCCACCGGTAGCCTTCGCGTTTTCTCTTTCGGCTAGCAGCATTCCATTTTGGAGGATAATTTAATTTTCCACCGTTGCGTTCGGTACGGCAGTGTGGCCGTGTGGTCGTGGAGGTTTGGGAAGCGAGAAACATTTCGAGGGTCGCGAGCATCGCAAGACCGGCGTGTGGTTTGGGATTTGGTTTTAATTCTTCCGCTTCCTTTTCGAATGACCACTCGGCGGTGGAAAAGCCGTTCGTGACTGTTGAGTGTTCTGTGTCGAAAAAGGTTAATGAAGGTGAAAGAGGTTTGGAAATGGTCTAAATGAAGCTGAATAGCACTGTTTCATTACGGTTACGGGCAGCCAAATGGGGAGCGATGGTGAAATAGTTCACGAAATAAACAACTCGTTCAAGCTGTACCAGAGAACGGGGTTGAGACACTGTGAAATTTTGGCTCATTTTGCTCTAATACCTCGTCCTTTTATCGATAATATAATCTTTTGTTTACTTTTCAACAATTCATCTTTAAAAAAACTTTCATCAATATGATTTTTATGAAAATTGATACAAAAACAAACTTTTTGTTTCCCGCATTGCATGCATTTAGGCGTCAATAAACAGTCAACCAAAGCAGCGCAACACAAGTTATTTACTCCACCGAAAAAAATGTGACTGTAACATGCTAATTTGAATAAACTGTCTATTCTGATAAAACAACCAACAACCGTGCATCATCCAATAAAGCAGATAAACATGTTTAATTGAAGCTCCCTTTACTCAACCGGCCACCTGGTTGTGTGCTGCTATTGTGTACTGAACAATAAAAAAACATATCAATGAGAGCACTTAATTTCCCCCTTCTTCTGTCGAGTGCACGATTCGCGTCCCTTTCCTGCTCTAATTAAACCAACCGTGCAGTATGCAAATATCATAAATATGTGATAATCTTGTTTATTATCGAAAGCTAATACATTTCCCTCACGCACTACCCCTCCTTCCTATCGGTTACACTGCGCCTCCGGGGTATGGTTTGGTAGCTCCTTGTTGAGTTGTATGTTTAATTTTCCGGAAGCTTAAAGGACGTCCTTTGGGTTTTTTTTCCTCCTGTTGAATTTCAATGAGAAGTTAGCGGAAGTTGGTGCGCCTTATGGTAAACGGTACTACTTGGGACATTATGTGTTTTTTTCTCTTCCTCTGTTTTTAAGACCGATCGATTCGCCAGCCGAGTCGTCCCGTGACTGCACATAATTTTGTTTGGTTCACCCCTCGTGCAATGGTGCCGGATTGTCCTCATAATCACTCGGGCATAATCGCTGCCTGCCAAGATGGCCCGGCTTCTTTATCGTGTGGCTAGAAAAGGTTTTTTTTTTTGTTTTGCCTTCAAGTACCTGACTAGACAATGTTTCACCACGGGAACTTCCCTGCAGCTCGATTACGGCGAGGGAAAATAAACATTTTTCACCGTATTTTCACCTGAGCACGAACGTGTTTTTGCCGTCCACTCTACCGGGAAGGACAATTTCCCGGCAGCTTTCGGGTGAATAAATTAATGTGTTTTGATTAAAAATGAATTTATATCTATTATTTTTGCATAACTCAAGAGAGGGACTGTGTAGCCACCTTAAAATACGGCTGGCCCACGCAGGCAAGCGGAAAGGGACCTTGCAAATGGAAAACGATGACATTAAACTGTCGTTTTTTTACGGTTGGATCTTTCCAACTTTCGACGACAAAAGGGTAAGCCGAAAATCAACTTTTCAACCGATTTACAAATTATTTGTCATTCGTGTCGTCCGTACGGTTACCATTTTTACAAGCATGATAGTGACTCCGGATCCTTTTTATATCCACCCTATAGTTGGATGTACCGCCATAAGATATACTGAAAGACGAACCGACTTTCGCCGCTTCACACGAAATACACACAGAGAAGCGATATTCTTTCCGGGTGGAAGAACCAACCAAGAACCCGAGAATTTTACACAACCAACTCAACAAGACGCCCCCATCCCAAAAGCAGCTTTAAACCCGAATGCGCCTCGTTTGGGTTTCATTCGCCTGATGCGAATAGGTTCCTTACAACTGGGTATCGTTCAAGTTGGGAAGCCATGTGCTAATGCTTCACGTCGAGCCCGACACGGGCAGAGAGATCCTGTGTCGCGCGATAGACGAACCGTACTGCATAGGGGCAGCACCACACTACTACGCTTTGTTAGTGTTTTGGTTCGAGCAAGGAAGATAGTGAAAATGACAAAGTGATTTCAAAGGATCGCCCTTTCCGTCGTTCACCGCAACGCGAGGACACGCTTCCGGTTTTTTGGTGGTTTAACTTGTCACTGGCTAGAGAGAAATGTGTTTCACAGCTGGAGTACTGTGTACAAAAAGGAGAAGAAAGTTAAATAGAATGGATCAACGGTTTTGAAGAGCTGTAATTACTCAACATGCAGCTTTTGTCCAAGGGGATCAATGTGTTAAGATGTGAAAAAAGTAACGTTAGTCCGTTTGGTTTAGCAATTCGTTTGTCTTTCATGTAAAATTGCATACATTTAGGCGCTTTTAAAGCGATGTTCGCATTCTGTTCGTAATGAATGCAATCAGCTCGTCAAAACAAAGTTGTAGAAACTGATCGTCTTATTATAATTAGCAGCAACATAAAACTGCTAAAGTTAATGCAGTTAATGAGAAAAAAAACTCATTAAAATGAGGCGATGAAAATGGATGTAATACTATTAACAGCTTGAAATTAAAACACGTACATTGGTCGAATGGAAATCAATATATTATTACGTTCCAAAAATTAATGCCCTACCGGGAAATTCACGGCACACTTTTAATCCTCATTTTCTGACCTCATTTTAGAGACCGTGCATGTTAATAATCTGCCAACTACCGGAACTGGCCCAAAACCCAATTAAAGCCTTATTTAAGCCTGAATTTCCTATCGACCGTTGGTGTACATGCCCTTCATCAGAAGCGAGTTTCGGCTATCGTTTAACGATTTTCCACCTAAGCAACATGGGTGGCAATGTTTAAAAATGCCTTTTCACACTTCCCCTTTTGCACACCGGTCCTAATGAGCTCACCGAACAGCAAGGGTAATGCATAAAAGCCTCCTGGGAGTGCCTGGCGCTCTACTCCGTTCATCCCTTTTGCAGCATCCTTATCGTGCACCCTCACCATCCCCATCATCATCATCATCATCATCATCTTTTGCATGAAATAGGACGCGATGTGTGTAGGTCTTCTGACGGTAATGAAGTGATTTAATCTTCAATATTTTAATGAGTTCACACTCTCACGCAATACATCCCATCATCGGGCCCGGCTGTTTCCCAGTACGGGGCTGGTACTGGGTCACATTTCGATCAACCCTCTCATTCTACCCCGGGCCGATAAGACATCTGGATTGCGCGGTTAAGCTGCACCCATTAATGTTTTCTTTCTTTTAACATTTCCCACCCTGACATGTGAACGCATCCGCTGCGTGTCTGTATGCCATTAGGCCATAAAATCGGCCGCTTTTTTCCAAGATTGCCTCCGCAATGGTCTAACAATGTCTTCCTGTTTCCCATTTTCGGATTATCACGCAAATAAAATCGGTTATGATTTTCTCCTCCAACGTAAAACACCATTTCACGCCAGTGTCAGGTCATGTTTGCCAGTATCTTCCAGTTAGATGAAGCCATAAAAAATCCCGACATTGTCGATTTTATCACGGTTTTAAAACGGATAAACCTTTCCTTTTTTTTGCTGGTTCGAGCCACACCGGTACGATGGTGGGAGCAGTAAAAATGTCATTTTGTTCGCGACACGTTCTCTCTAGCCGGGAAATCAGTTCGCATTGATGCCGCTTTCGCTGTCACGGGCGAGGTGTGCCTAGAACGACAAAGTCGTTAGACCCGCTCATCATCAGGAACAGGCTGGGAAAACTGCAACACATGAGCAAGGGCAAGAACACACCCTCGTCGTGCAGGCAGCATGGAAAGAAGCATGTCGCTTCCTGCCGGTTTCTTCATTTGTGAATGTGGTACGGTGTGTGAGTTTGTATGAGACGAGCGAGATATCTCCTTCCTTTCTTCACAACACGAACCAGCGCGATCTAATTAAACTACATGAGAGCGTATAATATTTTTGAAATAAAATTTATGAACACATTTAGTGCACATTATCTTTTTGCTCTTCATTTTCGTACATTTTTCACACACACACACACATCCTGCCGGCTGGCAGTATCCCGGTTTTGCATGTTCGGCTGCCATAAACATTCTTCTCGCACTCCCGATACGTTTCGTTTCGAGGGTTCGGTTGCGAACGAGGACGATTGCCATCGTTCGTGTGTCGCCTCGAGGTCGTTAGTCGGCTGCAACGCATGTTGGGAGTGTGTTCCTGTTTCAGACATGTTTGTTTGCTGTTCATTTGAACGATCCACCACGTGTGAACCGTCCCCAGGAATGGAGTGGTTTCAAGTTCCCGGTGCATGGTATGCTTCCTTTCTTTCGGGGTTGCAGAACTCGTACGGAGTATGGTTAGCAAAATTAGCATTCATTTGCATCGTCTCACAGATGTGTGCAGAGGAGTAAAGATATTTCTTTTACCACCAACACTTCGCAGGAGCGCTTGGTGTTGCGAACAAATGACTGGAGCTTAAATTGATCGGAGGTGTTGGTAAAGGAATTGCACACTTCGCATGATACGAAGCAAGTGTGAAGATGCTTTCCTAACAACCTCGTTAGTTTTGAAAATACTTCACACACTGCAGTTTTCTTTGAATACTTCCGCGCTTGATACTGCGGGATGGGTAAGGTGCCAGTGTAGTATCAAAAATAGGTCGATTTTCTCTTTGTTTTGCTATGGTATGTAATAGTACAAATGGAAGCTTGTATACAAAATATTGTAAATTATTTATGAAATTTATCGCTCAACAACACCCGGGCCCAATAGGCACTCGAAACAGCCATGTCGTCTTTCGAGCTGTACGCGAAAGTATTTTAAAATCGCACAACATACTGAGCAATACGAGAGCATTTACAATATGGTTATAGCATTCACTATTGCATCTCGTGTGAACTCAATCCTGCACAGAATCGTTCACTACCTACTAGAAAATAACTAAGCACACTTTTTCAAACCATTGATTTTTATGAATCTACCGATAAAGAACAACAGCAAAAAAAATTGCACAGTTTGTTCATAATTGATGAGCATCCCATATAGAATCATACAGACGCCATACGCATCGATAAAAAAGAATATTTTTCTCCACTTTCCAATAAAAATGGCAACTCCGGCTATGCGTTTCCCGCTGGAACGGTTCGGAAGGAAACGGCACGAACGACACCTTCTTTCCCTCCGTCTTAATGTCCTTACGCTCGGTTACGGATGGCAAAAGGGCGTATAAGCTTCATGTCTACCCTTCTTTACTCGAGATGGAGAAAAAGTATGCCGAGAAGACGGAGACACTGTTCGATTTTGTGCGCATTATACTCGGTTCGTTGTCACCTTAAAAAAACGGAACGAAACGAACCCATTTCTTGAAACATGTCGGTAGCAAAAAAAAATGGCCCCGCTTTTTGGCAACGTTACGATTCCGAAGTAAGGCTTTCTTATGGGGAAAAATCATATACAGGCTCATGTTTGCCGTTTAATACTGGCGCGCCTTGCTCGATTGGCAGCATAAGTGTGCACTCACTTAGGACAATTTTCCACCAAACGTTATTTTCCGCACACATGCCCGATGTATGTATTGTGTCAGACCACGACTGTGGACATGCTTGAGGATATGTCCCAGCCTCACAGGAAAGTGTAAAAAATTGTGGAAAAATATTGTCAACACCCCACAGCTTCCCACCTTGCTTTTTCCTCGCCAGAATCGATACTTTATGCTGCAGTGTGGAGGAGAGAGTCATCATCATCATAATCGTTACCTCCCCGGGAACACACACCCGAACCGTCACTCGATGCCATTCGATTACTCCCGAAGGTGGCAAAGTGCACAATATGTTTTTATGGAAAATATTTCGATTTTCCATCCCCCGGTCCCTTGCCGTACGGCTCGTTTTATATCGAACTTTTCCTTCGACCCGTTGGTTGGCGGTTCGATTGCGTCTTCGATTTAAGGGTAAGACGTTCAAAGGTACGCGCGAACGAATGGTGGCCAACGTGGAAAACTTTGATTTTCTCCCCTCACTGTGTGTGTGTGTGTGTGTGTATCGCGTGCTGGAAGAAACTGGTGTGTAGAAAGATGTCTTCCCTTTCCGCGGCCCGATGAGATCGACTGATGTTGATCTGTTTTATATTCCACGGTTCGGTGGGGTAGCAGGCCGTAGAAGTACTAACGGCACCAAACTTCATCCGAGTGGAAGTGCAAAAAACGGAAAGAGCATCAAGGATTTTCCATCGAAGTGACAACTAGAAAATCACCTTCCACCTTCGCGGTCGTTCTCCTGCTCTCTCTTTTTCTCCGTGCAGCAGCAACACCAGCGCTAGATCAGCGCTGTGGTTGCTCTGTAATCGAAACGGGAGCCGGTGGAAAAAGTGTCCTAAGCCGGGTGCCCGTTGGTTTGCTTTAGCGAAAGAATGGAAAAACAGTGTCATGAATAATGTAGGGAAATTTCCGACCACAGAAACAAGCTGATGCACGTTAAGTTTAATGAAATTCCTCCGATGCCAGCTGCATGCGGCAAATGGCGGATGTTCGCCTGCGTTTGACTCTTTCGCCGACCCGCTTCCACGCCTGCCGTTCGATCCATCGATGATGCGATGGTGGTAAACGGTGACATGCACAGTGTTCCTTCGGTGAAACTATGCTGAAATTGGTTTTTGCTGGGCGAAAAGAAGCCACCGTGCTTATCGCACGCGCAAGATAATCTATGGAAGCGATGTGGTGAACTTTAACCGCTTATTTGTGTGCCGGTATGGGACGGTGGGAGACACCTCTTTTGAAAAGCCGAGATATGGATCAAGAAATCAACACTTACCATTTTGGACGGCTCTTTCACGGGGATATTTCACTACAGAATACTACGAGCACTAAAACAGTTTTTCTAGTAAACGAACTGTACGTTCAAAAAAATTCAAAATTTCAAACAAATATAAAGGAGACATAAGTTTAACTAAGAAATGTATTATAGTTGAAAAAATGTATAAAAACGAGATTTTCCACCACAACAACTGTTAACAGTGCGATTATGAGATCCTGGTCATGGCACCAAATTGCACGATTGCATACTTTGAGGCGTTTTTTTACATTTAACGCATCCAAGAATGCCTCCAAACAGTATAGTTATGCCTATTACTTAACAAAATATGAATGTAGTCGTTTGATGAAGTTCCCTGAATTGGTACAAAATGTTAAATCATGGATTGAAAATGTAGCAGTCCAGTTTTTGCTTTAGTCCACAAGCAGATTGATTGAGTAAGAATAAACCATATCATGGGACAGTATTATAATGTCTATAACCGCATAACGTTCAGATACAATGCAGCTTGTCATCTTAGATCGGTGTTGAAGTTATTAATCTCCACACACTGAAAACCAGCAACTTAGAAACAATCTTCACCTTATAATCTGTGAAGGCTTTTCCAATGAAATAACCGGCCAGATGATTTCCTTAGGATGCCAGAAAGAATTTTCCCTCACTCATAAACTTATCTGGCTCTATATCTCCGATATGGCGTTTCATCCTTAGTCACCTATATGTACAGCAAAAAAACCCCAATAATTTTGATGATAGTTCTTCATCACGACAGGAGGTAGCCACTATGGTTCGACGCTAGTAAGGCAAAACTTTTATATGATATGCATCAATGGTTACCTTTTTTCGTTCTCGCACACTGGTCTCCACTGCTGCGTGTTTGTCTGTGAAGGACTGCATAATGTTTTTCTTTGTGATGAATTTACTTTCCTTCCTGGTGCCGTTCGGCAGACTGTTCGTTCGTCCATAATCTGCCGATACGTTCTGCTCCCTTCGTGCCAGCAGATTATATAATACGGTTGGATATGCATCAGTTGGTACATTTTGTCGTCCTGGTTCCCGTGGTGTCCTTTCACGCAAGCTATTGTGACGAGTTTCTCGTTCGTACGAAGAAAACCCCTCACGCAGACACATCTCCCCGGAAGACCGAAATGACGATGCAGATGAGCTCCTCTGTCCCGAAGCAACTACCCATAGCCAAACTTCTCCTTTTTGAGGACGCTAGAAGCCGTTCTCGGTAGGTAGCGGGAAGAACAAATATTTTTCCATCTTCATTATTGGACACCGTCGACCCACCGACAACCTCCCGTATTTTTCCCCCCGTACCCCAAAAGTCAAACTTCAAACCATCTTCCGCCTCATGTGTGCGTGTGCCATGTAGTTTCGAAGAAGCACGATGCGTTTCTTTTCCTTTTTGGTCCTTCACCAGCACCGTTCGCTTTCGTACGTTCGTTAGCGAGATGGCAAAGATTTGCATGTCGCCTTATGTGGCAAACAAGAGAATGGTTCACCATCTTGATCGTTGTGTTCCTTACACCGCAGATACCCTGCCCGACGGCTGCTGCTTTCCAAGTGGCTCAATCAAGAATGATGAAATTTTGTGGATAAATCTTCCGACGCCACACAAAAGAGGGAGATCTTGTCAGTTTACAAAACGGTCCATTTTGTCGAACAAAACGTGGGCTGCTGCATTCAAACACGGGAACTCCTCGACTGGCTCGGTAAGGTGACAAGTGACGGTTGAGAGTGTGATAAATTAACAGAAAATATATTTTCTTTGCAGTTTAGCTATCGATTTATTCTTCCGTGTAGTATTGCTCATAATTGATCACCTTCCCCAGGGGGAGTTGATATAGTCATCCTTGTAGGAGCATTTACCAGCATCAAACCGGACACTCAATTAGTAGCCGGGCGTCTTGCTTTGCAATCATATGCGTTTCACGTTTACCTTTGGGGATGTGTTGCGTTTTTTTTTTATTTTGCTGCTGTATAACTTCACATACATCCCGTTCGGAAGCGAGAGGCTAACATGAAGTTTGCACATGTCCAAAATCTATGAAATTTCTATTGTTTGTCAAACACAGCACACTACTGCCGGCGTGATGAACCACGCCATTCAGATAGAGTTCCATTTTTTTCTCGTTCCTCGTGGCCTATCGAGACGATGTAGTCTGGGCGTACAGTGATACTGACGATGACGGTTTTTTTGTATCTTCCTGGTGCGTTCTGTTTGCATAATCAATTGATTTCGGGTGTAGAGTCGTCATTTTGTGGCATTTTTTTTTTTCACCCTCCAAACCTAGAACAAACCCTCGTGGAATGATGAACGTAGTGTGGTTTTTTGAGAGCGAGAATTTTCCAAAAAGCTTTGCGTACGTACGGAAGCATGTTTGACATGATATTTATCGAGCTTGTCATATCGCTGGCACCCGAGGGGACGGACATTGATTGTGTCTTAACAAGAAGATACACTGAGTAAACTATTTGTCGAAGAATGGCCAAAAATGAAACTGTGATGTCCCCTAGCAAGATCCCACCAGTTCTCACACAGTCAACCATCCACAACGTGCTGTCGTGAGGAGGTGGACACCAAAAATAGCGTTGTTTGATGAAGTAATCCAATTTGAGAAGAAAAATAATTTGCCTATCTCTGGATTCCGGTGAAGTAGTCGGACCATCGGAGTTCGTTGCATCGGAGAGTTTACGTTTGGCACTACACAAATGCCCACAGCACAGGTGCTAATTACTTAATCCAATTGACCACCAATCTCTCCATGTATGTTTAGCACAGTACAACCCACAACAATCGATGTTTGGCTCGGGAAAGAATTCTCTAATCGATCGCCCTCAGCCCCACCCCCCAAACCCCCAAAATATCTGTGATCGATGTGGAAACACCTCGTTGACTTCATTGTGGCGGCATTTTGTTTGAACCTTTACCGTTTTGCGTGCGAATGTCACTCACCCGGAATATTATTTACACACCCACGACAGTCCCCGCACGGGGTCCGACATGTTTGTGGCCGCCTCGTTTCGGGCCGCTGCGTTTGTTTAGGTTTCACACAGCAATTCAAACCACGAGCAGGTTTGCCTCCCATGGCCGTCCCGTCCTCGTGCGCATATGCCAGATTTCGGTACTGGAAAATGGATTCGTGTTTACACGGACGCTTCTGGCAAACATGCGAACCGACATTCGCTTTGGTTGGTTGAAAATAAACATATCCATTTCTCGAATTTCAAAGCTTCAGTGTATCGGTGTGGGTGTGAATTTGGCTCAACCAACCAACAAGCCAACCCTGAGGGGGTAGTGCGGTGCTAAGATAACAGTCCGTTGGAAAGCAATTTCGGTAATTGATGTAATCATGGACGCTTTGGATTTGAGCGTGTTATAGAAGCAAGCGAAAGAGGATCACAATACAATCGGATAAAAGTACAGCACAGAATTATGTTCTCAATTGTGTTACGGTCTATTTCCATTTACCCCCTTCAGGGCAAACGCGCTTTCGCGTGATGCTTTTTGCATGCGGCTCCTGGTCACGGCACCAGCCGAAATAATCTCAAGAAGGTACCGCCACCATCCGGCTAATTCGTTTTGAGGCTACATCTTTTATTCGTTTCCACCGAACAAAACACCTTTTTCAATCGCTTGGGTGGCGAGCACACAGGCAAAAACAAAAAAATCGTTTCCAGAACTTCGGGCCAGCAGTCGGTCGGGCTTTGGGAGAAAGAAAGCTTTAGCCCGGTTTTATTTCCTTGGTAAATGTTTAATAAATTCAATTATATCGCTCTAACGTTTTGTTTCATTCTTCGCTATTTCCACTCCGTCCATTGCAGGTAAGCGAAAGCATTTCCCACTCACATACCCACGGCATCGCTTCTCTGGCTGGACTCCAACGATACGACTTCGATGCTTCTCGGTGCTTCTCACCCCGGAAGAAGGACTGTCCTTCCGTCCATACCCTTTTTTTTCGTTTCGTAAGGATCCATTTCTACGGGTTGAAGTGTTGTTATTTTTTCTCTACTTGGGGAACGATGCCCAACCAACGGAATGTAGAGCGAGCAAAACAAAACGAAAAGGATTGGTAAGGTATTCTGTTTTTGTTGTTTTTACCCACTTTTGTCTGCACCGGCTAAGAAAACGGAGGCGTTTTCCAAGAAAAACGAACCATTGAAAACGGGTGGCAAAAGGGAAGCAAAACTGTAACAACGAATTGAATTAACCGAAACAGCGCAAAAGGGACTGTAAGCGAAGGAGCAAACCCACGGGGTAGGAAATAAAATTAAGCAAAAAAGCGGATTGACGTTCTCTGGTTGCAATTCCTGGGCAGTTTGCTGCCCAGGTTACCATTGAAATGTGAATCGAGAGTTAACGGGGACCGTTCAGCCAGGAGCTGTCCCGCCCAGTGGCCCCTTATACAAGTGGCCAGCTGCATTTGTCGATTGCGTTTGCAGCGCACTGTTTCCGGTGGAAAACGATAGGAAAACAGTGTGCTGTTTATTCTTTATTCGTTGCCACACCGGGGAGTAAACGATGCGAACCTGCTGTACCATCTAATTGGATGGTAGAAGAGCTGGAGCAGGACAGAAGCATGAAGCAGCCGAACGATGTAACTTCTAAGAAATTGACCATGTTTTTCTTTTGAAATCGTTTTCCTTTATTCATTTCTTCCTTCATTTCCAATCACTTGCCTTGGGTAGAGTGTAGTAAGCAAAGGCTAGAACTCCGGGAGAAATATTATCGGACCACCCAGACTTTAGCTAGGTAATAGTGCTAATTTTGCTGATGTACCACGGTTTTGAAAGGCGAAAGTAGTTTCACAAAAGTAAAATCCCTGAGCGAAATAAACATCCTTCCGGTAAACTTCAACTCTCGCTCAAGAAGCACCAACCATAGATTGCCCATTCTAATCGACGGCTGGGGGAAAAAGCGAAGGAACAGAATGCTGAAACTCCTCTACCAGGTCTCATGGGCAGACAGTTCAACACCCACCCTCCGGATGAGAGTGGGCTGTAAGCTAATTAGTCTGTGCTCCTGCTAACGTCCGTTCTTCTCCGGTCCTTGGATTTCGGTTCCGGGCCACAGCTCCATTCGGTGTCCGTACCGGGTGCGGATTATAATTTCACAGTTTGTATCTTATTAAAAGTGAAACCGAAGAAACCACCGAAGGTTTCGAGCGCTTGTGGCTCGTGGAGGGTGTTAATCCTGCAGTAGCCAATTGGAGCTAATTTTTATCATTTATTGCGCGAACCCTGTTTGCGGTTAGCGCGGAATGTTGCGCAAGTTACCCATTTGCTGTGTGTTTGCGACATTTTATTTTTTAACGTGGTTGTTACATAAGTTTGTTTGTTTCAAAATTATTTTCAACTCTTATACTTATCATATAACTTTTATTGTCTTGCAAAAGTTTAGTACATGAGTATTCATTTTACAAATACGAATAAGCGTAAGTAAAGCGTTCGTTCCTCCTTCTTTAACGATGCATGAAACACCATGCGCCTCCATTAGCCAATCACATCGTTCCAAGTATTGGCTCCGTACACAAAAGTGCCTTTAATTAAACAATTTATTCGGTAACAGAGCTCCATTTCGGGCCACATTACAATCCATTAACAGTACAAATGGCACAAACAAATACACCGCACCAAAATACGCAAGTGAATCGTCGATTGTTACGGGGCTTCTTCACTTACACCGCCGGCTTCTGCCACCCACTGTCTGGCTACCATTTCGCCCATCCGGCCAATTTCCTGCCAGGTTTTATAAGTCCAGAGCCTCACCGGGTACACCGGGTGCGATTAGAAATGAAATTAATTTTGACTTTTCACAGATTCTGGGTGAATATTTTCCCTTCTTCGAAATTCGGGCCCGAACGGCCCCGCCCCCGATTAGAATGGGCAAGTGTTGGATAACAAATGAAATTGGCCCGCCGAAATTCCGCGCTCGATTACAGGCACAATTGAAGGATATCCGCTTCGCTTCCACAAGTACCTGCTTTGGTTGCCTTCCCGTTGCACCGGGGTAGGGCTCGGTAGGGGGTTTGTAGGAAAGAAGTTCGGAGTGGTGCTTGTCAGTGAAAGTGAACGAAAACTTTCCGACAGCTATTGAGCAACATTCCACCATCTATTACCGTTTCTGCTTAACTCTCTCTCGCTTTCTTCCCTTCGCTCAGTACAACAGCACAGGGAAGCAAAAATATATTTCAAGAAGGAAATGCTCTTCGGCCTTGTCGGGAAAACCCCTTCATTTATGCAAAAGGGATGAGAAAAAAACACCTCCATTTCTCCGCAAAGGTTCAAATTTTCACCATCGAAAGGGAAACGAACGAACACCACGCAGTTTCGCGTGAAGAAGGTGCGTGAGAGTGAGGAATGTTTGCGTTGAAAAATCATCAAACATTTACGTCCTGTTCGACCCGAAGCCCGTTCAACAACTGCGGCCAAAAAAAAAGGGGGCGTCAACACGCAAACACTCAAAAAAGCTGACAGGCTACCCGAACCCCTCTGTCCTCCCAGTTGGGCAACTGTGCAAAGATATGAGTGGCCTTGTTTTGGTTGAGCTGTAAGTGCACGCGTGTGTGTGTGTGTGTGTGTGCGAATCATGCTGTAAAAGGTGCAGAAAGGGTTGATTGATATAATCATTTTTTCGAGACCGGTTTGCCACCATTCAACACCCCAGCAGAATGTTTCAGCTGTGTCGGAGGCCTTTTCTTCACGTTCCTTCAGCTCACGGCGGGTATGGTTTCGTGCGTTCGATCCACCTGGGAGCAGTGAAACAAATGGATCCCGGGCTGGGAAACACGAATGGGAAAGTGGTGTTGTAGAAGAAGCTGAAACTGATGAAATTCCTAGGTGATTTGATGAAGTATATTTGAAATGGAGTTTGCATCAAATTAAATGGCGTTGCCGGTGGAAAATTGATGTCCGAGGCTTTCCGTTTGCGGATCGAATATAGTGCTATTTGTTTGAACACCATTTCTACTGTTATTTCTCCTGGTTGATTTCGGATCGATATCGTTTTTTTTTTTATATGTACGATCATTTTTATAAATTTCTTATATTATGTTCTACTGCTTCAAGGACACAGTTTTCGTTAACGTTCAACTAAAGAACGTTTACGCCAGCCATGAAGCGAAATTCCACACTTCCACGCAACGACTTTTTCACTGGAAAATTTATGATGCTGCTCGTAATTTTCTCACCACTGTAGTTTGAGACGTGCAGCAGCATCAGCAGCAGCAGTAGCAGACTAAACTCATGTGTCAAGACGCTACGAGTTGACGCATTTCTTCTCCATAAACTGTGTCATATGGATGTGTTCTTTCTGCTAGTTGCTGCCAAAATGTACCCTTTTCAAGGATGGTTTGCCACCATAAAACCAGCCATCTTCTGAAGGAAGAATATGGCCTTCCGTTCACACAGTCTGTGAGGATGCTTGCTCACTGCGGGGCCGTGGAACATCGCCAACACATGGCAGCTAATGAGTGTTGCGTTCCCAGCGACATGAACGGGAGTCATCGCAGACAAAACCAGGAGCGGTAGTGTGTGTTTCCCTACCGCCAACGCCATCACCGCATCCTCTTTATGGTTTATTTTCCATAAAGGCACCCTTTTTACAGCCCGAGTCCTTCAATAAATTATCCTTTTATGGCGAGGTTCGTATTTTGCTCAGCTGCGCGTGCCAATTTGCTCCCTTTTAAAAATAATTTCATCTGCGCTTTGTCTGCCTGCCATGGGTTTCGTGAACTACTACAACCCATTTGTTTGGGGGAAAGATGTGTTGGTTGTTGTGTGTGTTTGTTTATGTGTAATGGGTTGTTTCTGCCCAAGATGGAACCCCATTGGCACCCGTTTGGAACCGTCACTGTGACAGTGTTGTCCCGGAGAACCCGGATTCCGATGGAAACAAACAGTTAGGCTGGTTTCTTCCCGAACACACCGAGTTTCCGGGATCTGTTTGCCATCGTTGGGCAGGTAATGGGATGGGCCGGAACCCAGATGATGATGTAGTTTCGACATCGAACGACACGACCCCTATCGGTTGATTGGCACCATAACGGCTTGAAGAATGGAAGCACCAGCAGCAGCCGCCCGAATGCGAATGCTGAAGGTGTTCCGTTCTCTTCACGCAACCGTGTCCTGATAAGCTCGATAAGACCCGTTTCTCGCACCCAGGGTGTAGATGCTCTGTTGCCAAGTTCAGACCCGGCATCAGTTAACCTATTTGGTACCTTCACATCAATGCCACCTCCACGACGAGATGTGTATGGTAAGATTAAATGGGATAAATGAAGTGTCGTACGTGTCGGGCTTTGGGTTTTCTGGACGCGGATGTTCTCATCCCGACACACACACACATGTCTCAACATCGAAGGAGTCATTGCGACAGCGTCACGCAATTACCCCAAAAACAGTCGTTTTACCCGACCGGGAAAACCTTTTCGCGTATTAAGCGCAACCTTATCTCCGGCGCGAATTTTTGCCTTTTTCCACCGAGGCAGATAGATCGAAACCAAACTATCTCGAGCATGAAAATCAGTTGGTAAGGGTATGGGGTGGACTGCTATAGGAGAAGCAGAGTTGGTAAATTTTCCAAACTCCCATTTTCGGTACGCGAAACACACGGAAAATGCGCTAACTGTGGAAGGTAAAATAAGGATTCGAAAAATAGATACACACACACACACATCCCCCAATCCAAGCGTTCCGCTTTATTTCACTCGTTTATCGGTAGATTAAAATCTTTATTTATGCTTCGGTGTTTGCGATGGTACATTCACTTTCACCCGCCACCATCCACTGGAATGGTGACATTTGGCGTAGTTCCTCGAACCGTGGGTAAAAAAGAAACGAACGATCCCGTAAGGGTTGGGCCAAACTGTGCTGGGAAACATTTTTCCTTAACATTTACCTTCACGTATTTGTGCGGAGAAAGTAAAAAAAGACGCTTATCAAGATATGGAAAGCGTCCCGTTCCGTACTTGTCTCCATCCCTCCGAGATGAAAGATGAAAATCGGTAAACGAACCAACCGAAAAGCTGCAAATCCCGCCATCCTTCGTTCGATAAGTGCTGGTGCGCCGTCGGGAACTGGCGGGATCGCTGTGGTGGGATGGTTTATTAAGTTGCAAATCTGGCCTAAAAATGGCTCGCGGTAAGGAATGGCCAACTACTGCTTGATAGCTCGTAAAGTTGCGTGAAATTATGCTAAGCAGTGTATTTTTTTACACTTTTTCCATTACAGATTTGTGTAGAAAATGTGTAAATATCTTTTAAAGTGTAATATTTTACTCTTGGTTCAATGCTATGAACATTGCATAATTGTAGGCGTTGAAGTATGAAGCTCTCGCAGCGGCAAATGCCACGAAAACCAGAGATAGATGTCAAAATAATTTAAGATACATCTTGCACCACGTCAAGTGGCTTAAAAGTAAGCAAATCACACCAAAATGTACACCAAACTGCTGTATTTCTGTGCCACCACAGCCCTCTAATATACGTAATTCATCAACTCGTTTATCTTGCACTTCAGAGTGACTCCGGACGCCCTTCCGGCTATTAATTCTTTTGCCTCGGCAGTGTCACCACGTGGGAAGGATATCCTCAACCACGACAAGAAGACACTCTCAGGGCACGTTATTAAGACACTCCGGCAGAGCTTACGTGCACAGGTGAACCCGACCGACCCTTGGGGGGGTGGTGAATATTTCTTGAAAAAACACTCTCCTTAGCTCCACCTCACTGCCAGTTTCGCCACACGGTTTCCGACAGTATGCACCAGAAAGTGTTGCATTTCTTCCGTTTGCATCTGCTGCTGCTGCAGCTGCATCGTAATGTGGGAAACGCGACCTGTCGGCAAACGGATGGATGGAAAAATTCTCTCAAAGTGACTTTTCTTCACCCCAAACATGTTGCCATCCGTTTGCTTCGCTATCAGGAAAATGCTGTCACACGGGTTGACAACGTGGCCCTTACGCTTGGTCGCTGAAGGGTTGCCCGGTTCCGTTACCATGGTGCACATATCCTGCCACCGTTCATAGCCGATGAACCGAACAACCGGCCAGAAGGGCGGAAAATGATAAATAACCAAATAACCAGCAACTGGCGTTCAACGACGGGCTCGGGTTCGTATGCGATGGTTCTTGTGGAGCCCAGTATGGCAAGGAATCGGGAGAAAAAACAGCAACACGATGCATTACGGCTAAGCTTGAATAATTTATTACCGGGCGCTGATAAGCCGCAGTCGGTTGCCTGCCAGCCTGAATGGGGAAGGAGGAATCCGCTAACGGGTGAAAATAAACTCCAGCTTCGAGGCTGATGATATGCGCCGAAGTCGGGCGTTTGGAAAGGTCGTCTAGTGAAATTTGTTTCACATGGCAAAAGATAGTGGGGAACGTACGAAAGGCTGTTAATGCATCAACGGAAGAAATTATTGTTCAACGTAGTTTCTTTTTTGCATTTTTTAATGTTACATCAAACTGGGTTTCGATAATGGATAACTACTATCTTTAGTTTAGTTCGTTGTGACATGTTTGCTATACATATTTGGTATTTGCTATAAAATCCTCTAACACATTTTGTGTCAATTTTCGTAACACTCGAAATTTTAATTGTGTGTTACTAGTAATATTCATTCTACTCTACTCGATCGTATTTCGTATTTGTAATCGTATTTCCAAACTTGCTTACTCGTCCTTGCACATTTATAGAACAGATGGCAAAAGACAATAATTGATAATTTGATTCGACATTTTTTAACAGCACCAACTTCCAATGTGTGAGGTAAATTCTAATTAACGTTCTAAAAGCTACCCCATCGTGTGCTAATTCGACTAAAACACGTAAACTGGAGCCGAAACACACCATCCACCGATTGCCAACACGACCTTTCCTCTGCATCGCCCCCCGGGAAGGATATTCCGCTGGAAGAAAGCGAAGCACATAAGAGCGCCATAATTGGAAGCTTAAAATTCCGTGCTTGTAAAAGATTATCCACCAACCTTTATCGTGCGAGGGTGCACAAGGAGCCGAATAAGTGAAATGAAAGAAGAGAGGATAAAAAAAAACACCACGCAAAAGCACCCTGAAGTCGTAAAGGTCTTTCCTCGGCCCTGGTTGCTACCTTCACGCAAAAACCAAATCGTACGAAGGAAAGAGTCCACGCGAGTCCTTCCGTTGACCTCTTTCAGCATAAGTTAAGCACACACTACGTTAGACAAGATAACAATCGTTTAAATCACCCACTTCTACCATTACCACCGCCATGCTCGCGGTTCACTGCGATCTCTCGGTTTGCAATTTCCCGGAAAGAAGCCTCGTTAGGCCAAACCAGCTCCCTCTACCGATTGCCCATCACCTTCTCCATCCCTTGTCCCTTGCTCTCGCTTGTGTCTTACAAGATGGCAAAAGGAAAAAGCAAAACCGGTCCACCCGTACCCCGGCTCTATCCCACTGGAACATTCCCAACACCGAGTGGAATTCGAATGTGTATGTGTGTGTGTGTGTTTGTGTCCAGGATGTTGAAAATCGATTTTTTCCCACTCGTAACTTTGCAGGCGCGCGCGCGAGTATCGTGACGGCTACACGGATGCGCGTACCCGATGCTATAAAAATCTTGCTGAAAATGCAGCATTAAGTATGCAATTAACATTATTTATGATGTAATTAAATCTTAATACTCTTTCGTTCGTTTGCTGCGCCGAACCGTCTCTACCGAATGCTGTCTCTTTCACGCTTACGGTTGGTTTGGGTTTCGTTTCGTGTGGGGTTTTTATGTGTTTCTTCCACCGTAAAGGGCTACAAATTGAGTGTTGTGCTAGTTGGTAGGCGAGCGAACAAATCTGAGTAAACCGGCGGTTGAAAGGCAGAAGGCGACACGATCCTTTAAGGGTTACGCCCCGGTTCTTAGACTGAAACTCAGACGACCAACTGGTAGCGTGTGTTAAGCCTACGCGGATTAATGCGGGAAGATTGAAACTAGACCGTCGGCGACGAAAGGGTTTAATATATTTGCAATGGATATGTATGCAAACTACGGCCGGGGGAAACCCAACTTGCTATAAAGCTGCGAAATTAAACTGTTGACTTCTGCTACTTTACGGTGTCTTTCGCTACAGTACCACGTCAGAAGGTTTGGCTGCAAAATTTCCATACAAATATTGCTTTTAGAAAGTAGAAATTATTTTCATTGTTCAGAAGTTGAAATAGTGACACTCCCATAATAATGCGTCAAGCTAACAGGGTGCTGGGAGCTTCATGTTACACTAAATTATAAGTACACCTCATAAACGATCTTGTCGGGAAGAGTCAATCACCAAGGCTCGGACAAAATGCGTTAAAACAGAAACTTTTCCCTGCCAACAATGATGAAAATTGTCCCACCACCAAAGCGCCGCCGTGAAACTTGATCCACCAAGAACGCTAATGTTTCCACTCACATCCACCAATGGACGCATAAAACAGCATCGTCATGATCCATGCTCTGCTGAGGCTGGGGTTCGGTTTCACGGGCGTCGGTCAGCACGCAGCAGGCCAGCAACGAAATATCTTCGGCTCCGGGCACTCCATTATCATTAAGCGAAATCGTGCACTGAATATAGATGGCGCGCTAGTGTGTGTGTTTTTTTTTGCGTTTGGCTTAGTACACCGGTGGGTGAAAGCAATCGCAATCAGTGAGCGAGAAGTGAAAACAAAAACGCACCGTACCGGTACGCGACAATGTTGACCTTGTCTTCCGGACTAAATTATAGCGACCACGGGACGGGATGGAAAATATCCATTTTTCTGACCGTAATTGTCAACCGTTAGTACCACGGGTCTGTCTCACTCTCTCTCTTTCGGGCCCATATAAGTGACATTGGAGACATGAACACGGGCGATGAGTCTTTGGAAGGAAATACAAACGATTTTTATGGCACTTTAGCAACAAAACGAAAAAAAAATGGTAGAAGGGAAAAACGTACTTCTACTATTAATGCCCCACAGTTTTCCTTCTTCCGATACAAATGACTGCAGAATTAAACAAACAAAAGCAGGCACGGGTTGTGGAAAAGGGCAAATAAAACGAAACTAAAAAAATAAAAAGCCACTCCACCTAACTGCAGCCGCGGATAACAAGAAGACCTATTTTTATTAACTACGCGGTTCCATTTGGCCTTTTCGCGCGAGTTCGCGTCGAACAGTTTCTGCCTCATCATTTCGGCGGTGAAACGAACGCAACGTCACCACCGTCGCAGCACCGTCCCTGCCCGGCAATTGGGGAGTAAAAGGATGATGCTGGGTGTCCGCCTCGATGACCAACGTACAGTGCACGGTGATGATTATTTTGCTCTGAAGGAGCACCTCGATCGAGAAAAAAAGCCCCATCAACTACAATGACAGCAGTCAAACATACGACGCCCTGGTGCAATGGAGGAAAAGACAACTCCGTTTCTCGCGCTGTGGCATAAATTAGTCATTCGGACGGGGTATTTTTTTGCTCCCATTTTCCGATTGGACACTGTTTTCACGTTGGCCGAACCGCGCTACGGTGTCTCATTAAGCTTTGACGGCACGTTCGCAGCTGCCGAATTACGTGCAAATTACGATGGTGAAGAATAATTGCAGTCGAACCGGCGAAACGTGCTGTTCCTTCACTAGAAAGGCATTTTTTCAAGTTCGTTGGAAGTTTTTTTTTTCACTCTTACCCTCGGATGCTCTTTAATCAACATATTACACTAAATGTCGAGAAAGTTATCGAAGAAAAAAAAAACTCTATTGTAGTGCTAATTAACGTAACCCAATTGCATCAAAATGAAAAACTTGCGATGCGTTAGTATAGCGTCATTATAGTACAGACTATTTCAAAGGTAGATAGTTTCGCCTAAATGTATGCAAAATAAAACTTTCTTTTTGACATCGTCTACGACTTTTGTGGTGTAGAGACATTTTTCGGGCTATGTTGGGTAGTTTAAAGTGGTCTAAGCTATGTTCTGCACATTGTGCGGAAATTACCGCCATCCGGTTTAAAAGCCACAGCTTGCCACACTAAAGCGCCTAGAGTTATGCTTAAAATGTTCATCAACGTAGCTGCTTTCGAATTTATTTTTATCTGCCATAGATTTCGAAGGACAACTCTCGTAGGGAATGTTCACGCATCTTTAAAAATGGCGTTGGGTTAAACCTTTTCAAAGCAGCAGCACCCTTACACAACGGCGGAAGCATAACCCGAAAGGAAGGATACTAATATGGTTCGTTAGACCATTACAACTAATTCAATAATTCATACACACGTGCACATGTATGAGGCAGTATTCAAGCAATACTTGCGAGACTGTGAGTGTGAGGCATAAAGAGAAACGGGAAATGGCAAGAAAACCTTTAACCGGCGCAAAGTTACAACGACACTCGGAATTTGTCCCTGGCGTGCACAATTCTCACGTGGCTTTACGGCTGTTTAAGAACAGCAACAGCGAAGGAAAAGGCGTTTGGAAAGCTCTCGCCCGGGCCGAGAGACGATCTACCCCACTGTGACGAAGGGCTAGTCGTTGAAGTCGGCAGGACGTCCTTGTCGAGTGGAGCATGTTTTTCTTTCTGTCCCTTTGCTGTTGCATAGTGATTGCCCGTTGGGAAAAGTTTTTCGTCTAACTGAGCCGCTTCCAAGAAGGAGTCACATCTCGATCGCACACACGCTGGTTGTTTTTTTTTCTTCGGTGGCGTTGTTGCTGCTGGGATGACATTCTCGTAATCAACTCGTTGGGATGCTTGCTACGATGGGCCCATTCCGCGCTGAGTGTTTTTTTCCTTCCTTCCTGTGTGTGACACCCAATAGATGTCGCTTTCGTGTTGTGCCTCACGCTGCCGGTTGAGTGGGCATTGGGGAAAATTGAATTAACCGAATCCACCGAAAGCAGGCCTTCCGTGCTCCGACGCGAAGCAACAAAAAGAAAACAAAGAAAAACCTCGTTCCCTCGCAAATGGCATCACCAAGCGGTGGGCGGCATCATAATCACCATCCAGGGCAATCGAAGCACGGCCAGTCGCAATAGCATTATCTGAAACATCGTCAAACGATGACATCCCAAGCGTTGGCGCACTGCTTCGGCTGTGCTGCAATGTGCCCGACGAACGGGACGAGATTGGTAAAAACTTTTCTAATTATTAAAACCAGCTATTTTTGCTGCGACGCGCCGTGCGAAGGTTACACAGGCTAATCGAACAGCAGACTCCAACTGTGTGTTGTTCCGAAAGTGAGCGGAAAACATTATCACCAAATGTGGCGTTGGTTTATTTGACGACGAAAGTTTAATAACTACAGACTGGATGTGAAAAAGCAAAATCAGCCAGCATGACTGTGTGTGATGGGTTTGTTGTTCAGCTTCCTTCCGCGACATGATTGTTGGTGGCTTGCAAAATGTGCCTCTGCTGTAGACTTTGTTTATTCTGAATCACTTGTTTTGACCCATCGGCGAGAAGTTGGTGGTGACAAATTAATGGAAATGAATTCGCAAAACAGCTCGTTTTGCGTCAATATGGTCGTCAACATTTGATTGGTCGAAAATACGTTGGAAAGCGAAAGAAATGAGACGTTCTGAGCTAGTTTGTGTGGTTAAAATTGCATTATCTCTTTGATGAGTTGTTGTGCCTTTGCTAAAAACATTGTTATGAATAACATTTTCTTTTGAAGCATTATTTACATAAATATAGGCGTTTGCATCCTTAATATTACAAATATAAGGCGAAATAAAGCAATGTTTTGGTTATTTAGAATCATAACCTTTTTTTAAACGAACAGCGCCAAAAAGTATGCAATGTGGATTACATTTCATATGTTTTATTGAAATGTAGAAATTATTTCTCTTTTTCCTATATATGCACATCTCTTGGCTATTTCCACCTAAGAATATATTAATTTTCCTGCTGATCCATTCATCTTCAAGATGTTTTATTAAACCCAGGTCGTATATAACGAAGATGCGAACCACTTGCTTCATTAATCATCCAGTCACGTATAGGTTCATCGGGTTTTCATTGCGCCCGAGCTGTTAGACGTGTACGTTTTGCTTATTGCATCTGCTGCAAACAGGGAGACAAAAGCGAAAAACTGCATTTGTAATGTGCCTTAGATCTTGCGATAGCTGCCATCGAAAGGCAGAAAAAAAGCAAACAAACAAACAAGATCATCAAATTCGCTTTGCAACGCAAAAACCGTCATCAAACTGGATCAAACGCATCCCTCTTGAACCGTCGCTCATTGGGTGATTTCGTAGGAAGACTATCCTCACGGTATTATCTCCCGGAGCCAATTGTTGAGTTAGCTTCCAGTCTCTGGATGCTGGAAACGTTCGGAATTTTTCATCGAATATTCCGAACATTGACCATTCGCATGCAAAAACGTCCAATTGGATGGTTCTTCCGTCGTTGTGCAGTGTTTTTCTTATTGTGGAGAATTTTATTTCCTCTTTACAAATAAAAAAAAAACGTTCCACGAAAACGCTAGCTAATGCGGGAAGCGGGACCGACTGGCCGAGGTAGATACTACCGGAATACCTTTTGAATACTAATAAAGCACTTTATGCATCTCACCATGATGCGATGGTCTCTAGCGCATTCAGTGAAGGAAGCGGCCCTGAACCATCATCTCATACCTGCGCTTCCCGCCTGTCTCTTCCGCCACGGAGACTCGGTATGCAGCCCGAAACGGTTGCACAAAAACCCACAAACCACAAGCCAGCAGTCCACCGTCTCGGAAGAAAATTGGAATCGTTTCGTCCCGTTGCCAACCCCGGGACAAGCGGGGCGATTGAAGGAAATAAATATATTTTCCAATTTTGGGCGTACCGCGCGTACCCGAGAGCGCCTAGATTTAGGCAACGTGCACTTTTTCGACGCTGCCGCCAAGTAGTGGACTCTTTTTTCCCGCAACGTTTGCAACTTTTTATGATGATGATGATGATGATGATGGTCGGCTTCCGAGACCGAGATGATGAGGAAGCTAAAAAATCGATGCAATTCCAGTTCCTGAGGGAGACTCTAACGGCAAAATTCCAGCAACGCGAATGGCGCAGGTTCCTTCATATCGTGGCATCTTGTCAGACCGTTTTGGTTTGTGGAAGATTGTTTGAGGCTCATTTTAAATTCGTTTAGCCTTTCCTCCTCGTCGTCCGGGCGAAACCTGCTTGTCTGCATTTTGGATAAGGTTTTTCCTCCCTCTTGCCACCATTTCCTTCGCCCCCAGGACCGAGGGTACTGTGTATTTTTTTTTCGCCTGCTATTTGCGAGGAAAACTCCTGTCCCATGGCATGCGTCACACAGTTTAGTTTGTTTGCGTGGTTTGCCATGTGCCGGCCTAAGCGCGAAACTTTGGGTAAAGAAACACAACCTGAAAAGGGACAATTTTATTCCACTCAACATCATGAAGCATGAAAAATGTGGGGACACACACCGGGAATGGTGCAAAGGCCTGCACAATATCCTTTTTCGTTCACAGCGCTGAAATCGCTTGGCGATAAGTTTATATTTTCTTTTTTTCGTTTCGTTCTCATTGGCACCGCAAATGACCGCGCCGACCGCTTCCACATGGTCGGCACAACCATTATTGCAAAGTTGTTTTTTTTTGTTTTTCCTCCTTCGGGTGACGATGATAAATGACCTTCCGGTACGAGTCACCGCAACGCGTGGCCTGGCCGTTAGCAGGTTCGGGAAAGTTTTCGTCTTCTGAATATTTTTTTCCCTCCCATTTGCTGTTGAACAGTTTAGTGAAGGAGAAAGGCAGGCCTTACTTAATGTTTTATGTTACTTTTTTCCATTAGTCGTTTCGACAACGCTCAAGACCATGTCGTGGATAGGCGGACGGTTGGAAAAATTGGGCACTTCCGGGTAAATCGAAGTGTTTTTTTTTCTTCACTCGCCCGAAACATGACGATGGTAATCGGTCAATAATTAGCATTTGGCTTGTTCCGTGCCACAGGATATTGGGTGTTACAATATTTCGTGGTGATTACGAGAATATTCTATTTTTAAAACGTAAAATATTATGACAAGATTAGTGCTGTTTTAAATCAAAACCATCTATAATTTCAACTGTTTCTCACTATTACCCAGTAGTCCGCATGGTCGATATTACGCTGTGGATCCAGCACTTTGAATACAAGCGTCCCTGTAAATGTGTAGTGGACGCATAACCACATCCACTAAAATCCGGCTTGCTGCGGCTTCCCATCCACTATTGATGGTTAATTGTGAAATACTGGAACTACTTACAAACACACGTCGTGCGCACGACGATCGACCTCGCCGCGCTCTGTATCTCTGCCTGGGATAATCTATTTATCTATTGCTGCCCGTTGTTTCCAATAAACCATCGCCAACGTCCAATAAAACAAACCGAGAAAGTCACAAGATTCCTTCATCTCCATTAAGGTTTCCCAACCACCGGCCAGCATCAGACGCCCGGGAAGCCAAACTGGAGAGAAATCGGTCTAATTGCATTAACACACTTCCTTCCCAAAACTCCCACGGACAAAATGCCACCGACCAAACCCGCAAAGCGATGCGGACGAAAACGCGCAAATAATATATTACATTGAAATTCATTTGTAATTTAATAAAGTAAATGAATTTATTTCACCTCGTTCGCCGCCTCGAACCTGCCGTGTGGTTTCTTCCGTTTGTCGTTCCGTTCGGGCATGGGTTTGCTGAGACGAACGTGACCCGAAACCGGTGGAACTATTACCGCTGCTGCCGCCAGAGGATCAGAGGAAGGATGAGTCTCTTTGCCGTCTCATTCACTGATGTCAGACACATTCCTACAGTTGGCGTGCAACTTCAGTTCGAATCAGTTAATGAACGGAATTAGGGCGATGGAATATGGAGGCGAACATGCAATTCCTTTTTACTTTTTTAATTACTGCAGCTGGTCGCGTCTTTTTCCTGGGTTCTAGAAATTTTGAAACTAAGTTCCTTCATCCTTTTTGCTCTACGCGCAAACACCGGCAACCTGCTTCTGGGATGAAATTTAATAAAATTTTTCCAAGACAAATGGCTTACCCACCAGGGGGTTGTGCTGTGCAATGCCAGTAGTACACCGACCACCATCGCTTCCCACTAAACTTCAGTCCTTTTGATGTACCGGCGCTGTTTGTTTCTCATCCATCTTCGGTGCAAAACAGGAAATCCATCCGCCCTCGAGCATGGTTTGTAGCCACCATCATCAGGATCAACATTATTATGAAATAATTAATTGTATTTTTTGTAATACTTCTCGCCCGGTGACTCCTCTCCGGGCAATGATTATAGTGGTCTGGATGGCAACAGGAAAAAAAATGCCAAAGATCTTTGCATCGTTTTATCATTCTGTTGAAAGAGGACTAAAGCTTTCACGGGCTTTTTTCTCGCATTCAGTTTTGCTCTTCACCCTTCCTGACACTGATACCGATCAGCTTAATTACAACCGCTTGCCGCCATGATGCTGCCTTCCTTCCACCTTATATCACAAACGATTTAAAACTGTCGGAAGAAAGTTCCTTTTTTATCTTGGCCTTTTTTTTCTCTCTATCCGCCAGCTCGCTACTACTTCATTGAGAAATTATTAATTCCAGCTCACATGCACAATCTGCACGCAAAAAAAAAAAACGGATAGAAAACTGGAAGGAACGGTTTCGTTCGCTTTGTTCATAAATGATCAATGATGGTAAAGTCAAAGAAGCGTCGTCCCAACGACATTCGGTACCGCTCGCCTGCCCACTGCGCATTCAGCGAGATTATGAATGCGTTTTAAATCCGTGCACTTAAGCTAGTGGTGCATTTAATTAGCCGTTTACCATTGAAGCTTGAATGAAGTTAATGAAGAGTATGATTAGCGGCGTGGTTTTTAGCTCTGCTGCCAGAGTGGCTTTCGAAGCCGTTCCCACCGCGAACCAGGGTTATGCCTTGATGTATGAGATACATACCTGGTAACTCTTCTTCCGGCTATGAATTGTGGTTTGTGGTTAAGATATTCTTTTCCGTACCACCGTAGCGTGCTAATTAACTTAATTTGTAATGATATCTATCATCGTGCTTTGATAAGAATTATTATGTTTATGTTACCTAACCTTTGTCGACTATTAAGCAACTTACCAACTGTATTGCATACCTTTAGGGGCCAACCCATCCAGGAATAATAATCTTCATAAACATTAATACATTCATAATGTACTTGTTTTATCACCGTTTGATACTAATGTTTGTTTTCTTTTTTGTTTATTTTTAGGTAAGAAAATCACGAATACTATCAACCAGACCACAACAATACCGTAAGTGATTTGTTCATTGTAAAAAGGTTCGCATTTCTTACAATGCTTCTAAATAGCTTTGCTGAAGATTACGCGTGCAAAAATGTGCACTGAAAACCATCTTATTGGCTGTGGTCAAACATGTGTCCGTTGCTCATCGATTATCTTCGATGTACTAGACCACCTTCAGCAACAAGCAGAAAGGAATCTCCTTTACTTACAGCAAAAACACAGCACTCACCATTCGGTGGCTCTTGACCGGGTTGGTTTGGCACGTTCTTGGTTTATATTCGACACACCACGACCAAAACCATACACTGTGGTTGTACACAACGGAAGCAAACTCCACCTCACCACACGAAACGAAATGGATCGCTTCGCATCGCAGGCATTTCAGCTGTTTTGAAAAATCGTACATCTTGAACCACGTCCAGCGTGTGGGTGGGTCCGAAAAAGCGTGCGAGATTGAAATAAGTTGAGAACTTTTCGTTTTATTCGCTGCTGCAACGGAAATTCTCGACCGTGTGTGTGTGTGTGTGTGTGGAAATGATGGTGTGAAAGCACACCAGAACCAGCACCGCGTACACATTTCTTTTGTTGAACGAAATTTCTTCAATCGAAGTTGAGAAGTTACCTTCCCCCGGTGCTACGAATGGCGAGGCAGCCCCTTTGGATTGCTCGAGCGGGGCACAAAATTGTGTTCAATCCTGGTAATTGACTGTGAAAATTGGAGGTTTCCTTCTTCTTTTCCCAATCTTGACAGCAAAGGTTTTTGCTTTGCGTGTTCTTTTCCTCCGATTACCGCACGGCATGAGTTCTTGTGCTGGGAGTTTTTTTCCCCTATAGTGTGTGTAATGTGTATGGGGAAGGTATTTCCTTTGCACGTTCATGGAAGAAGAAACCAAATATTTCACACTTTTACATGCTCGATGCTACATGCCATTACACACCTAATTCTCACATGCAATTTCCCAGATGGGCGAGCGGAGGCAGGGCAACCGGATACGGGCGGGATTGGAAATAAATGAAAAATTCTTCCAATGAACGTTTTCCACGAGGAAATGGTAACTTGGAAGTAAGGATTTCTTTGACTTTCGATTACCCAGCCCTGACTCTGCACTGTTCGTGATGTGCAGAATGAATTGTAAGATATTTGAAGCGGGGAAAAGTCATTCATTGTGACGTGACAGCACGTTCGAAAGTTTTCACCTGTTTTGATCCATTCACTGCTAAGCGAATTGGTTGCGATGATAGTAAAACGCACTATCCAAGCTTTAAATAGTTAAAAACGGTTTAGGTTTGTGTCTTGGGAGGACGCTCCTAAAGGTATGCAATACAATTATTAGTACAACGTTAACATTAACACAGCATAAATAATGGAATTCAAATACCTCCCGCATTGAAATTGTACTGTTTCCGTTACACATTTACATGAAAGCCTGTTTTTGTAGCTCAAATGGTCAAATGTCCTAACCCGAACCTGATTTTGTAGACAAATTTCATTCACTCATCACATTACATCGATTGCTCAATTTCCGATTCCTGTCAAACGGTCGATTGTGTTGGATCAAATCCCACACTCGAACTGGCCCAATTCAATTTGGGGACGGATTTGATTGAGATTTCGCATTGATCGAATTTTTGGTACGAGTGTGCTTGATGTTGTTGTGCTTGACATGGACGCAACATTTGTTCACCGGCCAGTGCGTATCATCTGTCTGATATGACATCTGCCCATCTGCTCTGCTGACCGCAAGGAAACTAGACAATAACATAGTTTGGAAGGAGTAACTTCTTTTATTTGCTTAATATGTTTACTGTGTTCGGTGGCAGATAGACATTGTAGTGGCTAGCTAAAAAACCTTTAGTACACACGCTCTACTTCCCCCTCCCAATTCTGTCCCATCCGAGACGAATGGAACTCTTGCAACCAAATTTGCAAGATCCAATTGAAGGCATCATGGCACCGATTTCCAACACGTTCAACCTTCTACGAATTGGGAGGCTTTTCTCCGGAGAAATCATATCGAGTCGCGTCGGTAAAGATACTGGCACTCCCCGGTGTGAAAGAGATTCACCAAGTGTATCGGAAACCAAAAATCTTAACGCACATCTTTCAACACGCACCACTTTTGCGACAATCGGCGTAAAGGATTCGATGTGCTTCGATACCAGCACGAAAAAAAGTGAGCAGCATCGCTTTCATTTTCAATCCGTTTATTTCTTCCGGGAAAATTGGCCCCACCGGATGGCAGTGAGCCGGCCTGAAGCGAAGCGGAGCAGCGCAGTGAAGCATATTCCGTGGGGCGTTGGGGGGCAGCACAGGCTCTCATCCTCATGTCTCGCCGGCGTGCGTCGTAAGTGGTGGGAGATAAAAAGAACGAACCGTTCGCCAAAATGTTTCGATTCCCCCAGACGACTGAGGCGATGCTCCATCACCACCACCGAGCACATGTTTGTTCTTTGTGGAAGTTTCTTTGAAATGAGCATACACAAAACTCAAACACCTACGACCTTTCTCACCACCCGGGATAGTCCCCGTTGGTGCAAAGTGTGCGGTGCGGTATCCTCCAGACAGCCCCAGACGGAATTGGTTGCGACAAAAGTTTGCGTTCTGTGCAAAATGGGAATGAAAGGGAACAACACTACGACGTGATGTTGATTTGGTTCGTTTATCAAGCGGGTTCGGCAGGCGGGACCCCGGCAAGTAGCAGCATCCTTGACGGTGTCTACCCACTGCCACCTTTATTACACCCTCCCACCCGTTTTTTTTCTGCCATTCGTTAGGAATCGTTAAGCTTTGCTGTCATCGATTGGTAGGATCTTTCAAGCATTGAAGGATGAGTATGGATGACATTTTTCTTTCGGGCCCCTCGGTCGGATTTGATTCCTTGACTTCCTCTTAACCCGCTGCCAGCCGGGCCGAACAAAATGTGTCGATATGACAGTGGGTACACACACTTACTGAAAACAAACCACTTTTTGTGCTACATTTGTTTGTTGAGAGAGAGAGAGAGAGAAAAGAGAGAGAGAGAGAGAGAGAGAGAGAGAGAAATTTCTACAGTTTGTTTTCCACTGTCAGGATGGATTTACCGATCCCGAAGTACCCTTTTGCAATAACATCGACATAGCCATTCCGTTTCTTTTTTTTTTTGCTTTTCTAATAAAATCGTAGCAGAATTTATGCGAGTGCACGTATATTTCGGTGGTAAATATTTATCCCACAGGCAGTTTGTGATGTTGCTTGATTGAACAGGAAAAAATGCCGGCTCTGATTGACAGCAGCCGGTTTTGATTGTAGGATAGCTGTTGAACCTCCTCCTATGACTTTAACGAGTGATATTATACAATTCTTGCACAAATCATTCTGTCATCTCAGAATCAAACAGTATGATAGTGAACAAGCAGGAAACGCACAGCATGATAGTTACTCAACAAAACAAGGAAAATCAATTTATTCTGCCAAACTATAGCTATTAGAGTCTATCTCTGGTTAAGCCCATTCTTGAGGTTTTATTGTAACGCTGCGGCCGACCATATTCCCGACTCCAACCCGGACAATTACAATTATATCAGGCTAATAAAGCAAATGACTTAACTCATTTGGAGCTCCCACACCCCGGGACTCGTTCTGGGTCTGGAAAACACTAACCACTTCCGGCAAACGGCAAACAAATTCCGATCCGTTGTTTGTTTTCGCTGTGGAAACTTGCTACGAAGAAATATGACACGGGCGCCATCTTGGGCCAAGTTCTTTCCCAGTCGGTACGTCATCAGCGCAAACTACTACCCTTAGCGCAACGCCACCAGACGAGATGTGTGTTTGCATCTCTGGTGGCCAAACTGGGACTCCACAGGACGGACGTGGCAGACGCGATAAAAAGATTCGGAACTCAACCGACGAGAAGTTACACTAATCTTTCGTTAATTTTCCTTACCCATAGTACAACCACTTCACCCGCCGGGCCCGCCGAAACCTTCTTGGGTGGGTTCTTCCTTGCATCTCGCGCACCATGCTGCCTAATGCGCAAAAATATCTCCAAGCACGGGCACGAAATAATTACGGACAGAATTTATAGCATCCCGGGATAATTATGACTTCTGAAGTCGGTTATAAATTCATCCTACGCGGTAGCTCACCGCGGGTTCAGACTGGACACTTCCGCTCAGTTGCGGAGCAGGAAGAGAGCGAAGGTGGAACGGATGAAGCGAAGGGGAAGAAGCGCTATTAAGCACTGAATTCCCTTGAGCAAAAATGAGCAAGAGTTTCATCAAACTTTGCCTGTTTGAAGAGATGTTTTCCGTTGTCATTTTCTCATGGGCACCCATGGGTAATGGAAGCCTTTGTGTGTGCCACGGAAGGACGAGTCGCTGCAGCTAGACATCCCTCACCGAGGGTAGGAATAATTCCTAGAGCCATAAGTTTTCCGTAATGGTTTTGCGAGTTTGCTGTAAAACTCTTCTCATCATCAGCCCCTGGAAGTGGACGCGGAGAGTTGCATCTTAAACGATTATGTAGTGGATCCCACCTCCGTGTGGACCGGTTGGAGACGACAATGGTTCCGACAAATCTTAATGGCAACCGTCACCGTCTTACGGCATGCTCCGGCACTCAATCAAATCTGAGGCTTTAAGTGATGGCAAATCTTTCCCGCGGCAGGTAATCATTTGGATGATGGTTTAAAATGAATAGGACGCTCCATTCCAAGTACCCTGTCAGGTGGTGCCCTGTTAGACGTAGTGGAACTCGTCCCCCCCAGGTGCTGTGTTTGTTTTTCTGTTTAGGGAGAATTATGCTAAAATCTCTGAGCTACTAAAACAGCCAACATTATTCCGTTTATGTTGCTTTTTTTCTTTCCCTCTTGTAGTTGTCTTTCTTCCCAACTTCCACTTCCTGCCGTGTTCTTAAACAAACATTCTGGACTCGTTCCAGCAGTGTGCCGTGCGGAAAAAGGTCCTAAACCACAATTAGGCAAAGAAGCTTCTGTGACAGTTGGCTCTTTAGTTAAGTGATGCAGTGCACGGTGAGAAGGAAAAATAAACACCCATTTATCGGCTTGCCGTGGTCCGTTAGCATATGTGGTGTTGGTAGTGCAAACGAGGCATCTAACGTGTCCGTCCCGTGTTCGGTTTATTTTGCCAGAAGGCAGCAGCGGCAAGGCCGGGTTGAGATAAGTGTGTTTTGTGGTAATGAACACAGCCGTGGAAAAAAATGTTTACCATGGTCTATGTGAATCTGACTACTGTTGTCTGGTTGCGTAGAGTATTTGCTTCCCGCTACTCCGACGAATCCTTTCATTTCGAGAAATAATGGTTTCTTTCCGCCGCTTGGTGTCTCGACTAATGGAAAAGGTCATTTACGTATAGGAAGCACCATTCTTTGCCCGCTGGAAGAACGCCGAAGGTTCTTGTCATGCATTATGCATAATGTGTGGTACACGTTTGCTGTTTTTGGTGTAAGCGGCTGGGAAGGGAAAAGATTTCTGAAAATATCTTCCAAGTTCATATTCAAAGTGTTATGAGAAGGATTCTTATATCTTGTCGCATTGTGTAATAAGATGTAAATAAGTACGTCCAAAGCTACCTGTGTGCAGTAACGGTTGATGTATGAATCAAAGCGCCCTGAAGTATGCAAAACGTAGTACAACATATATATTTTTACATGTCATCGGGAGCAGTCCTAGCTAGATTATATGCACGATCAATGAAGCAGAGTGAACAATCCGGGATCTTTTAGCAATCGGTATTTCTTCTGCTAAACCATAAATCCCAGTATGTCTTTCCCACTTCACAATGGATGGTTCCAATTGCCGGACACGGAAATAAACATCAACTTATTCGCTCCATTTGACAATACATTTACTGAACGGGCGCTTGGTGCGTAAGTGCCCCGACGCAACCTGCCACCATAATTAATCCTATCAAATCGTTTACGCTTCCTATTTATCGCCTAAAACAAGTCGTAATTTTCAACCAAATCTAATCCCAAAGCCTCTCACTGTTACCCCACAGCGTGGAATGGAAAATGACCATCCGTTGATGCTCCCGGTCCCAGCGTGTCCTGTGTGACAATAAAAAGTTTCGAACAAAGCTCATTACAAGTTAAATTGACATCGAGCTGAAACCTTGCCCACTCCCTGCACTTTCTTGTACCGAGTTTGGGCAGATAATATGGAAGCGGGTGAGAGCAAAATCAGACGTTCCACACCGAAAGTCCTCGGGCCATCTTCTTCTAATCTCATCGGCATTGTTTTTCCTCCCACTTCGCACCTTCGAAATGTCATTCGATTAATAATTCATTGCCCACAAAGCTTTTGCATCATGGAACGAATAAAAATGCCAACAAAAAAAGGCAAACAGAACAGAAAACTCCGATTTGCCGCTGGTTGTTTTTGTTGCTTCGCGCGCGCTCTCATTTTCCTGGCAGCGCTGATATTCCACCATCCGTGCCACCTCATCCAATCCCGTAGCTGTGGGCTATTTGATGAGGTTTTCGCCGAAAAACGCGTCAAGATGGGGCTCCGAACCGAAAACACGGCGCCGACGATCTCTTTTTTGTTTTTCTCCAACTCCCTCGGGGCTGCTGTAAAAAGGCGGCTGCGTTGACGGGATCGGTGGCATGCGACCAGTAAATGATTCCGGGAAAACGCTCAAATCGCCTCGGTTTGCCGTGAGCAGCCGATGATGGTTCGCTGGCAGCGAAATCGTGGTGAATTATTAAATTCGGCTTTTTAAATTTTCATTCAATCTTGGGCGCACGAAATGTAAGACACCATAACGCCGTGCCTGCAAAATGGATGGGGAAGTATGCTTGATAGAGTGTGTGTGTGTGTGCGTGTTCATTCCTTGAAAAGGTGTTATTAACGCCCTCGAACTGATAATGTTGCTCTTCGTAAACACACCAAGATGCCAAGGTGGTTTTTTTTCCGGAGAATTTAATTGTGGTCAAATTTTTATCTTCAAGAAGGTTCACTTTGCGTTGTTTGCTTTCCGAAGGGTCTGATGATATTTCATCTACGATAAGCTGAAACGATTTTTCAGACAACGAAACGATCTAAAGTGCGTAATTTTAGGCTTTGCTGAATAATTGATAGGTCTTAACAAAGTCATATTCTATACAAAATTGCATACATTTAGGAGGTTTCATAAATTTCCATAAACAAAAACCTGCAGCACTGATCATAGTTGAATCTTTTGGAGAAATTATATAAAAGAAGCAATAAATCTGGTTGACACTCTGTATAATAGCAGTACGTTCCTGGAAAACATTCCAATATACGACCAAATGAAACTTCGTTTTTGTGTGCATCATACTGCGAAGCAAATGAACTATCCTTTCATGTCTACCCAAAGGCCAAAGTGCTCCACCCGAAAGGTGCCAGAGCGTACGGTGTGCCTTCACGTTCAAGAACCAACCCGAACGCCATTTTGTTCGCATCGTACGAATTGAGTGGTCAATCCATCCAGACGACGACGACGACGACGACGACAAAATCGTCACCGACGCGGAGGCAACAGTGGCAAGTGGCGACTATCGTTGCTCTCGAACGCTTGAAGTGCAACCACTTCAAGAGTAATTATGTTCGATGGCTGACCGATAAAAGCAAACATCTCTCAATAGCGCGAGTAAAATCGATTGAAGGATGATGAGAAAAAGGGTACAAATAAAATCCTTCCCCGAGTAGCAGAAGAACCATCTCGAACGCTTCAAATCGCATTGAATGGAGCCACATCGAGAGTATAATTTGTGGCAAGCAGAGGCGACGATTGGCTTCTTCACTAGCATTCGCTCGATTTATTCAGCATTCCGTTAATCATTCTTGATGTATTGAACGCCGTGTTCAAGTTAACCGCATCGATTAGTGAAGCGTTCAATCATTTAGCGGCAGATTGATCGGATATCGATTATACATAGCGTCTATTGCTTCGTGGATCCTTCATAATAGTAAATAATAAAATGTACGGTTTGGTTTTTTGCATATATTTAGGCGTTCGATTCGTTTGCCTACATTCAGGCGTTTTGGCGTTGATTGGTTGCTTTTGTTTGTTTGCATATCGGGTCAAATGGATCAACGGCTCTACTGTTTGAATATGTTTCAACTGTGTTAAAGCTTGTCATGCAGCATCACCTAATGACAAAATTTAATAATGCTTTTCCAATAAACGCGAACTTTTCCAGCTGCTCCGCTCGTACATTTTTTTTTCGTCATTTCTATGTCTGTCCCATACCTCTATTGAGTTAAGATTTTTGTGAACATTTCTCGACAAAAGCATCCAATTCCAATGGTGACCCAATCCACCGAAAGCATACCGAATCCTTTCCCAGCTTGAGCGGTACGAAATACAGCAAATTCTATCGTTGTACAATTCTACTCCCGACCAGCTGAATATCATCATAATCATAAATAACTGCCACGGCGTACTGCTCCAGCAACCCAGCAGCACACCGGTAAAACTCGTTTGGAGAATTTCGAAAATAGAATTCCATATGCGCGAACACCACCTACACACTCACGCCAATCGCGAACATCTAATTTCGCAGCATCATATCATTATTATGCATAGGATTTGCGAGGAGAAGCGAAAGCGCCCAGGCCATGCTGAAGGTGCACCTAAATGCACGGTGAACCCGTTTGACCGTGGGAGTCTGTATTACAAATTGCCCTCACCCAATAGCCCGCATCATTTTATGGGTGCTTTCTTTTTGGACTACTCGTCCAAAGAGGCCTCAAGCTGGGGAGAAGGACGGCAAACATGTCGGTGGGCGCTAGGATGTGTGCGGTTGGAATGAAGCATAATTTACTGTGAAACCTTGCAATACCTCATTTCGGTTTGGCTGCTTGGATTGGAATGCTAATGCTTGGATTGGAACCTTACGGAGGTCTGCGAATTCTGCCATATTTTGTAGGGAAATTATTGTGCACTTCACACGATTACACTTGAGTTGCTGCAAATGTGGAGATCATGGTGAACTCTTGGTACTCTTGGTGTTTGTGAAAAAGGTTCTGCTATTAAAAATAATCTTTTACCAGGCATTTTTTTGCAGCAGAACCCTTCGGAAAACTTTTGGAATTCCAACCATTTATGCTGCTGATGTAAGCATTTTCAAACTGTGTTCATACGGAAAAGTATCTCATATAAAGAAGTCTTTGTCTATATTACACAACGTGTCCTCTTGAGTTGAAAAAGACTCGTCGTCATCAAACATCATCAAAAGCCCTGCCATGTACAAAACACTCGCCACGGTGTAATGATCGGAACTGCAAATTCGATTCGCCATCCCTAAAGACCCTTCGAGAGATCGACCCGTCGTTGCAGGGCTAGTCTACATTCAGGCGCTACGAATCAAACTGGGCATGTTCCGGGTGGAGCTGATGCTCATTATTTCCAACTGAACAGGGAGATAAAATAATAAATTGATTTCCGGTTCCGGTCGTCTCACATCGATACCGCGCAACGGAGGACCAGCGGAATGTGTTTCCTTAGTTTGTTGCACATTTTGATGACTTTCGTTCGGGGTTTCCTACCTGATTACGGTACACCAGAGAAAATGTGTCCTTTCCCCGTATCTCCTGCACGACGGCGAGACTAACATCGGGCTCGGGAGGGGCACCATTTTGTGCCGTTGTTTTGTTGTTCCCGGGCACACTGTCTGTGCGCACAATTTGTCGTCGGTTGGCTGTCTTCGAAGCTTGACCTTGGGTGACGGTGTGTCCTCGTTCGTAAGGGCACACCAGCAGCTTCAACACACAAAGACTAATAAAATCTCCAACAAGATTGGCATCATGTGCGCTGGGCATTTGGATTGGCGTAAGGATGTATAACAACTGTAAGAAGAAGAAAAAAAAACGGGTGCCACACCTTTGCGTAATGGCGTACCTTTTTCCTGGTAAACCTGTCGTCATATATGGCTTTCCTTACCTTAAGAAAAATGCAGAAGACATTTGCTAGTTTTTCATTTCTTTTTGCAACTTCGTTTTATGACTGATTTTAGCTTCCGGAACCTTAGCACGGTGATTCGTTGCTTGCACTCGGTGGATCTGGTAAGCCACCATTATGTTTTATGTGTGTTTTCGTCGTTGAATGGGTTAGTTTTTTTTAACTCTCGAAATGTTGGCTCGTATGGAGCATTTTTTTTAATGGAAAGATTGATACGAACTTAACTAGAACTACTTTTTCTTGCCGTTTCTCAAACAAGAAAGCTGATAACTATCTAGTTGACTTCAATTTTGTTCAAACCAGACCAATTTTTACTACGGGAAAACTTTGGAAGTCATGGTCATTGACGGCCAATGATTTCAATTATACCCGTTTGTTTGCCTGATTGCGATGTCTGGCGAAGTTTCTTGGCAAGGAAAAGTTCAACGTTTATGGTTTTTTTAAGTATGTGGGAAGAAAAGATAACGACATGTTGTTAAAATGTTTTTGGAGCTTTTGAGCTTGATTCTTTTCGGACGCAAAATGGATTGAAATAAAGAAAGCTGTATCATAACATGTTTTAAGCCATCACTTCTACCTCTTTAATTTTTCATATCTACTCCAAGAAGAGAAAATTGCTCAATCAATCGGCCTGTAACCTTCACCCATAGATTTGCAATCAACGAGCGACGGTGTAACGAATTGCTACATTCCTTTTTTTCTCAGAGGAATTCATGCTAACATGCTCTTTTTTATCTTGTCTTGATTGGTTGCGCCTTGAACTCTGTCAGAACTCCAATCAGTACAAATGAAGCCAACGCAATGGACCGCATTTCTTTGGCCGCGCAATTGTTTCAGTCTCCATTAGGCTTTGGTGAGAGTTTTCTTCGTTACCAATGAACTTTTATCATCAAATAAGCCGTGTTGGTAACATTTGCGGTTTAACGTTTCCTTTTTATGTCTTGTCATGTTTATAACATATGTGATCAAATTAAACTTATCATTTTTTCCAGTTATGTACTGACGCATTTCCAACCATTTCTTTTCAATGCAAGATTTTTTAGCAAATCCCTCTTGTATCTGTTTTTTTAAACATCGTTCTAACTTCTGACCGTCAGGAGGTGACTTTGTTCAAACAAATGGCCTCGGATACATTGCCTATGTATCACAACATAATCAAATGGAGGCATTGTTTCACTGTCCCAATCGTTCCCCGTTCATTCGGGCACCCGATTAAGGACAGTGCGTGGCAGACGTTGAATGTGAATGAGGCTAGAAAAAGGATCACCGAACCCGCACAGCTTCACAATGCCTCTGTTTGGCGGCTGAAAATTGTTCCCGGGACCCAAATTTGACCGAAACCGAACCAAGAAAAAAAACCATCCAGCCAAGGGACAGGAAGAGCAATCGAATCCGGGCGCAATCAGTTGGAAAATCTATTAAAACTTACCGATTGTGTGGGATCGGTTGAGAAAACATAAGCAGAACAAAAAATGAAAAACCATGAGGGTTAAACGGGTGGAGGCTCAAACGCACACTCTCAAACACAAACATACACCAAACAGCGCTAATTCATCCCCCATGGCCACATGGTACAGTCGTGTGGAGCAACACATTGGCGGGGGAGCGAGCGAAACCTTTTGCATTGGTATCACTTTTGTCAAATCCCTCGGTGCGTACCCGGAATGTCACCGATTATCGTCCGTCCCGTGCCAAACAATAGGCCCCCGACAACAACAACAACAACAACGGGTCGAGTGATCGGCTTTCATTTATTGAATCTCCGAACCGATAATGATGACGAGCGGCACAAATACCACTGGAAATGGTCAAAATGCGCACATTTGTGTGTACGGGCGCTTGTGGATATTGGTACACGGGGACAAAGGAAACCAACAGAGGACATGGTTGTTGACAATGATGATGATTGCTAGTTCTGATGACGATAATGACGAAGGCAATCGATGACGAGGCCGTTTGACAAAACACGCACACACACACACACACACACACAAAACGCAACCCAAAATGAAGCACAAAATGGAGAAAATTTTCCATTCCAGTCATGTCGCGTCGTTTATGGTCCACACACACTCGCAGACAGGTTAGGTTTTCCAGGGCTGATGAGACCTTTTTTGTTTGCTGTTCCTCTTCTACTGCCGTGTGTTGGTTTTCCTTTTTTAGTTTCTTAAATTTGATCGAACTGTTGGCAAGCGTACGCTTTGTATTGATTACATTTTTCTTTCTGGTCCGGAAAATGTGGCCCTTCAAGCGCAAAACGAAAGCACGATTGAAGGGAAAAACTATAAGAACGTATTCTTTATTAGTTCACAGAAGAAAGCAAGCAATTTATTCTGGGGCACCCATCAAATCGTTCCAGTTTTGGGCGGAAGGTGCGTGTTTTAGTTTCCACTAAACAAACTAGGAAGGGAGCTTATTTCTGGTGAGGGTTGCTGTTGCTGTTGCTGTTTCGCCCGAACAAAGCTGGCAAAGACACAAAGTGTAATAAAGAATTCGGTTTTGATCGTTCCACGCACTGTGGGGTGTAACAATAGCATCTAAAAGGACAAATTTATTCAACCAAATTAAATTGTAGCAGAAAAAACGTTCATCGAGGTTATGTGATGCATCTTAGTGCGTCTTGCACTAATTGTATAACTTTAGGCGTTTATCGCAATTGTTCTGAAGCTAGGAACAACTACAGAACGAATGAGAGGGCCGGCACGAGGCAGAACCAATCATGGACATTCTTTCTTTAACATGACGCTTCTGTCCACCAGCAATCACACCGTTCAGGGTGCGTGACAGCCCACGAAGCGAGACAGCTTGTCCTCATCCCGAAGACGCAGTAGTAACAGGCTCAAAGTTACGTCCTGCTCAACAGGAAAAACTACGTGACACGGATGTTTATTGATCATCATCAAGCATTTCGGGACATGTCTTGGAGAACAAATATCCCGACACATCCTTTTGGGTGGATGGAAGTTGCCTTTTTATAGGAATGAGTTCCATTTCGGCAAAAACTTTCAAGCTGACAAAGTTCCTCAACCAAGACACATGCACTGACGAATATTGTGTGTCTCTCGTTATTCGAAAGCGAAAAACGTGCCCGAACCATGTGGTAACCATCGTCGATTGTCGAACACAAAGGAAAATAAAAATTTATTCCTATCGGCTTGTTTTTTTTTTTTGCAGGATGCCAGGAGCTGGGTGCTGGGTTGGTGTAAAAGTTTTTCAATATGAAACCACCATCCAAACAGCAGAGAAAATTAATGATTTCGCAAAGTCTCCTCTCCAGCCGTATTGCTCAGGTTGGGGGATATCTTCAGGAACTTGTCGCCGAAATTGACCTTCACCACGTTTCGTGAAGCTACTTTTTACTTTAGCGCAATAATGCTAGAACGCAAAGTAATTGATGCAACTAACCGCAACCAGTTATGATTTCAGTGTAAGTTTGTTGCTCCACTTGATAGCTTACCTTTTTTGGGAGGGTACGCGCCTGATAGTATGCAATATGTATTTTCATTGTTACAAACCAAAGTTGAGGGTGTTTCTTCTTGGGTTATCGGCTAACAAGAGTAGAAGAAGATGGAAAGTGCCTTACGACACTCATTGAAAAATAATACACAATATACATCATGAAACGATTGCATACCTTCAGGTGTTATTGGTTCATGAAACAGCTTACTGAACTAGTGAATGTAAATATTTCCGTAACAAATGTTTTTCTCGATCTCCTTTCATAGCAGTGTGAATAATATTTTTCCAAACCAAACCTTTCAAGCAACGAGCGCACTTTCCCAAACTATTTAGATCAGTTTATGACGTCTTTGTTTCTATTTCCACGATATTTCTCTACAAGGCTTTTCTAATAAATTTTCTCACACTCCCTTTACGTTTCGTTGCGGGTAATTTTGCTTTGGCAATTGGAATCTGCTCGCACCATGAACCTTATTGTGAGTTGGGCTTTTGTAGTCGTAAGTGTTTTGAAAAGGATTTTCATACCATTCAGATGAAAATATCTCTCCGCGCTTCTGCCATCGCCAGCGATGGCCGGCGGATGAACGAAGTGTACGGCTTTAATTAAAAATCAGCTTCCACTAGCATTTCATCCGAAATTAGCGCTTGTTTCTCGTAAAACAGCAACGACCGCCAACCGATCGAAAACCGAAATGCACCATTACAATTCGTTGCGCTAGGAGGGGGCCAGTAAGTGTAAGGGCTCTGTCGTCTCCGGTCCAAAGAAAGTGCCTGAAACGTTCCTCGTTTCAGCTGGCTTTTTTTTCCGTTCAGCCGTTCGCCTCGAGTGAACGAGCTTGATGATGGCAGCAAAAGGATATAATCAAACAACAATAAAATATCCTTGATAAAGCGCATCGCAAAATGAGCCCTTTCGAAGGACCGCCTCTAAGCCATACTTCAGCCGTGAATGCGAAGACAAGAGTTCCATTTTTATCGCTCCGAGGGACAAATATTGAATTCAGCACCTACTTTATTACGTTTTATTACTGCTCCGCACGTTCCATTGTCTTTATTTGGTAAAGGTTTGCGTTTACCCACCGATTGTATATTGCCGGACCGCACCGGAAGGGCGGTACCGTCCAACCCTTTCCTGCACCGGACCATCGAACAAGTTTGTCATTTGTTTTATCCCACGGCTCTCTAGCGCTCATTGAACACTGGCTGACTCGTCGTCTGCCGCAACGACTTCAAGAGCGCCCTCCATTCTTAAGCCACTGGCCCTGAAGTTCGTCCTAATGATAAGAAGCGCAAATATCCCTTCGTGCTGCGCTTCTCACGGGTAATAAGTATTTTTAATGAAAACTTTTGCTGCAGTACCACCGGCGTACGGTGCTTCCGGTTGGTCACTTTTATTCACCTTCACCTTCCGGCAGACAGTACAAAGAGCACACGGTTTCGTACGACGACTGTTGGTTGCTGGAAAAGGATAAGTTTTTGCACGCTTTCCACGCTCCGTTCAATACTGTTTTTGCCTGGCGGTTGGTTCTTATAGCCGGACCCTATCGTCACCATATTGGGCCGGCTCTTGAGAAGGCGCTAGGCGTGCATAAAAAAAAGGCAAAACGATTCTTCAGAACTTCCGGCGCTTTCAAGGAATGAGAGGTCTTTTAGCAGATTAAAATGGCACCAAGATGTTTGAAGTTACTTCCGAGAACTGTTGGCCCGTGGGAAGGCTATTCCGTTTCGGGCGGGTTGGAAAATTGTTCTCACTTTAATTTGTGCGCCAACTTCGAGGTTAGGGTTAATGAACGTGAACATATTCATGGACGAATTGTGCAAATGTATGGACAGGTTCCTGTTCTCCTGTGTGTCAGAATTTCATTAACGTTATGAGCTCTAGCAGCTTCATATCCCTTTCGGACTCGAACTCGTGTCACATACGCACACGTCCGAACGGCAAACGAAACTCCCGCCGGAAACAATTTATTCACGAGCGTTATTTAAAATTCTTCATTGCACCGGAAGAAAAAAGAAACACTTCATTTGCACCGTCATTTGTCTATCTTGTCGTTTAGGTCGTTTTCAGTTTGCCTCTAGCCATTCGTCTGGTACCAATGAATCCTTTTTTTTTCGGTGGGGAAAGGAGAGTACATTAGACCGAAGCTAGAAATCCTATTTACATACAACGCGTGCACAAAAAGTCACATCATGAAATGACCACCAGTGAATCTCCACAAAAGAAAGCCTTGGGAAATGGGGGGAAAAAGTAACTCACGTTGGGAAAACTGATTATATCGCATCCTCCGTAGCTACGTTTGCACGTAGCGACACGTTTGCGGTGAAGCACAAAACGGAATGGAAGAAAATAAACTCCTAGAAGGATCCATCACGAAAAAAGGGGTTCCACATACTGCTGCAGTGCATGAAAAAATGTGGCCGCCTGTCGTCGTCCGTGGCGTTGGCTGTCTGCACCCAAGGTACGGTTTTGGAGGAATGAAGATGGAGACAAATAGATAATGTCACGCCGAGTCTAGCCGGGTTAATGGGCGTGTTGATGTTTGCTATTGCAGCACCTTAACGAACTGATGGCGGTGAACTTGTTGACGGTACGCATTCCAAGATTTCCCCAAGGTTAATACGATTGACGTTTGTCTGGTGTTAAAAATTGGATGCTTGGCATGGGAAATTGATGGTTTGATGACGTTTGTATGTCTTAGCGATAGTCTTATCATACATCAGCACAAGGAATCAGATGGAATTCGAATCAATTGCACTAAAGAAGGGATCCACTGATCCACTGATCAAATCCTCTTTGGTGCATACATTTAAAATGGAATAGAGATAATAAGGCAGTAATAGTGCACTACCCAATAGACTTTTACAAATTGGACCATTCAACGACATGACATAGAAACCATCACTTGATTTCTTTTATAAGGACTAAAAATTCGCCAAGATGGCCAATTTTACCACCTTCTTCCATTCCCGAAGTACCCAATAATGCTCAATTACATCAAGCACCTCTCAATAACGCTAAGCAGTTCATTCAAACTTAAGCCTTTGCCTTCGACCGTGATTGTAAACCCATTCGAACGGAACTCTATAACCCCTTGGAAGCTTATGAAAAAAAAGCAAGTTGTCATCCATCACCGATTATTCATGCAGTTACGCCTTTTTACGCTCGACTCGCAGAAAGACCACCCGGACACTGATTAAGCTCCAAGGAAAAGTGGAGATCCTCCATTACTGCTCGTATGAGCGGAAAATAGTCGAAACCGAATGAGCTCAGTTGAGTGGAAAATGCAGTTCCGCCTGTCCTCGCGTGCACCATCCATCCCCGGTGGGTGTGAAGCCAGCTCTGTTTTTTTTTTTTACCTTTCTCTAGCACATCTTCCCGGCGCACCGCCATTTCCGATGGTTTTGCGGCGCGATGCCCGTCACCGAAATGAAATTTTGCTGAGCAAGCGAATTCTCTCGGCACGGGTTTTCTTCTCGGGATGGTACACACAGCGTAAGAATCCCGGTACGGTTCTGTGCGCTGTGTGGTGCACGCTACGGCAGTGCAGTTTTTCTTCTGCCCTTCTGACAGAAACGGTTACCGATCCGCAGCGACAGTCGCAGGATTCGCCGTGTTTGGTATGTGCCTTTGTCGAATATCCCATTTCCACGTGCTGCGTTCCACGGCAGCTTCACTTCGACCCCTCCCTCTCTCACGTCACATTAAGCTCGAGTGACAAGCCATTATTATTATGCTCTCGACTTTCATTTGCACGGTTTTCTTTCGCCGTTCGCAGTGCTCGGATGGGAAAAACCCAACCGGGACGAAGTCATGTTTTGCTGGTCAGAATTCTACTCTGGAGCGCTCTTCCAATACCAACGCTTTGACACCTTACCACGAGCGCCAGTCCAGAGTGACCTGCCAATGGACGACACACGACATGACTTCCGGCGCGGTCCATTTCGTTCCCAAACGTGGTAGAAAAGGGCAGTGACAAAAAAAAACACAGAAAGCACAACGACAAGAAGCAGCATGTGGCTGGCCGGGTGTCGTTCTTTCATGTCACTCTCTGGTACAAAACCCGAGGCCTTGTGTACCCGAGTTCCGTTCATTACAAACGATGTGATAATAAACGACTACTGCACCGAATGCCTGGTATCCGTCCCCAGGGACAACACCGCACGAGCACGGGCCTCTCCGTTCGGACCAACCGAAACTGAGCCCGTGCACACATAAATAACGCGTCCCTCTAAAACCCACCGCGAACCTACGTTTTTCGGTAGTGCCACGGCGGAGTCCTTTGCATGTCGCGCCCTTCGTTTTTTTGTGTGTGTGTGGTGCAAACTCGTTGAATGAATGTTTGTACGTTTGCGAGGTGACAATGGCAAAAGAAAATGCCTTTTAATGTGTCTGTTTCGCCGCATGCACTCTCCGGTTCGATGCAATTTGCGTTGGCAAACAGTTGTCGAAGCGCTTGTATACACACTCATTTGGGACAGCCTCTGTTGACATCAAGATTTAGGTCTTTAAGACGAATGCAAACGGGTGCACGTAGCCGTCGGTACAACTGTGCCATGGTAGCAAAGCGTCAGATATGTTGGCGAATATCTTCCAAGGATGGCTTCCCGATCCGATTATGGCACCTTTTGTGTGTGAAGTCTTAACTCATTGCGCCGGATTGCTTTCCGCCAGCACAGGTGCATTATCGGATTTCGCCCTCCCAACGCCAACATCCGGGCTTCATCTTGATGATCGGCAGATTTCAGCCAAAGGCAACGCGTTGTGTTGCTTATAATTAGCATAACAAATTGATTAAGTTTTCCCAGGCAACTCTCGCACACAGCCGGCAGCGGAGGATGTCATTATTTCCACCGAGCAGTGTGGACGTCTCTCTTTCATCCGGTCGATTCTACGAAGGTTGTTTGAGTAATTGGAACCTTATGAAGGAACCAAAACCCTTCCAGCCTGTATTCCAGCCAATGAAATGAAGGTTGTGGTTGATATTTGGATCACAATCCAAACTCTCCGCAACTGCCTCATCCACTGTGGATGGATGTTGCGTAAAAGAGGCCCATAAATTTCATTTGCTTCTGGTTGCCATAATTACTGACTTCGGTGAAAAGTCTTGTGGGGTCGGTTGGAGCAAATGTATCTGTACAATTATTTGCCGATCAGCCTCAACGAACGCAGGCAAGCGTTTGAAGACGTTTAAACAACCAGCTAGTGAATAAGTAATCGAAGGTTACCTGGACTTTGTGCACTGAGGGCGAAATAAGAAACTTTTTTAGCTTTCTTCAAGTGCCTTCGACCATCCGAACCGTTGAGAAAGGGCGGTTATCTTTAATGCCATGGTGCGGTATCTTACGATCCTGGAGTCTCCCGCCATCATGTAAATTTTTCATACTACCCGAAAACGAGTGCGAGTCACACGTATGTGCTCCGCCTGTCAAACATGTAGTCGGTTCCTGCTGCAAACCCTCCAGCACAAAGTCGCTCCTCTTCTGCCTAAGACCCGCTCCAGGAAGGATAAGGATATTTTAACTCCAAACCTTCATGGCGTCCACTTGCTGCTTTCTTCCCACCACGATGATGCCGGCAAACGAAGCACTTTCATTTGTATTCTAATCAACAATTTACGGACGCTGAACGGGAAAGCACAAACGGAACGGAACACAACCGTGTTGGATGCTGTTAGTCAAAACGACTTCCTTGGAGCTCGAGCAGCTACAACGCGGCCCGTGGTAAACATCTTCGCCATCGCGTTGCTTTCAAATGGTTTGCGAATTTGTGGGACTTTACGGTGCACTTTTCACTTTGCCTCGGCTTCGTGTGTGGTACGTCGCAATCAGCAAAGACTTGGAAGATAATCCAGAGTCGTCGTAGTATCGGCCAGCAACAAGGAAAAGAAAACACGGCTGAACCGTGTGTAGCTTCAATATTTGATGAAGGCAAAGCAAATGCTACCACGCAACCGCCCACCGGATTGGCCACCAACGCTCTCTGCCACGAAGCGGTCCAACAGATAGCGAAGAAAGGCGGCGAGATGTGATCGTGTTATGCTTCCTTTCTTATTTATTTGTTTACCAAGTTTATGTTTCCCGAGGAGCGCAACCCTCGGTTGGATTACGGGGCACCATCTCGGCAGACAAATGGAAGGAGCACGTTTGTTGAATTGCGGATGGTTTCGATTCTATTTCCGGCCGCATCTCACGTTTGCTTATCTCCGCACGATGTCGAGAAGTCGTCGTCTGGCTCATCCGCTGCTGGTCAGTTGCGGATGCGCTTTAGTTTGATGAATATTTGATACGAAATCGATATTGTGTACGCTTGTGAGCTTTGTGCAAGGGCCGGCCCAGTTGGTCAAGCCATGATTTTGGCTCAATTTCTCCCCGGGTGGTAGTTTTTGTTGCCCATACCCTGTTTTTGGGCCCCCATCCACTGACGGCGAAAAGGGAAACTTCTTGTTGAATTACTATCCATACCGAACCGATTGGGCAAGGGAAAATGATTGTGCGGGAAAACTAGCGGAGAAAAAAACGCAAAAAACTAGAACCATCCATGCAAAACTCTACGCTGGTATGCTTCTTAATCGGAAGGTGTTTTCACCGGAAATGTGCTGACTGTGGGATAATGCTGTAAGCTGGAGATTTTGCTGTTATTTGTGGTGAAGTTGATTTGCTGTTGTTTTATTACCACCCGAACCATGCTCTAACGCATTTTACTAAATTGTATTTTGTTTTTGCTTTCGTTTCAGGTTGGTAAATGCTTTAGGAGTTGATTTGAATAGTGTTTTTTGCTACCGAACTACATTAGTACTGAAGACAAAGGAAGTGGTAAGCACGATTAGATGACGTTCGCAAGATAACGAACTAGTGGCCCTTTGTGAAAAAACCCTTTTGTGAAAATAACGAATACCAGTAAGGTATGCAATTTGCCTACATTGAATTGCGCCTATTGCGCCTAAAGTTATGCCTGAAATTTACAAAGTCGACTTACCAGTCTGTAAGTAAGTGTAAGTCTGTAAGTGTAAGTGTAATATTTAAACTATACAGAACATAAGAAACCCTCAAAAGCAAGAAACAACTACAAACAATAAACAAAATCCATTGTCGATCGATTGTATCGATGGATAAATAATACCTTTAAGTGGTTCCGAACTGATGGTCGGTACACTTTAAAGAGTTGTCCTATCCTATGCAAATTTCTTTTTTTCTGCGGCCAAATCCCATAACTTCTGGATAATTTAACTCCATAAATCCGTAAACCCGCCAACCGATCAAATCAATTCCATACCCTGTCTCCGTGGGGTATCCCTTGAGCAAACAATCTTGCTTTACTCTTTTTAAAAAATGTATATACACACACAAACATACACAACCTCAGCGACGGGGAAGAAATTTTTGCTTTTTTATGACATATTTGCCCCAATAAAAATAGGAAAAATGTCACACGACCCTATCGATTCTCCGGGCTGGCATGTGTTGTATGAGGTGGAAGCGGTGCGCGAGGTGGGTGGAAGTATTTTATGACCACCGTCGACTTTGGTCGCTCGAACGAGGACTTATAGCCCGTCTATTAACAATCAATAAATATATATTTTCCTTTCCTTAAAAACACTTTCTTCCTACGAAGTGCCAGGGAGGTGTGGCGCTTTGGTTTGTTGAGGGATTTCTTTCGCGTTTGTTTTCCTTCGTGCCAAACCACCGACCGGACGGCCTTTCGTGGTTTTCGGTTGATCTGGGCTGGATCAGAATGGTGGCCACAATGGGGGACACTGTAACGCTGCTTCATTCCCTTGCTCAACCCATTGGACACGGTGCTCGGTCTATAACTCATAAAATTTACTTATTTATTACTGGTCCTTTGCGCGCGACGCATCAGTCCTTGCTTTTAGTGTGGCTTTATGACTCGAAATTTAGTACGGACACGGAGGGCGAAAAAAAAAACTGCAGGAAACGGAGGAAAGTTTCACCGAGCCGGCTAGAGAGATAAACCGTACACTGTTTAGTTCGCTACATAAACTTCTTTCCTCAATGTGTGGCGAACGCTGTCTATCGTCGTTTATCCTTCAAGGACAAGTTAGTTTGCTGTCGGTTAGTAAAGCGGAGAGAGTTTGTTGTTAGTTTTTCCTTATCCAGCAACATTAGCACGGGCACTGGTAACGCATTTTACTGTCCCGAGTCTGGCCACGCATACAACGCAATATCGTTTATGGTTTTGCATAGAGACAAGTGGATAGAATTAGAGGGTTCTATTTTTTTGCTGCGCTCCACAAACGTCCACATAAATCATCGATGGTGACGTAAACATACAAAGCGATAATAAATGTCTCGACAGTAGGGTGGTTTGGATGGAAATAGATTCGGAATGAAAGGTTCATTTCGTACTTTTCCGTTTTGGAAAAGTGGCATTTTCTTTCACCTTATGCTCAAGTATTGGGTAATGGAAATGCAATACAAAAACAATGGTTTGCTAAGCACTCTTTTTAGTTCGCCATTTACGCCTAAATGTAGACAATGCGCAATACACAATGTGTTCATAATCTTTGAAATTGCTAAAATGTTGAAACGTTGAGCTCCACATGAATATTCAACACTCTTTTTATTGCCAACCTTTTTCAGGTGCTGAATATTTGAGAAAAAATCATTACTAGGCTTAAACTTACCTCCCTCTCTAATGAACCAAAACTTTTTAATAAGCTTATTATTGAAAAGTTGAACCTTCCCGTCCAATTTTACTTCGACATGCAAAAGGCGCCAAACTTATACCCTACACACGCAATCAACTGCACTCACTTTAAACTTAACCATCACTTTGATGGGATATTTTTCCGACTGTTTCCACAGCTTGATAGTTTGGTGCTTTCGGGCCAACTTTCAAGCGCTTTTGTAGTTGTACACAATTTTTAAATTTTCCCATATCGGTTCCCGGCCATACACAGCAAGAATGTTATGCATGGTCTCGGATGCAACAAAACCCTGGTTCCTGGTGCTTGAATTAAGAAAAATAAAATGCTACCCTTCACAAGGCTCAAAAGCCACCGAACCCATCAAGGAAGTTTGGCATCCAAACGGGGCAAGAAAGCGATATTGAATAATATCTATTCATATGCGGTTCTTTCGTCTTTTGCTATTTTTTTCTTCATTCCAATCGACCGTTTTTACGAGCTTGGAGGGTAGTTGTTTTTTTTTTACTATTTCTGCATACTTTCGTGTCTCGATATCTTTCGTACGCCAGTTTGGGCCATCCTTGTGCATGAAACTTCCGGCTTTTTTTCTGCCTTCGATACGATTGGATGACTTTGTTCTTTGGCCGCACAGCATCAAGAATGTGTTGTGCGCAACCCGACGAGATGGTTCAGTTGCATTGCCTTTTTTCGTGGACCATGTTTCGTAAGAAAACGAAGTTTTTCCGAAGCTGAAAAATGTGGCCACCGGTGGAGAAAATGCTTGCTTGACTTCAAAAGCTCGCCGTGATCGTTTTCAAGGCAACAAGCAGTAAGAGCCGAAATGAAAAACATGCCGGCTGGTAAGTGAAACACGGTGCATGCGAAGTGGAAATCGATTTTCCTTTAGCTACACAGTCTTTTTTCTTGTGACAAAATAGTTTTGAAAAAAAAAACGCCATTCACGATTCTTGCAGCAGTAAAAGCAGTTCCCCCGGAAGAAAAACATTATGTCAGCTTTTACTCTAAACACTGCCAGCGCAACACCCGTTGCTGCATTCGTCGCATCGTTGCTACGCCGGTACAATGGGTTTTGCGCTCGCCCTGAAACCGTCGGATGCATCGAACATTACCGCCGCCATTCGCCATGCCCCAGTGGGTGTCCTTCCGGTTGTGGTGCTGTTGCTTGAATGGCTGAGATATCACACGCAAAAATGCAGTTTAATTTTATTGTCATAAACCATACATCTGCATAAAGGCGTTGCACTTCGAGGGAAGGCGTTTGTGATCGACACAAGCACCGGAGGCAGAAAAAGAGACACTGGAAACCAAGGAAAACGTTGCACGACACAGCGAGACATTCATACGAAACATTTCGCTTTATCGCAACGTGACCACGACTTTTGGGAACTTCCGCTAGTATACAGCAGCATCATTTTCTCCGAGGCGCAGTGTTGCTGTAATTTGTTCCTTGTTCGTTTTGCTGTCATAAAAAGCTGGTGTCTACGTCTTGAGAAGCAATAACCATGTGTCAGACGTGAAATGTCGGTCTGTTCAACATGCCCGAAGGCGACCTCTTCAAACATGTGTAGGTGTGTGTGTGTGTAAGCGGTGTATTCTGGGGGATTTTTCACACATTTTACACACCCAACACACATCCTGGGAGCATCGGTACATGAAATATGACGATACCAAACTTCCGGTCTGCAACCAAGATAACCGAGCACAAGACGGTTCCATCAAGGGTTTTTTTTACCATTCTTGCGCTCTAAAAAGTTATGCACTGAATAGTGTGATACACTTTATTAGCTATATAACCACGAAATTATTTGCTTCCATGGTTTCGCTGTCAAATTGCGTTATAAAACTTCGCGCGTTCGAGCTGCAGTGGTTTCACTTGATTCAAAATGATTTCAGCTTCAAAATTCAATCGAAAAGGAATAGTCAGACAAAACAATACTGTACTATAGCGCCTTTATGTATGCAATCTGAATTTTAAGTCTTCTATAACGAATTGCATACTTTCAGGAGTTGTATTCCCAATAATCAACTGTCAAGTACTGCGTTAAATTTCGAATTACACCTGACCTTCATCCTTTCTCTGTCTATTACATATATGATGAGTTGAGTACATTTTCAATTTGTCCCACAAACATAAATTGAATTCTTTTCTATTTTCTTCAAATGTTCATTAAATTTTTGCCTTCCAGGTTTTGTGTCGTAAACCAAATACCCTAGCCTTATATGTCATTTTTGATAAATTTTCACATTATCCGCTCTTTGTTCGTGTGAGCACAGTCATATCGAGTGCATCACCTGCAGTCAGAAACCTCAACCAAAACCCCGGGAAAAATATGCACAGGAATTAAAAACCCATTTAGCTCTCACTTTATCTCACCGGTTGCAATAAAGCATCACCGACAGCTAGTGACAATGGCCACCGAAAGGATTCCCATTTTTCTGTGCACACTTCAATAGACGAATTGAACAAAAAGTAAATGTGGAAACAAAAGAACCACGATTGGATTTGAATTCAAATGAAAACCTTCCATTGCAGTGTGCCGTACAGCACGGCACAATGGTCGTACGTAGCCACTACCTGGGAAACTGCATCCGTGTGAAGATTTTACAAGAAATTCTCAAAGCCATGGAGAATGCTTTTGGTGGCAAAGAGTGTATCGTCACAAAAACGCCCCGTGTGTTCAGCTTATGGCGAGTGTCCTTTGCAGAAACCTCACGATAGGGAAGTTAATTTAAATTCATGGCAAAACTCACCGACACACACACACATACGCTATGGTTAGATTCCTCCGTGAAAGTGCATACGAATCGGCCACGAAAAAAACGTTGAAACTGAAACTATCAGACGTACCCTCGTTTGGTTACGGCGGACAAACAAGCAACGTGCCGCATTCGACTGGCAATGTTGATAGAAACAACACACAAATTAAAATCGTTTACATCCTTCAGCGTCGAGAAGGTGCATGCGCTCGTTCTACCCGCACCAAAGGAAGGTGTCAGATCGTTTGGGCGAAAGCACGTGATAAGCCGTTTGTCAAATTATCAATATGCGCCAGAGTTCGTTCCAGTGGATCGATTTGCATTTTCGATTACATTGTGCTTGCTTCGTCCGTGGTGTACTGTTTTGTGCATGGCACAAACCAATCATTAATCAAAATTAGCTTCCACACCGTGTAAGTCCCTGCGAGGGGTCCAAAATAATGTCCAGCGGTTGAAGTTTTCATTATTTCACTTAGCCGACTGCGACTGGAAAGAGCAACATAATTTGTTTCGTGCTGTGAATTTGACAGCTAACCGTCGTGTTTTTTTGGGGTTGGGATTTCATCTCTGCAAACTGGGGGCCGCTTTTTTTTTGTTTGTCTTTGGCACAATCGAAAGCGATTAGCCATCGACGAGCTAATGAATTGTCCGGAACGATTTTCTTTTTAACGAACTTTTTTTTTCCCTCTTCGCTCCAAAACATTTTACGTTGTTCGACGTCCATCCATCTAAGCCCGTGTCGGTACATGATTTGATGGCTATTTGACCCGGTCGGTGTACTTTTCTCGTTGTGTCGTTTTTTGGGTGAGATTTGGTCCGGGGGAAAGCAGGAGCAACACAACAAATGCAAAGTAATTCCCCTCTCCTTCGCAAACCATGCTTTTAAAGATGGGGACGCATCACCTTGTTGCCTAATTTCATGCCTCCGTAGCCAAACAAGGAAGCAGAAATAAATGAAGAAAAATGGCACAAAAACAGAAGAATCTAATTACTCCAGCTTCCAAGCCAAGCATTAACGATGCGAGGTTGATTTTAGGAAGGTACCGGCACGCAGCTGGGCCTATTGAGCCGGTGCGTTTCCACGCGTTGCTTGCTTTGTGAGGAAGGTACGAAATACATTACTTATGGAAATGAATTGTTATCAAACTGCTGCCACCACAACGGGAGCTGCCACCTTTGGTAGTTGAGATTTGGGTACAAACTTTTGCTAAACATTCTAACAATTCCTGCGGAGATGTTTGGACTTTAATAAGCACTAAGAACATCAACTCTAGCTCACGGTAGATAGTGGTATTGATTGTCTACATCCCTCAAATGAGTCACCAAACATCCATTCTAGCTTGGATATGCATCCGTTTTTAACTCTAACGACACGTCAGCTCCCAGCTAGCTAGTGACACTCCCTGCAGTCGTTATCTGGCGCTTCGGATAACGCAATGATCCATCCACTCCCATTCGAACGCCGCTGGTGACGAAGTGCCCCCATCGGTCGCATCGATCTCCAATCTCCAGCGTCTGTACGATGGAGAGGTTTTTAGCAGAAAGGAGGAGGATTAGCGTAGTAACCGTTAAGCATCGGGTGCGAGACGCGTCGTACGTGAAGATCGGTTTCATCCGCCGAATGTCGATGTATCGCCGGTCCGTGGCGACGTCTCACAGCCTACCAGCCAACCATGATAGTATGGTTTGATTTCGCGCTTTCTACGATAAGAATAATTCACTTGTGGATGTGTCTTCCTGCTGTACGCCCTCCTCCCCTTCCGATTTACCGGAAGCTCTCAAGCGGTTTTGCCACAAACGGAATCGGCTCGAAGCGGATAAAGAAAGCAGACCAAGACGACGATGTCTTCGGGTATCAGGCGGTTGGTTGTCTTTTGAAGAAGGTTTTCCGAAACGTTTTTCGGACGATTATAGCGAAACCGATCCTGGCCGGGGTGGAGGGTGGGTGAAAAGATACACCTCCTCTTTCTCCGTCTCTCCAATCCCTCGCAGCCATGGATTTTCCTTCCACGTTGAAGCAAAACTAAAATAGAGCCACTGCACAGATATCTGTTTCCGTGCGGTTCGTCCCATGGGAGACAACAAGACGGTGTGGCCACCATCCCACACAACGCAGGAAGATAAAATGTGTAACATAATCCTATTACTTATTGCCGTTACGATAGCATATCGAGCGTTTGCTATTCTTCGCTTCACTTCACTGCCCTGGGAAAAGGGGACGCAGAATGGGCAAGGAAGTTGTCACGCTGCTCCGAGTGTCTGTATTCAGGGCTCGGTACCTTAACGACCTCTCCACCTTCACCGCATCGCATGCTCGTGCAGTTTATTTTTTCCAAAACCAGTCAGTCACACTGGGGCGGGAAAAAGGAAGAGAAAAAGCACGGACCAAATCCATGGTATTCAATAAATTGTATTTAATATGTTTTTCCTACTGTAGGTCGCTTTTCATTTTCGGTTCCCTTCGCTCCAATAGCGAACAGGCGCGCCACCTGATGGTTTCCGTGTGCCGGTGCGTACGTTCTACCTCCTGAACGAACACGTGCCCTCGCATATGCGACAGTGTGTTAAAGTGCGTGGTACCATCTTTTCCTTTCGTTGCTTCTTTTTTATTTCCATGTAGTGTCATCGCTCAAGGACGAATGGGCCACATTCTTACACCGTCCCAGTCGCCGATATGGCTTCAACGCGCTTTTGGGTTGTTTTGTTTTGGTTCGATGTAACCACTACGCCTAAATTTATGTTTGCAGCAATTCAGGCGCTTCGTTTTGCTGCTCGAAATTCGATTTTTTCCGCCAGGGGTTTCGATTTCTAATGCTTAGTACTCAAGTGGAAACACGGGGAAGGAGGAAACCTTTTCAGGTTGTGAAGTAACGTTTTCTATTTCACCTTGTCCACAGTGATCCACTCTGCCAAACCCTGAGAAGCCCTGTGGTGGTAAAGTTTTACTAGCAACACGATTGAGAAAAAAAGCGGTTTATTTTTGTTCTATTTTTTGGTTCATGTGTAGTAATTTACGATTCTGCCTCCCTGCGAAATGGTAGTCGCGCAAAAACATCGCTTACAATCCCGTGCCGGTAACGTTTATATCCACGGCCAGTGAGATTTTCTCTTGCCTTCAGCATTTTTGGGTCCGTTTCGCCCTCGATGGAGGTTCCATGGCTTAATTTTTTGTTATTGTTGCCAATCAACTTGTTTTTCTTTTGTTTTGCTCCTTTTTCTTTGTCCTTCACCCCAAACTTCGCCCTAGAAGTGTTCACTACGCACCCGTCCAAAAAGTCTATCGGATTTCGCGACAAGCTAATCGGAAACGGGCACCGAGAAAATGGGCCCATTTACCTGGGCCATCCGGTCGACTAACGATGCCATCGAATGGCATAATTAAATGTTTATAGTTTCTAATTACATCTGCATACGGTCACGAGGTACGGTAGTGGTTGTTTTCGACCCATCGCACCAAGGCACTATCAAATGTCACCGGATCGTTGCCGGGCCCACGGTAACAGTGCGTTTTATGGTTGGTATAATGAAGCACAGAATGATGGACATTAGGGAAACGTGTCACCGCAACGCAGAGGTTAGATGCAAAACATGGCCATCAGGTTGGAGGGAGCGAAAGAGAAAGGGAGAGAGATCGAGAGACTTTTTTTTAACGGTACGGTACGCATCGTGTTACGATTTATGCACGTAATACCATGCGAACGAGAAGCGTAATACGGATCCAACCTTTTATTGGCTGGTTTTGATTGTAATAAAACCTTGTTTAATTATTTTCAGAGCCATTCCACATTACTTTGTAATAAAAAATTACAAAATGTACACTCGATTGCATACTTTCTGGCGTTGGGTTTTCACTACATCATTTAACGGGAATGAGATAAACAGTCGCAAAAGAGTTGACGAAACAACGAACAAATTCACCACCGTATGTGTAATGCAAAAGAAATGTGCGAAAACTTTTCACTCAACCATGGATTACCGAACTTTCTCTTGCTCGATGTTTTTCATCCGATACTCCGTATTTGTCTGACGAAAACAAGAAGGAAACACACATGATAGGGTTGGTATTTTTTAACGGTGAAAATATGAGTTGGTGAGAACTTTGTCGAGCATTTTTTTTTTTTTTTGGCGCTAGCTACCCAAATCAAGACTCAAATCTGGTGAATTAAATTCGTATATTTTTTTGCCCATTACTTGCTTATTCGTATGCGGTCTAATCCTCTTTTGCCACACTCGAAGGACAAGTTTTCCCGGGTGATATAAAAAACTTTTGACCCTCACCAATCCGAAATCGCTTCAATTTCGCTTCGCCATGATGAGCTTACGCAGTGTGGTAGGGTTAACTTCTTTTTATGTGTTTTACCACGATAAAATGTTACGCCATGTACGCATCCTCGAAAGACCTTAATCTAAAGGTGCTCCTGTGTGTTAATAAAGTTGTTTTAGCTCGTGTCTCTCGGGAAGTAAGCACAGTTCGCGAGCCTGAAACGGTGCGTTTGCTTTGAGAGACGAGACAGGTAATGAATTCCTAGCACCTGATAAATGATGTCAAGTGCAGCGACAGAGAATGAGGCATCAGCACGGAAGCAAACAAAAAAGAAACACACATTTAGCTACTTTTATTTGCTTTAGAAAAAATTGCGTTGCTTTACCACCAGGAGACATTCTTCATCTGTGCCCCCGAGAGAAAGCACGTTGCCACACGCAAACAACGGGTTAGAAACCACACACTCAATGTACTGAAGTAGCGGCAAACTTAACCTCAAACACCGTCACCCCCACAGAAACATCCACCCTACAGAAAGGGGTGGTTCATGATAAAACTTCCTCCTTTCCCTTGATGAGTGTGAAGCCTTCGGAGAGTTTATCAAGTATGTCCTCGGCGAAGAGCCCAGCACCCAGAAGCACATTAAGCAGCCTGCTCGGCGAGCGCCCGTTGATGATGTGAATTTGAGGAATTTAATTAAAATTTTATCACTCGTAATTCTTTCACCGACACCCAGCGTCCCTGGAAGCACGGGGACGGTACGGTTGTGCGTTCCGTTCCGCCGCCTGGGAACGGAATTTTTCGGAGCCACAACAAAATAAAACACCCCGTGCCCATCATGTGCTGATGGACGGCATTGCGCATAGTTTGCTCTGGGCCAGGGCAGAACGCGTGGAGCAGGGCGACTGCCGAGAGCGCTGTCATTCTTATTGATTAATTTTCCTAATTAGAGCCCACGCCGATGCCATCCACTGCTGACTGTTTGCCCATCTTTCTAAACAGGGCTCATTCGGGTCAAATTAATCCACAGCAAGGTGAATGTTGGAAATTAATTACGTTCCCATCTTCACTGTGAAGGCGCATTGCAATGTGGAACTCACTGTCCCATGGTAAAAGGGAGTTATAATCTTACACGCATTAACATCTCCGAAGACTTTTTGTCGCATTTGAACGGAAAGAGAATATGTTTATCATAATTCCATGTATTGGTCTTCCAGACAGCAAGAATAAGACTTCCTCTTGATAGGCACCATCGGTCGTGGATGAAGCAAATCGAACTAAGTTTCAATTAATTCCATTGACTGTTCCCTTCGTGTGTCAATTTCATCGGCAAACGATTGACAGTGTGCAGAGTACTTGCAGCGATAACTTGTCAATCAGATGATACCATTTTACGGTTCGTTTAGTACTGCCTGCATGGCGCATTCCGAACCATTTGATTGACCTACGAGAATGGATGCTGGCAACGTACTTCCAATTATGCCCTAGCTCCTGCTCCATCTGTAACTAATTCCATTAACCTACTTTTCAATAAAGCCGTACAAATTGCCGAACCACCCACACGGCGTGAATGTGTATGTGTGTGTGTGTGTGGGTCCGATTCTGAAAACTTTGACGTATCGGATCCGCATGAAAGGTTCCGAGAGTCGCTCAACGTACGTAGCTGGTTAAGGGTGTGGATAGATACAGGGCCTCCTCGTACCTCGTACGTTCGCTTCCATGGAACGAACTTTGCCGACGGTTGGATTAAAAACTGTTCTACTTGCACCTGTCTAGAAGTTTTGTCCCAAAACCCCAACCATCCAGAGTTGGTCAGAAGCTGTCCAGCTCGAGTCCCCGAGAGTACATCTAACAGCCAACCTGACCGACCCGTCCACATGCGCTCCATGTGTTTTCGAAATGATAATCTAATCCTTTAATGATTATACTCTGTTGCCAATCACAGCACAGTCTGACAGGACAGGAAAGTGTCACCAGGCGACGACGACGACGGCGACGCCGACGACTACTCGGCTGAACTGAAACCAACCATTCCAAAACCGGATGCCGGACTCGCATTCACATTAGCCACGGCCACTTACCTTTCCCGTGTACGGGAGTGTTTGTTTGTGCGATCTTGTACACCGACGCAAGACGAACTGACAATTGGAAGCGATGTGGTTTTATCTTCCCATTCCCTTCCACTCCAGCACGGATCTCCTCTTCTGCGAACCCGTCAGGAATAACCACGCTGGCAGTCGGAGCATAAAATTTGATTGCATATGTGCATGAGTAGAGCGTAGTAGTGGACCGATCCTGAGTGAAGTATATTTTCGAGCTGAATATTAAATCTGGTGAAATGTTCGCTTCAACACGAGCACTTGGATGGGAACACACAGTGGCGGCACAGGGGGAAGCGATTATCTTTGTTGCGCTAACACAACCCGTCAACTCGTATGTCCACACGAGGAGCGCCTAAATGTATGCAAGTGCTGCTGCACTTTGTCTGCTGGACGGGCAAAGCATCGTTTACCGTGTCACGCAACTCGTACGTACACCACCACCGGTTGCTGCACGAATGGCGCCGTTGCAAATGAACTGCACGGCACGGGTCGAAAGGTGGAGGATGACAGTGCTTTGATAACTAGGAAAATAATAAAGACAAATATGATTTTTCCAAGGCAACACAAACGAACGGGAACCGGGCACTCGGGCTCATTAATACCTTCACCCGGTTTCACATTGTGGTTTCCTTCATCTTTTGCTCCGCAACCACAGCATATAGCTTCGCAATAGATGTGTTGTCGTTGTTATTGTTATTTTTCGTTCCTGCCCTTGTACTTCCTTGTTATGTACTTGCGAAGCGACTTCCCTTCATCAAGCAATTGGCTTAGCGGAGGAACCGCAACATCTTAGACACCCTTATTAGATGACATGAACCGGTGCAGAATGTTGCTTCCTGTACGATGGCTCTTGGTGGCCATCCTTGCCTTGCCGTTCCCGTTACCTCGTGCTCGAGTACTGCAACCTCCGTAGCCGTAGCTCTCGGAGTCTCCTGGGTGTTGATCCAACAATAACATGACCGTTAAGGGTAAATGAATGGCTTGCCCAGTGATGACTCTGTGCTCTGGGCCCCTTGTCCTTGTCTCTACCAGCAGCCCCTAATTGCTGCACAAACATTTCGTTTTGACACGACCCTGAAAGCACTAGAAACAGGACACGAAACGGCCCTTTTGCCCAACAGCACACATCGTAATAGCTACGAGCCGGTGGAAAATTAGAATGAGAATCTAATGCAGTAAAACGGACGATGACGATGGGATCGGGTTCATGCCTACAGATGGGGGAACATTACGGATCGACACCATATCCAGCAGAAGCCCACTTCCTATCGTGGGTAAGATAAGATACAGGCATCGAAAGCATCTTTCCCCATAAATGAAGACAACAGCGAATAAAGTGCCCTAACACAGATGAGGTTACGAAAAACGAATTGGATTGCGTGAAATTTCCATCATCCATTCCCCGATGGCCACATTTTTTCATCATCATTTTCATTTCCGACCCTCCCCTCCAAAAACTCCCGGCACCTTATGGCCGTTTGATTCATCGTCGAACGGAAAACAAAACCCGATGCAGACTAAATCAGTGTTTATGTGTGGCCGTCCATTTTTTCCTTCCTCGTCGGATGACCACACCAGGGTGCCCGCCCGCCTTTCCGATGAGTGCCTTGGCGAAGGTGATGAGGGTTGCGAAACAAAGACCTTCGGGCAGTGTTTCATCCCGGGGTTTTCGCCAACCTTTCGCTGAGGTTGCAACATAATGGGCGTCGCATAATTGGATGCAATTCAATCACTCCCTGCTCTGTGTTCTCTTGCCTTTTGCGGAGATGGATGGAGGGAGAACGATGTTTGGGTCGTGTTGCTTTTCCGTGATTTCTGTGCCGATGAAGGTTGGACGAGAGACATTGCATTTGTGCATTTGTCAAGCTGGAAAACGTAATTGGATAACAGCGGAGAGAATGTGGCAGCAACTGGGTAAGAGTTGATGTTGGTATTGCAAACGCTTTTGAACGAAAAACAACACAAAAAATCGGTTAAGATACATTTCCTTCCGAATTGCATAACTTTAGGCTCTTGAAGAGGAGATACAGTGAAGCTATGCTTTTTCGTTCTCGTTCGTCAAGACAACATTTTCATGCATCGTGAGAGTCAATTTGCATCCTCTTTCATTTCCGCTGTCAATGCTCATCGATAAGAAATCTTTGCAAAACAACAATTCCCGCTTCTTAGCCGAGGCTCGTTACCAACGTCTCTGATGATGATTGAAATTTTTCGACAAACCGCCAATGGCTTAACCCGTCCCTTCATGCCCATTTCCGTTCCGGGAGCGATTTGCACGGAAGCGAAAGATTTAAGGATTTGCCTCATCACCATCAAACGATCATCAGCGGTAAAGGTAGGCACACAACTTGAGAATGTTTGCCCGAACGCCAAACTGTTTGATTGGAAAAGCAATTTACACCACACCACTGGAGATTGTTTCTTGCTCCATTCGGACGAATCCTTCCTGGCAGGTGATGTGTGTATGTGTCTTTCGTTGTGCGATAAAGCGATAAAGTTACTCGTACCGTCGATGCGGTAATACGGTTTGCATGAATTGTGGCGTTTCATTTTTAAGATTCCAATTTTCGATCAATATTATATGACAGAGGATTTGGCCGCATGTTATGTCCTTCTGCCCTTCGCATGGTTCATTTATATTCATCAACAAACAAACGGAAAATTAAGTTTTGGGATGGAGAAAAGCACGCCCAAAAACCCCCGTCAGAAGGGTCGATTGTCCTTGACAAGCATTTGGAGCACGCACAAAAAACAAAAACCAAACCGGTCATTGAAGTCCCACAGCAAGGACAGGAGAGGGCAGCAAGGAGTGGGAAAGCCACTCATAAAGACTACCGTAATCTTGCGTCCTGTCCCTTTACCTGTCAGATAGCAACCGTCTGGCTGCCTGGACGACGTCACAACACAGGCGTATAAGACACCAAGAAAAAATGTAGATTCATCCTAAGAAAACGCTAGAATCGTACTAACGGACCAACAACAAAAAAAATCCCGACAAAATCTATCCCAATCTTGGTGCCAGATAATCGTTAAGGAACCGGGGAAAAAATGTCGGGCGCCACGCACTGTTCCTCTCATCCCGCTGGACGAGGTGCTCATCTTCCGACAACATAATCCAGGGATTTTCTTCCGTTTTCGTTTTTATTAGTCCAGCCATTTTTTTGTCTTGCCGACGGTGCCCCAGCAGTTTGGTGTTTTTTTTTTGTTCTGTCCTTCCTTTGAAGCTTCTGAAGGATACAAAAATGTGACAGCAGAATGTCCCCGGACGCGTACTGTGGGTACGCGCTTTCTGGTCGCGTCCTGCGATGAGATGAGACGATGCGAGACAGGATCAAAATTAGTCTCGGTCGAGAGAAACAGAACAACAGACACACAAGAAGGCTACAAATGCCGTCATTGCAAAAGAAAACCTTAACCGCACGAACACACAGGCCGCAGGAGTTTACGGTTGGTGGCTCGACGGGCTCGACAAATTCGGACGGATTTGGGTTGATTGTGAGAAAAATATTTTAATGAAGAGATAAAAACAAAACGAAACGAACGGCATCCAGAGGCACGCTTGGCAGCCGATAGTTGGAAGGCGGCGGTATTGCATAGCTGCTGTCCGTGTGCAGGATGGGATGTACACGAAATATAAAAAAGGGTCAGCAATTTGTGTCCAAATTGTGGCTAGCTTGAACAAAACCATAAAGAACCCATGATACACAGAGCGACGGGAGGGTACAATCCACCCCGTGTCGGTTCAAGACGCTCAAGGTAAGGGTGACCGATTAGGACGAAGAGAGAAAGATATAGAGAGCGAGAGAGAGAGAGGGTGCGCCACAAAATTAGTGTATCCTTTTGTACGGAGGCTCGCCCAGAGTTTGGCAATCTTCTGATGTGGGAGGAAACGGTGGTCGTCCGATTGTTGTGAATATAAATTTCTCACCAAGGATCAGCGAACGAACAAAAGAGCCTCCCGATGGGCGGGTTTTAAGCCCCGGCAACGATGACGTTTGTGCCGATAAGAACGGAGTGTTGATTTTGCGGAGAAAAGACAAATGTCAAACGGCGAAGGCGATAAGACCTCGACCCGTAGCCCTGGCTGTGGATAGGTTTGAGGTTAAGTGGTCAAAACGGTCCTAGCGGTCGGGGCTCAATTACCACCGCAATGAATACGTTTGCTAGAATGGCTTTAATTCTTTTGCTTTCTTTCCGATGTCTTAAATCCGCACCGCTCTTTCGGTAGACGGGACTGGAAGCCATTTTTCTCCCGAGCTTTAATTTCACGCTCATTGGAGACCGTGTCTTTGTTTGCCGAGGATGAAGTAAATTCTTATTTTTGACACAATTTATTTTGGCACCCACATTCACTCACCTGTCCGGAGGATGCATCAAACCGTGAAAGCTAATTATCCCCACCCCGGTAGCGAACTCACTTAATTAGTGAACCCAATGTCCACTGCGGGTGGCTGTAAAAACTGTGCCACGTATAAACGACGCTACTTATCGGACACTAATTCACTTGCAAGTGGTTCAGCCTCTTCTCTCATCCGCAGTGACATCTGTGGGGAAAGTATACAAGCATAGAGCATCCACTACGTTTCTATCTCTCAATAGCGTCAACGGGCAAAGTATATTTAATTAGTCAAATTTATTGCTCCTTTATTTTTATTATTTCCCAAGCAACGCTCTTAAGGCCGCCGCCACTTATCTCTAAGCGCAAAGGCGAGGTGGGTTTATTTTGGCAGTGCAACGCCCGTTTGACGGTTGTGCCTTTTTTAATCATCGTTACGCTGTGTACACACAGTGTTTTTAATTCACAAAAAAATACGCTCTTCCTTTCTGCTGCATTTATTCATGAGTTAAAACTTATCTTATTTTTTTGCGTTTTTTTTTTCTCCTACAGGTAAACTTCAATATCCAATAATTTCTTAACGAGTTGATTGACGGACGGGTGGATGGGTTTTGGGTGAGCGATTGTGTGATCCTCTTACTAAACGGACGTTTGAAATCCTTTTCACCCCTTTGCCTAATTTATTCTAACCTGAGCTTATTGGTGTTGGTTGAAGGAAAAAGAACGCTAAATGCCAATAATTTGGTTCCCAACCGTCGTCAGGTCCGGGATGACAGGTATTAGCGATTTTCTAGACAATTATCGAACCTTATTCGTATCCTCTGTGATGTGCCATGATATCGTCCATCAATTAATGACGGAAGTGCCGTAATATCAATATCCAATTTAATATCCACCGTCTTTGTACGGATTGCTGTGCTCAAAGCCCACAAAAGCGCTTAAATTACATTGTAGTTCAATTTTAAGAATTGTTTTTGTTTCACGAGCACAAATCAATAATACACCTTTCAGCAAACATACTCCAGACGGTATACAGTTTTAATCGTCTCTGTATGTACACCAGTGCTATCTCGCCATCGAACCAGTTCACCAGATATGAACGAGCCAAATTTATTCTAATGTATGCAACCCAATACAACTGCCCATCCGGAAGTGGCCATCTTTGTCGTCCGATGGCTACTCCCACGTTTCCGTTCTCGTCCCTTCCCGTGCGAAACACGACTACTCGGTGTGGTATGGCCGATTGAGTCATCACACAACGTAGAAATCGACGCCTTGGTTCTAGCACAGCTGCGTCCCTATTGCAGTACGGTCCGGTAGGTCTCATTCCACCTCGATTCGGTACCAACCCGCAACTAATAGCCTCTCGAGATGGGCGACCACCAGCCACTAGCCACCACCACGGTGCCTTTCCTCACCCGGGCATGGCTTATGGCGTAGTTTCGTTAAGTTCATTGTCGCATAAAATTCATGAATATATAATTAAATTGTAGCTATGCCTCTTATGTGTTTGTGTGTGTGTGTGTGTGTGCATGCACTGGAGAGGGCAGGACATTTTGCTGGTCACTTGAGTGTGGCATACCATTCCTCGCATGGTAGAGCTGTCGAAAGATCCCTGACCAGTCGACCGAGGGCAGCCCACCCGCTAGACCCGGTGTACGTGAGGATGTTTTCAAAATTTGCTTCCATATGTGAACATTCATCTCTGCACATTGCCCACCGGCAAGCGTGGCAGAAATGGCTGGATCACGTAGGATGGTGGACTGCGGAGTGGACCACCACGATGGTCACTATCGATAAGACCCTCTTTCAGCCAGTATGCTTAGACTGTTCCCTTTTATGCACCACAGATGGGAAGATTATTTTATGGGTTATCTGTAAAGTCATTTAAAAGCCATCAAAATACTTTCCATGCAACACTTTCACCTGGGCGCCTGGGTGCGATGGTACGCGCGATGACAGCTAGGAGCTGGTTAAGTGCCTGAAAAACTGGGGGTTTTGCTCGACAAATGGGGACACTGGAATTTGCCTCCCATCTATCGTCTCATCCCACGGCACGGCGGTACGTGATGAGTTTATCTAAACACACTCTACATCAGCAATTAATCACTTTACGTGTGCTTTCTGTCGATGTTGAGTGCGCTGAAGAATCCGATCGCGAGTGCATTATTTGCCTCGGCAAGATAGGGTGTCCTCCATCTCACCCAACTGCGTTGACACTTCTTCACTACAAAACTCGGCAAAGCAATGTGATCTGATCCGGTGGATGCGGAGTTTTGCATGTGCATGCACACATCTCCACTCGCAAATGTAAAGCGCGCTAAACACGAGCTGAGCTAACGAGCTAGCAAAACATGGTTTTTGATGGTTTGCCAAACACCGTGGGTACTCCCGACACACGCGAAACAAATGTGAAAGTTGAAATGTGTTGAAAGTTGCACTTGATTTTATGGCTGTTGTGAACAGTGCGGCACGAAGCGCCAGCGCGTTTTTTTTGTGGGTAAATGCAGTTAGAAGAAATACACAGCGCTTCCAGCACCGCCAACAACGCTCAACAGCCGTGACGCTTCATAAAGATAGCAAGTTCTTCCATTTGTCTACCGAAAACTGCCGGATGAAACTGCACTTGAGCGGTACACAGCGTTTTGGAAAGCTTCTCCAAACTTCCCATTATGTTGCTTTCCAATTAATCCGGTAGCGGGACGGTTCCAAATACAGAACCGGTCCATCCAGACCGAAAGTGTGGAAGTGATTTTCGAGTCTTTTCTCGCTAAATTATCAGCAGCTAGTTTTCGACTGCAGATGGAACAAACAGGATGCAACCCGTCGCTACCATGTGTGCGTGCATGTGGGCTGCTTGCGAGCGTAAACTAACAGCAGGATTTCGCAATAAATTACTTCACGTCAAGTAAGGGGAAAGATTCATCCCGGTTTCCGGCGGTGTACCGTGTTCGTGCCCATAAATTAAATCGGGATACGTATAATTAGAAGTAATTTCTTTTAATGTGTGTTTTCCACCGACGCTACGGGTACGGGTACGCTCAACCTTTGCTGACCTTTGGTTCCCATACCATGGCGTTTGCTTATTTTTTTGTGTCTGCAATGCAGGAAATGGAAATAAAAGTGCAGTTGAACGCTCTGTGGGCATCTGTGGCAAGGGTGTGTCTTTACTACCAGAGTTGTTTTTGTGTATGGAAAACACCTTCCATGTAGTGCAAAAGAAGAGCCATCCTTGTCCGGTTTTTGCCCTGCACAATAATTTACTTTAATTGGAAATTAAATCGTATTGAATTTTCCGAAAAAAGAAACTACATGTGCTAGGATGTATTGCGTCGAGTCTACCTTTCAGGCGCATAGAAGAATCTTGTTTTATAGCATCGGTTGTACTACATTGTAATCCATCCATCCTGCGCCTTGATGTAATGCTTGATCCGTAGCAAAAAGTCTCCAATAAACTGGAAGAGCAGCTCAAAAAAAAAAGTAAAGCTGGATACGAAAACTCTTGCCCGCAAAAACTTGCCCAGCAAACAAGAGAGATATAAATTTTACAATTACTTCCATAAATTGTTCTTGCGCAAACTTCTGTTGCTCGGCTCATGGGTTGTAATAAAGACCTTCCATCACCGCTTCGACCACATCTCCATCCAGCCACGACTGGTTGAAAGTTCCCACACCCCCACGTCGGGATCGGTACGCACCCCGTCATCATCAAGCAACGGCACGAGAGCTACAGCCCGTTCATAGGGAAGTTTTCGAATTTGGAATTCGCAACAGTTTTTAGATTAAAAACTTCGGCCCTGAGGCTTGTGCGGCACCGGTACTCACAACTGGCCAGAACACCGGAAGTACCCGGTTGGATCCGGGGTTCTAACATCACTACGAAATGGGGAGGGAGGCGAAGTGTTAGATTGCTGTTCTTAAAGATCGCCCCCAACGATTCTTACGAAAACCGGCAAGGAGCAAGAGTGTACGATCGTTCGTTTTTCCTTCTCGACAGCTCTTTAGTGCAACGAACGCCGAAAGAACTTCAACCGGCAGCAGCGTGGTTAAGCGTGTCTAAAGAGGGGAGTGAGAAAAATAAAGATTGCACAAAACTGCAACACACACCCTTTCCAAAAACGCACTAAAAGAGCGCATAAGCATAAGTTTGCCATTTTGCCTGCATCGATTTCTTTTCCCTTGCCGCATTTTTCTGCTCACTGTCCCGAGCGCAGATGAATGTGTGCGGTTCTGGTGAATCCGCAGCACTCTTGCTATATTTCCGGCAAAACTCTGAAGATGCAGGACGCTCCTACCGTGCTGTGGACGTCTTTTTTGCTCTTAGGGTGCTGAACGATCTACACCACACGCGGGATGGAAAGCTTTCGGTTAAATAGTATACCGTACCGGTGAACTTTTACTTCCGTTCAAACTATCGGCACTCAGACAAAAGCATTCTTCACGCCATTTTGTTTTGTCTTTTTTTTTCTTTTGCCCATTTGGCCTTCCTGCGAAAGGGTTGAGCCCTTTTGCGCTTGGGGTTAAAGTTTGGCGCGGCAAAGGAATAAAAGTGCACAGGAAAAACAGAAGACGGCACAAACAGCGCCGGATGCCCGTTTTGTTCGGGTACGACAGAAAAAAACAATACCTTCAAGGCGTGGAGAAAATCGACAGGCGTGAAGGAAAGTTTTAAATTTATTTTCTATGCAAGCCCTGCAGCAATGCAGCGGTGAGTAAGCGGGTGTGCAGTGCGTGTCTGTGTGGATGGAGGATGTTTGAAAGGAGCGATCGAAAAAAAAAGATGGAATGAATGATGCGCTTTCGGAAAACAATACTTTCTACCTTTGGAAAGAAAATAGTTCCACGGATCAGTTCCGGAACTCGTTGGAAAGATTTCCTTTTTAGTTGCTTTTCCCCATGCCCGTTAAGGTATGCATTTTTCTTGCAATCGATTCCGGGCGGCGTGTGTGTGTGTGTGTGCGAGTGTGTGGATGATTTCGCCTTATGCATGCAACGAACATGCCCGCAAAGATTTATGATCATGTGTGGCAAAGTTATAATGCGCTTAGAGGTTCGCCGAACAGTTTTGATCGCTTTTGAGCCACAGCAGCGGTGAATAATGTTTTTCCGCACGAAAAGCGCACCGCATCCGTTTTGCTTTCGCTCGTTTTAGTTGTGGAAGCATATTTTTCCGCGTACCTCTTTTATGCGATAAAAGTCACTCACGAACGCGCACAGCTAGGCATCCTCGCAGCAACAGTAAGAAAAACATGCCAATAAAACATTCATACTCATCATAGTGGTGAAGTAGGAAGCGAGAATGACTCCCCTTTCGCGCTAACTTTGTGCTGCGGTAAGAGCTACTAAATTTCTCACCTCCGATTACAATCGGTAATCCTTTTTGCCCCCAAAATTTGTGGTCGTCTAAAACTATGCAATTATGCTTGCCACCTGCCACCTTCCGGGTCTCGTGATTGTCGGTCGAGTGATGGTGCCCAAATGGTGGCATGAAAAAGTGGAATAAAACTTTCGCTAAAACCTTCAAAAACTGGTGAGGTTGCATCGGTAATGTAATTTCTGGGGTTGTCCCAACTTGTACCGGGTTTATCACTGTGGCGTAGAGAAAACCAGGGCAGTTTGAAGAGTGTCCGTGGGATGGAAAGCTTCTTTGCAAGCAACCATGGCTTCAAAGACGGGACAGGAAAAGTACGAGATCACAGTGGACAGAATCAAAGCTTAAGCTAGGAACTTATCCTATTAATTCCAACCCGGGTTTTGTGTCCGCTCGTGCTTGTTGCAGCTCGCTCTGGCAGTTTCAATCTGCCCAACCGACCAAACTCGAACACATGTTCCCTCTAAACTGCAGGAGATGCGAAACGCAACATAAATTATGGTCATTTTATTACCGAACTTGTGTGTTGCGTTGGTTTACTGTTTCAGCAATAAATTGGTCCGCAACTGGGTTTCGGTTGAGAAAACTCCCTGCTAAAAAAAAAAGGCTCAAAGCCATTGCTTCACCGCTTTAACATTAGCATCCGAACTAGTTAGAAAGCGTTGCCTGACTTAAAGACTATTCAAAATGCTGTTCGTCAATTTCTGTCATGGGCGCCTAAATGTATGCACTTATTTACGGCTTTTGATGGCGCCCCAAAGTATGCAAATCTTTCAACAAAATTGCATTTACATTCCAGAACTACTTAAATCATTTTGGTGGCAGTTAGTAATCAGCAATGTACACTTTGTACCTATTAAAACACATTCATAACAAGATGTACAACAATATTATCTGTTTCATTCGTTACATCTAATCAATTTACAACTCAGCCCGGCATTACACCACTGGATCGAGCAGTACCGCTACCCTCGATTCGTTCAATAATATCCCCCAAAGCCAGTTATGAATGGTATAAGCCCTTCCACCCTGTGGCCTGTCGTGCAGGGAGGCACTACAACAAAACAAAAAACTGGACGCTAGGTTACTCGAGTAATCGCTAGCAAAAAGTGAAAGGACCTGCATGGGACTGCGCTTACTCCTTCATGTGCGCTTAATCGATGCCAAAAAGGGGTTCATTTTGGACCGTGCTTGTGGATACGTGCGCGTGTATACTTTCACACACGTGTGCTACCATTTACGAAAACCCGGAACGGAACGGTGCAATAAATCATAATGAAAATTTTAATTGGAAAAATTTGATTTATATCTTTGGAAAATTTCATCAATTAGACAAATTTAGTGGAAAACGTTTTTTTATTGCTGCTCTTCCCGTTCTGCTTTTCCACAGCGGGGAAAACTGATTGAGAAAAGAGCTAGAATCCTTTTTTTTTTTTGGAGCACAGGAAAAGAAGATAAGCCGCCTCCTGCTGCCGGCAGGGTCTGCATAGCTCGTGCACAGCGGTGTCCAAACCGTGCAAAAAACATACCACACCAAGCCATATTAATTGAGAACTATGAACATGAGAAAGCCTGATAATAATTGGATAGGGTTCGATGAGAATGGTCCATCGAGGGATGATGCTTTTCGAGGGCTTTCCTTGCCTCATGCAGATGGGAATTTCGATTTACTTCATCCGTAATGCAATCGATCGGTATCGGGCTAGTTGTAATCCTTCAATATCGGGCACCGACCATCGCTCGGTCGAATAATGCCTCCCGGTTTGCTTCTGTATTGAGCGTGTGTGTGAGAGGATTTATTTATTTTTCCACTCTCTTTAACCATCGGAGCCACAAATTGATAGTGCTCAATGGCGGTGTTAACGCCAATGATGATGATGATGATGATGAGATGCAACTCTCGTAAAATATTTCACACACAATAAATTGTCGACAAATTGCACCATTTCCTGGACCGGACGTGCTCAATTGTGGTGGAAATATGGAGAGTTTTACACCCTTAGTTGGTAGATGATGATGATGCTCCAAAAAAATCAAACAAAGTTAAGTTATCACTTAACATAATAACACACAAATACACACACACATTTAAATTCTCTGTATTTCCATAGCCTTTCGATCAGAAAAGTTTCCCCATTGGTCTTCTTTTTAACGAAGCGAATTGCCTCCTGGATGCGTTCGATTGTTCTGATTGCATAAAAACCCGGAACACATGCTCAGGATGCATCATATGATTGCGGTTGCATAGGATTTCGTTTGTGATTCGTAGCAATACGATCGTTTTGGGGTTTGGAAATGGAACTCGCTCACACACATGCAATCCGCAAACCGCAAATGGACCAAACGAACAGGAAACTTTCGCCCTTTGATGCTTCCTCCATTTGAGACAAGCAATCCGGTAATATGCTGCACTGCTTAAAGTTTCAGCTGATGATCATTTGTAGACGGATATTTACGGCTGTTGGTTAGGGGTTTAGATTTTTGCATTGGAACAGCCATTTATTTTACCCCGACCAAAACGTATCCTATGGCGAAATAGTTTTAACAACTCTTGACGAATCTAACCACAAAACAGGAGGTAGAGGGAACACATATCAGGTGAATTTTGACCCCGAGCAATGTGTTTTGATACAATTGGGTTGTCGAGGTTCCCAACTAACCACGGGAATAAAATAAATGGCCTTAAAATTCACACATTTTGGACGACTCATCTGACTCGTGCTGGAAAAGTAATGCGAAGATTCATTCAATGTCATTTAGTATTTTGTTAGAGATGTTGGTTGTATCGTCGATCTTTTAAAGCCTAAATGTATGTACTTTGGGATAACCTGCGTCAATCGGTAAAAGCTCCTTAGCCTCGTCGGTTTTTTTTTTAATTATTCCATAAACTATAGCCTGTCTGTATTGTTTTTATTATGTGGCAAATTAACTACTTTTTACATACCTTTAGGAGTGTTCATTTATGTCTAATTATGCGATTTTAGTCCACGATTTTTCTTTAATCATTTAAAAGACCTGTAATATATGTTTCTGTAATATTTATAATACATAGTTGAGGCGCTACAAATCTAAGATTCACATAATTTATTCAAATTTCATAGCATTCATCCATTGCCAGATAAACAATTCTAACCCCTTTCTGTTTATCTCTTCTCTTTACAGGTAAGAACCATCAGTAAAAACCCTCCAACTCCAACACGAAACAAACAGATCTTGAAGGATATCATTTGTCAACCAAGGATCTGGTGAAAAAAGCATACCGACGGGAACATGCCCGAAAAACTGGAGGCAACCCAATTTATGTCATCCTGATGGGCAAATTTCCTGCCGAACGAATTTCCGGCCAGTGATTGAAAAATCAAACCGAAATGGCTAATTTGCGATACATATCAGCCCAAACAGCCTTTGCCTTCTTTCTTTCAAGCTGCCGGTATCTCGTTCTTTTCGTCACTGCTACAATACTTGCGCTCCGGAATGGTATTCCGACAGATGTGCTTGCAACTGCTGCCAGCCTGGTCTTATGTCCAGTCAACCGGGGGAGGCAGTTAATATGATGTGTGTCTGTTTGGTCGCAAGCAGTGGGAAACCCAATTCAAAGGAACACCCCTTATCCCTTAATGGTTCCATTTCGATCCATCGAAAACGGTTTCGGAGAGTGGCCATTTTCACGTACTCACCATAACATCTAACGACAGCTTTTTCCATGCCTTTACTGTATCATTATATTTTTTTTTACAACGCGAGTAAATCATTTGCAGCTTGATTTTCTTTTAGCACGCCTGTCCAGAAGAAAAGCTACCCGGTGGCTACAAACACACGTTCTTGTCCCTTTTTTTTCACTGACTGAGTTGTAACTGTTAAGCAAGAAATTAGTATTCTGCCGGTGTAAAGTTTAAGGATTATTTCTTCAACTGTTCGTTTTTACGACCATCATCCCTCCCCAACCCATCAGGCTTTATCTTCCCGATCTGGCACCGAGAAGGAGAAGAAATATCGGAAGGCCTAAAAAGGAGCCTTCCGTTATTCGGACGACACCATCGACCAAATAGACAACCGTAGTGCGTGCGGATTATGTTATTATGTTGCACCCGGGGTTTTTTGTCTGCTCGTCCCCTTTATTTGGCCTTATTAAATTGTGTTTGTTTCCTGCTGATGGAGGCATATTCTGAAGCACTAGAGCTTCGATAAAAGAAGCTCTTCCAAGCCTCGCCATTTGTCGTGGGACGGATTAAAGAGTAGTAGGCTGACAGGGTCTTGGCTTCCTGCTACGCCTTCCAGTCCTTTAGGTGCTACCGATATGCTTACATAACGTCGTCGAATTTATTCGTGCAGCCATTTAATTTCATTCTACATTTTACCGGATGGTGTTACACCAGCAGGAATTTCGGGAATTTAATTTAAATGGAGCCATTTGCTTCGACTACCGGCAACGGGGTACAGTGTGCATGAAAAATCGCTAAATAAGTAGATCGCTTTGGGTAAAACTTCCTTTCGTTGGTACAGCAAAGTAGCAGAATGGCAGTACAGTACCGAATGCAGACTGGTCGATTTTTATTTAATCCACCACTAATTGAACACAAAGATTCTTAAAACCCACAGGGAACGTAGATGGAGCGTGCAATAGACAAAACGCCATAAGAAAATGCATAATTTAGTGCAAAATTTCATTCCATTTCCTACGGCTTGGCTCGTTCTCTATCTCCCTCCCAACGCTGCTACTCCCTCAGAGACTATCGAACCATTGCATTTTACCTCTCAATTTCCATTATCGGAGAAGCACCATCATCACGCAAGGTGGAGGGTTACACATCGTCACATTTCACGCCCGGTCGGAAACAGTGGAAAGCGAATATCGTTTCTCCTCCCAAAAATCAATCGCCTCGTTCACCCCCGGCCAAGGTAAGCATCAGCGGGAGGGTGAGAAAAACTTTTCGCTTCAGTTAAAAGTAACTCTTGCCTACCTCTAGGGGCACGTGAAATGTGAACCAGGGCTGCCAACCCCGGTATTGCCATCGACATCTTTATGGTGCCTCCCGGGGGACTCGTTGGAACTGATGCGGCAGTCGTAGTACCTAACACGGGGACGAGTAGACTTGTTCTGTTTCAGTCAGCAATTTTCCGAATTGGGACCGGTTCACATTGGGAGGTTTGCTTATGCCTTGCAATAGTATACGCTTTATAATCTTACTTTACTTAATACATGGTTTTATCTGCAAAACTAAGCACAGAGCCGTACGAAACTCCTTTTCAATTTGTTTTCTTCTTGTAAACTTTACGATTTGGCCATTGCTGAAATGATGCGAGCGCGCGCGCGGGTGTGGAAAAAGGGCGACCAAATGCGCCTAAAAGTATGCCTCACTGCACTGCTCCTAATGACATCCGCTATCGGTGCTGTCAAAGTCCGAGAGGTTAAAATTCTCCGCTCAATGCTTATCACTCGATTGTGTCCAATTTCCACCCTTCAACAGCAGCTTATCGCTTAGTTGGCACGTCTTGGCACGCCCTCCCCCCCCCCCCCCCCCCCCCCCCCTTCTGAGGCATGCAGCTCAAACGTCACCGCTGTGTACTAAAATGGTATCGATAAAATCTCGGACTGTTTCGAGCCCGGTTTTCTTACGTGCTATAATCCACGATAAATGTGTCCACTTGAAGCACCGACATAAGGAGACTTTTCTCGGTTTAAGCCTATGGGAAGCGGAAGATATGCTCCATTCTCCATCCTGCTTCTATCTACCCACACTCTCCCACACACACACCCACACAATCGCACCGATTAGCCAACATTCCATCCAGGAAGAGCATGTTTTTGGGGGCAACATTTTCGGGCACTAACGGCCATTTACCTTACGGGCATGATAGATACATCCGCAAGATAACTCTCTCGCTCTTTGTGCCGGGTTTTTTGATAGGATTGTAAGTGTGGCGGAGCGCTTAAGCAAACTTCCGCCACGGAGTTTGGGGTGGATTATGAGCGACAAGTGTCCTATTCGGGTTGGACCATTCTTTTGCCATGTCGTAGCCTCTGCCAGCTAGTGCAACTGGGGAGCCGTTGTTCGATAGTGATGCGATGCCGCCGGCTGTCAGATATCGGCAGACAGACAGACGTTCGGCTTCCTTCGTGCCAGCACCCTTAACGGAAAGCCTTTGATGGCCGGATCCGTCCTCAAGTGCCAAGCAAACGACCAAGCGTCTAAACGACTAGGCGTTTGTAGTTTAATGGATATTGCCCGGGCTTACCGTGGCTACGAGGCGGCAATTAACGTCGCGTGTGACAGTGTATCGCAGCACGGCTATGTAGCGTTGATGGCTGCTGTTAACTGCATATGACTACACATTCCACCAGCGGACAACTAGCTGGTCGTTCCGGGGAATTACTGTTCGCAGTGCGGTGCTTGAGAAATAGTTTCCCTCCAGGGTGAAGTTTAAGCATCTAGCCCGACCGGAACATCAGGTGTAGAATGTGGCGATGTCGGAACAACTTCAATCGATGGTATTTATTTCGAGCTTCAGCAGGAGAGCGCTTGAAATAGTTAGTTCCAGCAATCGCTACATACTCGCTCACAGTTAATTGCAACCCAAAGCTTTATGCCTCGATGAGTAAGACGGTTCGGTAATGGTTCGCCCAATGCAATCCCGTTGTTAGTGTTATGCTGCTGCCAGAATTAATCAGCAGTTGTTGTTGAGTCTTTTCACGCGAAACCAAAGCATGGTTTTAATAAAGCTAAACATAATGGCTCTACGGTATCGTGAATTCCCGTCCGTTTAGCAGCAGCTCTTCAGGGGAATTCTTCAGCCGATCCGCTGTACTGCTCCGGTAACGAAACTCAGGATATACACATGCGAGATGTCTAGCGCCGACTACACACACCATTTTCAGAGGACTACCACACAATGATAGTAGATCTATGTTGAAAGTGGAAAAATATTGACTAGCGCGTCCCCATTCTACCAACTCCGTCATTCTCCTGGTAATTACTCTACCACGTCCAGTTGTATAGCGAGAAACTCACCTCCTGCTTAATCTGCTACATCTCACAACCGCACGTTCATAACAAACCCTTAACCAACGGCAAAACGGATCACTCTTGCCGACTCGGTGGCTTGAAACAAATATTTATAAACCTTAATAAACCGCCTTTCTATCCACGCGTCTCACCCACGGCCGCGCATCGTATCCGGTACGGTGCGAAGGTGTTTTGCAGTGTAATACCACAACGGTTTTCAGTGTATGTGTGTTCGGTGGGTTACACAGTGGGGCCACCAACCTACCACCGATGTCACCCAGTCCGGGACTATGGTTGGGTCTGGTTTTGTGAAAATATTTACCAACTTGTGGACTCCGTTGTGTACGGGGATGATGCGGTCAGTATCAGTGTACCGATGTCTGGCAATGTCTATCCTAACTCCACTTGCGTTACATGAACGATGGAGAAAGGACGATGCTGAGATGCTTGTTTTTTTTCTTTTCTTGTTGTTGGTTTTGCCATTGCTCCCCGCGTAATGGAGACCGTGTGTACACAGTCTGATTCAATAGCAATAGCCAGCAGGGTTTGGATGTTTTCTATTGCAACAAATTAACTTAGGTGAGTGCTTACAAAACGAAAGCTGATAAGAATATTAGATGAATGGTAGAATACATCAGATGGAGACGCCCGGTGGTTCAGTGGATCAACTGAATCGCCAGAAATAACAGATCAAGACGACTTGACGTTGTAGTACTGGAAAAGTAGCAGAAAAGTACCATACATAAATACGTGAGCTTTAGTACGTTTCATTGCTTAACGTGTTTAAATGCTGTGCAGTTATTGCAAGCACTCCTCTCCTTTTATTCTCGTTCATCAAATTTAAGATGCACAAACCATAGATTGGAAATAATTTATAATCCATGCTTATGTTATCTTGTGTTAAATTTTAACCTCAATATAAACATACCGTAATCGTTATCCCCCCATTCCACGCAGCTAATTGCAATCCACAACACCCTTCACATCATGCAACACAAATCGGTTTCTTCCTGTTTTAATATTTAAGAATAATTCCGCCACTGATCGCTTGGCTGTGGTTCACCAACTCGCAAACAAACGGCTACACAACAGATCATTCCTGCCCGATAGCACACACGCAAACATAGAACGGGAACAGTAAGAAAGAAAAAAAATGATAAAAGAACTTCCCCCAGCTTAGACGACGGCCACAAGAATCATAAACTTCAATAGCAGACGTGTAGCAAAACAAACTCGTTGATTAAATTATCTTGCCCAACCCCCGTGGGTTGTTGTTCCGGATGCCGGTTGTCTAGTTGCTGAACTCTGGTGAGTTTTTCTCGTCCGTAAACAACCGAACCGGAAGTCTTTTTCACTACACCGAAGGTGTTTTGTCGGTGCTCCTCTATGTTTTGCGCCTTCGGAGCATTCTACACCACCGCATCTTAGGCGGTGAGCAAATGATGTACACACAGCAGCAGCAGCAGCAGCAGTAGTGGCAGTGTAGAATAAAATGAGTAGAAAATTAAGCTCTTCGTCGTCACGAGCACATTTGCAAGGCGCAAAAACGCAAGCATCGCAATAATTCATCCTTATAGCGTTCCACCGTGCCGCAAAACGGAGAAGACAAGAAGGTTCTCATCCAAAACACCCCGGTACCGTCAGACGAAGAAACAATAGGACCGGAGTGTAGCAGAAGCTATTTCACCAGTACACCATGCAGGGGTCCGAAAGAAAATGTGAGAGGGCCCAGAATTAATGACACTTGAAAGGACTGGCACTTAATTTCTGTCGTATGAAAACACCCTTTTGTTCTCGTTCCGATCCTTCCGTGGGTCAGGCTGGGTGGGATTTTTTTCTATCCCTTTTTTGCATTGCTCTCTCCCTCTCTCTCTCTTTCTCTCCTCCTCAATCGCTCTGCTGCTTTCAACACGCGCAACAGGACGATGATTTGACACTTGGTGGTGCTTTTAATGCATGCCGTTAGATGGCGCTCTGTCTCGCTTTAGCCTAGTGTACGCAACAACAACATGCGAGTGTCCGTACGCTATCGTCTTGCCGTTTGGTGTCCCCATTTTTGCTGCCTACTCTAACCACCATGCCATAAATCTTCCTCCTCCGCTCGACGATCGTTTGCTCATGACCCTTTCTTTCCATGACAAAAAAAACAAAATTCTTTAGCTCGTCTCACAAAACCTGCAGCACTAGCAAAGCTGTCGTATAGTGAAACGAAGGTGTAAATGCAACACACCCACTGTATGCAGTTGTTGGAAAAACACCGGAGATACGGTTTTTGTTTTGTCCGCCCCATGTTCGCATCGTCATCATCGGGCGGTTGGTAGCCGCACAGCGCCAACACGCTGACGATGGCCCCCGGACGTCCTGGTCGGAATGGACGCATTAAGACGAACACACCGCAAACCGAGCATTAAACGACACACGACGAGAGCAATTTTGCCACACCGGATCGCATCGTCAGTCGTGGCCGCAGGCTGATCTAGTGTCATGGTACAGCCGGAAGGCGGGTGATACAAATGAGAAAACACCACCAGCACCATGAGCAAGTATTCTTCAAGTGCAAACAATATCATGGCCAGAGACAGGGAGGGTAGAAGAATGGCCACTGTTGCATCCGAGGAAACAACTTCGCAAAAAGAAAGCAAACTCCGAAAGCTTGGTTGGTTGGTTTTGTTGGTGGTTGCCCGTCTTCTTTTGTGTCTGTGCTCAGTTCTATTGCCGTTGGACCACTGTTGTTTTCTCTGGATTGAAAGCAGCAAGAGGACAAACCGATTTCGCATGGCAAGGGTGGCGATATGGTACACGACAACTGAGAACATCATAACCTTTCCTCAAATAACATATGTCTATTGCCAATGAATGCAAAGGCGTGAATGCAAAAACCGGAAGCAGTTCCCACCGAAAAGAAAAGGCCATTTCATTGTGTCGGAAGGGCGCGTATTTGTTTCTCCCGAAATCAAGTCTTTCTTTCACGCTGCCTAAACAAAAAACCGGCCTCTGGCTGTTGAAAGGCACTTGGGAAACTAAATGGTTGCATGCTTTTTTTGCTTCCCCTCCCACCCTGTCGCTCTCCATTATGACCTTATCCTGCTCACACCATTGACCGGACTTGAGTACTTGTTGAATTAGCAATTGAAACAAACAAACACACACACACACACGCAAACGGGATGACAAAAGTGTTGGGAAGCTGCAGACGATGTACAATGCCGTCTGTGCCATCGTCGCCCGGAAGTACTGTAGTTTGGCGCACCAGTACGTCGTTGCCACCAGTCCTTTCAGGCAGACGTTAGGGTGTTTGAGTTGGTTTTTGTCGAGGCGTGATGGTATGCACGGTTCGTGACCAAATGGCCATTTGGTTCGCTTTTCGGTAGGCGTTAGCAACTGCCAAGCCCCCTTTTTTGTTTGGCCCCGTACCAGCGCCGGGGTGGTGCTGGGCGTATTGTTTTGTTTTGCGGTGGAAAATAGAAGGAACTAATCACTCCCGTTTACTTTCAAGGCCGTACCGCAGCGGGTGATTTGTTTAATAATGTTGCAAATGTTTTATTCAAGTGCATAGGGAATGGAAAACAGGATGCAGGAACACTGTACAGCTGGGTAGCAAAGCAAGTTGGCAAGAATTTATTATGAGTGCTAATAAGAGGGAACATTATTCTATTCAAACAGATTGCTAACTACTTAATTCATGCAATTACTTTGGCAATTCCTTTTTTTTTACATCCAGTTCAAATAAACGTCAGTATAACAAGCTCATTATAAAGCAATTTTGCCATCAGTTTGTATGCATTTGGGCGCCACGATGTAAGGATTTCAAATTAACCTTAAAAGCGCCTAAAATTATGCAATGTAAACTCTCATTTGGTGCCGCTTTGTTTTCCAAACAGATTCCTTCACGGTTTCATATCTTCTCCGAAGCAAACATTGGTTTCGAAGGGTTGAGATTTTTTTGAGAACATTTGTGGTGTTATTGTAAATAAAATATGTTAAACAAACGGTTCAATTTAATCCTCGAAGACCCATAAATAAGTCTCTACCTTCCTAATGTCCGCTCACTCCTCATGGAAGCGGACATGTTAGCCCATTCATTTCTATTCCCCAAGAGGGATATTCCTTACCCGGAACCTTTTGCCGTTCACGCGCGCTCTTTCTCGCAATTCAAACAAAACGACCTGTGCTAATCGTTAATGGATTCCGCAGAAGTAAAAAAAAAACAAACGAACAAAAAATCCCTCACACTGACCTCGAACACTGTCTCGGTCGCATAGAGCGGCACAAACTGGATACGTTGTAAATATTACCCATCGACACATTGAGCAGAACTGGAGCTATCGGAGTAAGACAATAACACACAAAAAGGAATAGCTTCACAGCAGCACACCAGTAAAACTGACCGATTCAACGAACCGAACGGACAGGAAAGCCATCCGCTTTTACTTTTACTGCCCGTTCCGGTGCGCCAGGGCGCCTAGAGTGTGTCTAGTCAGCTTTATTACCCTTACGCGTCTGCCAGTGTTGCGTTGCGTTACTGCCGTGCTTCCGGTTCGGAACATTCTTGGACGAATGACGTTCCTAACTTCGTTCTGGCGCGCCAATGCAACGATTAGAATTTAATGAACGTCGTCCCGGTTGGTTGGAAGTGCGTGTGTACCTTATCGTGGTGGTTAACATGTTACAAAGCGGCAAACAAATGAACTAGTTTTATTAGCCTCATTGTGAACCATCCACATTTTTGACATAAGAAATGCTATAAAAATAAAATACAAAAGCCGTGGTTTGATGCTGAAATAGCAAATCGTACAGCGATTTCTTTTATTAGGCGATCTTATGTCTATCGAATTGCTTATCATGTCAATTGAGAGAAAAACAATATTATGCCTATGTTCGATTTAAAAACGTCATGTGTTTACGTTTGAAGCGAACAATGTTATGGCAATTATGGCTTGGATTGTAAATTAACGCCTAGTAGGTATGCAAATCGTTCTTCCAACGCCTTGATAAATAAAGAAAGTTAGCTCAACAAATTACAAGTCCAAGAAGAAGCTGCTTCACTTATTCAATACATCAACTATCTATGAAAAGTTTCATAGAAATAGTATTTTAGGTGACACTTTCATCATCGCTAGTAGCAAAGCATCATCATCAGCATCGTTGAGTAACCACACCAGGCATTACTTACGGAAAAGAAATTCGGTTAAGCGAGTGTTTCACTTTTGCCAACTTAATTTCCTCCAGTTTCACTCACTGACTTTCCGCTCCTGTTCCGCGCTCTCGAGACCGTAAGAATTCCACTTTCACTTTCCGTAATGGTGCAGCAGTCGCTCGTTTCGCTCTCCGACATCCAACACCACCCTGTTTTACGCGTACCGCAATCTATCACCCGGCCGGGTTCCACAAAAATGGCCTCTTATCGAGTCAGCCTGCCGAGATCGTTCCATCCACAGAACGTCACTTTTCCTTGAGCCATATCCCGACAGGCTTGGTCACGGCGCACCATTTCCGATGATGAACGAGAGACTGATGTTGATCGTAATCATAATGATAATGAATATTGTTTTCATTTTCCACTTCCATCCATCCATCCGGCCCGGCATCGTGGTGCGGCCATCTCGAGAGGTGAGCCCTCCCCCCCAGCAGGGTGGGGGGAGTTTGGGAGTTTCCATCACCATTACGATGCTCACGTGAAGGCAAATCATCGTCACCCGGCCGTCGTGGCGTCCACGAACAGTGCAGAACCCGGGGGGCCCGGTGCTAGAGATATGTTTCACTTTATTCTACTTTTCCATTAGCTCCGTGTAGCGCCATTTTCCTTCTGCCCGGCGCTGCGGGAAAAAGGCTACGGCTGGGCTGAGAGTGATTTAGAACGCACCACACGGGTTTCTCTCTGCGGCACAGACAAAAGTTATGGCCGAACGTTTGGAAGCGCTGGCGGATTGTTTTTTTGTTTTTTTTTTTTGTGCCACATCACAACAGCATCAGGCAATGGTTTTGTAGTTGTTGCTCATTTCCACGCCCGCCGAAGGTAAGCTGTTAAAACTGTGCAGCGCGCAGTGGAAAGTAATCATTTAATAAGAGAGATGAAAGATGTGTTTACCGTTTTACGGTGTGTGAGTATGTGTGTGTGTGGAGGGAGAGGGGCTTTTTCCCCGGGAATGGTTGGGAAAAAGGGAATAAAACCTCCACCACAACGCTTCGTGTGAGATGAGCAAATGAGCACACGTTCCCTGTGTCGCAACGTCCACGCACTCGCTTCGTTCGACAGCAATTCGATGGCACTCGAACATGTCTGCGGTCCAATGTGTTGCTAGCCTGCGCATCCCGACTGTATATATATATATACCGACGAACTCTAAAGATCGTAAATTTAATTTAATTAAGAGCTCCCAACTTCTGCCTCAATTCGGTGCGGTGCGATTACTTTTAGGAGAACAGACACACACACACGTAAAGAACCTCGCCGGTGTTAAAATGAGTAATTGTGTTCTTTTCTTTTACGATTATGCTTGCCCGTCCGCTTCAGCAAACATTTTACATCCACGGGCAAAACTTGTACCCGTCTCACTTCTGCTGTGAAGGTTTTTTTTTTTTGGCCCTGAAACGGCGTGAAACCGACTATGGGCTTTGGCGTTTGTTGACGCTTTCACCAAAACAAAAACGAAACCAGAAGCAACCTCCCGTCAATTTCCAAATGCCGTAGAGTTGTCGTGCGTTTTTATTTCATTATTTAAAACATCATTTTCCAACCAAACGGTAGAGAGGTAGGCGCGCTGTGAGGAAGCAAAATTGGCAGGAAATGGGCAAACGGGGTGGGCATGCAGATGAGAAAGGATAATCGTAAAAGTAAGCTTATTTGTGTGTTGTTAAACTTTTTTTCAGAGCTTTTGTCGCAAGCATGTCATTCCATTGACACTCTCACGGCATCTCTCGACACGCATAACCTCTTAGCGAGTCATTTTTGCAATTTTATTTATATTTTACAAGCTCTTGCGTTTTAGGTGGAAGAGTGTAGGGGAACGGGGGCCAGGCGAGGGGCGTAGGTCGGTCGGTTAGCCACCATAAAAGTGCTTCTCAATTCACAGGGTAAAAGTACTTTCGGTCCCGTCAAACCACCGAACCGCATCACGTCCACACACACACACTTCACAACGCGGTAAAACCCATCGAATGTTTGTAGGCTTTTGATGGGGATAAAGTTCAAATGGCCAGTGCCGTGATGAACGGCTTCGTTTCCTTGCCGGGAGGAAAATGTACAAAAGGTGGGGGGGGAGGAGTATCAAGCGAATAAATAAATTAACGGGAATAAAACACAAGAGGGTCATATCGTTCATAACGCATAAAATCATCACTCGCCGAGGCGAGAAGCAGCGTTTCAGGCGCTATGGAAGGTGACACAGTTTTTAACCACCCATCGTTAAGGCGAACTTCTCGGACCATAATTTTGGCCACCCTTTTTTTCTGTCGCTACCCCGTTCGTTTAACGTTCAAGTATCAAACGTGAGCACTGTTTGGATATTAATTTGTTTTCATATTCACCCTTTTTTTAACGGAACACCATTTTCATTTCACATTGCATACATGCAGGCGTGTACGGGGTTCGTCTGCTCGTCCGACCATAATTGAAACGCACTCAAATGGACCCACTGGAAACCGCACCATTTCGAAATGAGCAGCTTTACAACGGGGCTACAAATCGGCTTATAAAAAGCTTCCCCAGCTGGAAAGTGTTTTAGTAGTGCGGCCAGTGAAATGATTTTTCGGAACAACTCAATCAAAACGTGCCGAAACCGTGGGAGCGACGTACGCAGTGAAAGCACACAGCCCCGGACATATGCTTGGGGTTTAGGTACGGGTTTGTAGTTTCTGGCAGCTATTTCCCATGCAATGACCTGTACGGTTCAGTTGCGGAACACGCTCTAAATGCAGTGCTCATCGTGTAGCTTCACGTCGGACGGTGCTCCACGCGCACCGGCACGGGAGGACCGTGCCTGAATGTGGGGTATTTTAATTTTGTCTCGAACCATGTTCGGTTCGAGCTGCTGCCGTATGTCGGCCGGCACACGCTACACGTACGCCCATCCCCGTAGGCTTCAATTAATTTCGTTACATTCAATTAAAGTTGAAAATTTAATTGCACAAATCGCCTACCGATATAATACCGTTTATTAGATGCACACCCGGGAGAGCACATCCATGGTGCTGGCTGCTGCAGGTTGTGCGACGTGCCTACACACATAGGGGTAGACAGTTGTGAATCGGCCATCGGATCTAGCAGGCTGTACTGCGTTTTCGCATCTGACTTCCGGACGCTTGTACGCTTGTTGTTGTTGCGGCCGAAATGGTATGAAGTTGAAGGTTTGACTTCACCAACGGTTCAGCTCATGTACACCGTCAACGTCTCCCGGGTGTTCCCGATGTCTCCCCCTTCGAGAGGAGTTCTTCAAACCTCACACTACCCAGCCTCCGACGCTGAAGCAAGGTTTCATTCCTCTGTTCTCTTGTGCTGTTGGATTTATTTTGACAACACTCCAAAGAACGGAGGGAACGCAACTCCGCAGAAGGAGGGACAGAACATGGTCGTGTCTGCCTATTGCATGTTCGTCTGTATAACCCGACTGCTCGTAGGTAACCTCCAGAGATCGTTGTGTCATACCAGCAATTCCAATACATATGATACCGGTTTTCGAAACTGTGAAACTCCTTCCTGAGATGTCTAGAATTGAGCTGAAACAAGCCGTCCTGTTGTGCTTCTAAACAAGCATTCGATCTGTACACGAACCAACAAATATTCATATTGTCACAACACTCGGTGTGATAGAAGGCAGGGTACCACAAACATTTCATCGAACATTGTATGTCTTACATTGGGATGGATTAAATGCGAACATATGGTTGCATAACGTTAGGCGTGTTTGTTCACGGACAAAACAACAAAATCTCTTCGCTGATATCAATTAGTACGCAATTATAAAACTTATTTCTCTCCTTTTCTACTTTCAGGGTCGTTGCAATCGTGAGAAACCACCGTGTAAATACTTTCATCCTCCACAGCACCTGAAGGACCAGCTGCTGATTAACGGAAGAAACCATCTCGCCTTGAAGAACGCCCTGATGCAACAGATGGGAATTTCACCCGGCCAGCCGGTTCTCCCCGGCCAAGTTCCAGCAGTGGTAAGTTCCCAGCCCGTTCACTATCTCCTCGCACTACGGTTGCAGTCGGCCGATCGGTCGTCGATATCATCACACGGCCAGTAGAACGGACATCTTAACCGAATCCAGCCAAATGTCCCAAGGATCAGCGATTGCACTCATTACCTCCGATGAATGACCTTTTTCTTTGTCGAAATTGTATAGCAAATGTGTCTCCGTCTTGTACACCGCAAAGAGTCTCTCGTATGTTTTGCGGTGTGTTTTCTGCAGTTGAGGGATAACAAGAACTCTGCGTTGTCAGCGATCGAGTTCCAACACTCCAACATCCCATGTCTGCGATCGGTTGTCATTATTTGTTGTTTTGTTAGTTTTCGTTCTTCTACGAAACATCGCCACCTAATCTAATATCTGCACCCAGGCAGCCCATCCGTTTCATAACAGCTCATTCATCTTTGTGAAATTTTATTGCACTCATCTTTCTTAATCATTCATTGGCGATCCTTCCACCCCCACCCCCGTCCATCAACTCACCCAGGCTGTCATTACACCTTATGTTGCGCGCTTACCATGCCTCTCCACATCCACACTCTCGCTCGCTCGTTCGTTATGATTTCGTTTACGGTGCGCCCGTGCGGGTTCCCACCGACACCACACGACTACAAGAGCTGCAGCAGTGAGCAATGGCAGCAGATCCAAGCAGATCGACAACTCTCTCAAGAGCACCCTTTCTACAGTACCCCGCCAAAAAGGAACAAATTCCCAAATGGCCTGCATGCGATGGGTGTGAACGTTTCTGTGTGAGTGCGTGCTGTACGTTTCCCCTTGGTGAAGAAGTGTTCCAGAGCTGCTAGCAAAACTAATGCCTCCCCAAGGTTGCTACTGCACTGAACCAGCAATCAGTGACGTTTCGTGTGTAAAAGCTTTTACGGAAGAGCAACTAATGATTTGTAACTGTCGCAAACTACTCAACTACGCAAGAGACTCACACACCACTGTTACAAGGTCGGTGGAATCAGAGAAGCAAAAGTGAAACTGGAATGAAATGAAACGCCAAACAAGCTGCATTCTGTTTTTTTGGTTTTCCATTTACTTTTCCTTAGCATCTTAGCAAACTACTACTCAAATCAAAACAATCCTTCCTACCTGATTTCTTTCGTTTTGCTTCATAATCTCATTACTCGTCGCATTCGTCGCGCAACTTCACTGTACTCTCCAATTGACCTCAGAAGTGTGGCGTGTCGTGTGAAAGCTTCAGACTTTTAATTGCTATCAACTCATTCTTCGGCAGATTTAATCGAAATTCGAAATTTTCTTCCTTTCAAAATGAACCGCCCGTGGGACCGCCCGACCCCAGTACTACAGCAATTAGTGACAGAACGCCAGTAACGAGCACGTAGTACCGGCGGAGTGTCCTTCAGGAGTATGCCCCTGCATAAGCAAATGAAGTGCTGTCCAATGCTCTAGAGAAAGTCACCAAGGATTTAAGTGAACGAAGCAAAACCAAAAAATACAGTATGTTCCTAACTATTACGACGAAACATACTCCAAACCAGCGCCCCGCTTGTATCACATCTCATTGTTTGCCGGAGTTGGCTGAGTGTATAGGAGTGCTCAAATTAAGCACGAAACCGTCAAGTGTTGTTAGCGAAATTGCTCCCCATCGTTGTTCACCACTTTAAGCAGTTTTCCTTTCCCCCTTGTTCAGCGTTAACTTCCTTCGTTTACTCAACCTTGTTCTGTTGTAATTTTTAAGGTATAGAGAGGGCGAGACTCGTTACCCTCTCGCCATCCAAAACATGGACGCGATAATCGATCAGACGATACTAGCGTACCGTGCGATCGCAAGGACTTTGGCAGAAACACGTCAACCCGTCCGTGATATCTTTCCCGAGTGTACGATCGGTAAGCGTGCCGTCCGACTCCATCGTCCTGGTGGAACGGTGGCGCTGTTCCCTTCTCAATCGCTACTCGCCGCTTTACCGGGCAATGATATGGCACAGTATCGCTTGTTACGGCCTCCATACCTGTAGTGTATCCTGGGGAAGAAAGGGTGCCTCTCGCAACACCACGCATCAGGCAGCAAGCTTCGTTAGTTCAGGGACCTGTCCATCTTCTGGATCGGAAGTGCTTTCGCTTGGGCTAGGTATCTCCATTGGGCTAGGGCTAGTGTAGTCACAAGCCATAGGAACATAGGATTAAACGTATTAACAGTTGCAGCTTCTGCTAGGCAACCTTGTCAGGGTATTGTCACCTACTCATTCACAATGAATGACAGCTCCACCGTAATGTCTTGCTACATCTCCAGCTATTCTGCACGGTTCTCTGCCTACTGGGAGTGCTTGCCTCAGTTTCTTCTTTGCATTATAAGCTTAGTTTTCGTATCTGTTACTTCTACCAAACTTCCCTCCAAGAGCAAGATCATTCATTCAAAACGGCTGGCAAGTGTCACACAAACAGTCTTCAAGCAATCTTTCCCACACGTATCTTATATGGAAGCGGTGCTTCGCACTTTAATTTCTTCAAAAAGAATAAAAGAAATCTTAACGTTTGCTTATTGGCTGCCAAACTACGTGTGTTTGACGTACCGCATCGTTATGACTGTACGCCTTCCGTACCGCAGATTGCATACATTTAGGCGTTGTTTGATAGCGATTCGACTAAAGTATGCAAAACGCATGACATACAGGGTTAAAATCGTGCAATTCGGAATCCAATCGACGATTGTGTTATGATAGCCTAGTGGATGGGTTGTTTGTGCTCTATAATTTCCAACATTTCTATTTACTGGATCTGACCCACAGTCCATAGGAACAGCGAAATTCAAGACATTTCAGTAAAAACTAAACAACTAACCCAACTAACAGCTCCGGTGCATATTCGGACGTCTCCCGTAACAACCGGTGGAAGAACATCGTCACGGCTGACTCTTCGTTCATTTTACTATCTCTCCCTTTATCTCTCTCTTTCTCTCTCTTTCTCTCTCTATCTATCTCTCTCCTATCTGCTCTATTTCTCGTGCTCGCGTGCATTTTCCGAACGTCAGAACGGCGCAACGGTTGCAACGACGGTGGCCACCGCCGTCCCGCCAGCGGCTGCCGCTGCCCTCGGTTTTACACTAGCCTGGGGCACGGCACCGCCACCACCGTACACCACCTACGTCGTTAGCCACAGTCCCAGTGCGGTCGTCACCCATCACAATGGTAATGCACCGCCACCGACGAACGGGGTGACGCACTGTAACGGCACTAGCGGCATCGGTAGCACCAACACCACCACCAACGGTAGCAGCACCGTCAACGGCCACAGTCACAGTGCCCCCGGCAACAATAACAACAGTAACCACTGCAACAGCAACAGCAACAACAATAACAACAATACTACCACCACCTGCAAAGTAATTACTCGCACCGAACAGTCGGTGACCAACCAACCATTCTTTTTGCTCCACCACCATTCTCTCCCCATTCGCAATAATTAATACCTCCTTTGACCCATATCTCTCGCTCTATCTCTTGCCCTCTCTCTCTCTCTCTCTCTATTCTTCTCACTCTGTCTATCTCTTTGCCTCATTATCCGTGTCTTGATCTCTGGTATCTAGCAGAAATCAACCAGAGATCACCACCATTTCCAACGCATTTTCTCTAGAAATGTTTCGTTTTTGCCTACGTTTTTTGCTGCCTGTAACATTACTTAAAACTACTAACCACCGCTAACTTATTTATTCGTCTATTGTTCACCGTTCGGACACATTTCTTAAACATATTCCTACTTCTTATCGCTATGTACTTGTATCGGATGTGTGTAGAGCGGTTTGTTGATACGAATTAGTTTCCATTATCGTTACTTTTATCACCTCTGTTGCCGTCCGTTATTGAAACGATATCTCGTAACATTTTCCTCCCTTTGGAACATGTTTCTTAGTCTCAACATTTCGACTGTTAATTTGAACGATTTCATTCAATGTTACCACTAGACTAGAGAAAGTTTTCAGACAACTTTCACGGTTTGTCGATTATTTGTTTCCTTTCGTTTTACTTTGGATATGTTTTACACCCTTATTTTCATAGCTCAGAATGATCTCTTTGTGATCGAGCCATTTCTGAGGAACGAAGATCTTTCATTGTTATTGTTTCATTACCATAATTTTCATCTCCAATCTCGACTGTTATCGAGCTGATTGAGTTCACCGGTTTTCGTAAATGAGTTGCATGAAAAAGAAAATATCTGCTTCAAACACCACCAGAAGTACTGGAGAGTTGAAGAGCTTAGATAAAAGCTTGCGAGGTCCAGCGTGCGTGGCCCTATATTCCGCGTGTGTATCCGTGTGCTCTGTATTGCGTGCTTAGAGAGTGATTTCACTAGGTTAAGAGTGTCTCCCTGTGTGCTTTCGTTGTTTAGTGATTACAGCAAAAAAAAAGTCAGACAACTTACCTTACTGCATGCTTCCATTTAGATTCAACAGATGGGAACGGTCACGAGTACTGTCTGCTTCCATCACTCTCTAACAATCCTCTGTCCCTCTTATGCGCTTTCTGGACCACACGACTGCGATTGCCCAATCCGTTGTTTGACTTAGAGCTTAGTTCGTTCAGCCCCACGTGAACGTAAATAAATAACAAAGCTTCCCAAAAAAAGAAAAACCAAACCCGTCCTAGCCGAAGCCCTATGCTCAAGGCTTTTCTTCAACTGCTGCTTGTGGGTGCTGCTTGTGATACTGCTGCTGCTACTACTGCCGCCGCTGCTGCTGCTGCTGCTGCTCTTCGTAAACGGGCCGAGCTCCCGTTTGTTTTAGTGTGTGTGTGTTTGTGTGTGCGTGTTTTGTTGCTATTCATGTTTTAAATAGACGAGGGAGTGTCGGAGCTACCGAGCGGGCGGGCGGCCAAATTCCGACATTCCAATCATCATTTACCACCACCAACAACACACCATCACTCGTTGCCATCTCACGCCATCTTTCCATTTTAGAGTCATTTTCATACATAACACCGGTTCAGTTGTTTTCAGTTGCAGATTATCTCTTTATCTCTAGATCAGTTTAGTCCCGGTTTGCGATGGGTGCCGCTATAATAGTGGGGCTTCGATGTGTGCTGTGGTGTAGCCCCTCGGGCGTTGCGTGTGTATCAGGTGCATGAGCCTAGTTCCTTCAGTTGCTATCATGGTGTTCTTAGTGTTCTATAGAAGATGTTCCAATTTGAGGGGTTTTATAGCAGTTTGTGCTGTTTGCCTACAGATGTGAAAAAAGCCATTCCCAATCAATATTTCCAGTTTTCTCATAAATATTCTTTTGTTTAGAAACACTTTGGTTGGTCTATGAATAATCTTTGTCCAATGTTCGGGAATAATAATTCAGTGTTCAAATAAATTAAACATATAAATAATACAATTTTGAGATATCTTTGAAATCATTCATATTTCCTGTCTTTAAAACAATTTTTGAGCCTCAAATATCAAACGCGTCTGGTCCAGCGATTAGTACAACGGTTTATTCAAAATGTACTCACCAGCGCCATCTGCAGGCAAATAGCAGAAACTTGCTATAAAAATCCTAAACACTATCGAAAATTTTCCCACCCTCCTGTCTTAATGTTGCAATACACACACAAGCGCTCGTACACCCACATGCACTCGTGTTGCCACTCTTTCATCCCTTCCTGAGACCTGTTCCTTGCCAGAACACTCCCCGTTTCCGCCAAGGCTTAGATAAGCGCTTGAAAGGCTGATCGCATTTGATGTTCCCTCTCTTTCCTGGACTGTTTCCCAAAAATGCGTGATGGTGGAGATTCACTGATTCGCAATGCATTAAATACATACGCAAACAAACAAGAACCGAACAACCAACCCACCATTCAACTGTGGGCGGTTTCCCGCTAACTAAAATCGCTTTAATTCGTTTTCTTTTCTTTCTCTCTTTCTCTCCCTTCCCCTTCTCCCTGTTCGATCTGTCCCCGTTCTCGTGTGCCAATAAAAAAATTCACTCCCCAACTGACACAGGCAACCAATCCCTACCTGGCCAGTATGCCAGCGAGCACGTACAGTCCATACTTTCAACCCGGTCACCTGGTACCGACCCTGCTCGGTCCCGTCTCCGACCCGTCCAGCGTATCCCAGCTGGGCCCGGTAGTGCAGCAGGCCGTCGTCTCGACGCAACAGAAAATTCCACGCTCTGACAGGCTCGAGGTAAGTGTTCCCGGTGTTCCACTGGTCAAATCTCGTTAACGTACCCCCTTCTAGATACCCGACCGGCGGCGGCTTCCCTAAGAAGTCGCTCGCCAGTTACGATCCTTACGTCCTGGAAAATGATGAAAACAAATCAATCCCTTTCCTTCCTTCCTCCCGTCCCTATACTTCCCCGCTTCCGGCCATGTCTCACCCCTCTATATAGTGTTTTTTTGAATGTGAACAAAACCCACTTACCGCCTCCACTGTACTCCGTTAGTTTGCCTAACTGTTCTCATCATCCCGACCATCGGGAGCCTCTTAGCTGTAAGATCTAGTGCATCCCAACGATCCCACTCCCCAAAAACAACAAGATAAACCTCTTGTCGTATAGATGATTGATACATAATTATTACCCACTGGTAACCGTTACTCTTACTGCACCCACTCTAAATTACTTTACAACTGTTTTTATACGTTATCGTTCAGTCTTGCCTTTGTTACTTAAATGTGTCTACATTTTAAGCGTCCATAGTTTGTACATTAAGTACTCTAAATTACAAAACAACCAACCGATCGATCTAGCGTCTGTATGAAGTGACCAAATAAAACAAAAAAATGATGGTTTCATTTTTCGCAATCGCTTTAATGATTAAATTTTGTCAATAGAAATCACGTACGTAAGTTCGAGAGCAAACTATTTAGATCGATTTGCTGCTTTTGCGATGAAAATGAAACGTTACGTTAAAAACACCAATCTATAGAAACAGTCTGTATTTGTATACATAATTGTACAGTAATTCTTGTGTTTTGTGCTTTTTGTTGTGAAGCCAATTTAAACTCAAACTCACATTATCTAACTGTTGTTGTTGTATTACCATGATGAATACAATTGTTGCAGTGTGAATCTTTAAATTATGTCACCAACATTCATTATAGTCTATTATGTTTTCAAACGATTCGCTGTAAATAACGTACATAACATTCAGTTTATATACAAAATGTGTTCTTTCGTTTCCAGTTTATTCAGTTTTATTAGTTGTTTGGTACAATTCGTTCATGTGTGTAAACAAAAATGTGTTTAAAATTTTGTTTTTTTCTTCAGTGGTTTTTCTTTCGTACGGATTATACGATACGCAAATACACACTTTATAAATATTAACTCTTTTTTTATAATATCAATATATCAATCAACTCAATGTCTTGTCTTGCTGCATCTTTCCTCTCTACGCTTCTGCGCACGGTTGTAAAAGTTTCTTTTACTACTCAAAACAAACATAATCAATAGAATCAAAAAACCTTTGTACCGACAAAAGAAAAGCGATGAAGGCCGGCAGGAAGAAGCAATGCTACTATTAGATGGATAAGAGATTAAGTTAAAGAAACAAACCATATCCTACGATACGCGTGCCAAGTTACCGTGCTAATATCTAAACGAAAGCGTACCAGCAATCGATGAATGAAACTTCAAACGCGTTTAGCTCTAGAAACAATAAAACTAAACAAGCAACAAAACATTGAAACTCGCACAACTCTCATTGGTCAAAATCACAGCGAACACATTTAAATGACTTCATTCAAACACTGAAAGCATTCAATGAAGTTGCAAAATTTGCCCAAAAGTCACACCCCAGCAAACGATCCCAAACATACCTTTGCAGATCAATAAAGCAACACTGGCACGGACAAAAACTGCCCGCTCCTGTGCTGGCTGGCAAACATACAACAGCTGGAGCACACAAAAGAACTGGCCGCTGCCCATTAGTGAAATGGACCGAACGGTACGGTTCGAAACATAATCTGATTTTCATTTCGCATACAAATAAACATGTGACAAATGTGTGCCAGCGCGTGTGTGACAAATCGACGCCGGCAAGCGTGAAAAAGCTTCCATACCCCAATTGCGTGCGTGTGGGGGATGTGTGTGTGAGCATGCCTGCATGTCGGATGCAGGCGGCGATCCCCGTCGCCCCGATGGCGGAACGAACGAGGGACATTTGTTTGGCTAGTCAACCGTGAAATGTGCAGCGACGGCTCGATCTGACCTACAATCGATTTGGTGGACGCCGTCTCGTGTGCAGCAGCAACAGCCAGCATATGCCAATTCAGCATACGGGCGATGTTCAGTGCTGTGTTTGCAAGGGGCGTGATTGAGGGTTCACTGCAACAAAGGGCAGTTTATGGACTGTTGCAATGGTCAGCTTAAATTACGCAAAGCGATATTGAACTTTGCAGCAGCTTTATACCAAATAATTTCGATAATGCCCCAGAAGTACCGGGCGCCTCCATCGCACTATTCAATGTTCGTACTACGATCGCAAGCATCGCATTTTGCATTGTTTGTTTCTATACTGGCACTTTAATGAACAATTATTCACGGTTTTTTTTTTTTTTTTTGTAAGATATTCCTTAAAACTATAATATTAATTATTGTAAACAACCTGGAGTTAGAAAACTTCACAACCCACTAGGCGCCTCCATCATTGTGGCTAAACATATAAATTAATAGCTTATGAGCTTTAATGACTTTATAACTTTTTCTTTCGTGCTTAGTAGTTTGGACTCAACGGTTGCATTGTTTGCAACGTAATCAAACGTGACACCGGATATCAGACTTATATCTGGCTGTTAATTAATTATTAAGTACCGCATCGATAAATCAACATCGAGCAAAGTTCATCATATGCCAACCGCAGCAATCGCTGCCCTTCGGCTAGTGTGAAGAACCAACTACCACTCGTGGCCAGACGGCTGTGGTGGAGCCGTTTGCGGGTTTGGGGTTTTGCTGCAACCCCAACGGCAGCAATTCTCCAAATCAATTTTAATGGATTATAAATAACTTCCCCATTCACTGATTGAATGCCAATAAATCAACCCGCGAGGTGATGTACCCGTTTGAAGTGAATTCATCGGCTTGCTCGGTCGGGCAAGGTGTTGCTGAAAAGTTTCCAGAGAACCAGAACCAAACGCTTTCGTTCGATATTTGCTTACAACCAATAGAATATAGCGAATAATTAGCTAGAAAGCCTAGCCTGTTAGACGGTGTAAACCGTGTGCGTTAATATGCTTACCACCAATAGAATAGAACAGCTCGGCGGGTTTAGTAACGAATTCCAAACGAAAACTTGCAGCGAAAACTCGTCATCGGCGTGACGAATCAGCCACGACAGCCTACCAGCATCCAAAACTTTGCTATTTTCTATTAACGATCTAAATGCCATGTTTCGCTTGCGATATGATCCGTTTCCGTTTTGCTGTTGTTTACGTTTACTTTCTATATATATATGTATTTGTGATAGAGCATACTCACACCAGTAATAGCGCGGATTAGAATAGTGATTCTTACCATTGTGTTCAGTGTTTCTTACCTACTGTGGCTGTACAGATCCGACAAAAGCTGTCAAAGAAAATCAAAAACATGGCAAAAATAACGCAGAGCTAACATACACACACATCGAATCGAAACCGAAAGCAAAAGTCAACCCTGGAATGTGTTGAATGACGTCTAAATTTTACCATCCGTTTTCTCTATTCTCTACTTTTCTTACACTAGTGAATGCACTTCCGTTTTCGTTAGAGTATGAACTAGATTTATAGATATCTCTAGCTTTAGAATCACTTTCTGGCTCATGTTTACTGCATCTGTCATATTGTTTCAGTCGATTCAGTCTCATTGTCATTAATTTCTAGCCTTACTAGATTTTAGTTTGAAGAAAATTTTAGTTTGTTTCATTCTTTTGTTTATGTACTGTAATATACCTATGGTTGGTCCAACAACCCACGAGAAGATTATATTGTTGCGTACTAATAAGGACGTAGAATGCTTAGTGAAACGTTCAACAAATCCCCAAGTTGTTTTTAGTGCAGCATTCGTAACACACGGAACTATAACTTCCACCATACCGTACAGGTGTCATTCGAAGGTGTCATTTCTCTGGCCGCCTCTGGCCAATCGAATCCACTATTCCTGCACACAACAAAACACACCCTTTTACGTCTTCCCGTACACTGACTTCACTTCCTATCACTCTTCTATAAGCATTCCCCTCTATCTCACCTTCTGTACCCTTTCTATCTCTAGACCCTCTATTTCTTTTTCTTTCTTTCTATATCGCTATCTATCTTTCTGTCACCTTTTTCGACATTGTTCGATCACATGCCCTTATCGTCTCATCGAGCGTCTCGTGCAAATTTCCACCCACCCGTACGATGCGTTGTGCAACATTTGTAAGCGTTTGTGTGTTTTTGTGCACGTGTCTATGAGTGTTCTGCTTTCATGTGTATGTCACTCGTTCACACTTTCATACACACACGCACACCGAAGCAAACGCTCCCAAAGAAAAACCATGCAAATCGTCCGAGTTTCTATTCTCCTGCGACCTTTCTATTTGCATTTCTTCAATGTGTAAATGCAACGCATTCTGTATGCACCAGAGCCGAGGTGTGGAACAGTGGAAGAAGCAAACACCCTGCACACCATTCCCTGCGCGTTCACGACTTCAGTACTACCCCTTTCGTCGTCCTTCTCACTTGTGTCCAGCTACGGTCCGTTTTTTCATCTTTCTGTATGAACACATCCTGTAATTGGGTTGTGATCTATCAATTTTCACTCTTCCAATTTGCAAGTGAAGAGCTTTTGCTCATTGTCCGTCCTAACGTACGGACGTTTTAATTACCGAAATACAAGCTTGCTAGTTATTCACATGTTACGTTCACATAATTTACGTTCAATACGCCAAACCTGTATGTGTTTTTTACTTGTTTTATTCGCGTTAAACGGGCCAAACGGTCGAAGGACATGTCTATTTCCGATCAAGATAAATTTCTCTATTTGCCTTTAAATAAGAAACGCTGAAAAACAATCTCCCAGCAAAAATAAACCTTTTGTTGTGAGAATTGCATAACTTATGGCGCTTTGTGAATAATTCTTTCCAAAGTAAAAGAAATGTGTTGTGTTTGCAAAGCCACAAAATTTACTCAAACAAAACAAAATTTCAAAGCTTGATCAGAATAAACATGGCCCTTGTTCAGTGCTCCTCAACTGCAAAAACCAGTCATCCTACTTATTATTTGCTCTACAGTTACAGTCATTCGAGGTGAAACGAATAAAATACAATATTTGTTTCTCTTTTTTTTTTTTGACACGCCACACATTAGCAGTATTGTTTTACCGCAAAACAGCTCGTTCTCTTTTACTCAACTCATTTTTTTTACAACTCTTTTTCTGTATGAGTTTCTTTTCCAATGCTCGATGCCCACCTTATGATTCGCTTCGAAGCAACACCTCGAAACCCGTTTACGCTACCGCTCGCATATAAGAGATCGATGTGCATTTATTGTTTTATACTTTTGTATTTTTACTAATCTTTTTACACTGCGCTGGCTTTTTTGACACATACGATTTTTGTTTTGTTTTGTTCTGGAACTTTATTCGATACTCTTGAACGTTTACCCAAACGAGCGTGGTAAAATAGTGCGCAGAGCGTACGTGTATGATATTACACCTTCACATCAAGAGTACTGTTCTGATAAATTTTGCAATTTTTGATGTTTTGTTTTGCTAACCATTTGCTGCTACTACTACCGCTGCTGCTGCTGCTGCTGCTATTCTGCTCGCCCTGTTTGCGTTTGCGCCTTACGCTGTTTCTTTGTTTTTCTTTGTTTGTTATTCTGCTATACTGCATTTTAACAGCATTAAGTACAACAGCAAGCAATTATACAGCATTATGATTAAAACTTTTACTTATGCTCCCACCTACTACCACTTACTACAACACACTTGGTTTGATCTGTTGTTTTGTTTAACCATTTTGCGTTGTTCTGTTTTGCATTGCCAACAGTTTTTACCTAAAACTCGTTACTGTGAACAATGAAAATAACGTTTAACTAAGTTTTTTTCCCTTAAGTTATCCACCTTTTGCAAAAAACAGCAAACAACTAAACAGCATTTATGCAAACTGCTCCAACTACTACAATGTAAACCTCCTCCCCCTCTTACTACCACCCCATATATTCCAATAATTTAAAAAAAAAAACAAAACATACAATCAAACCTCCCCAAATACTATTAAAACAACAAATAAAAAAAACAACCCCAACAATATGTGAAGACAAACATCAATTAGCCGATAATGTCTTTAGGTATGTCGCGAATTCATGCGCGGTGCCTGCAAGCGAGCTGAGTCCGAATGCCGTTTTGCTCATCCGCAGGAGAGCGTTACAACACACGAAGACGGTTCCGTCACGGTGTGCATGGATGCCGTGAAGGGTAGATGCGCTCGTGAACCTTGTCGCTACTTCCATCCTCCCTTGCACCTGCAGGCTCAAATAAAAGCAGCGCAGTCACGCGCAACCGCGGTATGGCTATTTAATCCAACAAAACAAACAAAACAAAAAAAGAAAATACTTCTGATTTGTTCATTAGTTTTCTTTTTGTTTTCTTCTGTTTTGGTTTTCTTTCATCATGTGTTTGTGTTCCGTGTCCGATGTTTCTTTTTTCGTGTTTTTTGTTTTTCATTCTTATTCATCTTCTTCTTTCTCTTCCGTATACTGTCTTGTTTTGTTGTTTTCTCCTCTATTGAGCTTGTTTTTATTTTCTTTGTCAAACGCTTAACCCAAATTGATTTTATTATTTTTTATCCCATTTTGTGCTTTCGTTCATTTGTTTACTTTTCTGTTACATTTTGCAGTATTTTAACCGTTTTTTTTTTTTGTTTATTCTAACTGGTTTATTTTCTCGCAACTAATGATTCCCTTCTTGCGATTCATAACGTTATTATTTATTATGGGTTTTGTTGTTGTTTTGTGTTTCTATTGTGTCATTCTTCTTGATTCGAGTTTCTATTTATAGTTGTTCATGTCGCCTTCTCTGTTCCGTTTTCTCCATGTGCTTTTCGTTTCTATCTCAATCCATCTTTCTATCCTATCTTTCTATCACTCTTTCTGTCTCACCATCTTTCTATCTATCTTCTCTTTGTAAAGATGTATACCTCTACCTATCTCTACATTGTTTGTGTGTTTCTTTTTCTGCTCTTTCTCCTCTCACAAAAATACCCTTCCCGTTTTTCCAGAGTGACACCAACTGCAACTACTATCACTACTAAAGAAAACGAAAAAACAACCCGTTTACATCACCAACACATTCTAGCTCCGTTCAATACCAACGTTTACCCATTGCATTGTCGCATCGTTTAGTTTCGATATCCTTCGGAATAGTTTCGGGCACCAAACGTAGATTAGACATTATTCCTAGTACACGAGGGCACACACATTCAGAACACACACACACAACTCAAACATCTACACGAACACGTACAATCACCTCTAGGGCCTTCAAGATGAAGTCCTTCTGCAGCCAGAAGAAATGGCCTTCAGGAACTATAATACAATACCGTAGCGTCAACATGAGACTCCATACAGCAGTACCGTGTCAGTAGCCTGTGACACTGTGTTTAAAGTTTCAATCTTTATTATAACAAGTAGAATAGAATCCCTCTCGTTTCCTGTAGTGTTTGTACTAGAGTAGATGTACCAAATGAGAAAGAAAGCAGAAGTGTACCAAAACAATTGACAAACGAATTCCCCGAAAGTACGTCATTGCGAACTATTGCTCTTATGTTTATGGTTAAGTCACGAAAAGCGAACATTCCCTTATCAATTTCAGCTATTGGTTATGTTTAGCGCTTAAAGGCCCAAGCAGTGAAAACGCGCAAGCAAAACGCAGCGCGTTCTTATGTTTCTTAGTTACGCAGATCACGTTGACGCCATAGCTGTTCGCTATGCTGGATGCGCAAAATCGATCCTCCTACTTTCGTTAAATGCAACACGCTCGGAATGTTTGTTGTGAGCAGCAAAAACCGAAAGTTCCAGTACTGTAAATATTAAAAATACACATTTTCTACTCATCCTCTTGATTTCCTGCTCGTTCGTTTGGCTGCTAAAATCAGTTCGAAATATGGCAAAACGCTATGTCTCTGTCTCTTTCAATCGTCCGGCGTTTTTTTGTTTTTTGTTTGTTTCGACTCTCTGTGCTGCGTCTGCTCTCTTTCTCGCTCGTTTTCGTTTTATTTTTCCTCTTTTACGTATACAAAAAGATGATTAGTTTTGCATGCTATCTTATGTTATCTTCTTCAATCATTTTGTCATAATAATATTCACACGAACATGACACTGTGAGTGTGATCAGACCAGATTCTGTCGGAAATCAAACAAATCTTCTTAAGACAACATGTTGCCTCAGTCTTCGCACGTTTATGTACACACACAGCGCTCCCAAAGTGATCTCCATCCATGAGAAGTTAATGATAGCGTACCAAAAATTATGCAACGATCGTATCGATTTCTTTAATGATTGTATTTGTAATAGTCTAAATCATAATGGTATGGCAAAAATATTACAAGGAGTATAAGAATGTAAAGATAAGAAAAGAAGGCACAGCGAGTGTTTGTTCGATAGGCCTACGCTAGAACAGAGCAACAAATGTTGGTACAAAACAAAAACGTGGAAATATTTTCTATAGCATGCTTTTCTACGAAAGACGGCATCTGTGGGTTTCGAAAACAAAATGGTAATCTTAGTTCAATTGCTTTCTTCTTCACAAAACAAAACAACCCTGTGGGAAATAAAAAGCGTATCAATTTGCGTATTTTTTTGTTTTTAGTTTTAGCTAATAATTTATAATTTTTCGTTTGTTTCACTACGTGTTATGTACTCTGTTTCATTTATGTTCAATTTGTTTTACTTTCCTGTGCTTTTGTTTAATTTTGCTTTCATTTTTATTTTCAATTTCATCAACTCGTATATCTTTTTTCGTCTTTGTGTATATTTTGTGCACCTTTCTTTAAACATGTGTTTCCTCTTTGTTTACATTTGTTTTTATTGTATTTATTTGTATCTCTATGTATTAAGCAGTTACGATCGAAATTATAGAAACATATTTTATTAAAACATTGCTTGTTATGCTTCTTCTTCTTCTTTTTATTCTTTATCTCAAAAAATACACCCCACCCACAACACCTGGACATGGAAAATTAAATTTTCTAAACAAAACTACGCTACATTTACCTGATTTTGTACAAACCTGAAACGTTTCTTTCCCCCCACTGCACACGCTGACCTGTGTTATGCGACAACGACAAAAACATACACACACACATATACAAAACGTGCACATGGACGTATGGCCGATCGTTTGATATATGGACAATTTACCGGCTTGGCACCTGATACGCTACTGCGGTTGCATTTTGCGGAACGCGCGCTCACACCATACGCCAACCTCACCACACACACACACACACACATACAACTGAACGTACGAAACACCACCGCTCTATCTATCTCTCTCTAACCTAACGATCATTAGACTGCACCCGTATCTGCTGCGGCCGCTGTAGCCGCTGCCGCCGCCGCTGCCGCTGCTACCATGGGTCCCCTCCAACCACCACCGCCACCGCCCGGGGCTGTCACTTCGACGAGCCAGCTGTCCATTTCGGGCGGCCAGTCTCCATTGGAGGTTGGCAAAAAGCGTGCAGCCGATAGTGACATGATACAAATGGTATTGCCATCTTTATTTTTTCTCTCTCTCTCTCTCACACACACTCCTTAGTTTTGTTTAATTTGTCCTTTTTTATACTCTCGTTGTTTCCATTAAAAAAACAAACCTCTATTTTAAATTAAATCCCGTTTTTCCCCTTTATTTTGTTTCCCCTTTCTAATATTCCAAATACGTAATTGTCAGTAACCAAGATTTAGTTTTCTGTGTTCTAGATCTTCCTTCAATGTTTTTGTTTTTGTCAATTAATAATAATACTTTTCCTGCGAAAGTGTTTATGTTACAGTTTACGGTAGTCTAATTGATCCTGTGTTTTACTAAAAATCCGTTCCCCGTTTATATCTCCTCCCGTTGGCAACTTTCCCTTACCATTTCGACCCTAACCAACTTACTACAATGTCCTCAATACCGAGCAACGAATTTAACATCTTTCCATGCGGGCTGCCGACAGTGTATCTACACCTTAACATTTTATTTCTGTTGCTGACATTCATAACGAGCATCACTTATCGAATGTATCGAAACATTACCTACCTAAAAACTGATGTCAGTTACGAATGACTTTGTTTCCCCCTGAACTGTACCGTTCTATAAGACACCGAACATTGTTCTGTTAGTAACTGTATATTGTTTCTGTTGCGTATTACGTCTCTTCTTGTCTTGCTTACCGCTTGCACGATACGATTTATCGGTTGTGGAATCACGTTTGTTTCGTTTCTTTACTTTGTTACCCACATCTCGTTATATTTGTTTGGTTCCACTTTTCGTCTTCACCAGTTTTGTGTGATCATTTTGCTAATGTAGTGCTGTTTGTAAATATGATTTTTGAAGAAGTGAAGAAGAACGCAAAGAAGAGACTAAGTGATTGGCATACACGGTACAACGTTATTCCATTATTTGATTACAAAGGCGCTAGAAAAGTTTTGTTTTCATTCCAAATTACTGATGCTTGTCAAATATAAAAAATCAAATGGCTTAAAATTTGCTGGAAAGCAATAATAAAACACGTAAATGTTCTACCATTTTAAACCCAAAAGCTTCATAGGAAAGCTGGCCCTGCTTAACTCATACGGAAGAAGAAGGGGGAACGACATTAACTACGCGGCACGGGGGATGAAGTTCATACGATCGCCACCAGAATGACCCTAACCTTTGATTATGATACCATTTTTATCACTAACCATGCCTTTATAATCTAGCGAATGCGGTTAAAGGTTTTGTATTATTTACAGTACAGCAGCCTTCATGAAAAAAAAACGATGATTGAAAACTACAAAACCCCCTTAACCTTAACCCCTCGCGTCCTCCACGCCCTTCTGTGCCACGATTGTTTTAGGTGTTTTAGTCTTACAACCAAACCTGTCAGCAATGAAGCGTACGATGGAAAGCGCCTTTATCGGTCAATACTGTCCAGATTAATACCGCTTAAACTTATCCACCACCCCGGGTGGACCGCCCTTTACCCACCCCTTTCGTAATGCAACATTCCGTTCCATTGTTCCAACAGTGGACAAAGAAAACAATAGCAAACAACCGAGAAGTATTGCCGCCAAGCGACACCAAACGCCCACCCACCCATATAAAAAAACCCGCCCCTAGTGTTACTAACACTCGTTACCATGTTGAGTTTTCATATCTTAACATCACCAGTTACGATTTAAGTTACCGTAAATAATATTTAGTTTAGTAGCGGTTACAATTATTTCCATCAGTTTCAGAATGTTTTGTTTTTCTGTTAGAGTTGGGTTTAGTTCTAATTTTAATTTTAAATCAAGATTTACCCCAAACGTGTGTTACTTACCTTCCAGGACTAATGAATGTTTTCATTTTTCTCTTTGCTTTTTTTCTCTTTCTCTCTCTCTCTCTCTCTCTCTCTCTCTCTCTCTCTTCCTATTGTCACATATCTATATTTTTCGTGCGAAATTAATGAATGTACATGACGGTTTTCCTCCATTCTCCCTTCATAATCATGCGTCATTTTCTTACACCAAAAAAAAAACAACACGCACACTCATTCAACATTCATTCAATAATGTCCGCTGTTTGTAACGGAATCACTGCACTGTCCCTAACTCCGTTCCGATGGCAACTCATTTGATGTTGTAAACTTCACCTACCGTTATTACTCTGTTCACCATAACGTCACCTCTTCATTTTTGTCCACCGCACCACACACATTGCACACCACAACAACACCACACCTACAACAACGATTACTACCGCTACAACTATAAAATAATTAAAAACCAAACAAAATAAAACAAAACCACCAACCAACCAACCCCCTTCCTCCAGATGGACATGAAAACGATGGGATCTATTTACTATGAAAACTTTGTAAGTAATTGAGCCATTTTTTATACATTTTTTTTTTGTTATTTCATTTTATTACTACCGTCCAGCATACTTCTTCGTTTGCTCTTTTGTACCTTGATTCTTCAAACGTATTCGATTAATGCCCGGAATGGTACGATCTGTCACATGCTCTGAAGCAATGGTCGGAATCTTTCGGGTGTTGTAGCTCTAGTTTTGCTTTCGGTTGCGGTATTTGTATTGGGTTTTTGCGTATTTGATTTTTGAACATTTTTTTTTTTTACTTTTACCTTTCGCCGTTGGTTCCTGATCAGGGGTTTTCGTAGCTAGCAAGCCCAACAATCGCTGTGGGTTTGGTGCATTTTAACAAGAATCTTTTAACTGGCTCCCCATCTTCATGAACACTACTAGGGCAGGGATAGGCGTTTTCCCCTGGTATATTCTCTAGACCGAAAGCGAGAAAAAAACAAACACCTCAGCTCACGTCCCACGTTATACCAACAACGAACAATACTTTATAATGCTACACTTCATACCGTCTGGTCATAAAGTTTCCCCCCCTTGCAAACCTATGTACATCTAACTGCACCTAAATGTACCCTAGTATATCCACATCACCTTAGTATCTGTGCTGCCCTCTCGCGTGTAAATTAGTGTACCTTCCATTGGACCGAGAATGCCTTCTAAATGTAGCAAAACCCTCCTTTGTGTATGCTCGACCATAATCTTTTGCTTCCTACTCACACTATTGCACCTGTCGCTCTCTATCTGTCTTTCTCTCTATGTTTCTCTCTATCTACATGTCTTGCTCTTCTCTTCCTCTTTCTTATTTCATTTTCGTTTACCAAACTACGGATCTGTCAAGTTCTCGGTTTGTTACCATCCGTTTTGTCTAAGTGCATTAGGAGCTCGTGTTAAACGAACCCTTACCGGATTACTATTCTAAATCCTCTTGTACAAATCAACATACCTGACCTACACCCCCGATTTTATTTATCTGCTAATGTTCGTTACTTAGTACTGTAGAATGTTTGCCATCCGTTTATTAGTAACTTCTAGCCCGCTACCGTGCGCATCTGATTAATACTTTTCCTTTCGGTTTTACCTCTTTCTCTCTCTCTCTCTCTTTCTCTTTGTGTCTGCTTACTCCTGTGCGACCACCAACCCGCACACCCCGTTCGCAGGCGTTCCCGGGAATGGTTCCGTTCAAGCGAACTGCTGGAGAAAAGTCCGGCATACCTGTTTACCAGCCGGGCGCCACCTACCAGCAGCTGATGCAACTACAGCAGCCGTTCGTGCCAGTGTCATGTGAGTACCCTAGTACCACTTCTAGCGCCGCTACCTATATTCCACCAGCCTCCACAGCAACCCCAATTGCTAATAATCTCGCGAGTCTGGTCAACAGCAACAGCAGCAACAGTAGTAGTGGTAGTGGTGGTGGCGGCGGCGGTGGCAGTAGTGCCGCCCTCGCAGCCGCCATTGCCGCGAGCAGCGCCGGTTACAATCCGTCGTCGATGTTACTCGGTGGGCTGTACTACACCACGAGCGGTGCCGGTGGCACAAACGCCATCGTCACCTCCGTGGGTGGGACGGGAGGGTGGGCTGGCAGCAGCACCAGTGTTGCCAGCATGCTTAACAACAACAGTCCGAAGATGAGCAACAAGAATGCTCCGCTCGCGAAATCGTTGTCGCTGCAATCGATGGCATCGTTAGGCGGTTCCATGAACCATCTGGCCGGGGCGTCGAATGGACAGGCGGCAAATGCACACTCGGAGGGAGATTTGAAAGAGGCGGGCGTCGAAAAGGAGGATTCGCTCGCGGGCGATCTTCTCACACCGAGCAGTGGTGCCTTGTCGAGCAGTGCCACTACCACCACTACAGCCGGTAGTGGTGCCTCGCTAGCCCAGACACTGGCCACTTCGTCTACACAGGCAGTTTCGGTGCCGGTGACAAGTCCGCTTATGCAGTACTCGGCCGTGGCGACCTCGAACCATCAGGCCGCTTCGATGCAGGCACATCTGCAGGCCGCCCAAGTGGCGGCCGCGCAACATGCTCACGCCGTCCATGCGCAGGCGGCCGCCAACCAGAACGCGGTACTAGCTGCTGCGGCCGCCGCAGCAACGGCCCAGTACCCAGCAGCCGCCGGTGCTCATTACACCGATGCGGCCAGCATGGCCAAAGAAGTGGCGCACAAAAATTACGCCCTAAAGCTACACGGTGGTTCGACCGCACTAACCGGTAAACCACTGACAGCGCTCGGTTACACCGGCGTTGCACTGAACAAGGGTGGCCTGTTGCCGCAACCGAGCCAACAGTACGCAGCTGCGGCTGCGGCAGCTGCTGCTGCGTCCGCTACGAACGCAGCGACAGCCGCCTATCCGCAGGCAGCCGCCCGGCTTAGTACACCGACCGTGGCCGTTGCAGCTGCCACACCGCAACAAACCCTGCTCGCCCCCTCACTGACGACCCGTCCACCGCCTCCGATCATGTCGCAGCCCGGAGCCTACCCACAGTTCCTCCGTCCACAGATGCCGGCCGCGTTCGGTTCCAACCCGTACGCAGCGGCTGCCGTTGCGCAGCAGCAGCTCATGAACCAGAGCTTCATGTACCCGGGCGCTGCGTTTTCGGCCGCTGCTGCTGCAGCCGCAGCCGCCGCCACCGGCGGCTATCAGTTTCCAATGGCCCAGGCAGGTATTCCTTCGAACCTGACCGCCATTCCAACGCCTGTACCGCAAGTGTCCGGCACACCGGCGGCTGGCAGTGCCGTTGTACTGAACCCGTACAAGAAAATGAAAACCTCCTAAATCAGTGGCCTACGATAACTTCCAACCCCAGGCGGACGGGAGAATAGAGAGCCTTTTTTAGAGGAAATGAGTGAGTGAGTGATATGGGCGGGTGTGTGTGTGTGTGTAGTAAGGGAATTTCGAAAGCCCTAAACGAGGAGCAAACTGGGTTTGCTCGATAAAGATACACTATTGCCATAACACGAAAAATCGAGGACATACTTAAGCTAATAACGGTACCATCAACAACAAAAAATCACACATACACACACACACACGCATACCATGGTAATCTTAAAGAAAATGTTTTCCCTCTTAGAGGGCAAGTCCGCGTGTGCAAGTGTGTGGAACTATTTTGAACGGTAAAGCATAAAAGGAAAGCATACGGAAGGGCATACATAAAGATAAGAATACAATAATTTTTGCCACAAAAGAACAGACACACACACACACAAACACATGTTTTACCACACACATGAATCAGTGCCTCTGTAAGCGAGAAGCGCATCTTACCTTTTTCACTATCATCAAGTACCCCGGACACGGGGATACATAGTGTCGAGTACACACGGCAACAAACAAACATACAAAGAACACAAACAAAACACACCAATGAAAAGGTTGATAGTGAAGGGTAGAGATAAGATGATCTCGAAAACGGACGATCGTCGGGTCGTGATCTGCAAGATCCTAAGATCATATGAAACAACTGTGATAGCTTCACATAAAAAAAAACCCCACGCTGCTGCAAATTGCTGGTGCACGTGGCAGGTGTGCGCGAGCAAATAAAACTCCTGCGCACACATGCACGCACATACGCATGCTTGTCCAACCTAGTTTTGCTTGCCCATCCAAACAATGTTACAACCCTCGCTAAAGCTTGCCCCGGCTTTGGTTTATAGCAAGTGCACGATGAAACCCCATCGATGGCTATAAACCAAGGACAGTGAATATTTCTTAAAGCACGATCAACAGGCAGGAAAAGGAACGATGTGTACGCTTGCTATGATTTGTCGCTTGATATCCTAGCCATTCTAATCGTTCCGGAACGCTCCTTCATGCGTTTGGCAGTTGCGTGCACAATTTCATAGTAATTATAATTATAGTAAAATATTATGCCATAATATACTAAACAATTTCTTCGACATAGCAATTTAACAATCATGTAAGGAGTGTAGCAGTAGGGTGAAATTTTGCAATTTACTTTCTTTATCTGTTTAGCTCCTCGGATTCGTCCCTAATATAAATAATCGCATACATGATAATCAAAGTAGATTATGTTTAGTTTTTGAGCATAGTGTTGTTAGTAGCGAGTTTACTAAAGTTTGCCCCTTAACCAGTTTGGTAGCGTAGTGTATAAGAAAAAATCAAAACCGACCACAATCGGCTACCGTTTGTGAAACATTAGCCGGGTCTGTTCCTTTCTGTTTGGAAGTGTGGTTTGAGCGTTTCTGCATTTTGCTAAAATGCGTCTTTGTTCAATCAATGGAAGGAATTTTCACTAACGAGTTAGTTAACTTGTCACCTGACTTTAGCTATTCGTTTCCGTGTATTCTTTCGCTTTTCAAACTCTTTTTAAAAGGATTCCTTATCTTAGTTAATTGAATGATTTCTAGTTCACTTACATTGTAGGTGATTAGTTTTAGTGCAAAGTAAACTCGTTTGTTCGTTTGTTTATTTGTGATAGGATCTTTAAAGCTAGTTAGCTATTTTGTGGTAGATTACGTGGTTTGTTACATTCTTCCGATCCTGGTGTTTTTGTTCGATTTATTTTTTGTCATAATGCAACACGAAGCAAATGTTACTTCATGCATCAAAACCACAGAACAATAGAGTGACAACCCGTACAAGCCCACGTTTGTACTTGCAATGGGAAAAACCGAGACAATTTTACACTAATATTAGTACATTTGTGGGAAGTTTAATCGCTTCTGGAAGATCAGTTCCACTTCACAATGGTTGTGTTAGAAGAACCGCGAACCGACGACACGAGTGGGTGCTTGTGTGGGTCGTTTCCAGCACCAAAGCCACACGTCACCACGGACCATCGAGTAACATCGTCTGCAAATGTAAACAAACATACACACATTAAACTATTCGCTCCCAATTTTTGCATGCATCTTCTTCATGTCCTCACACATTCTCTCTCTGTCTCTCTCTCTCTCAGTGTGTATGTAAATATGTGTGTGTGTCACAATTGCTATAAAATGCGCTGCAAGAAAATGTTTTCTTATTGGTGCGACATTTCGCACTTCCAGTCAAAGCCTAATCGATGCGGCATATTTATAGTGTTACAATCACTGCTGCGACTACTACTATTACCACTACTACTGCTACGACCACTACTGCTACTACTGCAGCTGCTGCGTCAACTTTTACCAGATACTACTACTACTACTACTACTTTTACTGCTAGCTCTAGAGTACAAGTTTGTGTAATATGAGTATAATTCGTACTTTATAAAAAAAAACAATGCCAGCGTAATAAGAAAAACTGCAGCGAGTGTGTTGATTTTGTTTAGTTTTTTTTTTGTATAATTACTCGTAAGAATTTGCGATTGCGTGAATTATCTGTAATGGTTGCTGCGTACGTACTGTCTCTCTCTCTCACACACACCACAAAACCCACAAATTTAATTCATCTGCTGTCAAAACAAAAACCCGAAATACGAACACAGCGTTTATGCGTTATGCACTTGGTGGAGTAATAAGTAGGAAGCCTTTCCTAAGTATATAAAAACAAAACAAAAATCCAGAACCCCATCCAGCGCACTAGTATAACTCGTCGGGGGGGGGGGGGGAGGGAGGGGGGAAGGGTAGCTTACCACCATTACACACTACCATCCACACACAAATTGACAACAGAAATACATCGCTCGCCATATGTACTAGTGCTACGGAGTGGAAACCGTATACCCGCCCTTTGTGGCGGTAGGTTGTGACTAAAACCGACACCGAAACTGCAAAACAAAATGGCCACAGTTACAAAACTAAACCATTCAAAACAAGTGAAATAATGTGGATAAAACACACGGAAAACAGAAAAACAAGGAAAACATGCAGCGCGTAGCTTCTACTTCTGTTTTCCATGCTTTTCTGGCTTTGAGACACACAGTTCAAGTTAATCGTTGCGCTAAATTAAGTTTGCTATAAAATCCTCAAACAAACCTACTGTACATGATTATAGCATTTCAACATTCACATGTGGCTGTATTGAAACGATTCTTTTTACCTAAGTGTATGTTTACCATTTTTGCCAGTACTTTTCCTCCTTGACACACTCCTTTCGCCCGATTTCTACCATGTGTAGCCTCTTTTGTCAAAGCTATTAAATGAATGCTTTTTTTATGGAAATACACAACAATCTATTCCCTACATAAGTGTTTTGGTATTGATTCGGTTTGTTAGTATTTTACACTTACAGTACACTGCTGCTATGACTATTTTTATGGTACTACTGCTACCACTACCGCTACTTACTACTTCTTACCTTATTCACATCTTCTATTGCTACTTCTACATCTGCCAAATGTTAACTACTACCGTGTACTGTGCACTACACACCCCCATCACACCCGCCCCCCGTATTTATCTGACCGTTGGGTAGCATTTTGTATACCACACCAACACACCCGACGGCTCTTCTTTGCATGATAACTGTGTATTCTTAGCCAGCAAGCATACAACATCAAATACAAAACAATAGATCCTAATTGTCCTTACGAGCAAAATGTGTTCATCAGAAAAAAAAACACAACAAAACAAAGCAACCAATGTAAGATTTGAACGCCTAGCGTAATGTGCCTGTTTTGTTTATTCGCCATTCTATTACCGCCATAACTATACATACACATCTTATAAATACACATGACACCTAACCCTTACCTGCCCTATAGAATGCGGATCTTTAGTTTAGCCTTCCGAATGCTATCGCTCTACTGCGCATTTTAAACCAATCAATACTACACAAAAAGAACACTCACACACACACACATAAATACGAACACATCCACACCAAGCAAACCGTATCATAGACGCGCGTGAACAATAGAGGAAAAGGGGTGATTGGCAAGGGGAGGAGGGCAGGGAAACGGTGTGCTACTAAGTGTATTACAAATCATGCGTTCACTCCCCACCCAGGGGGGTGAAGTGGCCGGGAGAGATGCCGATGGTGGGGAGATAAACTGAGCCTTAGTTTTTTCGTTTGTTTTCTTTTGGTATGCCGGTTACGTGTATTGCTCAACTGTGTTTGAACTCATCTGTGGCTATAAATCGTTAGTCGTTTGTTTTAGTTCGCCGCATCAAACACCATTACCATCACCATCGCCTTCATTTGCACATACGAAAAGACCTTTGTTTAGCAGCTTTGTAGTTTGTCACTTTCGTTTCAATCCTTTGTTTTTTCTTATTTTATTTTCTCGTCATTTTGCTACCCGCAAAACTGCTCTTTTATGCACATAAAAGTATTATTTTTTGATACAGTTTGCTTTCTTTTTTTTGTGGAAAAATACTTTGTGGAAATTTTGTTACAAAAGAGTTACACCGCTTTTTAGATTAATTCAAAATGTTATACTATCGGTTAATTTTTTGTATTTCTTTTACACAAATTTTACATTATTTTTATTCAACTTCTTTGTTCATTTTGTGCAAGCGAATCATCATTATGCTTTTTTGTGTTGGTTTTTTTTTCTTCTGCTTATCTCATGTCATTTCTTACATCATACAGCTACGGTTTGGGCACATTAGCTAATGGTGGTTATATATACAGCCATCCAGATTTTTTTTGTCTCTGCAGCATGTTCAAACACTTCATTTCAATCTTCCATCATTGTTGTGCGAAAAATAAATTTATTTATATAAAACCAAAATTGGCCACTTAATGTTAGCTAAATGATACAAATTAAAACCACGCGCTTGCATTTGCGCAACTATGCAGATAAATTTCACCCTTAAAAGAAGAATGCCATCATCCTCATACTACACGGATATGAAACACATAGAAAATAAAAATAAGTACACAATGAAACTGCTTTGTTTGTTATCAAGTAAATAGTACGGGAGTTTGTTAATAAACCTATTTATATATACATATGGCTCATTACATAGATATCTATACTTTCGTAAGCCTACTATTACTACTTCTACTACTACCAAACGATGAATGCATATTATGTTATATGTAAGCTAGATTTCAGTGCAGCCCCCTACCCTACATACACATCTTTACCGTAGTCGCCTATTTTGTATTCTTGCCCGTATTCGATAAGTATTCCATCCCGCCTATCAACTGTACACACCTGTTTTACTACTACTTACCGCCAGTGTCTAGAGCCTTCGCATTATGCAAAACAAAAAACATGTATTGTTTCTCTGAACCAAGCGCAGCAATTAACGGTGAGGTCGCGTGTATTCATTGTGCTGGCTTGCCTAATTGTAATCCCATTTGTTTTCAAAAATCTTTACCCCCTTTGTGCACAAAATACTGTTTTACTTTGCTTGTTTATTTTCTTTGTTAACCCAACCAGAAGCGCTGTCGGCAGTTTCTTGTTGCATCCCGGTCATTTGTAAAACTGCTTGGTGGAATTATTATTTCGATTCCTAATGTTTAGCCATATTGTTTTTTTTCTCACTGTAATTTTATATTACCGGTACGGAATATGATATCCATATATTCGTTGTACTCTAGTGCGCTTTGTATAGAAACGTTGACTGTATACCAAATGCTTTCTAATTTTACAATCAATCGACATGGCATTACCCCGATCGAAGTGGATAACCTTCGAGCAAAGTTTTTTTGTTTGTTTGTTTTTTTTTTAATTTTCCTTTTTCTAAGCTCGCATGGTGCATCGGTAAAGATTCGTTTTGTTACCAGCCTCCAGGTGTATCTTAGGTTTTGCTGCATTTTTGTTTGATTTCTTCTTGATGTTTTTTTTTTGTTTTGCACATTTTTCGATCCCATTGCCTATTGGATTGTCGGATGCAATTTACAGCTCGCATTTTTTTTTTCTCTTTTTTCCGGGACTCATTTTTACTCGTTCGCCAAGCTTTACCTACGGCTTGGCAGTATGGTTGCAACAGTAATGAACAGCATTGCAGATGACGAAAGTTTACTTTTACTTGCTTTGAGAGAGAATGAAACATTTGTTATGGCAGCAATTTTTACAAACCCCTAACACACGCGCGAAAAAGTGCTTCTCGTGTAAACGCTTCATGGATAAATGTCGCTTCCTTTGATTAAGCGTTTCTGTAACGGCGCCTGCTGTATAGGCAATCGAAACGCACCTTAACATTACGAAGCATTCTGTAAAGTTGCACCGTTTATGGCTTCGTTAGTTAAGTATATTATAGCAATATTGCGTGCCTAACAAAATGTTGCGCTTGAAGCATTCATCATCGGTAGAAAGCAAAGGAAGGGCACTTGAAGGGTTACTGTGTGAAGGATAAAGACCACTTGTTAAGCACCCAACTAACACACTATTGCGGTCGCCATAACAACTAAATTCAAATCACTAACAGCGTGAAAAGCACACTTTTCCTCCCTAAAGTATCTTCTTCCATATCTTCTCTTTAAGTCGAATGTCGCAAAAAAAACCGCTGTATTAGAGAGCCTTATTATCCCGTTGAGCGATAATCTTTCCCTTTGTCCTATATTTATGTCTTGTGAGCCGAACACTGTTTGACGTACACATGTCAGCTAATCATGTGGCGTCGTTCCCCTGTAGTGTAAACCATGCCAGCAGCAGCGAAACCATCCGTCCACCAAATATCCGAACCTTTTGCAATAGCTGACTGATCCAGAAGAGAGCGCGAGACACGCGCAATTATTATTTTCCATCTTAAAGTAAGGAACCGTAATAGCCGATTGTCAAGGTGTTAGGGCGGTGTTTTCATTAGCGACCAAACTCAACGTCCTTTTTACAAAACAAACAAAGTAGTTTTACTGTGAATATACAATCAAGGTTTAATAGTTCCATCTCATCGGAACAACAAAAGGCAATTCCATCAACTCATCTGCCCATTTCGTCAATCAACCCAAACAACTCACAGGCTCGTATGTTAGACGGTTAATATGTGGGGAAATAGGAGCGGGAGGCAGCTCCTCGTGTTCAAAATTTGGCCCCCTTTCTCTGCCATCCTCAGCGTCACTCCTCTCTTCACCGTGCTGCCTTCGTCGAATGCGAGTGCCACAGTGTAACGACCCCATTGAGGATGCACTTTAGAATGCCATCACACCCCGCATCCCCCATTCCCATTCACCCCGAACCGGTGGTGAGGGATTGCGCCCGGTAGGCAGCCAGAAAAAATAAACCCCAAAACAGAGAGAGAGCGAGCGCACACGCAAAGGAAAATGTCTGAAGAAACAATCGTCTTACTAATTCTTTTCATGCAAGTGCCTATTGTTATTGCAAAAACCGCGAAGTGCGAGAGTGCGAAGTTTTAAGCAGCACAAAATGGAGGTTGCAAAAAGAGAAACGAATATGAAATATACAATGGTAATACATGTGCACCATTTAGAGTGAAACAGAAAGGTTAAAAAAACACACTTTAACGAACGGTTACCAAACGTTACTGTGGAGAGTGGGATGGAAGCAAGCCGAAAGTGTGGGAGCTAGTGTTGAGATGTGGGAAATAGCTATATAGCCGAAAGACAGTCTCGCAAGGGTGTGTTTTCCACCAATCGTCATAGTAATTGTTCCTAGTGTCGTTAGGTTTCGTAGTCGTTTTTTCGAACGTTCTTTCTACTCTACTTGTTCCAGTGTTCGTAATAATGGCCGTTTCTAAGCAGTTTATACCGTAGCCTCTAGGGTGTTAATACTGTAATCTAGTGTACTTTCATCGTTCTCGAAACTTCTAGACCATTAGACCATTGCGCACGAAAGATAGGAACACCATGCAACATGGATACCGGAACGAAAGGTTACTACCTAACAAACCACAAACATTAAAACACTACTAGTTTACAATGTGCCGTATACCATCAAGCGGAGTTGAGTAAAGGAAGGCATCCACTAAAACTCGCACAACTCCGATTTGGTAAAGTTGGCAGTTCAAATACGCCAACAAAACTAAAGTATCAACCACACATACAAACCCTAACGTATGTATGTGCATGTTACATGTATCGTAGTGGATCGTTCACTTTGTAATCATTCAAAGATCAAACACGTTTAAAAATCACCGTAATCAACTTAACTATAGCGGTCGTTCCTTCGTATTATATCGAGTGTGCAAAATACGAAAATGGCATTAAAATAGTCGCATTTGGTACACTTTTACGGCGAAAGCGTCGGCCCTAGTAGAAGCGTGGAAAGGATGACTCGAGCGAGGTGAAACCAAACAAGAACAATAAGAACACTCTCTATCTTTTTATCAATTCACACATCTTCACAATCGGTGACCGTTCGAGAGCAAAAACTAGGCAAAAAAAAGACCGAATCAACGTCATTACTATTCAAACAAAACGAAACAAAAGTCTAGTAGCGTCATAAGAAAATATAACAAAATATAAAAAAAAAACTACCACATATATAGTTAATATTATCTATACTATTCAATGCAAACTATTATTATTACTTTGTAAAACTACGAACATTTACTATGAAGGAATGATAGGAATTGCAAAGCGAAACAGAAAAACTAAAACAAATAACAAACCGAACGAAAAGAGAGAGAGAGAGAGAGAGAGAGAGAGAGAGAAACAAACAAAACTTAACCTCCTTATCGTAAAACGTAAAGCATTAATTTGCAGAAAGGAAGAAAAAAAGAACAGAATTGAGGAACGCAAACTAATGCGTAAACAAAACAATACCAGTGAGAGAGAACAGTAGAAAATAGAAAGTTACAGTAAAGAAACAGAGGGTGAAAATAGAGCGCGAAAACCTAACAAAAAAAAAGAATACTTAAGATGGAAAACAAAACAACAAAGCGTTAGTAATTTCATTGTAATAATAATAAAACAAACAAACTGTACCGTTGTTTACGTAAACTATTCAATCAAACTGAACGAGAAAACATCGTAAAGTTCCTACCCCCCCCCCTGGGGGAAGTGTGTGGGTAGGACTGACGGAAGATTTTAGGGCCCAAATCTTCCCACACCGTGGGTTGTTTCTGTTTGTTGACTCGACACAGTGCTATTGGGTTTTTTGCTCCTCTTCTCTTACTTTAGCTTTTTAGTGCCACTATCCCCTTGTTGCGGTTTCTTCCGTTTCGCATTCTCATTTTCTCATGTTTAGTGCAGTGTCCGTGTGTGAGTACGTTTTGTCTTGTCCTTTCTTTTGCGCGTTCTGTGTTTACATGTTACAAATGGAGTGTGTGTGTGTGCGCGCCGTTTTGAGAACTTTACTACATTTTTGCTATGTTTTCTTATTCCTATAATACACACACACACGTCTACTTTCTTTAAAGAGTATGTTTGTCACATTGGTAGTCTTATTTTTCCGGTGTATTTTGCTACAGTAATGTTTTGGTTTAGATTTTCTTTCTCGATTTACATTACCTTTTGGTATAGTAATCAAATGTTTTATGAATGGTCGAAGGGACTAAAAGCCTGTCTATTACTGAATACATTCACACCCATGTACTTTCCGGATCTGGCATAGGGTTGCTGTTCTTCCGATTGCTTCGTTCGGTGTATAATTTCGATTGCTCTATTTACAGTTGCTACGCTTTTCTCAATTCTAGTCAATTTGCACAGAGTGGGTATATTTTGATTTTGCTTTGCTCCTTATTGTTGTTTTATTTTACTTTATCCTTTTTTAGTTCACAACCACCAGTCTAACAGGAACATTAGCAAAATTGTTATGTTACCTATTTTAATATTTAGTATTTTAATATTTTCAAATTTTTGTTTTAATACAATAAGCCACCATTTTGCATTCGTCTTCTCACGCGGCACAAAATATCGCTCTAACAGCATACACATTTCAGCAGTATTACAGTTTTTTGCCTATACTTAATGTAAGAAATAGATACCGTTTGTTTTATCTACTTATGTTTTACGTTCGCTGCTTGTTGAACATATTGGTTTTATCTTTTCATGGTGGTACATTATTCTTTTCCCATATTTTATTCATTTTCCTTTGCTTTAATTTGTGTTTCTATGTTGGCTTTTCAAATTTGCTTTTTTTTTATTGCAACATTTTTTGCGTTAGTACAAACTTAGCAGTAACACAATTTAAAGACACTGGTTTGTTTTACTACTGGTTTCTCTGTATCTTGGTGGCGGTTGATGAGCGCTTTTATTGCGCCTTTTCACCATTACATGTTGCTCTCTGATAATGCGCATGAACGAATACGAAGCTAGAAACATTCGATGTTCCTTTACAATTGTTGTCGACGTTCCTGTCGATCTTTATTTTGTGCTCGGTTTGTGAGAACTTTCGTCAATCGGTTGCTGAGTATTGTGTCCTTCTTTGGACCCTCGTTGAACCCTCCCGTACACTGCAAAATTCTCTGTCTCGCTCTGTTCGTGTGTGCTTTTCTTGATCTTATTTGAGAACTGAATGTAAGAGGTTGGAACATGTATTGTGAAATTGGATGCGTATATTTACATATTTCCATACAGAACTTTCCTGTTTTTCCCATATTGTTTACGCTTCTTTTCGTTAGCTCCCCTTGCATAGCTACACTCTTTGTGGGGCTTTTGCTGTCCGCCTTAATACAACAACAAACCCAAATATACACACTCACGCAAAACCATAAATATTTATATATCTATACATAATAGAACTGTTGCTTTATTAATAGGAATGGGAGAGTTTTGCTGATGGCGGATGATGGTTATGTTCGTTGTGCTTGTGTAGCGCCCGCGTACGGTTCCCGTATAAGTGTATTGCAAAATCTTCAGATCGGATTCTACTATAAAAATTAAATCGACATATTGTTTGCAATAGTCACGTATAGTTGTATTTCACGCCAGTTTATACAACCCGCTCGATTGTTTTCTCCACCTACCCAAACCACACAAAAATCCCAGCGTGCGCATTCTTCTGCATTCTCTAGTCCTACTTCATCATTTCGTTTCTGTGTGTTCGATTGTGTAAAGCAAACGCCTTGATTGAACATCAATTGGAATCCCCAACTGTGGTGTGTTGTTAATGAAGAATGGTATGAAAACAGTTGAACGTCATTTTCGTAACGAAAAGCAAGTATCATCATCATCATCATCATCATCATCATCATTCTAAAATATCTGATAAAGAAAAGAAAATGACAAACGCATCCCTCATTAGTGTGTCTGGACCCATTTCCTTCATCACAAAGGGAATGTCCATCATCACCCGCAAGCTCCATCAAGATTTTAAATTACAACTAGATTATATACATATATACCGTTTTATGTGTTTAACCATTTGCAGTTCGGAATACCTTACTGGCAAAACGTATACATGTTTATCTATTTTATCTACTTCTCTTTCTACATATTGATATATACATATATAAATATGCCAAATCTTCAAAAAATACATATTTAAGCAATGATATCATATAATCGTACCTATTATACATAATATAAGCGCTTCGGCTGATGTTGCGAGCATAGGAGGTAAGAATTGCACTGCTATTTGCTTCTGTAGAAGTTAGTTATCTAGTTTTGTAAGTGTTTTTATTTTTTTATTTTCAAACTAACAGTCACTGTGATTAATCTACTAATCTGCTCACTGTCATAACAAAAAGAAACCAGCTAAACAAAACATTATCACACTAAAACAAACAATTCGAACCATACCACTATAACCCAACATCACGCAATCATCGAAGAAAGTGAAATACAAAACAATCACACTCGCATATTAGCTCACGTATAATACTAATTTTGTTCTTTTTTCTATGTTTTCATTTGTTTTTCTGTTTCTTTATGCTACTTCTTATCTTTATTTCCTATTTATTTATCTGTTTTCTTTACTTTCTCTTCTTTTTCTAACTTACAGACCACACTAACCACCATTGACTCATGCTATCTTTTTTACTCCAACATAAACACTCTTTTCCGTACCGGTTTTGCTTCTGTTTTGAACAATCCAATTAACACACCATTTTGTACGCTGATGAGATGAACCCCCCCGGCCACAACATACTCCCTCACACACACACACACATACACTAATATACACAGATGCACAAACAGTGCATCCAACTTCAACAGAATCACAGATACGTGTCTTGGTTTGATTGCTTTGTAGTTAACGTTAGTTGTAGTTGTAGAGTTTAACAAAACGTACCATTAGTGTGATAATTATCTGAACTACTTACATTCTACATCCCTTTACTACTATTTTATGTTGATTCATTGACGGTTTTCATAAAACATCCTTTCCCTTTACGTTCTTCCATGTTTTCTTTCTACACTTTCTTGTTTCAATATTCTTCTTATCGTTTTTTTTCTTCAATGTTTTGTACTTCTATACTGCTCTTAAAGTGTATTATAACTTTTACAAGTAAATAATATATTATCAACTCTTCTCTCCCCTTTCCCCACTTGCCTCCTTTCCTGCCTCCCGTTCCCATTGTAGCATCCGTAATTTTTATCACTTTTCGTCGTATGAAAGATCGTTTGCAATGATGTATTGGTGTGTTTTTTTGTTTTAAAAACGAAACAAAATACGTAAAACCTGGAGTACTTATCGAATTTTAAATCCGTTTTTCGCTTTTTGATCGTATCGCGTTGTTCACCTTCCTTATACTATAGAGCCATCTTCGTGTGCTGTGAAACATCATATTTACACTAAATGACTTTGTGCATTTTAGATAGTCAGCAAAAATAAAAACAAAATAACAGCTTATTTAAGTCTACGAGGCTGCTTTTTTTAAATCCCTTACGTCCTTTTCCACACTTTCCACTTTCGAAGTAGGGTAGTGACGAACATCTTTACTATATTAGAGTATTTTCTCCCGCATTCGGTGTACTGCCAATGATCATCTTCTTCCCAATTTTAACTTCCTTTCTTGTGTTAGCTGAGACATGTTTTGGAATGAAACCATACACAGATGGATCCGTCCAGATGGTGATTCATTTGTGGCTTTTGTCTACTACTAGCCCTAGCAAAACAAAATTCCCTGACCTTTTCTCTCTTTTTCACGCTCGACGCCAAACGATCCTCCTTTTCTCCCAACATGGCAGCAATAGAAGAGATGCTTTCGGTGTAACTCTCGCCTTAGTATACCACCACCTTCCCATATCTTTATCACCCCTTGTGTGTGTTTGTATGTAACCGATAGTCGTTCCACTATGCTACAGACGGATTAAAATTATTAAATAAAAAAAAAAAACCATAGCTTGATCCTCAGTTGATCATGTAATTAAAAGAAACCGCCATGATTTTCGTTCTAAACTTGTGCTTTTTTCCCTTCCCATTTCGGTGCAGCTTTACCGCTTGTATGCTTCCGCTAGTGAACAGATCCAAACAGAGAGAATATCCTTCTCATGCTACACCAGACAAACACCTTCCGTACATATACATTTAGATACAGATACGCTTCCGTGTGTTGCATGTGTACTTTGACGTGTTACTTACTGCTATAATCGAAGGGCTCACAACATTCCAACGCTTTGATTTACTCTGACCTTTTACGCCAGATGCCGCTTTACATGGCCCGATGCCATCCGATGCGTGTGTTAGTATCTTACCCGTAATCCGTACGATCCGGCCCCCTTGAACAACGTCGTACACATATCTCGAGAGCATATTTCTTTACTTTTGTTTCTTTTTTTCTTTCTTTTCTGTTACAAATTACATGCTTTCCGTGGGGTGGATTGAAAAATGCAAAACCGCTTATGTTGATTTCTACCTGTCCTTATTTGGAACACTTCCGTGGAACCGTGGATAAAAAAAACCAACGACGCCTGTCTGCATGCATCAAAATTATGAAACCATTTTATTTTCTATTCTATAAAAACCGGTGTTTTCCTTCCCATTTTCAAACCCCACGTAAAATATATTATGTTTACCCCGTATTTATTTCCAATTGCCTGTCCAAACCAAAACTGGTTGTGTTACCTTTTTTTATTGCGAATTAAATCCCCGTTGTCGTAACATTAATAATCGAACTTATCCATTTTTTCACTCATTTGCCGGGGAAAATGTCCCGGGGTGAAAATGCAACCGTAAATGAAAATAAATATTTCATCATAACACGCCCGACTGCATCTCGTTTGCTCACCTGTGCAATGTGAAAACAATGCCAATATTATTCTTACATTATTTCCAATCTTTGCCAATTTGCTCTACTGATTGGTTGTTCTTCTTTTCTCTGAAAAAAATGGCGTAAATGGAGCAGCTTCTCCAACAAACATACCCCTGAACGCGCCGTACGTCGTTTACACCGATTCGAATGGACAGGTCCGGCGTGCATCTGGCAAACTTTAAATATTTTTAGTACTACAGTCGTCCCTCGTTGGTTGGGTTTGTTTTAATTGGGTTACTCGATATTTACCACCCCAATAGTTGGGTTGCACTCCCAACCATCGAGGTTGTCATTTTGTCAATGAATAAGGCCTACTAAGCATGGCATTTTTTTTTAACGTACAAACTTCGTGTTCGGTTCGTGTGAACTTCGTGTGCTTGTTCGGTTAATTTCTCGCTTTTGACAGATGTCAAACAACCCAACCATCGAGTGCGATCTCACTAGTTGGCACGCATTCACATCCCAACCAGTGAGGTTCGACTGTATTTAGTTTGTGCTTCCGTTTGACACGACTGCTTTGATTGACATTGAACTTTTCATTTCTCCCTTGCTGTTGCACGCTTCATTGCTAACCGGGTTTTATTTTTAACGAAAGCTCCCTCATTACAAATCTTTTAGAAGATGACTTTTGGATATTTATTTGTTTTGCTTAACATGTTACTAAAGTGTTGTGTAATAGTAAAATGCTGAGAAATTCAGCCTTGCCTTATTTTTCTACCTCGATACTATTATGCGTATCATCTTTCTGTATTCATCTTGCCAAACTGGCTCTCAGCAAAGCTTTCATTAAGCTTTTCTCTGTCTCTTTCTCTCTCCCTCTCTCTCCGCATACACTAACACACGAATGCAAGTGTTGAAGATACGCTTTACTGCTTTTGATTTAATTGCATCTTAACCAAATGGGTTGCTGCCTTCTAGAACTCGCTGCTGCTTTGGCAGCTTTGCAAAGATTTGATTTTCCTTCGTTTTATTTGCTTTCAATGTGTTCAATGCGCTTTCCTTTACTCTTGCAACACAACACACGCTGCTTTACAGTTGCGCTTTTACACTTTTACAGTTTCTGTTTTTTTTTTAATTGTTCAACCACAAATCGTCACGATGTGCCAAAAATATTGTGTGACTAACGTTGACTACGGTTGCGTCCCACACTTGTTTGAGCGAATAGTAACAGACTACGAATATGATAAAATGCCCGTCAGACAGACACAGTACGCCCCGCGAACACTGAAAAGCCCTAAATACACACAGCACTCCAACATTCTAAAGCGCTCTGTTGAAGTAACTCTCCTGATGTAGAGACCGGAATGCCTCTAA